>NC_089982.1:68211683-68836683 GCF_036417845.1 Apteryx mantelli
AAAGGCAAGCAGCCTTGTCCCCCAGAACAACCAAGAATAGATGCACGATGGCTAGAGGTCTTAGATGAAATACTTGAAAGAAAGATTAAGTTTTTATTTTGCTCAAGTCAGGTTCAAATGTGGATTTCTCACTAACCAGCTGAGTGTCCTAAGCAGCAGGTATTGGCTATTTTGAGTTGAACTTATAAATTCCCTTCCTTTGTATTGACATCTGGATATCTTACTGACAAAAAGTGTATCACAATGATGAGCTTCTAGAAAAATATTTGTATACTAATGGATCTATCAGTTTTCAACAGTAAAAAATATTTCATTAAAAATTCATAATCATCTCTACTTTTTAAAGTCCTTCCTTCCATATTTGCTGTTTTCTTCCTTTGAAACATCCTAGCTTGGAAGGCCTCAGAGCGAGGCAGAAAAATTCAAATTCTACCATGCTTCCTATTTGTAGAATAGAATATAAAAAGATTCCACTTCAAAGTCTATATAGATAGAACAAGTCTCTATGAACAAAATCAACACAAGCTTTCTACTAAAATCTTTGGAAGCTGTATCCCATCTTAGCTTTCATCAAAATAAACCCTTCTGTCAACCTGAATGAAAGGAGAAGAAACTATAGCACATGAATGGTACCTGAATTGTTTATTCGACCAAAATCTGTCTTTTTTCACATATCTGTAACTGATATTTTAAACACTATTATCTCAGCCTTCTTTTAATATGGTTGAACTGCCAGTATGGCAATGGGATCTTAAATGGATATTGCACAAGGGATTGGGATTTGTTGTTTTGCTCTCCCACTCCTAATCAAGATTAGACACCCACCTAGTTAAGGTATGTTATGTATATGATTTCTAAAGGCTTTCTACAGGCTGCAGGTTGTGCATATTAAAAAAATCCATATTTCTCTTGCATTTGCAGCACACAGTCTTGGATTGATGCCTAGATCAGACCCAAGACGTGTATCTCTCAGCATGCTCTGTCATGTGCTATTGCTTATAAAGCTTGCAATTGTTATATAGCTGGATTACTGCCTTAAGCATACTTTGCCTTTCAAGGAGAAGGTTTAAACAAAACAAAACTGTTGTTCTCCTAGGAAAGTTCGATGAGGATGTCAGCATGATCAAGCAAGCTGGGAATATTTTCTTGGGAGAAGATCTGGTGATTATTATATCTTTTGTTTCTGGCAATATCTAGCTATTTTCTCTAGCAATTCTCTAGCCATTGGTTTAGTCTCTCCCCTAAGTGAAAAATAATACACAAACAATGAGGCTATTAATTTTTTGAACTTTTTTTTTTCTTGAATGTGCCAAGTTTTTCAATGACTATGAACCAGAATTACTGTTCCCAGAGAAGAGTTCATGAATGAGCAAATGGAAAGGTAAGACCTAAGTAGGGAATAACACTATCAAAAAACACAGATTCCCTAAAAAAAAAACCAACCTGATATCTGTTCCTTACTGCCACAACACAGTAAACATCCCAGTGCAAAGATTCCAGCGCTGCTATGCTCAGATTCTCATTCTCTGTCCCTGAAAAGACCTTTGGAAGGAAAACAGAGTTCCTAGAGAAAAGGCAATTTCTCAAAGGCCATACAAAAGATCAATATCAGGATTAGGAGAACATCTGGATCTTTCATCATACAAATGTCCTTTTAAGGGGACTATACCTATCTGTACCTTCTCACATCTACTGCAGAATTATCTTGCATTGAGCACATTTCTGAAGAGTTAGGAAAACATGTAAACAGATGTTTTGTTTTATTGCATACAGTTAGAAAAATGGAAAGCTAATAGTTTTTTGTTAGATTTAACTGTCTTCTCTATTTATGTACATATTAAAAGTCAGTTTACAGTGCTGCTTTGTCCTGGAGAGTATATATGTAAAAATACTCAACAGGAAACTTAGTATAATCCTTCAAAAAATGACATTAATGGAGCTTTATAAGTGAAATGTTAAAATGTCAGAAAGAAGACCTGAAACTCAAAATCATGTATCACTCTGCCCTTCTAAACATTTTGTATGCAGCAACCCATACGTATTGTTGACTGCATGCTGAAACAGATCTTTTCATCCATAACTTTGCAATGGCAGGTTTCCTGAACTGAATTTACTTTGTATTTTAAAAGTTAAATGAATGATTGCCTATTAAATTTAAGTCAATACTGCAGCATCTCAACTCCTGTTGAGAAGTAAATCTTAAAAGTTTGTGTTCAGTATACAATCATTTCAAATAGGAGTACTGTAAATGACATTAGAGATTACCTTTTTCAGTAGTTTTTATCATGCAAATTTCTCTTGTGAATCTTTCAGGGAAAGAGGTGGTTTTACAGAAGAAATAATTCTAATTGCCTTTGAAGTGAGTTGTGATCACAATCTAATAAGAGGGTGGATCAGTATTTTACTGTGGGACTAGAATTTTAACAGATGTGGTAAATCTATCTGCAAACAATAGCAGCTTTTTCATTGAACAATATCAAAAAAACTGCTATGTTTTTCCATTCTGGTTTATTTCTGTTGCTGTCTACCCAGCACTTTACAATTTATCCTCTTAGCAATCATTACAACTTGAATCCAAACTCTTCTCAATCTATGTTTGTGTATATATACTGAAGCTATCTGTTACTGTGATAAATGAAGGAAAGTTTCTGTTGAAAGCTGGGAATAGCTCAAAAGATTGTTAGGCTACTTGAGCCTAACATAACTGCAAGAAATTGTGACTGTCAGCATGAAAAGGGAGAAGAAAAAATGAGCAGTGTTACTCAAGCTGCAGTGACCACAGCGAGCTCTTCTGAACAGAGGGCAAGAAAGTTTTTCTAATTTCAGCGAAATCTATGGAGGAATGACATTATCCCACTTGCAGCATCTGATATGTTTAAGGTCCCATGAGTTCATTCATCCCACTCGCTTTTTCAGGCATTATGTCTCTTTATGATTCTTTGACCATTGTGGAGTCTCTCCTAGGTGCCAGTTTCCTGAGCGAAGTCACCACATCATTTAATGAGATAAATGTTCATGTGAACTTATTCTGAAACATGAACCTTTCAAGGAGGATAGCAAATAATTCAACTCTCCAAACATTGGCAATCTCATAATTTTCATTAGTTTTTCAAAGTTCTATTTCTTTCCACACATGCCCCACACTGTTGAAAAACAAACATAGCTTTGATAATCTATATAACTCTGCCAAATAGGAACAGACTTTTAATAAACCACTGAAAAGAATATGTCTATACTAAGTGCTCTCTGAGCTAAATTTCAAAGTCTTCTGGTATGAGCGTTGCTTAAATTTCTGCAGGAAAAACACATTATCCTTCACATGAGAAAAGGTGATCTGTTACACAACTTAAGATCATGGGGCTGGATGAAATGTTTTTTGCTAACACTTCAGATAAAATTGAAGTTTGGGCAATGATCATATCTGAGAAATTTCAGCTATGAAGGTGAAAGTTTGAAAAAGTTATAAGTAACTGAAAAGGACAGAAAGAAAACATTAAGGAAACTCAGCTATAAACATCACTGTGCTCTCCATCTGGAATACTATTGCTACTACTTTTGCAATGCAGTATAGACAGCAGAGTAAGGTGATCTGTGGAACAAGTCTGTCATCAATAAAGAGAAAAAAACACTATGAAGACTGGAGATGAGATCATGGATCATCCACAAGACCACCCACTGAAGAAATAAAAAAAGGGGAAAAAAAGTCTGTTTTAGCCAACTTCAATTTCTTACTGAATTGACCCTTGAACCACTGAGTCATTAGTTTCCATATACCCAATTTTACTGGCCAATTACTCAGCAGAACATGACATGATCAATGTCTGAAAGTTTTTAGCTGGATGTATTGATCAAATATATAAACAAAACGCAACTGTCAGCTGCTCCAAGTTCACTACTGATGAAGTGATGGTTGAAACAATTAATAAATTAATGCTTAAACACAGAGGAAAGAAGCCTAATTGATATAAAAGAATAAAAACATTAAATGCTTGACTAATTAATAATTTGCTTTATAATTGATTTTTTGAATTGGCTGGCTAGCAAAAGAGAGGTGTGAACTATAATTATTAACTACCCATAGAAGCTCATTTTTGGATTTTTCTCAAATATTTCTAGGTGAAAGAAAGCAGGATCACTGAGGCTCCCAAACTCTCTTCAAACTACTGGTGATAAGAAATAAATATCAGAAAATGCCAATTATTACAAAGTGTGAAAGCTGATTAATTTTTGCACGAAAAGTCACATGAGAAAATGCAATGGAACTCTGAGACAGGGCTCGAGTCCACAAAGGAATTATTGTAAACTAATGAGCTTCCAGGTGTCAGCTGAGCTTTGGTAACTAACAGTGTTTGCACTCTTTGCCTGAAGCAAACAGGAAGCAAAGCGTGTTAGATTAATCTTCAGGGAGAGTACCCTCTCCTAGCAGGAACAGCCAAAACAAGAGGCAAGTTCACAATGATACACCGCTTCAATAAGAACAATTTACCTGATTCCCCCTTGTCCTGATTTGAGAATAGGAATGATTTCAGCTTTTAAAAGAGGCAATTTAATTTGTCTCCGACAGCAAAGTAATAGACTCAGGACTATCCAAGCCCTAGTACTATCTTGCTTGCTTAGAGGAAGAATCTATGAAATAAGGGCTGTTTTCCAAAACAGGCTATGAGTCAAATTCCATATTGGTCTCACTAGAAAATGGAATTTATGGCCTGCTTAGCCAGGTAAGATGGAGAACAATCTAGCCATTAGAAAATAAGGATCTGAGTTAAAGAAAATGGAAGGGGAGAGAATTTAACATGAAAAGAAATACTATTTTGAAGTTCTAAAAGACTACCATTTACAGAAAGGGTGAAAACTGAAAGATTAATTTACTGTTACTTCAATTTCATTTCTTATAAGTACATTTTTAATTCTTTAAATTAAAGTTCTGCTGCTTTATATGTTTTGCCATTCTTTCCCTGGAATCTAATATGTCTGTTTTGTTAGGTAAGTGCATGTTAGAAATCTTCGGCTATTAAAAGATGGTGCCGATGTTAACTATTATACAAAGGATTAAATCTTAACTAAGTAGTATTAAAAAGTAACTCTATAAACCTTTAGGTTATTGGTACTGCAAGGTTTTTCAAAGAAAAAAAGACCAATATGAAGAATTAATAGCTAAGGTTATGCAAAATCCATTTAATCAGCATGGCTAATTTTAGCTTTAACTAAAGCTGCTGGCAACTATGTGCATTTTGTTTTTGGGCTTTACTTTTGAAGAAAGTGATGAATACATTCTTGAGGTAAATTTATCTTAACTGAGAGTCTACCTAATGCTCTTTAATTGCTGAAAAAGTGATTTTAATAGCATTTGCATTTAGAAGAGGAAGGAAGTCTTCAGCTGTGCATCTTTAAGACCCTAAAATGTGCATTTTATTTTCACATTTATATAATGTACTGCTTGAACATAAAATAGGTGAGTTTTATAAACAATACAGTCATCAACATGGCCATTGTTTATGAAGATAGAATTATTTTCCTGACATTATATGCTCTATTCAGGAAAGAGCCTAGGAAAATTGCAGCATGCTCTGAAGATATGAGTACAGTGGCTTGCTAGACTATCTGGGGCACAAATGCTAAAGATGAGGGCCTTTCTTTCACTGACGAAGTCTACCTAAGTGAGGAAGATGTACAGACTGTCAGCTCAAGCACCTCTGGTATCTTAAGCCAGAAGTATAAACTTGCTTATAGCTCTTTTACCCAGCTCCAAAATTACAAAGGATTAGATTGTTCAATGTGAAGTGGATTAGATATGGTTAGACTCTTAGTTAAAGTAAAATGCTATGAAAACTAAATTTCCTGACCGGTGAGAGTTGGATTGATGGGATACAGTACGGAGAAATCATGGGGATGCATATTTGTGGAACTCAGCTTTCTTAAGATTGTGAGCATTGTGTGGGAGGAACTGTCTTTACATTACAAAAATTACGGGTCGTGTTTATCATTCTGTAGTGGACTACAAAAGGCTTTTCATAATACAGATTTTTTTAAGGTGGGGAAGACAGGTAAAATTAGAATATTGATTTACAATAACGTTATTGCAATTGGAGGCCTGACTGATCAGCTTTTGCGACAAGAACAGGTTTTTGTTCTGTATTCTTGAAATCCAAAATATAGCAACTCTTAGGTGGCCATACTGCCAACAGAGTGAATATTCACTGTGATAAATATAAATAAACAATCATGAGAATCTTTATTCGCTTTTATAAAGAAAACATAGCAAAAGTTCCCAGAGACTTTGATGCCACTAGACATCTTTTCTCACTCAGTCACAACAAAAAGGCATAAACATTTCATGAATCATGGGGTTTTTTAGATGAATGGACAGAAATATCAGTCAACAGAAGCAATGTCAATAAATTTGAGATAATCCTGCCGCAATCAAAGCTCTATTTAGATATGCTTTAGAGTATTTAATACATCTAAATAAAGAAACTCAGTTGTGTAGCAGAAGAACAATGGTTATGTAAGCTATTCTGGTGCTGGCATAGAACCAAAATGGCTGTAATTTTTGCTAGTCTGTTCAGTTTCTTTATTTAGGTGTTTCTTGTATTAGATGCTGTTTTATGGTCTTTTGGTCTTTTTTTTTCTTTTCTTTTCTTTTAAGTAAACCTCTCCCTGCCACACCTCAAGTCTAAATTGTGTCATGTAAGATGTCTGGTCATCTGAAATGTATTTGACCTCCTCCCAGCTACCAGCTGAACTGTTCATAAACTTTCTTAGTGTTTCTTTTATTTTATCTGTGTATTTATTTTATGCTGGTTTCATCTAATCCACTCTTTTTTAGCTTCTTTCTAAGATTGTCATGTGCAATCAATATCAGTGTTTTACTAACATCAAAAAGTTATGTCTACCATGTTTCCTTTATACACACTTTATTCCATGAAAGAAACCTATTAATTTGGTTGCACTTGATTTATGCTTTTTACAAATGTGTTACTGATTTATCACTGCATTTTCTTCTAGCTGTTTACATACTGACTGCTCTTGCTTTGCTAGTTGTTCCAGTTAAATGTCAGGTATTGAAGTTAAATTTAGTAGCCTGTAATTCTTCTTCATCTCTCTTCATTCATTGCTTATTCCCATCCTTAAAACTGTAATATAATTTTAACTCCCCCTTGGTTTCCAGAAGTAAAGATGTAGAGTGATATTTCAGACTAAGCACTAAACAGTAAGTAACACTTGACTAGTAAAATCTAGTTTGATCAACAAATGACTTTAGTGAGCAAAGGAGAAATTTTTACTCGAATTGGAATAGAGAAGTGGCTTCTCATCTTTGGCTCACAAGGCCATGCCTTCTCTTGTTGCCTGTACTTCTTGTTTACCATAAGTGTGTATTTCTTCAGGTTGAGAGGGGCAGCAAAGTAAAACGTTGGCACTGTTATGTTGCTTGCTTAATATCTTTGGGTCATGAATCAACTGAGATTACAGATCACTGGTATAGCCAAACTAGAGCTAGGGCTACAACAACAATCAGTATTGTGGCAGCACAGTAGGAAACAGAATGGCAGGAACCAGAAATGATGTAATCTTTGGCTTTATATGAGAAACACAAATTAAGTCCTATCAAGGCAAAGAAAATGGCAACTGTTTGAAAAGCACTGTATAGCATAATATATCTGGCTCTTAAGCAGCTGAGAACTGATCCACAAAGACATTTATTACTTAAATTCCATCCACTTTTTAGATCTTGTCCTTAAACTCAACGTTCAGCCACAAACCTCTATACAATTTAAAGAGTAGTAAATTTGTCTATATTATATGTTTAGCTAACACAGTTTAACTCTTTTTAAACACTCCCTATTTTCTCAGACTGGACAAGATTATGAAGCTTGTACTCCTTCACCATAGTGGCTGCCATCAGCTTCCTTGATACTCAGCTTTCATGGAAAAGAGTCCACAGGATGATCTCTAGAAATAATTGTGGAACAGTACTCAGCAACACTATTTCATTCCTGCAGCAAATACAAACCCAAATTCTCTTAAGATTCTGTATACCAAATTCAAAGCTAGACAGGGAGAGGCTCAATGGTAGCCTGCACTTCAGGAATGTGCTAACAGGTAGCCTTTACCCACTCACCTGATCTATCACCCCAGCCACCATCCTGCTCTGTAACTTTGTATGCCAGCTACAGGTAGTTAGCTGACATATCTGGCATACAGTGTTACAGAGTGGGAGAAAAACTACAACATGGCATTGCAAACTTAGGAGAACAGCCTGGCTGCAAGATGTTGCAAAATAGGAGCCAATGGACAAACCTAACAGGTCTGCACAGGAATGTAGAAAATGCAGTTTGAAACCTCATATTTGATATATGGAAGTCAACAGTCTTGCACGAGTAACATATTGGGTTTTTACTCATCACTAGTGACCTTGGAGGATGTCAAACAACATCTATTCAGGATAATATTTTATTTAAAAAAATGCTCAATTAGCTGTGGCTGCGGCTCTAAGGAGATTCAGCTAAGGATATCTCTTACTTAGAGATGTTCACTTTAGTATGTCTTGTAAAGCTGAACGAACTCCAGAGAACAGAAGCAGTATTATTGTTGTACCAATATTCAAAGCAGCATGACCTATGTGAACTTTTAACCTTGCAGACTATAGCAAAAGTCAATACAGGATTTAACTGATCAACAAAGACAAAATTACATTTTTTTTTAAGTACTTCTCTTATAAATACTTGAGCTCATTCTTTCATGAGACAAAGTTTGATTGATAGAGGTAACTTCATAGATATAATTCCTTGCAGAGTGCTATAACACCATACTAAATGGCATTCTGGTTTAAAAGAAATCAATGCTATGTATTATCAATTGGAAATGTGCTATCTGGATTAAGCATTCAATAAATAATACACTTAAAATGATACCTGCGGGAATTGGGCCTCACACTGAGATGTTTCTAGTGCATCTCATGAGAGACTTAGTCCTGATACTATGCAATGTTTTCATTTCAATTCTGGAAATAAATATATATTTGCTGAAATGTATGTCTGTGATAATGATGGATAATATGTACAGGATAATACAGCAGATTCCTTGGGACTGCAGCAACTTGCCTGGAACTTGGACAAGAACCTGTATCGAACTGGACAAGGTCCTGAGCAACCTGATCAAACATAGAAGTTGGCCCTGCTTAGAGCTGGGGTTGGACCAGATAACCTATAGAGGTCCCTTCCAATCTATATTATTCTATGACTGCAATTTGAAAGATGCAGGTTTCAAGTGGAAACTGTGTGGGAAGAGCCAGAACACAATTCCATTGTGACTGTGGTTTAGTTGTTAGATGTTATTATAGTATCACTGTAATAGTTCTCCCAGTAAAACATCAAAAGTTTGGTTTCAGACGCATGGAGTCCTTCATGCAAAACTAACATCCAATACATGAAGCTGGCTGCCATACTGTTTTTAGTTAAAAATTTACATGTGTCTTCATATTGCCACATACACAGGTCTATCTAGATGGGAACAAAGAACTCAGGGTCGATCTACAAAACAACAGACTGTTCAGTGGGTGCCTGAATACTGATTCTCAATGCACAGTGGCAAAAAAAAAACCCAAAAAACACCCACAGAACAAAACACAATCATTGGAGATATAAAAGGAATGATGAGTTGGAACAAAGAAGCTATTTCATATGGTATCAATGAGACTAGTACTGGAATAGTGTATATAGCTTTGGAAGCTGTGTTTTTTAGGGATGCTGAGAAACTGGAAAGAGTGTAGAAAAAATCCACAAAAGTGATTCAAAGGGCTGGGACAAATTTATGTATGAGAGAGACTGTTTGGTTTTAAAAAGACTGAGAGGTGACATGACTATATAGTTCCAATCATGAGAATTAGACATGGGGTGCTAAATAGTGCCTTACTCTCTTTAAAATCAGCATAACTGAATCCCAAAAAATTCAAATGGCAATGTTTATTTTTAACATTGAAGGTGAATCGCCATTGGGAATAGACTACCAAAAGAAGCAATGGCTTCTCTAGCTCTGGATGTTTTCAGATTAAGAAATCTTTTTCTAGAGAGCTTGAATCACATACAATTCTCTGAGGTCAAAACAGGCTTCGATGTCTTCTTATAGTATAAGTTAGACTATGTCATTCAGGAGTTTCTTCTGGCAATAATTTCAGTGAATCTTGTCTCTTTCTCCAATGAAACGTCTCAGTTCACAGATCAAAATACTGTCATGCCAGTTCTTGCTCGTTGCTGTGCAGTCTTTGGCAATCAGCAGAAGCCAAAGTCTAAATCCAGCATTATCCTAGCTTCTCGTATTTGTTATGCAGAAGACTGCAAGGGATACAGTCACTTTTAGATCAATTCTGTAGTGATGCTCGTTCATTTAGAGAAGAAATGTCTTTCAAAAAATTTCTTACATATCTTCCTGTGAGTTGGTCGTTTTGTAAATTCAAAATACGCAAACCCTACAGCCAAACTTTCACTCACTGATTTTGATGAACTGCTAAATGTCAATCCCTTTACTCAATAGGAATTACTTTTTAAAAACAAATATGCATGTTTTTATTATCTCCAGGTAATGCTAATTATACAAGAAATGGGAGAAATCTTTAATATCTCTGTTAGCAGAGAAGCTTGGGAGAATGTGATTCCCAGGTATTTCAGGCACCTAGTAACTATATTCTAAATGAAACAAATTTACACAGTCTTTAACACTAATTTTAATGAAAAAATATGAAACAGAGATCAGATCTGCTGGGAAAATAGGTAACCTTTAAATTAATGTTCCCTGAGCCACAATTAATTTAGATTTAATAGGACAGTTAATGTATGTTATTTGAATACTCATTATTAAACATTCACCAAAGATTAAAAATTATGTAATAGATTCATAACTGTGAAATTGATATGAACCTTTTGCATAGCCATAATACTCTGCAAATATGTTTTAGTATGTAGTTGCTATTTAATATTCAATAACTTTTATGAAGTTGAAATTAAATACTTAAATCTCAATTGAAAATGTTTCTGGGAAATACAAAACAGAAAATGGAATATGTTTATTGTGCTGTGTCTGTCAAGACAGAATCCCACTGTTTTGAACACAATCCGAAAAGTGTAGGGCCCACTGGAACAAAAAGTTTTCACTGGATAGTGCATTTCACAATTGCAGAAATTTCTACTGACTCGATGTCAGTATGATTAAGGACACAAAATCAAGATCCAGAAATTTTGCTGATGTTGACATCAAAATGCATTGTTTTCCCCATTTCCTTTTTTCTTGAGAAGCAGACCTGTAATGATGTATTAATTACTATTTATTATGCTTTCTATTGCTTCATTTTTTATGGCTTGCAGTTGCTTACCAAAAGTAAAAATAGTCCTATGGATAAAATGTATTGGGAGAAAAGACCACTATGAGTCTTCCTGCAGGTATCTTGGACCATGTTTTTATTATGTAATTGGGTGTGGCATGAAGATCACCTCTCTAAGGATAGGAACACTAGGTCTGGAACCAGCCAGACATGCTAAAACGTGCTACTGTGGCTCCACCTGCTGATAGGTGTGGGTTTGAGTTTGGAAGGAGTACCACAATAACGCTCATTGCTTCTTCTATCCACTTACTGGATTTTTGCCTCTCTGCATGGTACTGGCAGTGCCAAGTACCTTTGTACCATACAGGGCGTAGATGCATCTTGTTTACTTGACAACAACGAGAACCTCAACCTCAGTCTGAAGGGCAACGTGTTACTTTAATATTGCTTGCCGTAATAGGAAGTCAGTACCACTCCCATGGAACAGGCTGGCTGTAGGAGCAACTTATGATATTGTCTGCCATATGTCATTTGCTGATGTTGTTGCCATGGGACAGAAAAGTTGGGAAATATCATATCACGTTTCTTCCTTTTTCAGCTTCCTGACCAGAAAATGTTCTTTGTTTCTAAATGGGGCTGCATAGAGAAAAAACAGATTTCTAGCTATTGGGTCATATTAATTTGTATGACAGATAATAGATATGATAGAAAGATTTGTTCCTGAATTTGACCATGCTCTATAGACTGCTATTAAATTACCTCATTATGTACCCTTTTTCACCTCATGCTTGAGTTTTTACACTGTAAGGCACGTCTTCCAATCATTCCTGTTTAATCATTCCTGTTCTCTTCACTGAATTCTTCTCAGTTTTCAAATTTCTTTTGAATTATAAAATAATTCTGAAATAATTTAATGTTTGCAAACAAATCCCCAGATAATGAAAATAAACCCATGCTAAAATATTGGTGAAATATTTCACTTTTCAAGTAGAAAAGAAGTTATGCTCGAGTCTGGAAAAGAGAAATAACCATTCTAGAAAGGGATGCTCCTTTCTCCTGTTTGTAGATGCCACTTCAGTTGCTTTGGAAGAATTATAATATTTATCATTGGAGTTTATTAACAAAGGTCAAAGATTTGAGCATCAAATTCTATTTCTGAACTGATTCAGAAAGTAACTAGTAGTTCTGCCGAACTCCAGAATTTCAGCTGTGACTGTACATACGTGAATCTATTTAATAATGGATGGATTTTAGTCCAATTTTCTATTAGAACAGACTATGATAATGTTTCTCCTATCTCACCACCAAGGGGAGACTCTGTTAAGGCAACACTTAAATAAAATCATTTAGAAGAAAATGAATGTGTGCGACTTTGGGGGTAGATGGACTGGTACTGGTAAAAAAAAATCTTATGCAGTTAAAATATTTTAATTAAAGAACAGAAATAGCACCACTCAGTCAACTGGCTCTAGACAAGAAAATCCAAAAACAACAACAGCAGTAGTAGAAGTAATGCCAGGCAAGTCACTGAAGCACTGATTTTCACTAGCTTACAATATTCTTTGTTCAACTATTTTTATGTAAACTTCCTTTTTCTATAGTGTCCTTTTCTCTGTATCTGCTTTTCCATCACCATCACTTTTCTTCATCCTTTTGAAACATCTGCTTCCTAGATATTTCTGTCCCTGCACCTTCATTTATGAATCCTTTGTTCTTAACCATGTTCCCCTGCCTTTCCCTCTCCAGTCTGTAACTTCTACTGCACTGGCTGGCTGGGGCTTGATCTCCGAGTCCATCTGTGCTTTTTATGATCTCCCCTTTCGCTCTTTTTCTTATAGTCCAGGCCTGGTAGATTCCTGTAGCATATTGTCTGCCTTGTCAGTGTGGGAGTTAGCTGCCTCTTGCCTCTGGGCAGTGTGGCCTTTTTTATATTCTTTAACTACCATATTAACCTTTTTCCTTCTTTTTTCCTTCAGATTTGTCTGCTTCAGTTTGAGGTACTGTGGGAGGGAAGAGAAAGAGAATCTCTTGCTTCAGGAGCCATTTCTAGAGTTAATGTTCTGCAAAATCTAAGGTGATAAGATTTGGAACTGAAGGAGATTCTTCAAAGTATTCATGTTAAGGAAGTTTAACTTCTGAACCATTTGAATGCTTAAGCATCAGACAGCTTTTCTTTCATAGGTATTGTTCACACAACATTGCAAATCCCCATCTATCTAGCCAGATGTAATCACTACCATCCTTGAATACCATTTTCTACTTTTCTGCCATAAGCACTGATGTATTAGTAATGAAATACTTTGGCTTTTGTTTTCCCTAATTTTTTTTTCCCCACAACTTTGTGTGTTTGGATCCTACTTGTATTATAACATCTATTAGAGTTGTTAGTAGAGTATAACAATGAGTAGAAGGAAAACTATTTTACTTGTTTTAATTAGTAACTTATTGCTTGGAAGCCTGTAAGCTTATCAATGCTGAGTTATGTGTCCTAGCTGATGACAAATCTTTTCAGGAGAGGTTAAAATGACAGTTACATGCTTTAGCAAAAATTTAACATGTAAGCTTGTATGAAAGCTGTATTTACTTCTTCCTCTTCCATGTAAATATATATTTCTATAAATTTATTTTTATTTTGCTGAGAATTTACATCAGATATATAGAAAGTCAAGAGGTTTCAAAGTTATGAAAATTATTTGGAGGCTAAGTACTGAAAAAGTGGTAATGGGACTGCATGTCAAAAAGAAACCTTACACAACATATTTTACATATTTCTGTGCTGCATAAGCTCCTTTCTGAAATTTAATGGTGAGACTGTATTTCAAAGGCAGTGTTCTGTCTACAATTATAGACTAGAACAGCAGAGGAGGAATGAGATCCCTGTATGAGTCTGTTGGATCCACACACTCTGTTTTTTCCTTCACTCAATGCAAAGAACAGAATGAAAATCTTCAGGGCCTCACTCTTCTTTCTGCAAAAGTGCATCTGGTGATATTTCAGGTTTTAATATAAGAAATCTCAGTGTCTAATTCTGGCTTAATTTGGGATTTACTGATAACCAAACCAGACATTCCTAAATACACAACTTTGAGAGCATTTCTCCTTTTAAGCACTTCCAAAAAGTTTTCCACAGAAAGAAGTTTACAAACTAAGACAGCTAACATACAAGATTCTGCCAAAGCATTCTTGCAATTCTCATGCCCACTTAAAGGCACAACCAGGTAAATGAAAATAGTGTCTCTCTTCCGATTCCCAAATGAGTGTAAAAACTGTATTTCACCCAGTTATGCTAGTGACACTGGAGGTCTCTGACCCTTGACTGAAATAGATAGGGGAGAGGGGCTTGCAGAGAATATCTCTGTGTCTAAGAGCAAATGGAGGACGTCCAATTTTGCAAACATCAGCTATGCATCTGGGAATGCCTGTGTTTGTCACAAGCATTAGTAGATCTTGGGGTGAGTGAGTGAACGATCAGGAGACAGAATATTGCATAGAGGCATAGACAGAAGGCAAGGACAGAGTACTACAACGTGCAGCTGTGAAAGAAGTTGCTGCTGTATAAAGGTAACTCTGAGTCTGCTAGGATTTAGTGGTTACCAATAGCAAGCCAGCATGTGCCAGCACTTATCATCACCTCCCTGTACTTGGAATAGCAAATAACCACAGTATTGCAGACATAGCTGAGGGCAACTAAATGCTTCCTCTTTCTTGACAATTGCTGTAGCAAACAAAACATAATTAATGATGTCCTAATCCATTAAGGGAAGGGATGAAATGTAGTAGGTAGAAGACTTCATGGCAGTGAGAAGAAAAAAGAGAAGATAGGAAGGCATTGGCAGTGTGGGAATCCCTACAGAGAAGAATTAGGAAACAATCGTTATGGTGAAGGTGATAGCAGCCTGGAAAAATGTTCAGGGATATGAAACCTGAACTGTTAAAGAAAAAGAACAGAAGTAAGCAAAATAAAGAATCATAATGAAAGACGGACAAAAATCACTTAGGAGCTCCTATTTATCTCTCTGCCTTGAGGACACATGAAGGATTTGAAGTGCTGCCAAAGCTATCTTTGTTTACATATAAACACTGATAAGAATTTCTTTTGCCCTCCCCTCTTTCCCACACCCTTCTTGATATCTTGGAGGCAAGAAGCTACTAATCAGTAGACTAGAAAGAACAGAGGAAAAAAATAATTTTTAAAATTCAATGTATTAGTGGCAAATTTTATGAAGTGAAGGGACACAACAAAAAAGGATAAAGTATACTTGCTTGCAATCTGGAAGAAAAAAGCAATTCAAAAAATTTCTTCAGGTTAAATATCCCATGTGAAGGAAAGCATTACTAAAACCAGTAGATTACCGACACTGACAAAGAATGAGGGGACTGAGGGGAAAAAAAAGAAGTTCAGTTTCTTCAATTCAACATTTAAGAAAACAAAGCAAGATTTGCAGGAAGAGGTAATATTTTAGAGTAGCTGCTATTCCAACTATATCTAATAATTTTTTTGGGGGGGAGGGGGGGAATACAGCCTGTCTGCTTTTTTGCAACTATATCAGCTACTATAATAAAAGATACTGCTTCCCCCTACAAACACTGCCTTTCTTAAAGTTATATATTATGGCTTGCTTTGCTGCTCAGGTGGAAGGCTCCTTTCCCTTCTCTAGTGTTCTTTCCTTGCTCCAGCTCTGGCACTCTTTGAATCCTACCCTGAGTTGATTCAACTCACAAAACTGGCAGAAAAAAAAAGGCTAGTTTAGCTACTTAGTTGAATCAGTTTACTGTACAATCATATTATTACCACAGGTGGAGCAAGAGGGAGGGCATATAACCAAGCCTAGGGGGAGAGGGGTGGTACAAAACTTAGGAATAGGAGTGTCTGCTTTCTGAAGCAGTTGTAGAAGGTAACTTCATTCCTATATCTTTACACCATCACAACTACAATACAGCCAGTGAGCAAATAAACTTGACAAAGATACATCACAGTTCAAAAAAGCCACTTGAAATCTATTATGTGCCTCCTGCAGAACACACATTTTGGATTAAGAGCTTTCCCAAATCAATGTAAAAAATACATTTTAAAATCTTGGGCATAGAATGGAAGTCAAAGTAATCTGCATGACAGACTGGGGTGAAAGCAGAGGTCCTCGAGTTCTTCTTAAATATTTTGAAAACAGATGAGGAAGAATATTCACTGGAATGAAATTCACAACAGATGCAGACAAACTAAGAGAAGGCAATAGAATAAAAATCAACTGACAACAACCCTTCAAGGTTTCAAGGTAGTAGGAGCTTTACAACTGGGATCCAAAGTTAGAGACCTTTGTAGGGGTAATTTCAGTAGAATGGAAAGGACAGAAGCAGATAGTTCAAAAACATCAAGGGCAAGTAACATATTTGAATCTATAAATTAAAAGGAAAGGAAGCTGACAGGATATTAATATGAAAAGTAGTGGGGAGAATTTATCTCTTCATGATTATGGGAAAACCGACAGTTAAGATGGTCTATGATCATAGAGTCACCAGAAGCAACAGTTCTTCATCACCACTTCCGTCATCACCTCTAGATTATGTGGCCATGCAGTGTGTTGGATCATCTCACTGATACAATTGGAAACTAATGTGGCTGAAACATACACATTATCACAAATGCAAGGGAATGGAGAGGAACAAGCATCTGGGAAAAACGAGGCAATGTTCCCTTCAGAAGCCTTGAAGTGCAGTCTTTGGCTATGCTGAAACTGTGGTGATACTAAGCTAAAGGTTTGGTCATATGAATGGTTTAAACTGGCACAAGCTGCTTCTGCTGCCAAAAGAGGCAGTTGTATGCCCTGTCTCCATGTTGATCCTCAACCCAACACAATTTTTTTATGTAGCTGTGCAATGAAGCAGATTCCTAGCTGAGAATTAACTTCATGGGAAGAAAGTAGAGAGAACTGTTTAACTCAGCACTACTGCTGATATCGTGGGCTGTGGTTTGATATAGTAAATCTAGCTTGAGAACTTCTAGTGCCAGATCAAAAGTGATGTGGTACTATGATGCAAACCACTGATCCAATATAAATTCACTCTACCAGCTTGAGTTTGTTTAAAACAAAGCTCAAAAGTGATGAATTTTTACAGTAGCAAGCTTTATGCTAATCAGATATGTCTTATACAGTCAGCATAAAATCCATGTAAGAGTACTAAGGCATTGTAAATTTTATATTTCACATCTTAACCTAATTCAGTTCAAGTGTAATAGTGGCCCCACATCTGATTCAGATTAGGTTGGTCCTGCTGACTGACTTAGTGGCACACAAACCTAGTATTAAAGGCCATGGAACAGTGGTCTCTTTGTACTCTGGTCAGCAACTTCATGAAGTGTGACAGGTTCCATTTTTGCCTGTAGGAGATGGTAGAGCTGAGGAGAGAAAACATGATGGTAGGTAGTGTCTCTACAACGTACCCAAATAAGCGTGATGCTATTACTCTAACCTTGTTCTACTTTGCCCCCATCCATGATTCCTATTGTTTCATTAGTCTACATTTAAAATTAGCTTGCAACCTGTGGTGTTTCATGTTATTCAAGGAAACCCTATGTTAAAGATATTATTAGCTTCATTTTGGCTGCTGTTATTGTTAATATCTAAGACTGCATTTCTGTGTGGTAACGAGTATTTTGAAGTATGTTATTCCAGCTCTTCCGTAAGGATGGGTATCTGTAAGTTCTTGGTAACAGACCACAGCTTCTTATCAGTACTGCAAAGTCTCTCAAACTTACTATTTGATTGCAAGTTACATAAGAGTTATTAGCCTCACACCTCCTCTGGGCAAAGAACATCTGAGAACTTCAGCTGTCATTTGCACAAAGACATTTGTGCCTGGCTGTCATGGCTGCAGAGAAACATGAAAACACATTAACTACACCCAGAAAAGCAGTCCTGAGTGGGCAATGAAAGACACCTGGAAGGTGGCTTCTTTATTTTTAACATTTGAGATTTAAGATACTGAAATTACTTTTTCCATCCTCTGGCTTTTCAGATGTAAAATAGGGAACAACAGGATTACCTTACTTCGCAGGGATGATTTATGCACAATGGTCTTAAGAGTGCAAGATACTCAGTGTGATGGTACCAACGGCTGTGTAAGGCCTTAGACAAGCAATTATCCTTTTTCCATGAAGTGGCAACTGCCCCTTCCCTAAGGGAAAAGCCTCAGAGCCGGGGGTGAGTGTGCAAGCAGACTAGAGGTAAACCAGAGCTGCTCCGCCCTACCTGCTGCCAGGGGCACACGGCCCAGCTGCAGAGGGGGCAACGCTCCGACACCAGGCGTTAGCGGGACCCGGGGCTCCGCAGACGGCGGGGGGGAGGGGGGGCAGAGACACCGGCCGGGGGACACAGGGCAGCCGGCAGGACAAAGAGCTCCCGCTGGAAGAGCGCGGGCCGGTCCCGGCGCCGACGCCGCTCCGAGGAGCCACGGGCGCGCGGCGGGGGGGGAGGATAGGCCCGGCGTCCCCCCCCCCCCCCCAACGGCCGCCGGGCGCAGCCCCTCCGCAAAACACCGGCGGTGCCTTGCGGGAAGCTGCCGCCTTCCCTTCGCCGAGGCGGCACCACTCGCCCCTCTCCACCGCGGAGCAGCACCTCGCCGCCGCCTCCCCCCTCACGCGGCGCCCGGCGGCGCGCAGGCGCGCTGGGAGCCGCCACCGCCGCGGCGCTTGCGCAGTGGCGCCGGGCACCCGCCGGGCACGCTCCGTGGCTCCGGTCGCGGCGGAAGGCGGCGCTGGTGCCGCCACGCGCAGCCGGCCCGGCCCGGCCCGACACAAAGAGGAGGGCGGATGCGGCGGCCGCGGCTCCCGCCCGCCCGCGGCCCGCCGCCCCTCGGCACCACATGGCGGCGGCGCTGCGGCCGCGCCTAGGGCCGCCCCCGCGGAGCTCGGCGCCGCTCTAGGCCGCGGCGAAGCGCGTCGCCCCTCTCGCGCCTCTCCCGCCTGGCCCTGGCGGCTGCGGCGCCTCCGGCAGGAGCGGAGCGGCGCCCCGAGCGCCTCGCTGGCTCCCGCCATGCCGCCCGCGGGCCGCCGCCCCTCCTGCCGCCCGCCGCGTCCCCGCCGCCGCCCGCCGCAGCTTCTGCCGGCGCTCCTGCTCCTGGCCGCGCTGGGCGGCGGCGGCGCGCTGCCCCCGGGCTGTAAGTACGACGGGCGGCCCAAGAGCGGCGGCAAGGCGGCGGCGGGCGCCCCGGAGGTGAAGGTGGTGTGCAGCAACCTGGAGCTGGCTCAGGTGCTGCCCGCCGACGCGCTGCCCAACCGGACGGTCACCCTGTGAGTAGTGTCCGGCGGCGGCGGCGCGGCCTCGGTGCGACGTGGACAGCGGAGGGGAGGGAAGGGGGTGCCCGGTGCCGGCCGCGCCCGCGGCGAGATTGCGAGGGGTCAGGCCCAGCGGGAGGCTGCGCTGGAGCGAGGCCGCCGGCCTGGCGCGGGAGGGGGGCAGTCCCGGGCAGCGGGTTTTGTTTGCTTTTGTGCTCGCGTTTGGCTTTCCGATGTGGTAATTTCGGGAGGAAAGTGATTTCTGGAGCGTTGTGCGAGGCTTTTAATCTCATTAGCATAATGAGCCATGTCTGCGCAGGAAAAGTAAACAAGCTTGGCGTTACTCACCGGCGCGGCGGAAGCGCGGCGCGGTCGAGCCGGGCGGCCGGCGGGGGCTTGCGGGGCCGCCTCGTCGCCGCCGCCGCCGCGGGGGAGCGCCGGGGGCGCGCGCGGGCTGCCCGCGGCCCCGCCCCCCCCCCCCGGCCGCGCGCCCGAGCCCTGCGGGCAACGGCCGCTGCGGGGCCCGGCCCGGCCCGGCCTGCCGCCGCGTTGCGTTTCTGCGGTGCCTCCTCCGAGCTGCCCTGTGCCGGGATATCTCCATGCATACAGAGGCTGAAAAAGTAAAAATCCACCCCACACACACACGTGTGTGCAGAGCAACCGAGGCAACCTCTGGCTTTTCACACTTTTACCCTTATTGAGTGATTAGAGCCTTGGGTATTCCTTTTCTAATTTAAGCGTCCGCTTCTGCAGTTCTTAGAACTTGCCAAAAGTTGTTTGTGAGCTTTATTTCAGGCGAAGCCCAGCTTCAGGGTACCTTATTCTGAGACAGTCACGACGGACCAAGTTTGAGTAGGTAGTGTGACCACTCAGCGTGTGGCAGGCCAGGTGCGTCGGAGGTTTTGTAGTGACCAACAGCAGCTTGTTCGTTGCTGCTCACGATAAAACAGCTAAGGCGTTTACTTTGTGTCTGCTTTGACAAAGATCAGTTTACTTTCACTTAACAGTAGGTGTGTTATATTTAGCTAATCACAGCATATGCATTTCAATAACAAGTTTCAAACAGGATATGCAGCATATTCCAAAGTAAGAACTTTATTGCTATTACATAAACTTTAGTGTGCGCATGTAGACAGATGATTTGCAAGTTGTTTTCCTGTTCTTCCTGAGACATTAACTGGTTGCTCTAGCAAAGAAGCTATACAGCAACACTGAATTTTTTGGGTGGATGGCCAAAAAAGTGAAATCGTTGTTCTTTTAGAGAGCCTAAGGTGCCTGTACTACTGTGGGAAGACTCAAATGCATCCAAGTAGCTTGCAAGAAAATCGATGGAAATAAACTGACTTATGGGATATAGCTTATACATATTTGTTTGTCTGGAAATCACAGGTGAGAATCTTTTTCTAAGGGTAGAGGTTTACAGCTATTTTTTGAAAGATCTGCAAACCAAATAATTTGAGTTTAATAAGTGTAGAATGTATACCTAGTTCTGTCACAAGAACAGCAATTTGACTGTGGTTTTTGTGAACTTTGACACCACTGAAACACCACTAAAGGCTTCCTTGGGAAGTGACAGTGAGGTATGGACACCAGTCAGCAGCAGATGCATGAACCTGGACCTATAAGAAAAGGGAAAGCCAAAAAAAGGGAAAGAATTCAGGTTAAAATAGTTGTTCTCAGCTTGGAAATGTGCAGGGGTTCAGAGAACATTTTAAAGGACCTGTGAAAAATGACCAGAAATATTCAAATGTGAAATTTCTGAAGTAGAAAAGAAAGCAAAAAGTAAAAGATGACAGATGTTTAATCAACAGACTTATTTAGTCTTTGTTAAACTTAAGTGGTTCCTAAACAGTGTTTTACTATTAAAAATAAGGTATTATCTGTTAAAATTTGGATTAAAAGTGCATGTTAGACTCTGGGAAATGCTGAAGTTGACTATAGTCTTTTGGTTCAAAAAGCTTGGAGCCACAGCTGTGATTTCTGTGAAAGACAAGCAGGTATCGGGTACAGCAGCCTTGCTCTGAATGGACTTTTGTTTGCAGCTGTAGTGGCAGAAGAATTTGGAAGAATGGTTCATCTTTCATCTTGATTCTTCATACTTCTTCATTATCTAGAGCATATCCACATAAACTAATTTGTTGCTTGTGCTTTTAACTGGCCTTTGAAGTTCATAATAACTTCTGAAACATTTATTTTTCCCTTAAATACATACCATTAAACTTTTATACATATAGCAAGAAATAGAATGTGATTTTTCATTATCTGTAATAACTGTTGTAATTGTGTTGATGCAGTTCATGTGAACACACACTTTGAAATTTTATTTAAATATAAAGTGAAAATTATTAAACTAATGCTCTTTTCTTTTTTTATTTTTTTCCCTAAGATAGTGGACACAATTTCTGTTGTGTTGTGGGATCTTCCAAGTTTGTTCACTTCTGAGTGATATGACTTCCCATATCTCTGAGATCATTCCTTTACTGAATCAATGTCGACTTGGTTAGAAAGTTTTGGTGATTTATCAGGTGGTTTGCCAAGTGCCATTTCACTAACATGTTGATTAGTAGTAGTTGAGTTAATCATTATCTATAATCTTTTGCTAAAAGTGACTTTTTTTCCCAAGCTGATGTCTAGAAATGCAACACTTAATGAATAGTGGAAGGTTGTCTGATTAGAGGGAAACTGCCCCGAGTTCTCTTGAATCATGATTCTTGTGGGATTCTTCTATTAAGATGAACACTTGCTCTGTTATAGCTTTTTGGATTAGTATATCACTGGAGAGATAAGTAGCTGAAAATAGATCATTATTGTGTAGATCAGCCGAAATTAATTCTGTTAATTTTATGTTGGCTTTTGTTTTAAAAAAGCAGTTTTAAATATGAAGCTTAAGATTTTTATATAATTTTATGTGACTTTTTATTATCATGTTTTGGAGCATGAGCTAGGAAGGACTCATATGAAGTGATCATATTCTTTTCAGAAATCATTATTCTATCATCACAGAAAAACTCTTAGATTTCAATAGACCAGCTGCTGTGCATTTTGCATCTACAGCTCCATGTTTTTTTCCTCCACTGAAAAAATCAAATATTTTGGGGGATAAAACTATAAAAAGTGAAGGAATAAGAAAAATAGTGAAAAACAGAATAAATAGATAGCATCTGAGGATGCTGGCCAGGCTCTTTCATTCTTCATTCCTGCACATCGGTGTAGTTAGTAGTTAATATTGATATTGATAAATTGGAAAGGTCACTTAATTTATGAAGTTCATTGGCATCTGTTTGCCACAGAACATTTTGTCTTAGTTAATTTAGGTCGGTATTAGTCCACATCTTTCGTTAGAATTCAGAAAAAAATACCTTAACTTGATTTCAGCTGATAGAGACAAAGTAAGTTTGTTTTATCATTGAGAAGGAAAACAAACAGTGGGAGAACAGTAGTGAAGTATAGAAAGATGTCTACAAGAGGAAAAAGTGATGTTTAGGATTTCTGGCACTATTATAAATTGAGATTCTGTTAGATTCTGATTAGACTTGGCTAGTGCCTTACCGATCAATTAGGTCAAATTCCAAGGTGAGTTTGAGTTTACTTACGTGTAAATAGGGGAGAGACTATTTTGTAGGCTTAGTTAATAAAAAAACATCTGGGATTCAAATGAAGGGTGTATCTACATGGACATGCACAGATGGCCTTGATCTTCTCAGTTTAACTGGGCAGATGAGATACTTCTGGTGTGAAGACAGCCTAACTGGGTGCATGTAATTTTATTTTCTTTCTGATATGCTCTGTGTGGAGTGCCTGATACCCTTGTAATAGTCTGTGATAAGGTATCCATGGCTGTTGTTCATTTCTTAGATGCAAGTTCAAATAAGGGTATCTAACTTGTTGGATATTAGCCATTACTTAGCTCTATGGAAGAGAGTGTGTAATCCCACTGAAGACAAGCCCATTAAGTCATAATCCTTGTTATTTGTTGGGAATTTTAATTACACATAGATTATTCTATGGATAAGAATCTAAATAAACAGAGGAAAAGCACCTTGGCATTAAAGAACTGTGTTTCTGAGACAGGAATTGTACTGGTTTGCAAACCATGCGCCCATATATCCTGATAGGAATTCATGAGCATGAGTGCTTGCACTTGCAAGTGTTAGAATTTACAAGCAGAGAATGTTGGCCTGGATTTGTGTTCAGAGCTGTTCAAAGATATGCCTAACTGGACTGCTGTTGAGAAACATCTTGAAATGTATGCTTTGTCCAGCTCCTAAATACAATCATGTTGAACTACATCTGTATCCATTAAGGAGCTGAAGGGCATACTTCCATATCTGCATGCCGTTCCATTTTTAGTAACACAAATTCCTACTATTTTAAAAGGAAAAGGTCACTCATATCAAAAGATGAGTATTTCTTTTCATTCTTGCAGAAAAGGGCTCTTAAAAGTTTTAGGAAGAAACAAATGCACTGACTTACATTCATGATTTTTAATTTTTTGGTTTTGAGACATCACCTTATGCTTTCCTAAACTGTTTTGATTCACTTTGCTTTACTTAGTTGAACCTTCCTAGTGTATGTTTGGGAAAAAAATGCATTCTTAGCTAAACAAATGACAATGACAAATGAGATACAGGCATAGTAAGTGTATTCTGTGAAAGTTTGGCTTTTTGCAGAGGGAGTGTTGAAGTACATTTACATTACTAACTTGAAGGTACTCTTGACAACTAATCCCTTGCTGTAGTTAAAATAGTCAATTTTAGACTGTTATTGGTACTGAGCACTTACAATTTGGACAGCGATAAAAATTTTTGAAGATGTGGGCTACTAATAACTCCTGTTAAAACTTAACATTTCCTTCAGTTGAAGGATACATGGACTATGCAGAATGTATTTCTCACATGAATGCATGGCAAGAGACATTACAATACTTAAAGCTGTTGTATGCAAAATTTCTTCGTTGGCAGTTATCTGTGCATACCTTTTTACCAGTGGCATCCAACATGCAAAAATCATTAGGGATATTTCATTTTCTGTCCAAGATACACCTATCATGATCTATTCAAGATGCACTTACTAGATTTTGTGTACATTTTTTTACCTTCTTGAGAAGATAGCAATCCGCATTCAAAATCAAATTCATGTTTTACTATATACGCTGTTCCACTTTACTGTGGAAATACTGGATATGTGGAAATATTGTCATAGTACAGTGTTCTTTTGTGATTGTGTAGGCTTACTTGTATATTTGAGTACAGTAAGAAAACTCTGAGGCCACAGTTCAAACAGTTTTATTTCTTCAAGGTAAATTGCAACATATTGTTCTGTCTAAATGACTACTCAACTTCTGAAGGCATCATTTTATGAGGGCACAGTGCTAGGTGTTAGTGCATGCGCACTGGGACACCCAATTAAGTTTTGCATGGTGTTCTGCTGTTTCTTAGTTTCTTAGTCTTGCAGTAATATCTTTAACATATGTGATGGGTTGGCATTGGTAATTGTCTTCATGCAACAATGATTGTGTCAATACATACTGTTTTTTTATTTTTTTCTTCAAGTGTTTTGGAATTGTTTTAGGTATCTTTCAAAAAGAGGTCATTGTACTTTCAATTAAATATGTGAAATATTAAAAATATGGCTTCTGTACCATAGATACAACTATATACAGAGACTATATACAAATGTAGATTTCTAATTCTCAGAGACAAAATATTCATGTAGAATTATTCAATACCTTTCTTCCATAAAGATATCCATGTAAGCAATGCCCTTTATATGTTCTCTAGCCCTTCAGTATTAGATGTTCAAAGCATTGTGCTGTATTTAGCCTCATGAAGAAATATTTTAATCTTCATGATAATACATTTTTCCTCCTTTAGTGTTGTCTTTTATTGATCAGTAGTAATCCTGTTTTTGTTTCAGTTCTTCAAATCTGCAAAACCTGCCCAAATAATAAGCATTTAAAAGTTACCGTGAAGACTTAAAGAAATAGAAATAGAATTTGTGCTGCAGTGATGAATGAAGAATGGAGGAAAACATGTGTCTCATTCCTTTTTGCTTGCGGTTTGTTTGCATTTCAAAAGTTATTTTTGTAACTTAAAATAAGCATGGAGATGCAAGATTAGATTTTTCAGAATTTAATCATTCCCTTATATACTTTGCATGGACCAACTATGTAGCGGGTTCATGAATTTGTCATTACTGCTTTATTAGTCTTTCTCTTCACTACAATATTTGCTATGTTTTTTGAATCTGTGCAGTCTACGTGCTTTTTTTTGTACAAGTAGTTAATCCATGAAGATTGAAAAGTTATGTTTCTTTTCATTAGTGATGGTAAATTATTTAAAATTTAAGAGCTTCAGAGAAAATAAAATATTTTTTCATGATACGTTTGCTTTCTGCAGTGAAATAACTAATGAATTTTAAATGTAACTTGTAGACTCTTAGATAAAGAGCGTTTAACTCTGGTTAAATAGGTGAGATAAATATTTTATTTTTGCCTTGGTTTTCACCATGTAACTGTTTAGCAGTGAAAATTATGATACCGTGCTGCCCTTAGACTGCTACAGTGGGATGGATCATATCCATTAATTACTCTGTGTACATTACTCCATTGTAGACCCAGGAACGACACGGGGCACGTCTAATGGTGCAGTACAGTATCGCCTTACAGATCTCTGAGCTGTCTTAGAGCGCATGGGAATGCCTGTGTGCTGCAGTGCAGCACTGGGCAGAGATGGTAGGTCCATAAATAGTATAGTTGTGCTGGTGTTACATGTGATCCAAGCTAATCAGCCAATTTTGGCAGGGCTGCAGAGGTGTCATTTTTGGAGTAGGAACTTGACATTTTTTGGCAAGGTGGCCAAGCTCTGCCTTTTGCTGTTTAAGAGAAAACTTGCCAAACTTTGACCAAATTAAGAGCCTTTTGAAAAAATTATTCAGATTTGTTGAAGACTTTTTTTGGAATTAGGCAGTTTAATTCCACAGTTCTGTCTGTGCTAGACAGTGTGCCCTAGATTTGGTCCTGGCAAGTCTTCAGCATTACAGCTGTAGGTAGCTGTGGGCTGTCCCATCTTCATGTGCTTAATTTAAGAGTGAAAAGGCTCCTTGTACTGTCTGTAATCTCTGCTAGATCAGCCCAATCTAGAGGAAAAAGATGCTCTGGAGTAAAGAGAGGGAGACTAGGGTCTAGACATGGAGTGAAGAAAGGCAAGGAAATTAGATTAAGAGAAGGCTCGTGGAAGAGTAGAGAAAACTGCAGAAACTATGACTGAGGGTCAGAGGGAACTGAAATGATATGGAGAGTTGATTTGAGTGGATTGGTTGGTTATAGAGATGGAGAATCTCAGAATCACTTAAGAGGGAATGAAAAGAGAGTAAATAAATAAGGTAAGTGGTACTGAAGGCAATGTGCAACTGGCTTAGCGAAGAGATGGGCAAAAATCCTTGGAAATTCAGCAGGTAACCAGGGAACCAGTAAAGACAAGATTAGTGCAACTTACTTCAGTCAGAACAAGAAAACTGGCTTTATGACTTAATCCATGTTGTTACAAAAGAGATTTTATGTTGAATCTTTTAAGTTGTGTGCGATTTCTAAAATCATCCTGTAAGACATTCAACCAGCTGATCTAATACCTTGAACCCTTATTTCAGGATGACAGCCTCTGCCGTCAGGTTAGGTTAACAATTACTTAAACCAATTCTCAACATTCAGTATTGATAGTCTAGTTATACCAGTCTGTTCCCATAAGACGCAGTGAGCTGATGTTGCAACTCTGCTGTGAAAGAGAGGTCCTCTTCCTGCTGACACAGAGGAGAAGGTCAGGAGCAAGGGAGGGGGAAATGAGATCTCACCCTTCGGACTGCACTGAGTGTACATCCACATTCAGCTGCCTGTAAAACTGTAGCCTAAACTGGGGTGCCACACTTCTACCTTCACCTCCCAGCCTCTGGCTATGTGGGTTTCTTCATCCCTTGTCACTATACTAATGCTTGTCTGACCCCACACTGAGTCAGTTAAGGGAGCTAAACTATCCAAAAAACTGTTGACCTCTGTAGGATTAGGCTGTAAACTTTTATGAAAATACGTCTTTGTGAACAGTTGAAAGGAAGTACCTGCCAGCATGTCTAAACAGCGTACTTTCTCATCAGGTTATGTGTGGTCTCTAGAAATGTAAAAACATGAGAGAACTGTGGGCTCGACTGTATATTATAATTAACAGTTCTGTGATATGACATGTAGAATATATTGGACCCCAAAAGTATAGGAGTGTTTAGTAACTGCTTCAGTTAGTGGATCTGGCTAGATTTAAGTGCATGCAGTATTTCCTGTGAAGCGAGTTACGCTGTTGCATGCATTCGTGGAGGACAGTAGGGTGAACTTACACTAAAATGCAGGTAAGGGAGAATCCTAAAAAGTGTACATCTGTTTGATAAGAAGTGGAAACTGAGGAGGGAGCAGAAGGTAGGGGAGTAAGACAGGAGGCTCTGGGTGGAGCTGAAGTTCATGGCAGGGTTACTCCAGGAAGAGTCAATCACAAACTCTTAAGCTGATAGAGATGCTACAGATACAGAGTGGGGAAGAGAGAACTTGTAGGAGGCTTCCCAGAATGTAGGGGCCACAAGGGTTAGGTTACCAGTGCATTAGCTTTAGGGCTGGCAACTCAGAGTTAGTGTTGGAAAAAATTGGATGTTGGTGTGTACTCTGATTTTTCTATAAGCGTTTCAGGTAGTCTCTCCAACCTAGAATAAGCTAGAAAGAGAAGTTTGGTTGTTAGGGTTATAACTGACAAACATTTCTCTTGGTGGCATTATCTTAAGCAGTGCAGCTGCTCATTTTTGCATTCTGCTTTGCCTCTCAGTTCTATCCTTTTTTTTTTTTTAATAGATAATTTTTGTTAAGTATTTTTTACCTGTAAAGTTCACTGCTTAGGTACTCCAGTGATGGGCACTGTATTTCACTGGAAATTAAGAAATCTGTCCTTAAAGGTTTGAATATCATTCAATAATTTAAGCATGTGGCCACATACTGAATAGCAAGAAAAATTATCTTGAATAGCTGTGCACAAAGTTAGCATCATTGCGTTTATAAATGAATGATGCAGGGGCTGTGCAGAAGAAAAATTGTTCATCGTTACATTGTATAAAATCAGCTCATTGCTAGTTCAAAGTGGAAGTGGAGAGATATAAATAGACACAGTTGTAGTTCTGTAATTTCATTACTTGTGGATGCTTTAGTTTACAATCTTAATATTGTTTAATGTGGGTGGTTTTTTGTATGCATAATAATGAAATAGCACAATAAATCCTAATCCGTTGCAAACTTACAGTTTAGAAAAGTTTCCTCTCTAAGCTTCCTCAATTATGATATTTTTGTTAAATTGGAAAATACATTCTACTGTATAATTTGTGGAATGTTTTCATTTCAGGAATTACTTCTAAGCAAGTACTGTTCATGTTCTGATCAGTATATTATTTATGTTTTTTGCCTTTGACACCAGTAACTCACTAGAAGGCAAAATACTAACTATTGAAAAATACTGGTTTTATCCCTGTTAAATCATAGCTTCTACAAGACAAACTTTGAAAAATATATTTTTCTTTTTGTATGCTCACTGCTTTCAGCAGAAAGCATGTTTCTTGGTTGTACAGATGGTTACTTTAGTCCAATTTTTGCTGATTGCAGGTTTCCCGGTCCTTAGAGTATACGACCATCATCATGAAATGGTCTGATTTATTTTCTACTTCCTCCGTCACTATTTGGGTCTTTTAAACTCTGTTCTGGAAGCTGTTTCAACATTCAGCTCAGAGTTACTTTATCTCCCATTCTTTGTACTTCTTGGATGCCATTTGGAATTTTTATAATAGTATTAATGGATTTGTAGATTGTAATAGTATCAGATGAAAGGTTTTGTCTGTGGAGTTTTGAGATTGCATTCTGAATTCCTGTCTAGTTGTTAAGTCTGTTTAATCTAGAACAAACCTTTTTTCACTTGGTGTTACATCACCTTATCCAAAAGGTAGAAACAAAACAAGCCTTTTTTTTATTGCTATATCAAAAAGAAAATGATGGTTACATCACATTTAGTATCCATTGTGACAACTCTTATTAGAAAAGAGAACAGACTTTGGGTTTGATTGCACAGTTAAGTTTTTCTTCCTAGCAACTGTGCCTCTGTTGCTGAAGGTCTGGGAAATAAATAAGGCACAGAGATGAATTTCTTTGCAAAGTTTTACTAAGTTCTTGTGCCATTTTGTGGAGGAGAACAGTAACAGGGCTTTCAGATCCAATGCGTGTTCAACAAAGGAGCGTTCCAGTAGTTTCTGGGATGGGTGAAGGATCTAGGTGGGTTTTTTTGGTATTCTTTATTTGTTTTGTTGTTTTCCTGAGGTGCACCCTTGCAGAACACCTCTTTGTCTGTACAACCATTCCACTCAGTCAAAGGAGAAGGAAATTTGTTGCTTTAAAATAACTTTGAGATGCTGTCATTATTCTACAACCTACTTCGCTGCTGCTTTTTCCTTCAAGTTTTGTGTGCTTAATTCCTGTGACTGTGACTGTATTTGCATCCTGTAGTTTCATATCTCACCTCGTGTTCTTATCTACCAGCTGGGCAAGCAGAATACGTTTGTTCTGAGCACATACTGTTGGTCATAAAAATACCTGATTTGGAGCTAGTAACATACAGAGCAACAGTGACAGGGGGCTATGAAAACACCTTGATAAGATCTCCAGGTACTCTAGGGTAAACATATTTTATGTTGTAAGGTCACCTGTTAAAACAGAGTTAAACAAAATGGAGCTGAGTATCTATCTTTTTCCCCCTAAACTTCTTAATAGTGGAAGTTAGCATATTTTCAGCATTACTTGCCTCATAGGAAACATTGTGGTCTTAAACTAGTAACTTAGCATTATTATTGATCACAAATAATTGCCTGTATCTAAGTGGTTCATAATAGTACATCACTTCACTGTACATTAATGGACACGAATTCTGAAATTGGATATAAAATGTCTACTTTGAAATAATGCTTGTGTTTTGTCCTCTTATGCCACATCCCTAAACACTTCAAATAATGTATAGACTAAATACATTAATAGCAAGTTGTAAACTTCAGTTTTTAAAGATTACACTTATAACATTTTTAAGTGTGATGAAATGCCTTAGGTTATATGGAGTGTTGTAAAATCTATCATTTATTGTACTAAACCTTTATGGCCAAGCAACTAACAGCCTCTGCAGAGAAAATACTAAATCAGCCTGACTGTAATTTGTTCATCACACTCCAGAGAGAAATTTACTTAGTGCGCACATATTCAAAGGCTTCTACTTTAGGCCTATTATTTTATAGGTGATGTCAGAAAACTAAGACTTTTAATGTTTATTTAGTTTAAATTTAATTCAGTCAATTAAAGCTACTTTTGAAGTGGCTTCTGCTCCTTTTTCTGGAAGAGGTACAGGTTCAATCAGTAGAGCTTAAAATGAAGTCAATTATAACTAAAATACAAATGATTTTTCTGCTACCAAAGTTTGTAGTTTGCTTGCTTGTGTTGACTTGGATGTTTTCTGGCTCTTGTGTTTATTAATAGAAATATACATTTATACAAATATAGGAAATTCCCCCTTTTCTGAATGTATTTTCATGTTTTTAAATTTTGTGATAAAGTAAACCCCCCGAAATATATTTGGAATGTGCTTAATAAAGGTATATACCTGACTGTTCTTTCAAGTATGTTTATTTAAAAAAAAAAAATTCTTTAGTGTTGTAGTATCAGAAGAAAATGCTGGCCAGAACGTTGACCTGTGCAGGAAGCAGTGTGACTTGTTAGAATACTGTACTTTGTGTTTGCAGATTGCTCTTTTTTTCCATGTTGGTCCTACTTCTTTAAATTCTAAATCTTTTGATCATTTGCTTCCTTCTGGAAGAAGAAACAAAAAAGAAATTCTAATGTATCTGCATGCATGGTACGATATTTTTGTGCATCACCTTCCCTTTACTTTTTTAAGCTATTTTCTTTTTTTTGTTTTAAGTTCTTTAGGGAAATAAACTAAGCACTCCTGTTTGTTGGGTATTTGGAAACATGGCAACATAATGACATTTGTAGAGATTATGGTTCAGAGATTATTCCACAGTCTAGCTTCAAATACTGAAATATTAACAAAAAATAAAAAAGTATTTTTCTCGAGAAGGTGGGTATTTCCATGATGGAAATATTTTCAGTGAAATATGGGGGAAGGAGGAAACACTATAATTTATCCAATTTGACATGATAAGAAGTGTTAATATAACATTCTCCCCCCCCCCCTTTTTTTTCTTAAAAGTAAGCACAAGAAGTTAATTGGCCAACATACACGATGCAGTATAGGTTAGTGTGGCTCTTCAGCAAGAGTGATGTTCAAGTCTGAAGCTTTTCAAAGGACAGTTAATTTCACCTAAGACCTGAATTACTTTCTTCATTGATTATTTAGGAAACTAATGTAACTGTCTCAATTTTGGCAGCTAAATCAGGTGAATGAATCTAAAATCAAATGCTAGCTAGTCCAAGGAACACACATACAACACTGTTAATTGCATGTGAAGTAATGTGAGCGCTGTTTGCTCATTTGAAGATTAACAGAATGCTGTAAATAGAGAACAGTTTTGAGAGAGAGCTAATAAGCTTGGCTGGTACTGGCCATTCCTAAAATGCCTTCTCAACCTCCTGATTCTTTAAGTGGACCCAGAATTTTTTCACAGTGTTTTTTCCACAGTTTTGGGGGGGGGGGTGTTCAAAGTTGGTTGCATTTAAAACACTTGAAAATTATATAGCTAAGACTCATTAGATATTTTCAAGTGATGTAATTCATTGCCTGCAATCTGGAATTGATTGCACTATAAGTAGTCATGCAACGCTTTAACAAACCCCAGGACTTTTCTCATGCCACCCATGAGAAAGCAACACCAAAAAATAGTGATGTCTTAATGTTGCAGTACATTTGCTGAGCAAGCTTTGCTCTGTTTCCTAGTTAGTTCTGTACAGTCAATAGAAAAATGTACTTTAATAGCTATTAACTGGGCAGTCTGCATACTGGCGATCTTAATTCCCTTTATTTTTGTTTCTGTCTCTACTTCAGATAACTGTGGGTTGTGTTTGGAATGATGAATTTCACAACTGTTGCAAAGCACCTGTGTATAGGTACCTATGTCAATGTTCTAAGCCCAAAATGCTATCTAAAAAAAATTAATCTTAAATTATATTTTCTAACTTAACTGATAGCCTTGTGATACCTTCCTGAAAATGAAGACTGAGGTATGACATAAAGGTAGAATTAAGGTTGTACAGAAGAAGATTATGTTACACAGTTTTTGGTACACTCGGTGTCAAAATGATGCTGTTTTCGTAGATGGGTGTTTCCATGTTTTAGTTTTATTCATGAATTACTAATTCTTGTCACTAGATAATAAATGTTATGCCTGGGAGGAAAGTGGTGGATTTTTTTGTTCTGTTTCTGGGGGGTTGTTTTGTTTTATAATGGGAACTGCAAAGGATGCCTGGACGATGTATCGGACTGGAAAGAATATCTCTTAGCAGTGCTTGTAAGTGCTGGAGTAGTAGATGGTGTTCACTAGAGAGTTTTTAGAAGAACTCAAGGATAAAAAAGTCAAATGATGAATGTCTGAACTTTTGCTTAAAATGAACTTGATTTCTCAGGGTTGGAGGGTGGCAAATGTATTGCTGACTTTTAGAAAGGCATCAGGAGTTCTGGGGACCTACATGCTTCTAAGTCTGGTGTTTTCACTGGACGAATCAGCAAAACTTATAATAAAGAATAGATGTGGTGGATATGTTTATCTACTTGGAAAATTTATCTCCCTGCAAGTCTTTGGAATTCTATGGAATCAGCAAATGTATTTACAAGGATGATCCAGTTGATATGATGAGACATAGTGGCTTTTGCAGAAGGCTTTTTGCAGTCCCTTTCCAAAGACTTGTAATGAAAATATTATGTCAGCATAAAAGGGAAAATCATTGTGTGAACAACTAACTTGCTAAAAGATAAGAAGCAGGTGTAGGAGTAAATGGTTCTCCCTCTCAATGGAGAGAGGTTGGAGTGGAGTCTTAGAGGCCTGTAATCTACAATATATTTGTTAATGGCCTGTAAAATAGCGTGAGTAGGGGGTGATAGAATTTGCTGGTGAGTTACTTAACATAGTAAGGATGGGGGTCACCTGAAGAATTTTTGAAGAAACTTATGAAGCAGAATGACTGGACAATAAAATGTCAAAAGTAGCACATTGTGGAAAAATGAGAATCGTATTGGTAGGGGGGACAGTCCCATCTTCATATATAAAATGATGACCACTGAGCCGATGGTTAACACACAGGAATGACGTTTGATTTATGATGTAGTTCCATGAAATCTTCAGTTCAATTCTCAGAATCAGCAATAAAGGCAGATCAGGTGTTAGGAATCGCTAGGAAAATTATAGGAAACAAAACATAACATCATTATGCCACTGAGTAGATTCAGACTTGTCCACACATTGAATACTGTTTTCAATTCTGGTAGTCTTACTCTCAAAAATTTTTGAGATAATAAAGCTGGAAAGAGCTTAGAAATCATTAAGAAGGCACAAAATGACTTTCCTATGAGGAGTAATTAAGTAGAATATGAATCTTCCATCTGGCAAGAGACAATCTAGGATTCTACATAATTATGAGTGATAAAGAGAGGATAGATAGGGATTGATTACTGTTTGTTTCAGTGCAAGAACTAGGAAGCATCACATGAAGCTAGTGGGAGCTACATTTAAAACAAATGAGATGTCAGGTTCTTCATGTAATCGGGCATTGCTAAGGAATGTTGTGGATGACAAAATTTTACATGATTCAAAAGGAAAATGAGCAAATTCATGACAGAAAAGTTTAGCTATATAGAAACCAGATCCATCTAAGTAAGGAAACACCCAGCTATACAAGGAGTTTCCTAATTTGAGGATAATTGAAGGCTGTGAGAATCCTGAGAAGAATCGTATGCTTGTCCCTCTTGCTTACAGCCATTACTGGAGAGCTGGGTACTGGGCTAGAAAGACCTTATCTAGTTATTCATGTTGAAGAGGGAATTTGCAGCCATGTGGTTCTTCAAGGAAAGAAAAGAAGGCATGACTAGAAGTAGAGAAATGCTTGCTGAGCTTATTTACACATGTCTTAGTTCCTTCAGTAAGAGAAAAGAATTGCATTGAGGAGAAAGATGAATGCGTGAGGGACTCTGCTGGGAAAGGAGGCACGGCATGAGAGAAGCAACCAAGTGTTAAGGGCCTTGCTGTGACAGCAGAAGCAGCCGTGTGAGGAAATAGGGAATGTGCTTTGTGGTTTTGAGAACAGAAGTGGGTATGGATAAACAGGATGCTGAGTAAGTAGATCTGTTTTTATTTATACTTCATTTTCTGTTATCTAATTCTAATATTTTATTATGATAATCCTCTATGGGTAAGCTGTCTTTCATATGTTAATGATGTCAGCTTGCATGTTTTTTAGGGCACATAACATAGAAAATCCTCTTTTTTTCCTTTGTACTATTTGGGCAGTGCTGTTACATACACCTCACATAATTAACTAGGCATTGTAGTTTGACGTAAAGGCTGTTAAACAAAAAGATTGTGTAGAAAGCTTAGCACCAGAAGTGTAAGCTGCAGCAAATAATTGTATTGTCAAATTCGTAATATATTGATCTTGTCTATTTTTGTTTACAGGATTCTGAGTAACAATAAAATAACAGAGTTGAAGAATGGTTCCTTCTCTGGATTAAGCCTTCTTGAAAGATTGTAAGCACTTCTTTGAAAGCTGTTTTCACTTAAACTGAGTTGAATGTTGTTTTTTTTCATTAATACTTCTCACAACAAAAGGTCTTATTTAACAGATAAGTTTCCCTTTTTTTTTTTGGTAACTGAAGAGTTGGCATGCTTAAGTATTTTCTTCATGAAAATAAATGTTATGTAACAACATAAAGGGAGTTTAGCAAAAGCTATTTCCCTGAAACTAGGTGTAAAAGAAGAAAATGCAAAAAGAAATACCTAAACCCCACTTTGTCCAGGGCAGTAACTAAACGTGATGCTTTACAGGATGGTCGGGACTCTCAAATGCCTTCAGGCAAGGTTAGGGCAGTTTCAGTGGGAAGGGCTTACAAAGTGTCAAGCCCTTTTTCCAAATAAGTGTAAAGTATATTTAAAGTAGGAGATGGATGTAATGAAGACTCTAAATGGGACTATACGCAATGTAAGTTCATCGTTGACTTTCATAAGTTAACAGTTTTGCTTGTTACTACAACCCCTGTGTATACCAAACGTATGGGGGGAAAAATGGGAGCGAACCTGAAGGGCGTAACTTCTTTGACACCTCTTACTTCCTGTTTTAATTTTCCCTTTCAGATGATATTTCACCTATGGGATAAGAAGAAGCATTGTAGCTTCTGTTACAGTCAGCTTTATTTCCAGCTGGTAGAAGGTCAGGATTGGCAGGTTCATCTACCTGAGAGTAGTAAGCAGAAACATTAGAAGGTAGGGATTTTTCTAGGCCAGTTGACTGGGAAAGTAGCCAGTTTCATAATCATCTTGCAGCATCTAGGAAGAGTTCCAAAGGACTTCTGGCTTCAGGGGATTAAAAGTATTTTATTCATCCTCTAACACTTGAAGGTTGCAATCCCAGTCACCTGGCCTAAATAAATCCAAACACTTCCACCATTCCATCCCCCACATGCCAGAAGAAAGATCTGTCTTCTGTACTGATGAATAAGTTTATTGTAGAAACAAGTCTTTGTGCCAAAGAAGCAAGGCTATCAGCAGTGACTGCATTCTAGATCTCTGCACATTATTTTTGGCAAGGGTGCCAAAGGCATCCTTGCCCTAAGTAATAAAAGCATCTGCTGACAGTTGTTAGTTTTTGTAAGTCATTACAAGTTTCAGACAGGAAGTACTTGAAATTCTAATTAGTTGGACGTGATCATTTAAACTCCTTGTATGAATCCTAATCTTAATTTTATTTAAAATAATAACCAGTTTTCTTCCATTTAACTCCTGTCATTTAAAAAATTTTTTTGAAGTTATTTGTATGTCTTCTTTCATGATAAGGAAAAGAAACCAGTAAATAATCCATCATATTTTGGGTGTGTAAAATGATCTAGGATAGGCAATATTTTAGATTGTAAGGTGGTCTAATTTGAATGAGATAATGCACCTTCTTGTGTGCACTGGTGTAGGACTTAATACATCAGTGAATGCTCATTAATTATTTAGATATCTTCATCATAAAGGAAGAGGATAGCTAGCAGGGCGTGTTGTTCATAAATGACCATTTTTTTGTGCAGAACTCTTATTTAAAAATTGTCTATTTAATCTTACCCAAAATAAACCTTTCTGCTTTACATGCTCTTGTGACCTGTGCATGTAGCTTGAGGATGGAAACTAATCATGTGAATAAAATGATTTTTCAGACTTAAATGAATAAGACTTCCAGTTGACTCTGTCTTCCTGTGGGAATTGAAGCGGACAGTATACCCTTCCCTAAGTAAACCCAAATAAATCCAGTGTTTTCAGTGAGTTTGGTTGTGTTCTATACAATATTCAGTCATGATACTCAGCAGTTGGAGAAGACAGAAATACTGTAATTTCCCTGAGCGTTTTCCACAATTGGTATCAGACAGGACTTGAGCTCTGAATTTCTTGCCTTGAGAGTTTAGCCCCTTCCATATTCTGGAAGGGTATCAAGGTTTCATTGAGCAACCTTAGTTCTACCTTGAATATTTCAATGAACTAGACAGACTTGTAGATTCACTTGTAGGTTCCAATTGTGGCGGTAATATGTTGTTTTGCTTTTAAAGTTAATGCAAACAATTTGAAGAAAGACAATTATGTATTTTGTTTACATCTATTTATTCTGCACCCCATATATGCTTACCTGAGTTTAGAAATGGTTGTGTTTGAGAAAATAATACTGTGTGTGCTTCCTATACAGGTCTCATTGAGCTTCTAAAGTCTGCAAAATAAAAGATACTAAAAGTTAAAATAATTATTTTCTTTGTTGTATTTGTTCTACCTGCAGTGTTCGAAAAAAGAAAAACTTACTTGCTCTTAATCATATGCTGGAAAAGATCTATTGGCTGTATTTCACCCTTATTTGATTTGCTTCTTGACTGATGGGTTTCCAAGGATTTTTCTTTTGGAATCTCTTTTGTGGATTTTAATATTGTTGTTGTTTTTGTTGAAGTTTTTAACTTAGCCATGACACCTTCCTACTGATGGGGAAAAAGGTATACAAATGATGAACCAGAGACTGTGGTCTTTTTTTAAAAACTTCAGTTTTTATGTTAGTTTTTGCCAACCACAACTCCCAGGAAAAAAAGACTGTTTTCAAATGTTCTCTTTCAAGGAAGTGACCAGATAAGCCCACAATAGAAATGTTATTGCCATTTCCTTGATACTGAAAGCTTTCTAAAATGTGGACATGTAGCTGAAAACTAAAAAAGGCTAATGGATGCTTCTGTGAAAGAGAATATTTGACTGATGGTGGAACTGTGAATAGCTATGTACTGTTTCCTTCAAAAAACTCATGTAAAATAATCTCACCTCAATAGTAACAGACATCAGAGTTCTGGTGGATGTGAAGGGAAAAAAATAAGAGGAACAAGGGCATGAAGCTTGATTCTTTCCTCCTAAATAAAAATACACCTATTCTCTGCAGTGGATCTGCATGTCAGGTAGCGAGTAATCTTGCAGAGCAGTGTTTCTCTCCCCTGGCCTTCAGCTTGCTGGCAGAAATTGGAGTGCTCAAGTGTCTGGCTCTTTCAGACATGGAACAGAAACACCCTCCCAATTTTATAATAGTATGTCTGTATTTGGAATGCTAAGCTGTTCTCTGTAGCATTGTTCTATCCTGGATTTCTGTTTTTCATGGATTTCTGTTTTTCTCACTGAATTCTTTACCTCTCTAATATGAAAACTTTAGAAATAAATGCAAGGGAAACTTTATTAACCAACCTAGGAGAGCAGAAACAGTCAAAGAACAAATAACCTTGTTTAGTAGTAAAAACTTTTTTTTTTAAGGGAAAATATAATTACAAGTAGGCCAATATTTGAAACAGTCCAGTGTAGTCCGAGACACACTAAACAGAGTGCTGTGAATGTTCCTGGATATGCTTAATTTCGCTTACTTGCTTACCTCAGTCTGTGTCCGTTTTCATATGTGTTAAAGTTTTACTGGCTGATGTAACCACTAGTTTTGGCTCCCCTCATTAAACTATGATTTCAAATTCTAAAAATTTTAAATATTTTTTATTCACTTTCCAATGGGGATAATTATCACTTTACTAGTAGACTGTTGTATCTTTCAAGTGGGAAAGATAATATTAAGCTTATGAAGCTGTAAGACATTGAATAAATCCTCTTATTTTTCTAAAATGGGTTTTAATAGTGGTGGGTAGACTACAGAAGCAGTTAAATAAGTTATAAGTTTTGGTAAGGAAAACAAAAGTCATGCTTCTGTCACATTTATGAGATTGCATAAGCAGCTGACTAATTCAAAATAGTACCTTTAAAAGCAAAGAATGTGTACAGCTTGCTACAGAAAACGTTTGCTTTTAAATTTGTTTTATGTGCCAGAGTTTGGGGAGTGCATACAGTCCTTAATTGACCAGTAGCTCTTCTGTGGGTATTAATAGTTTAAAATAAATAAATAAATAAAAGGCACTCCTCAATAACTAAATATTTTAGACTTTATATTAAGTAGTTTCAAACTATATTCCTTAATGTTCACTATGATAATTTGCATGTCTCTAAAATTGCACCAGTTTTGGCAGTTTTCTGCTTGCTTTTTTCTTCTTACTGCTTACCCCCCTCCTACTCCTTTTTACCTCTTCTAGGCTTTTTTCTTTGTAGATACTCCTTTCCTCCTGCTTTTTAACAGATGAAATGGGGATAAAAGAAGTAAATTCAGCCAGGAATTAAATAGTTAATTCAGGCAGTAGCATCATCACTGTACAATACTGCTTATCAAAGGAAGAGATTCTATATGCCTTTAGTACTTGTTTGTTCAGTTCATGTAATGTTATACCTAATAGTGTTATAGGTAAACGTGACAAATTGACAACCACTCGGGCCAGGTTGCATAAATCCCAATTTAATAGAATAATTGAGCAAGTCACAAGTAAGCAAAACAGCGCTGGGCGGCCGGGGAGTCTCCTGCTCCACCAACGGCGCGCGCGATCCCCCCCTCACAGTCTCCTTATATGCAATTCCAGCTCCGGGTATATGTGGCACTTCCTGTAACTTCTGCGGTTGCGCCGGCTGTTGCTAGGGGGTCTTCTTCAGCCCTCTGGTGGTCGTGGGGATGAAGGCTGGAGTCTTCCTCTGCATTGTGTGCCATATTAGGCTATCTAAACTAACATTGCCGCTTCGCTAGCTCAGCTCAGTTTTCTCAGGTGGGGTACATGCCCCCCACCACAGGCTGTAGGATGTTCCCACAGATGTTCCCAAGGCTGTTTCTCACTGATGTAACAAATTAGCACATACCACAATACAAGATATTCCCAAGGCTGTTTCTCACTTTGATGCAACAAATTAGCACATATCACAATAGCATATATTTTTGCTGTATCTCCTTAATGCTTTTCTGGCAGAATTTGAGTGTATAAATGTTTTTAAACAAAGAGTTTTCTTTTTTAAAATTAAACTAATGTCAGGAACATGTACATGCATAATAAATATTTTTTAATTGCATTTTAAGCTATATTCTGAATCCTGATAGATTCACAACTGCATAATTTCATCTGTTAACACAGTGAACTTGTTTTCTCCTGTTTCTCGTCCTACTTTTGGGCAAGAACAGAAAATGTTTGTCTTGTTTAATGAAGTTTTACATATTTTTGTGAGTGGTTTCTGTGGGTTCTTTCAGTTCCTTAGGTAAACTTGAGCATATGGTATCTGCACCTGGCAAATTCTTGTCCATTAGGTTATCATTTTGTGCCAGCATGTTATCTGCTGACATCATCCTGTTTGACAGTTCCTTGCCTTTACTGTTAAGAGGGAGAGATTGTTTCGTCTGTTGTTTGCATGTTCCAGAATTATGGGGAACAACATTAAAAATGCTGACCCTAGACAGATATTTCAAATCTGTTTGTTTGTAGTTTTGTGTATGCATGTTAATTTATAAAAATGTAGATTTTTATAATGCATTATTTTGTGAACAGTTGGTAGGTTACCAAAATAAGAGTTTTGTTCTATGGGTGGATGAAATATTTATTAATTATAGTGGAAAACAGTTGTGCTAATGTCAGTACATCTACTCTGGTAGGAAGAAGTTCGTGTAAATAATGGCTGAATGATAGTAAGCAGGTCAAAGATTTTTACTACTATCAATAGTAATCCAAGTGTATATATGAAAGGATATCAAATATTACAGTCTCCACAGGCTGATGTTGTTAATGCTGTATTTTGCTATGTATTTCCTGCTGTTTAAACGTTTAGATAACTTCTTGCACAACCAATTTTTAGCAGAGAATTTTTCATCTAGTAGATGCTTGATTTTATATGGCATTAACTGTAGTCCAGCAACTTAAAAGCAAACTGCTGTCTTCCATCCTGGGGCTAGTTGATGCTGCCTGTTGATTTTTGCCAGGATAAGAGAGATTACTTTATAAATTTATGAAGTACTATTTTTCTTTGTATGTGAGGGGGAGAGGGAGAAGAAAGAGACAGGCATGAAATTCAGTAAGTTACTTAGATAGCAAAAGAAGGGTTTGATATTTATTGAACTGAAAATAACGGGAAGGGTTTACCAATGTATTTATGGGATTTACTAATATACCATGGAAAAGGGCAGATATGTGGTGTGAAGGGTGTGTTATTTGTGAAAAGTCCTTTTTTTCTTCTGTCTGTTTTTACAGCACCAATCTACAGATATATGGATGCCTTAAATATAAATTGAATCATCTAATGGTGTTTCAGACAGTAACAACTTCTGATTTTAGTTCTTGTTATAGTGCTGCTGAGCATGGGGAAAGATGGACCTGGGTTCTAATGGTGAAATTGAACTTTTTTTTTTTTTTTTTTAATAAGGGACTGGAAAGTGTCAGTGTTTCTTGTTTGAATATTATTGAGGAGAGAAATGGTTTTATAAGTGTCAGGACCTTGTGCTCTGTTCTAACCATAGTTTTGGTTTCAATTCTGAATGCTTCATCCCTTTGTTAGCTGCAGCTCTTCCAGGAGATGAGCCTGTTAGGTTAATTCTTTTCCACTTCTTCCCCCTGCTTCACAGGTAAGTTTTGAAAGATGAGTGGCAAGAGGGAAAATGTGGTTTTAGTCTTTGTTGAAAAATCTGTAATGTGAAATTGAATGGTTTGGACTGTTATGAACTATTGGAAATATCACAGAAATTAATTGAAGGAAACAGAACCAAACAGAAGAGTTTTTCTGGTTTGGGCTACTGTAGCTTTTGTGTAGTTTGCAGAGGTGTAGTAGTCAGAGGCTTTTTTTTTCTTTCTTCTTAATGATGCTGGCATTATATCTTCAAGAAATTTTGACTGCGTTGTAATTCACTGGTGAATTCTACAGCTAGTGTGATGTGGTGAGACACAGCAAAACAAAGTCGCTGTTGATTACTTTAGACGCAAGGAGCTGTAAAAGGCATACATAAGAACTAAAAAAAACTCTTGACTTTTTGAGTAGTAACAACAGCTTGTAAATTTTCATTTGCAAAGTGCCCATGGCTCAGAACTGTCTAGTGTCTCTTTTTTTTTTCTTGATTTCTTACAAACCTGGACACTCTCCAATTGCTTTCTCTTCTTGTATTTTTCTGTTTTGTTAAGATCATCCAAATCAGTGATGGATTAAATCCAATTTTCCTTTCCTAGGTATAGTTACTTCAATCTGGTGAAACAGCTCCAGCAGCACTTGATAAAATTTGAATATAGTGACCTGAAAACAATTCAAAATCTGAGATGCATATGCAGTAAAGTATTGGGCTTTCAGTTATCAACAGTTTTGATGGTAGCCTAAATATTTGGTTCACGGATGGTGAAAACTCAGTAAATTTAGGATCTCTCCCTGAAATGCAGCAGGCTATGTACAGTGCACAATTTAAATCATACACAGTGAATGGTGAGGAAACATAAAAAGCGTGTAATCAGTAATAAGCATTTATTGGATATGCCTACAAAGAATAGTTAATCTGTGCTCCACAGAGCTGTGGGAGGGCTAGGGTGGATTTATCCAATGCTTCATCTATTTTTGTAATCTCTTTGTTCCTTTTCTTCCCCCATTTCCTCTTTGAGAAGGCATTTTGCATATTAAGAGTCCATGGTAGCTCATTTTTCTCTGTCCTACATTAATTTCAAATTCTATTCAGGAAGAAAAGATTATTTAAAGGTAATTGGGAGGACTAAATAATGTACATATGTATATGTATGCATTTATGCACACAGTATAATAAGGTAATAACTAAGGCAGTCTTCATATGGCTGAGATAGAAAAGGGTCAGTTGTAATATATATATGTACACACACACAAGTAACCTTTAAGTATGGAATTCCAAGTAATTAATTTTTAAATACATATGCACGCACTGTAAAGTCGTAGGCAATTGGCCACTGAAACATTCAATTTTAAATTCAAATGAAATAAAAAAAAATTGTTGTTTAAATGGCAAACTATAGTCAAATTCAAGTATTCTTTCATTAGGATATTTTCATTATCTTAATAAAATATTGTTAAGAATAGTTGTCAGGCATTTAATATATATTTTTGCTTGTTATTTAAGTTGCTATTTGCCTACATTACTTAGTCAAAAATTTCAAAAATATTCTAATTGGACATAAGAAAATCTTTCGCAGTGAGCGTGAGTAGTTAAATGCTGAAAGAGGTTGCCTGATTACATGTTGGAATCTCCATTCTTGCAGATTTTTTCAGAACTTGACTGGACATGACAGCTGAGCTAATTTAGCTGTACTCTGAACCAAAGGTTGGACTATACGACCTGAACAGATCCTTTCAGTCTTAATCAGCTAGTCATCTTCCCTAAGAAATACAGGGGCATCTTCATGCACAGTATTCTGTAGATTTAAGAAAAAATTAGTGTATTTTTTATTGATTATCACAGAAAGATTACTCTACTGCCTGGCTTGTGTTTTATAGTAGCAGTATTTCTAATTGCTAAATGGAAAATGCAGTTGTTGTAAGATAAAAGATATGCTCATGAGCCAGAGCTTGGGGAAGTCATAATATCACCCTAACCGAAAACCTCTTCTGATAGATTTCTGTAAGTGTTTGTGTTTAAATAAACTTTTATTTGGACTAATAAATATCTATAACTATATCTTGTTGGTTGAGCTTTGCCAGAGAAAAATAATTAAAGTCAGTGGATAAGATTATTAAATTCCTGTTGCTAAAAATTAGTAGTTCTGTTGACACGTATTTATGAGTGGTAAAAACAAAACCAAAAACCTCAAAGCCAAACACAACTTTCTAATGAGACTGTATTGCCCCTTCTCCCCCCTTACATGAAAATAATTTCAAGTTTGTTAATTTAGCAGCAGCTGTTCTTTATTTAGAAACTAGCCTAGATCCTCGAGCCCTAACAGTTTTACCAGCCTGAGTATCAACATCTTTTAGTATTTCTGAAGAGCTGCCAAACATGTCAGCACTGTGTTAATTTTGTACTCTTTAATTGTCTCTTATGTTTCACGGTTTTTATTTGCTAATATTTTAGAGAGATGGGACACAAAGCTAGTGCTTTCTAATGACTGCTGCTGGGGAAAAAAAAAACAAAACAAAAAACCAAAGACTCCCCAGCTGTTGCAGTTAGAGGTTGAGAAAGAGCTAACAAATGCTTTGTGTATTCAGGATGACTCTTTTTTAATTACTTTGATATGGTTGTTCATTAATGCGTTGCTATGCACTATACATTGAGTTTCATAGCTTTTTAGAAGAAATTTATTAATTCTAATGTAAGTATCCTTCTAATGGCATATTAAAGGGGGGAGGAAGAAAATATTGTGTAAAAACTAGACTAGTCAGTTTTTATCAGCTAACCATGTAGAAGCAGATAGCAGAAGTAATAAGACTTTTGCTTTTAATCCTCCCACTCCCCCCACCCCCAAGACAATGGATTTAAACAAGACATTTCAGGGAGTAATGCTTTGAATTAAAGTAATGAAATTCAAGATCACTAATAATCTAGATTAGTGGATTTCTAAGGCATGCTGTCAAGGCTTTTTTTTTTCCCCTCAGATTTTCCACAAGGAGATTTTCTATTTAAGTGGTAGTTGCATGATTTTAAACTAAAACTTTAAAATTCAAACAGTAAGTATCATTTATTCTTCCTTGTCCCAAAGACTGATGATGACTAAGTGATGGATAATATTTGGTTTTCGCAGATTCATCATGGTCTCAATACCTGATTTATGTGCCTACTGAGAGAGGCCTAAAAACTTTACAGTTCTGCATCTTCCTAACATTGCTTAGGAAGGAGCTGGCAGTCCCTGCTAGAAGTGTGTGTGTATATCAATATTATAATTTAATTTTAAAATTAATTTATGGTAAGGTAAATGTAATCAATATTTAAATAATAAGGTATTACTTTAATACTTCAAGTATTTAAAATGTTTATACATATTGAATGAGGCACTGAGGCATGATCTGTGGTACCATGGCATTGCCTGTTGCACCAAAGCTACAAAGTATTGCTTATTTATCTGGCTGCAGGATGAGGATGCTATTGTTTAATCTTGGTGAATTTATTTTTTCATTATGTATATTTCTGTGTTGGTAGATTGATTAATCCTTTTGCACTGTTTTTTTTTTTGGTAGAATTATTAATGTTGTGGTAGATTTAGGAGATGCTTTTTCTGTCACCACTTGCTAAAACTTTGATTTTAATTGGAATTAGGAATTTTGTTTTCAAATGCAAAATATTTGTATATTATGAAAAAATCAGGACATTTCCTTGTGATAATAAAGGCAAGAGAGGTTTCAGATGACAGTATAGTACAAGTTTTGGATGAATAAGGATGCAGAAATATTTTTGGCATTCATGCAGTGATAAAGGTTGTTCAAAACTGTAGATGCTGGCAGACGTTTTCTGTGATATTTAAAACTACAGAATGTCTGTAAAATATCTCGAACTAAAACGCCTGTATCACTTGTACAATTAATGAAACAGTTTAATGACATAGTCACTTTAAATCGCTCTTTGCAATCTCCTGTTCTGGAAACTTCAGATTTTAAATCTGTGATCTGAGTGGCTTTTTTTTTTTTTTTTTTCCTTCCCCACCAGCTTTATTTGGGATTCTCAGCCAAGGCTTTGATTCTGTGCCAGTAACATTGGTTAACATTGGTTATCCTTCAGCAATGTTGGTTATCTTTTCTTGGAAGCTTTCAGTGTTGTATCTTTTTGCTGCATTTTTAGGATTGTGATTTGCTGCTCGTTAGATATTGGGCAACACTAAAGTAACAAAATTAGACTCTGTACTAAGCAGCGTTGTACTGTTTAATGAGCAAATATACTCTGAGTAGCTATAATCTCTTCTGACAGTATGGTAAAATATCTTTGACTATATACCCTTCCGTTTGCTGCGAATTGATAGAATATTTAAAGGAACACACATGTTTATATTCCTCTTCCTAGTTAAGAACAAAATGTAACCAATATATTTCAAAATTTGGAAGTCTGTGTTTAAAAAAAAGTAGAAATGTGTCGTGGGTATTGTGTGTGTTATTTTCAGACAAGTTGGAACAGGTTAGGTATATCTTTGTATGCATGTATATGTTTGTACGTAAAAGGTCAGTTTGTGATAAATACAGTGTCTTAATTTTTCTCCACAGGGACCTTAAGAACAACCTCATTAGCACTATAAATCCAGGAGCTTTTATGGGGCTTTCATCTCTAAAAAGACTGTAAGTAGTATGCCTAGCTAGTCAGTTTAAAAAAAAAAAAAAACAAAAAACCACACACAAAAAAAAAAAAGGTGTGTGGATGTGTCTCATGGTTCTGGAAATTTAAAGACAATGAAACTGTTATCTCTTAAAAAATTGGATAAATATAACAAAGGAGTCATTGCCAAACTGTCGACGTAAAAGTTCATATTCCTGCTTTCCGTCTTATGACGAAAGAACATCTACCGCTTGTGGCTTGGCGATCTCCTGATCGGTCCCGGTAAACGTGTTAAGCCCGGCCCGGCCCGACCCCTCTGTGGTTTGTTCCTTGCTTTCTGTGTTCTTCTCCTCTGTCTGTGGTGCGGCCACTCGAGACGTTCCTGGCCGAATGATGATTCGGAGCTCTGATGCCATTCCATGGTGCTTTGTTAAATGTGATTTTTCCAAAATATTGTAGGAGAACACAGAGTCCCTAGATAACAGTGCTGTTACTACTGCTTTATTTAAAGTTTGTGCCAACATATCTGTTAGAGCGTTTTGGAGGGATCTATACCTTGACTGAAAATTCTGTCCCTGATGAAACTTGAAAAACAAGCCCTGAGCATGACAGACATCCTTTTGTTTTTTCTTATTTATTTATTTTTCTCCCCTCCGATTTTCAAAATATCAGGGGCAGCTTTTAAGTTGCAGAAGTCTTGGTGAATTTTTTTTCAGGCCTTCAGTCAGCATGCAGCTTTCCTTCTTAAATATTCAGAGTCTTTATGTTTCTTTGTGACTGGTCGGATGATCTGGCTCACTTAAAAGGAAATTTTGTTGGTAACTAAACTTTTCAAAACCTCAGAAATCAAGCTGAAGGACCAATTCTGGATCTTTGTTACTTGGAAGCTTAATTTTTATACCTTTAAAGCTGTTTGGCAATTTGACTTAAGACCTATATTGTGGTATATAATAATTATCGTATATAATAGAAGGTCATTATGGTATACAATAGAAGAGGTCATATTTATATAAAATAAATGCACTGGTGGTGTAGATATTCTTTGGCCAGTGAAAAAAATTGAGCAATGTAGTTTATGTGAATATATTATTAAAAAAAAATAAAAATAAAAGGCAGCTTGCTGCTTAGTGATGTAAGCAAAGGCTAGGCTCATTTAATACAGGCAAACCATTACTACTTTAGAAACGAAACAGGGACTGCTGTCTGTGTGCATGGGTGCATACCCACACAACAGCACCTTTTGATGTTGCTAAAAAAGACTAAATGTAGATATGATGCAATCCATTACTCATGAATATTAGTTGTGAAGCACTTCAGTCTGTAGACTCTGTCATTTTGAAATGAAACAATTTATTCTAATTTTGCTTTTTCCTTTTTTTAGAGACTTAACTAATAACAGAATAGGCTGCCTGAATGCAGATATATTTAGAGGACTTGTAAATCTTATTAGATTGTAAGTATAATTTTGTTGTGCCATAATTTCACTTTTCATGCAAGTTAACCTTCTTTGTTTCAGTGGGAATATATTTACTTAGTTTTAGGTATGTGCTTAAAAGACGTGGAGCAAGCCCCAGGTTGTGGTTTGTTACTCAGTAGCAAGCTTATTTAATAAAAAAAAAAAAGGGAGGGGGAGATTGCAACCAAACCCCTATTCAGTGGGCTGTCTGCTTTGCAACCTTCCTTCTGCAGGTTCTCAGAATGTATAGTGGAAAAGAAAAAGTGACAGATTGTACAAAATACTTTCCTAGAAAAATATTTCAGGATTATACAGGCTGTAAATATTTATATCTTCTACTGCAGCATCAGTATGACTGTCCTTTGCTGGCTTTGTTGCATGTACTGTAGTTTTTCATTTACATAAACAAAGTAACCTCTAAGATTATGGAAAGTTTCTTTGCCCTAGTTACGATGCTTGTGTGGTGCTTTCCCTTTTTAGAGAACATGAGATATAAAATGTTTTCGTTAAGTATTCTGCAATATCTAAACATTTTCTTACAGTGTGTTAATAATAACACCTCAGTTATCTGTCTACAGTGAAGCTAATTTTATATTTCCTGAAGCTTATACCAAACATGTGCTAGCTGTTGCTTTAAATAAAAATAAATATTTGCTTTGAATCCTTATTTCCAATCTTAAAATTTTTCAGCTAAAAGGGAAATATTGGAGAACTCTTTGTTTGGGGGATTTTTGCTAGGCTATCAAACCTGATATGGTCTTTGAAGCCTTATAAATTAAGACACTGTGTCCTTCTAATTGTATCTTGTATGTTTTAAAATAATGCTATTTTGAAAAGGGAACTTATTTAAATAAATTCCAAATGTCAGTTGCTTGAACAAGAGTTCAAATGATTATACTTTTATCTTTTAGAAATCTTTCTGGAAATCTGTTTTCTACACTCACACAGGGAACATTTGATCATCTTGGTTCGCTAAAGTCTCTGTAAGTAGTGGTTCCTTCTCATCTTAATTTGCATGATCATTTGTGTTCTTCACAAAAGACATTTTATAAATTATAATCACAAAACATGTTTCCTAAAACACTGTTTTGAAGCTAAAAATGTCCAAATCAAAATACCCATAGTATTGCAGATTGTGAACAATAGATTCCTACATTAATGTGAATACTCTCACTTGATAATATTACAGTTTTGTTTTGTATTTTTAACGTAACAATAGTTGTTTATTTGAGTAGGTGTGTGGGAAGTGTAGATACAGATGTTTGCATGAGCATTTAAATAACTTTCTTCCAAACGTGCTATTTGTCACATGACTCTGAGAGAGCAGAGCTATACCAGCATCCAGACTTCTGAAAATTCTACTCTGTAGGTACTGCTTATTACTTTATTTAAAATAAATACCATCTTAAACCTTACTTTTTTTAATAAAGGGAACAAATACTTCTAAGGAAAACTTAGTTCTTGAAGAACAATAGAGTTTAGTTACACATAACAGTGGGTACATATCAACCTCACTTTTTTTTTTCTTGCTCTTTTAATTTCATATGAACTGTAATGCTGTGTAAGGAAGGAAATAAATGAAAAATTATTAGTGCTGATTATTAGTTTACATTTTTCATGGCCATCGTGATGGCTGGCTCACCATACTGGGACTTTCTAAAAGCTCTGACTTCTTCAGGCTTTGGCATTGAGTTAATTTCTTGTTTATAAAGGCAAAAGCTTTCCCCCGGCTCCTGATAATTGTTCATAATTTGTTATTCCTCGTATATTAATTGTGTACAAAAATAGTGCTGTCTAGAACACCATAGGTCTAAAGAGAACCTGGATATAAGTGCTTCTATTTTAAAATGTGTGTGTTTTTAGGATCCTGTGAACAAAGACCAAACAGAGTTTCAGATTAAAAAATCATATTAAAGATTCAGATTAAAGAATGTTAATTGTCTTTGAAGTGTTCTGCCTGTGATGTGACACTATCCTCTAGACATTTGTAAAAAGAAAAATAAATTAATAGTAAATGATATGTTATTAATAGAGGTAAAAACAATGTAGGCACAAGGACCTTTGATGCATTTTTAACTGCATCTAAACAGATAAAATATTAATGTCATCTTTTAATTTTGCTGACTGCGACAGGCATTTTTATGGGGGATTTGGTATATCATTTTAGTAGAAAGTGTTAAATTACATCGATTTTATGAATCAATTAAAATCCTATATCATTTTCATATAGTGCAGAATAAAACTATCGTGGGGAGTGTATGAGTAGTGGCTCTCATAAGGGAAATAGGTGATAAGATATTTTTATATTTCTATAGATTTTACTGTTAAAGCATTTGAGTGCTAAAATAACTTTTTGTCAGTGAGGTGTGTTTTCTCTGTTCAAGCCATTGCTTGTTATTGCTCACTTAAGCAGCATAAACTCTCTTCATTAAAAAAAGATATATATTTCATATACAGATATTAGACACTTCATATTTACAATTGGAATTCCTTTTCTTGGGATGTGTAAACCTGTTCTTGAGATGGTAACATGCAGAGTGTGCTCTTTTAATGCATTTGTAGGTCATGCTTGTGTATTAAGTCTGACCACTTGTTGATGAACTATATGTGACCGTGATAGGCACTCTAAAGCTCTTTAAAAGGTTTTCAGAACTCTGAGTTGTATTTTATCATTGTGAATACCCCTTTTGTGTTGCAGAGAATTTCAGACTGATTACCTTCTTTGTGATTGTAATATATTGTGGATGCATCAGTGGTTAAAAGAAAGAAATATAACTGTACGTGAAACTAAATGTGCCTATCCCAAGTCACTTCAGTCCCAAACAGTAACTGGTGTTAAGCAGGAGCTTCTGACCTGTGGTAAGCATTCCTGACAAGCAATACTTATTTTCTAATACATTCTCTATTCCGTTACTATTGGTACACGGTTTGTTTGTTTGTTGCTCTGAAATTTAGCATTTAAATGAAAGTGATCATGATTCTTTTTCCAAGGCTGACCTTTAGTCCTGAGCCAGTTGTTTGTTTTTTGGAAATAAAATTGGTGATTTTAAATGTTAGTCTGTAGAAATTAAGCATGAGTGGCACTCTTTAGGGATAAACTCTGTTGCTTGCTAAACCTTGTTTTAAGGGGTTTTTACCTAAACTTAGGAATAGGAAACTGATGGCTTTTTTCCTTGTTTCCAGAGTTTAGCTGTCTCACTTCAGACATGCAATTTATTCCAAGCCCATGTTTCTGAAGTTAAAAGATCTGTGTTTGTTAAGTTATTTTTTTATTTGGTGATTCTGTTGTTGACTGGTCTCCAATGGAAATAAAAGGGATAGGGAGAGTGAGTGTAATGGCTTCCTCTGTCCTGGTCAGTTATCTGATTCAGAGCTGCATGCAGGAGTAGAAAACTCGTGAGAAAATCAGTCATTCTGGCAGTGTTTTAGCTAAACTTTTTAAACATCTGAGGCATAAGAGCTAGTTGTGCTCTACCAGTAGAAAAGAATATGCTGCAAAGAGAGAGGAGTAAACAGATGAGGAGAGGGATAGCAACCTCATAAGCTGCCATGGCAAGATTTGATAAAGATTGTTCTTCAAACCCCTACATATTAGAGGTTTCTGACAATGGTATCTTATTTTGATGAAACCTTGATCAGCTTGCTTAACTACTTTGTTAGAGCTATTCTGTCTGGCAAAATAATAAAACATACATCTTTGTGATTTTTAAGTAGTAATACTGAGATACTGTGAAGAAATAAACCCATAAACGGTTATTTTTCACTGCAGTTTAATTTTCACTTTTGAAATTTATTGCATTAAAGGAAAACAGCTTGAAAAAGGATTTGCCAAGAATTTGAATTTTCAAGATCTGATGCATCATATGTAGTTTTATGTAAATCTTGTGAGCTTTAGCTGACAAAAGCTTATATCAACAACTGATATCCAGCTAGTGCTGTTTTCTCCTCTTTTGATAAATGTGCTTATAATGGTTTCTGGCTGTTAATTGTGTTTTTATTTCATGAATTCTAGAACCTCCTCTTGAATTACCATCTTTCTATATGACACCATCTCACCGTCAGGTTGTCTTTGAAGGAGATAGTCTACCCTTCCAATGTATGGCTTCATATATTGATCAAGACATGCAAGTGCTGTGGTATCAGGATGGAAAAATAGTTGAAACTGATGAGTCCCAGGGTATTTTTGTTGAAAAAAATATGATTCATAACTGCTCACTGATTGCAAGGTGAATCCTTAAAAGAGAACCTGTATTTCCCATCCCCCATTTCTTGCTGTATCTGATTTAGTAACTGTTTCAATTGCAAGTAAGTGCCTCTTATCCTCACTGAGCGAACATATGTGCAGTCCTATGTAGACAGAAACTTCCCTAGTGGGGAAGTAGTCTGTGATTTCACACATCATCTCTTAAAATATCTTGTTTTGGTCACTATTGTTAACTATTAGAGGAGGAACTACTACTGTCTGATTGGACAATTCCTGTGTAAGGAATTACCAAACACTGTTTGCATAAAAGAAAATGATAGTTTATGGTGGGATACATTTGTTCTCTTAGAACGTTAAAATAATGAGAACAAGGCTTTTAAGTGAACTATTCACGTATTCTTTCCTCTTCTCTTTGAGTATGCCATGATTGATAGCACTGAAATTCTCCAACAGAGATAAGTAGCAGTGCCTCCACCTGCAGCAATTTTTTGACTCATTCAGCATCTCCAGAGTGATCCTATATTCTTTAAATGTATTAAGAAAATTAGGGCATCTGACTTTATCACAAGTTTTGCATTTTCAAAGTTATTTTAGTTTGTAGTTTCCACAACAACTATTTAGAATTTTGTGTTGAAGAGTGGTGATAACACTTGGGGAATTTGGACTTCTCTTCTTTCTGAAGTCAAGAAACTTTGTTCCCTTGGCTATTGTTTTTCTTTCATTCCTTCACATAGTTGAGAGTTAGAAGAATACTAAATATTTCTCTGTTACCTTTAGTTCATTGATTCATAAATAGTTCTGAGTTTTATAAGTCATTTACAATTGTATATAATTGTTTGCTTCTTCCGTTGTCTTTTTGTGCTGTATTCATCTCCTGGTAAAAGCTTATGTTTATTTTGTTGCAAGACTGGTGATTTTTATTTTTACTTTTTTTTAATTTACCCAGTGCGCTGACAATTTCGAACATTCAGGCTGGCTCCACTGGAAACTGGGGTTGCCACGTGCAAACCAGACGTGGAAATAATACAAGGACAGTAGACATTGTGGTTTTAGAAAGTTCTGCGCAGTACTGTCCTCCAGAGAGGGTTGTGAACAATAAAGGAGATTTCAGGTTGGTAACATCAATTTTGTTTCAAAGGAGGAAAAAAAGTCTACCTAACACTCTCCCTGCCTTCCCTAAATTATTGTGCTTAAAAGGCATCTATTTAGATGTTCTTTTGTAAATGGTATGTAACAGATTTTTAGTTGTGCTAAACTAGTGTGTATTGAAAGAAGTGCACACTGTACTGTGAAATCCTAAACTTTGAGCTTTTTAACCAGCACCTTTGGAAGAGATGGAAAGTAAGTTATAATATTTTTGAAATGTATAAATGAGATTAATGGAATAGAACAATACTTTTTAGACTATTTGTAAATTAGCTTTAGAATGCATACTGATTTGGGCTTGTCCACCAGGTTTACATTCTGTTTTTAAAGCTCTCCTGCTCCCATACAGTCAAATCACTATGGCTCATAAAATATATCTATTTTTTTCCTCTTAATATTACAGTAAATAATATGAATACTGTTTCCTTTTTATGATGGTTGAGACTGTAGTGGCAGCTCTGATATTCTGTAGTGTTGGATGTTGCAGAGTATTTTGTCTTTTATTCTTATCTCTTCACCTGTTTTCCCTTTTCTGATCTTTCTGCTGCTGGTCACTCTAACAACACGTTACTCCTGGAGGTGCCAGCTGTAACAGATAGCTTCTGTATAGATTCTCTATAAGTAAGGTAATTCCCTTTATAACTACTCTGTGTTGTACCTCCCTGCAGTAGTACCTGCTGAGAATTAGTGTATGTTGTTAGCATATGTCCTTAATACAGTTGGAGGGTTTTTTTTCAATGTAATAACTGCTTTTGTCCAGTTATGTGCTCCATTTTCTTCTGCTGCTTGGGTATGTTGGCCTTTTGTTTGCTCTTTTGTTTACTTTTACAAACTTCTTCCTTTCCCTGTGTACGTTAGGGTTCTTTAAAGTTTTTTTTCTTTCTGTACAGATAATCTAAGACCATTAATCTTTTATTTTAAGAAATGAAAAACAAGTTAAATAATGTTGCTGGGACATAGTTTGTGGGGGGAGAGAAGACAAGCTTTCAAGTGCAGAAGGCCTTCTCCAGGTTTTAGCAAAAATTCAGGTAAAGTCCTGGCTGAGAACATTTGTTCCAAGTTCGTCGTCTTTATGTTCATCAGTTGGACAATTTGAGAAAATGGGTAGCTGGTGTCTGGGGAGTAATAAGGGAAGAGGTGGTAAGATCATTTGCTCCACAGAGGCAGTCTGGAATTCCTGAAGAGCTTCACTTTCACACTGTAATGAATTATTTATATAAGAAGCATATCCTCCCCTTACACTGTGGTGGTTGCCACTTCAGGAATGAGCATTACATCAGGAAATGAGAGCTTCCTGCTTAAGAGAAAAGGTGAAGAAAGTCAAACAGATGCATGCAGTATTCACCAAAGAGCATATACATCTATTTAAATCACTTATATATTTTTTTATGATACAAGTGTGAATTGTTCTTCTTTGATTTGCCATTAGAGGTGAAAACAGATGGTAAAAGCTTATTTGAAAGTGTTTTCCATTAAATTAACCTATGCTGTTCAGTGATTGTTCAGTGTAATAGGTTTTTCCCCCTCTGGAATTCAGCGGAAAGAAATAAGATTTCAGGAAATGTTCAGTTTATCAGAAGGTTCACTGTGTCTTGGGCTTACTATAACAGACTCCCATTTGTAGATTAGGTAGAGTAATACTTAAAGAGTAATTTTTCACCTTTTGAGACCATATGGAATTCAGGCTTTGACTAGTGAGAAAATGGTTCTGAGCAGATGGCTGTAAATGATCCTAGGTGAATTTGGTTTTATAGTTTTTTCTATTGGAACTGGCTAGTCATTTCAACTTAGAAGCTGTTTCAAAACTGACATCTAGGTTTTATCCTATCAGAGATGATACTTCAGTGTAGCAAAGGAGGAAGTCTGTGTCATTAATGGTAGTTTGGTATGAGTTTAAAAAGAGTAGGTCAAAACTGTCTTGATCATGGAAATATTTTTTTATTTGGATATTCTTTAAAGTCTTATTCAAATAATATCCTTGAATAAGTTGCAATCCATGATTAAATATAAAATACAATTTGCATGTTAAAGTATGTCCTAACCTGTAAATCCTTCAACTGTTGTAGTCGGAATAATTTTGTCCTGATAGTTGATAGAGCTCTATCTTGAATATAAGAATTATTCTTTTGAAAACTCTTACCCACAGGGCTTAATTAATCTTAAGACTGTAATTGTCATGTTGAATTTAGAGGAGAATTACTAAGTTGTAATAATAAAAAATATTGTACTACTTGTAAGTTAATGAAATTATGATATAAAAATTCATTTATTGTTGCTAAAAGTTAACGTTGGTTTAAATAAATGCTTTCAAAATAGTTAATATGCATGAAGGATTCTTTTATAAGCTCATGGTCTGGCTTTTTTCCCCTCAAATGAAATTACACTACTTAAATGTAAATGAACCATCTTTTTCCCCACAGCTGTCTCCTCTCATGTATATATGATAAATTTTAAGGATCTAATTATAAACAGTGGTAAAGTAAGAGTGTTAATACATTCTGAATTTGCACTTCTGTTAGCAACTGGGTAAACAGTGAAAGACATCGGAGTTTAGGCTTACGAGCAGTGACGAGTGCAGCCGACCTTACAGAGCCTTTGTTTCTGTGACGAGAGTTGCGATTCAGTTCACCTTGCAGATGGTGCTGCGGGAATGCCCTCTCTGCGAGAATGCCCTCCTGGGCTCTGGGGAAGTGCCGAGTGCCTCATCCCGTACAGGTGTTGGGAAGAAACAGTTCGTGCCAGAGAAGGGTCTGCATTAACACTCAGTCAGCAAAAACAGAATTAAGGAAGAGTGGGATCAGCGCTCTGGCTGCTTCACTACTGAGCTGCAGAGAAACTTGCATCAGCACAACGAGTATTGTGAATGGGACAGGAAAGAGGATAAGGGACATGGGGAAGGTGTAGAAGTGCTTCTTTTAGTGGTTGTGCTCACTTATGTTGTTTCCATGTATGTGAAATTATGACAGGAGGCCTGGGAATCATCTCGTCAGGTTTAGTGGAAAGTTTTCTAAATCTTTAGACTAATAATATATTGGTTTTATTTGCAAAATGTTTCTGTAGATATTTAATTTTGTAAGGAAGCACAAGGCACTGGTTATATGACTGTCTGAAGTTGTTAGTATCTCTTTAAGAAGTTCATGGTAAAAGATGATAAAATGCTGTTTAGGAAGAGGAATGAAGTAAATGCAGGAGAAATAAAGGGACAGTGAAAAAAGGGAAAGAGGTGAATCAAAAAAATAGGGGAAGTGGAGAGAAGAGCAAGGAGAGAGACAATGTTGTGATCACCTAATAATGTCTATTGACCTAGTATTACACTGAAACTCTCTACCTTTTTTCTACTTGTTGTCTACAGATGTCCTAAAACACGTATATACCTTAGGAATTATATTTGTTTAGAACTGTAATGAAAGCTCTGTTGCAGGAAAAAAATGTTTTCTATTTAAGTCCTAGTTCTTGACTTCAGTTTCTCTTTTTCTAATGTTTTAGAACTGGGAGTGAGAAGTGAGGAAAGGAATTACATGTGCCATTTTTCAGTGATACTACTTGTCTGGTCTTGCAGTTTATGCCATATAACATCTGGGAGAACCACAGACTTTGAGTGCCACATGATCTTGGGCTAATTTAATCTGTAATATAGCACATTCAGTTAAAACTGACCTGGCCACACTGTAACTTAAAATGCCTTGGAGAAATACATTTTTCAGAAAATTATCTTTAAAAGCAGACATCCTTGCTAAATGGCATAGTTGATGAGGTAAAAACTTACCAAAAAAAATCAGTGTTTAGAAAATTGTTTTGGTCAAGGAAATGGAGCTTTTTAAAATTTAATATCTCTGTTTCTAGAAATCTGACTCTTCCCACATTCTGGAAGCTGAGTTTTGGATGTATTATGTATTTGTGGGCCTGCACATCTTCCAGTAGCTGTGCCATCTGATTTATTTGTTGTTCTTGTCTGCCCGTTTTCTTTCTTGCTTCATTCTCTGATGGTTTTTTGTATCCATATGAAGTAGGAGATTAGAAGTAGCTCATCTTTGTAGCTGTTTTCCCAAAGTCTGTGTTGATCAGAACATGGTGTGATTATCCATATAGGAATTTCAGAGACTTAGATAAGTTTGCATGCTCTGATTGGTTTGTATGCTTATATTCTGGGTTGGTTTGTACCGTGTCCTCTCTCCTTCAGAGCAGATCCATGTAAGTTGTTTTGTCCGTGATGGGAGTTGGCCAGACGTGATCCTGATCCAAGAGGGTACTTGTTAACTTTCTAAACTGGACATAATGTCTCATTAAGCTCATTACTGTGACTGCAGCAACTCACAAAGGTCACTGGGATTTTTTCTAAGGAACTTTTTTTCCTTTCTGTTGACTCCTCTCCTCTACAAGAGAAAAGATGGTAAATAATTTGCATTACAGAACACACACCTATTCTTTGAATTGTTCTACATTCTCCAGAATACCTGTATGTAATGGCTGGCATTTTAAAACTGTGCTGGTTCTTTTGGTTTTTGTTTGTTTTTGTTTTTCTTTTAACCTTCTCTCCATCACCACCAATTCTGGTATAGGCTTTCCTTCCTGATAAAGGATGAATGGTGACATTTTGTTGATTTCTCAGCAAAGACAAGCCACTGCTCCTGAGGCTCCGAATAGAAGTGTATGCATATTTGCTAGGCTGGGTAAAGCTCTGCTACAAGACCCGAATCATCATCTTTCTTCTCTTCTGATATTCAGATATTTTGGTGATGGTCATAATAATGGGTCTCCATTTCTTCTGTCCATGGAGAGAATGTGGAGAATTGATTTGTAATGCCAAAGCTATGATAATAGGCACCAAGATTTAGGGCTTTACCTTTCCTGTTTTGATCTGTTGTAATTACAGTCTAGTTTTTTCCATTAGATTCCTTTACTGACTTTGAGTTCCTCTGTGGTGATGCCATGACCTATGGAGTTTAAGAATGCCAGAAGTTATCTTTTTGTGTGTTGCTTGTTGTTTTGCCCAAACCTAAATAGTCTTTGCCCAAGTGCCTGAAGTAAGTCTCTTTCTTCCACTACTGAAGATGCTGAAAGTGGTCTGCTGGAGCTGATTAAGAATAGATGGGAATTTTAGATAGAAAAGACTTTTGGTATACCCTAGGAGGTTAATCTCTTGCGTTACTTAATGTAATTGAAAACTGTAGCCTCTTGCCATGGTCATAAACCACCCCTGGAATTTTTCTCTTCTTTGAGAGAGAACTGTGATAAATTCCAATATCATCAGTAAGTTACTAAACTGATGGTGTGCTTTAATAAGGAAGGAAACTGAAGCTGACCAAGACTCATTCAGTTTCTCTGTTCATGTTAATGTTACCTAAGTTTCACTTTCCTGAGCTGGAGCATCCTTCAGGATGTTCATTCCATCTTCCTTCAAACACAGAAATGTTCAGTTTTTGTTTTTCTTTTCCTTCCCAAATTTAAGTATGTTCTAAGCTTCTTTTAATTTGGGTGGCAGTAGTGGATAAATGGCCACTTACTGAAACGCTGTCCAGATTAAAAAAACAAAGCTTAAATCAGTGTAATCTGTCAGGATCCTTTGTTTGACCCTTTCAATTTTTGGAGACAATTGCTCTGAGTAAAGCCATTCGAAATTCTTAAGGCTGAAGAAAAAGTATATGTCAAATCTCAAGGCTGTTTAAAGAGGGCTTGGTTTACCCTCATCTGGTTATGGTACAGAAAGCCTGCAGTGCTCAAATGAAGCTGTCTTTTGCTCATTAGTTAAAACTTATATGTTGGGTTGTTGGATTTGATGTATTGTATGTATGTGTGTTTTGTTTTAAAATTTAGGTATTGATGTTCAGAATGATTAAAATATTGTTGGTTCATATCTTGTCGCGGAGGCAGACTAATTGGCATTCCTTGTCAGTGTCCTCTTCCTCCTCAAAACTGCAGCTAAATTCAGGTGTTTTCTTTTTATTCTTATGTTTCTTTTGAATCAGTTTTGATGTCATGAATAATCAGTGCACTGAGGTGTATTGCAATTTAATTTTCTGTATTTGTTCTTCCTTATTTCATTTTTATCTGTTTATATATTTATATAGAGAAAATGTATAGTATAATTACAGAAGAGAAAGTTGAGAATATTAAAAAGTTTTCTTTAAAATGCTTAGCGCTATATCACTAAAAGCTGAAAATTTCATCCTGAAGGAACTCTTTCCTACTTCTTTTTTTAACATTATGAACATTTTATTTTCACATTAAAATTATTTTCTATTTGATATGATGTTTGATACAAAATTTGTCATAGTGGTTGTACAACTACTGCTGTTTCTTAATTGCTTTGAACATAATCTTTTCATATCTATAGTTTAGTATCTATGAATACAGTCACTTGAAAGTTGCATTAATGCATGTGAACAGGACAAGTAGAAGGACTGTAGGGCTTGCTAATAGTATATTTAACAACTGTTTATATAGCGTTAATCTGGAAATGTTCATGAAGTGAGCTGGCTGCTTTTATGTAAAAAAAATTTTCAGTGCACTTTATATGAACGCCTTTTTTCTCCTTCATCTGCAACCCCATGAAAGAATGGAAAAAACCATGCCAGCATTAGAACTCATTTTGTTAACAGTATTCAAATACACACAGCGTGAAAGTTCTGAAGGCTAGCCAAGGTGGCCCTTTAAATAATTTAGAGATACTTTGTTTTGAATGTCTCTCTATTTCATGTTGTAATGCTTAATCCTTTTATTTACTTGTCATGTAAATGTCTTCCCCCCCCCCCCCCCCCCCCCGCTTTTGACTCCCCAGGTGGCCTAGAACGCTGGCAGGCATCACCGCATACCTGCTGTGTACACGTTACTCTGCTGGCAGTGGGATATATCCTGGCAACTCACAAGATGAAAGAAGAGCTTGGCGCAGATGTGACAGGGGAGGATACTGGGCAGAAGAGGACTACTCTAAGTGCCAGTATGCAAATGATGTGACTCGAGTTTTGTATATGTTTAATCAGGTAACTCATGCATTTCTATAAACTCCAATTCTTTAAAGAAAATAAAAGCATGAAACTGTCTCTCCACTTTATAGTTGGTAATACTGGGATTCTAGCTCAGTTACGATGAATACATGGCTCTGAGCACCACCGTGGAACTTCTAGCTTTATGTTAAATTTTAGTTTAACCTCTCTTTTTGGTGCCCCCAGAATGAAAGTGAAGAGAAAAATATTATTTATTACTGTGTTTGTGCTGACCCTGTATCAAGATTTATTTTCCTTGTCTACATTTCTGCAAAACAGAAGAAATGCCGGTGACTTGAATTTTGTTCATGTTGGTATATTGAAGAATACTATTACCCCAGAAATCTGTAGCGATTTTCTGTTGACTGAGAACAAAGATGTTTTGTACCAGATAACATTTGTATTGTTTCTGTAATTGTTTTTGAGTAGTGTCAGATTTAAGTTTTATGATAACAAATACTGATAAGAGTTTGAGATGGAGGTAAATGTGTTTTGTGATACAATGAGAATTAGACGCACAAATGTATTGGCCAGTATGAGTTAGGACTTGAAAAACGCATGTTTAAAGAATATGTAAAGCATAAGAGAATGGTACTTATCATAACTGCTTTTTGGCAGCAGGCTGCCCGATTCTGCCCTTACGTGTGTTATAAGGAAACAAGATGGCAGGCTGAAGCAGTAATGGAGAGCAACTGTGTTCATTATAATAATGCTGAGAGGTCTAACTCTGCCTGTGTTGCAGTAAACCTACAATAATTTCAATGATGACAATTTAAGTGCCAAAAGTAACAAATATTAACTGGATTTTTCTAATCTAACAGTACTCACCGAGATATAAGGGAGTACTCTAGATTTTCATTTAGTGTAGCTATGAAACAGCATTTTTCAATTACAGACTCTTTTAAGGCTTATCTCCAGTTAAAGTATGCTTTTGGTACATCACTGCAAAACAGTGTTCATAAAGCTTGTATGCATAGGCACTGTAATGTAAAATACGCCACAAAGCTTTGATCCTACGGGTTAAGCTTGATGTACTTTAATGTGTTGTCAGATCACTTGCATCAACGTAACAGCTGGAACTCTGGAGATCTGAGGACTTTTTTGGTGTTTTTTTTGTAGTTCAGCTAAACCCCTTTAATTTTAGTTGAGGATGTTGGTAGCACTATCCATATTTACCACAGGCCATGGTGCTCATCTGACCTCAGGGTGGGATTAACATGTGTTGCGTCTGTTCAGAGTGGTTTTAGTGTGTGTCAGCTGGTTCCTTTGGAGAAAAGTCACTGTGCGTCAAATGCAGTGCAACCCCTACTTAGGGTCATCAGGATCTAAACCAGTAGTTCCCTTTGAACAGCTCTGATTCGCACATACGGTGGACACTTGTGGTCTGGTGGCTTGGACTAAATCTAGTCTGAAGTAAAAGCCTTGAACCACATGTAGCATAGATGGAGAATTGCTGACTTGCTCCCACTGTGTTCTGTTACGAGCTTAAACATATACTTTGCCTTCCTGCCCCGGTTCCCTGAGGATCAGTGAGCACTTGTGTAAGTAAAATGGAAAGTGTGGGAGGGAGGGAAAGGACTGCCCGTTATGACGACGGTTAAACTTAGATACTCAGTACAGCCACACCAAGTTAAACCTTTTTCTTTGCCACTGTTCTTTTTAAAGCTAGTCAGAAAAATATTGTCATTTGTTACTTATTTTCTGTCTTGTTGCATGATTTTGGTGATGCTTTGTTTTTATTTACCCAGTAAACTAAGGAATCCACCTCTTGCAATGTATATGGTATACTAAGAAATAGGGTGTAGGACCGTTGCAACTCTTTTAGGAAGTATTGCTAATATAAATGAATGGTAATTGAGGGGGCTGGCAACTATTTGTGCACTGCTTTCCTAGGCCTAGTGGTGTGTTTCATGGCTTAGTCGCAGGAAACATGTTTGAGAGTTGAAACTGGGGAGCGGGAGGGCTAGTCACTGTAATGAATGACTGGCAGGCGGGCGATGGTGCCAGGGTGCCGTTGTCCCACTGTGGGGCACAGCGAGGCTGCATCTTTGCTTTTGGGGAACTGCTGCTGCTGCTTTGTTTTTTCCTCACCTGGGAATTCACATTTTCCAGCAAGGCCTGTGCCAGCTCAGCCCTACTCCTGACTACATGCTATGGCCCAACTTAAGAGCTGCAACTGCTCAAAAGCCAGTTATTTCATATATTTTATATATCTGCTCTTGGGTAGCCGACATTTTTCAGATTTTGAAAGAATGTTGCCAATTTTGTGTTAGGAAATTAAGATGTGAGGGTCAGAATGGTATCTTCAGAAAAGCAGCAGCAGAATTGTAATTCTCATGAGTGAAGTAGATAACCGTTTCTATTATCTACTTAAATACAGGAGCACAAGTATACTACACTGAAATACATGTTTGTTGGATTTTTTGTGGGGGGGGGTTCTTTGTTTGTTTTTCTTAAAAAGAAAAGATCAGAATGCTTTGTATTTAAGGTGTTTTTTTTCTCATCAGATTCTTCTTTTTGTGTAATAGGTCTGGAAATCTTGTTAACAGTATTTTGCACAGGCTTTTTGTCTCTTTGAGACTAAAATGTAATAATGATGCAAGTGTCTTTAGAGTCTTTGAACACAAAGGTAGTGTACTTGTTTTGGACATTAAAACTTTGACAAGCTATTTAAGTCAAGTAGAAGCCTACATTTAAAATGGAAGGAAACCTCTGTAACATTATAAATTTATATTTCACTGGTCTTATTTGGGTATCATACAAGTATGGTTTTAGGTGGAAAGAAAGCACGTATGATGATTTTGTGTGTGATTTACAATTGCGTGTTTGAGTGTTGGGAGTAGGAGAAGAATATCCTTCCATTAATTGCTTTTAGATCTACAGACGTGTGCTAAGCACTACAAATTCAGTAGGGCAGAGTGAGTATTCAGATGCCACAAAATAAAGAGACAAGGCATCTCTAGTTTAGATTGTCATGGACAAACACCATTGGATCATGAGTTGATAACATTTGTATAGTCGTGCCCTGCTAGCTCAGGTGTTTTGATATTGCATGCTATTTAGTGGTAAAGAATTTTCCAGCATGGTACTTCTTACAGGAATGAAATCTTGAACTTTATCTTACAGAGAATCTGTTGTAGTTTTGGTTTTTGTGTGTGTTCAGTTTCAAGTATGCTTTCAGTAATTATAGAACTAGAAGTGAATGGTACAGCAGTGGTGGTTGTGAATTTCTCTTGGCTTCTCTTGTTATAAAATACCGTATTTTAGGAGCTTTGTATAGTTATGCCTAGGCTCTCATGCAAAGGAAAATAAACACTTAACAGTTCCATCTTTTTTGCTCCTCTTGGTGCAACATCTCTTTCGCAGTTTCTCTCTTTTCTCAGACAAAAGGACAAAAATCAGTTTTTGGCTGCAAATACAAGTACTGATTCCCTGACTTGTAGGACTTTATTGTTGCTAGCAAATAAGGTAGTGGTCCATGGCTAGTTAAAACACTCTTTGCGCTCTCATGATTCCTGTGGGGATTGCTACCTTCTGTGGGAAAGTGCTGATGTGCTAATTATTGAAGCGTTTCCTTTATCTTGTACTTAATTTTCACTTCTTTAAAATGCTTATGTTTCTTCTTTATATAGATGCCGCTCAACCTTACTAATGCAGTGGCAACAGCAAGACAGCTCTTGGCTTATACAGTTGAAGCAGCAAATTTTTCTGATAAGATGGATGTTATTTTTGTGGCTGAAATGATAGAGAAATTTGGAAGATTTGCTGAAAAGTATAAAGAGGTAACTGGAAAATTTGCCATCACTTTAAAGATAATCAGATGAAGTGTTTGTCTTTAAGTATACTGAGCAATGAAACCTTCTCAACGTTAGATGCAGCTGCTGAATTAGCGGTTTATCAGATTCTATTCCATGTTTTTGTTTGTTTAGTAGGTCCCTGAAGTTGCTGACCCATGGTCACAGACTTTGCATTCGTGCTGCGATGACCCAGCATTCACTGGACCTGTAATGTGAGTAACACCTCTGGTCAGCAATGGAGCAGGGAGATAGGTACAGTAAGTCTGCTTTTATTTAGTATGGAGTGGGTCACACAGGTTTTCATTGGTATGTTTTTATCAAAAAAAAAAAAAAATGAAAGCCTCAGAGATCCTCTCAATAATGAATAAAACAAGACTTATCTTCTCCCCTCCTGCCATGATAGGCTGTCTTTATTCAGTATTGAGCTGTATCTCTAAGGTTTTCCTACCTATATCTTGCAGGATATAAGATAAGAAATTAAAATAAAATCTTAGAGAATGCTCATTGTTGGGGAGAAAAATGTGAGTGGTTGAGTAGTCCCACCAGTGGGTAGGAACTCTCTGTTTCACTGCTGAACAGAGGTTTTATTGATCTCACTGTACAGTGCATGTTGGGAAGCTGGAGACCACAGTGCATCAATTTTTTAAGTTGCTCTTAAAAAAAACAGAAGACAAATTCCCCCCCCCAGCCAACCGTAAATGCTGGCTGTAGATTCTTTGCAGAACTCCTTGGAGAATTTTCATGCTAGACATCCTTTTACAATGATAGCTCCAGAAATGTTTTGTGTATTTTGGAATTTTAAAAGCAATTCATTAAATGGTTGTTTTTGTACCCAATCCAAAATAGGAACATGCCTTAGATTGCTGCATGATTTGTTACATTATAAGAGTATTTTTTTCTTAGCTGTGATTTAGTGTCTGTAGATTGACAGTTTGGCATTATTCTGCCATGTTTGAAGGCAATAGATGCTATAAAAACATCACAGTTAAATTCATAGGTGGTTTCGATTTTCTCTTAGGCAATGCATTTTTTTTCACCTTATTTGGTGAAACATGTTTAGTCATTGATATGTTGAAAGAATGTGAGTGAAATTTCATTTAATAATTTTTAATACTTACTAATAATGCTAAGGGTTCTTTTAGGTCTTGCTCTACGCATTTTTTCTCAAGTGAATGCAATATGTTGATGCTTGTAGCAATTTGCTGTCAGTTCTTTAATTTGTATTACAGTCTGGCTGTTCTGAGATATACTCTAAATTATGAAATGCATCTTTAATAGCTTTTTGATGTCAAAATGGAAACAAACTGAAAAGCTTCAGAAAGTTCTTAGTAGATTGTCTTACATTAGAATGCAGCTGAAAAAACTTGTGCATATCTTGATAAGAAAAAAGAATAAGATATTAATATTAAAATATATATACTTCATGAAATAACTCAAGTCCTATACCTTCCAGATTTTAATACTTTTTCAGTAAAAATGAATGTGTTGGTGTGTAAAAAATGGTACCAGTTTTCAAGTAATAAGCATCTCCTGCAATTATTTGAGCTTTGATTTGTTCTAGAGCATTTAATAAAAAGGGCTACAGCCTGCAAATGCTGTTGATAATGCATCTGTAGCATCTGTCCCTAAGAGAGTCAGTTCCAAAACAAAACAGAACAACAATGTTTTGTTATGCAAATACCTGATTTCTTTTCAGAATATTACTTAAAGGAGTTATCATGGATGTGAAAGACTGGGGGTGGGGGTTGTCTATTTGTTTTTCTTTATATAGAAATTTTCAGTTCCTAAATTTAGGCACTGGGGATTGCATTTCATTCATTTTAATTAGATGCCTACAATGGAAAATATATGTAGCTTCACTTTTGGTCCAGTCTCTGTCACTGTTTCTTAAATGCTACGAAAATCCGATCCTGTCGACACAGGTGTTTGTGAATTTTGGTAATTATGGCCTAATGAAAGCATTTCCTTGGTTGGTTTGTATGGGTCTGCCATGCAGAAGACAAGATAGGAGCACGAAATAAACTCATAAACAATGTGATTGGTGATTTGAAATCAGCTCTGGTACCTATAGTTACTTACTGTAACACCTGCAACCCAAAACAGTCCACAAAAAATTGAAGGCAAAACAAGGGAGGAATCGAAGAAAAGGTGGACAAGGTGTAAGGGAAGAGAAGAAGAAGGGGCAAGAGGATTGTATGCTAATTTCTCCTGTATTATTCTTTTCTTGCTCTCTTCCCCTGTACGCAAAAACTGTACTATTGCTGATTTATAGGTTTTATTTTATTTTTATTTATTTCAGGTTCAAAGTTGATGATAGTCCTTTTAAATAATTAGTAAAGTAGAACTTGGGGTATTGCACTTTAACTTTTATTAAAACAGTGGTATTTCTCATGCTTTTGTTCTCCAAGTATAATACAAATAGACAAGTTACATTTGTGTAACATTTCTGTTGGATGGAGGTAAATGTCTGAGTTGAAGTATTTCAGTCTCTCAACAAGCAGCGGTTGAAATAGGAACAACTGATTTTCCTTTTTTTTCTTTTTTTATGCCAGCAGATGCTTTGTGTTTTCTGATCCAAGATGATGCTAAATGATCCTACTTTGATGCAAGTGATCAAAAATGTAAAACAGTCTATTTCTCTTCCTTATTAGCTTGGTGATGTGATGGTGGACATAGCAAGTAACATTATGTTGGCTGATGAACGTGTTCTGTGGATGGCACAGAGGGAAGCCAAGGCTTGCACTAGAATTGTACAGTGTCTGCAGAAAATTGCTATGTATCGGCTTGCGAATGGGGCTCAAGTTTACTCTACAGTAAGCATAAATTTATTTATTTAAAGGCATTTTAGTGGCTTTTTATTTTTCTTTGCTTAATAGATGTTGGCATCATCTGAACTGCTTACTGTTTTTGTAGGGAGAGGAGAAATTTTCTGATCTTCCTGCCAGTTACCCAAAATGGTTTTTGTTTTTTTGCATAGTGTTCTGGCAGAGAATCCCATAAAGATTATTTGTTAATTTTGCACTGTGTAGAAATAATATTTAATGAGTTTCTGATTTTTGTTGTCACAGTATTCTCCAAATATTGCTCTTGAGGCTTATGTAATAAAGGCTGCTGGTTTCACTGGGATGACGTGCACCGTATTTCAGAAAGTGGCTACATCAGACCGTACAGGACTCGGTGATTATGGGAGAAGAGATCCAGATGGAAATCTAGATAAGCAGCTAAGCTTTAAGTGCAACATTTCAAATACGCTGTCTAGCCTGGCTTTAAAGGTCTGCTACTCATTGTTTCCCTATTGACTTTGTAAGAATACCTTAAATGTGAAACATTTGGAAAGCAAGCTTAAATTATTGATTTCTAATGTTAAAATAGCACTCTTGCATAATCCAGATTAATTATCCACTGTCACAGTCAAAGTGACATGGGATAATACAGTTTGATTATGCTATAATTGCTTAATGGACACAGTTTTTAATGAATAGGTGTGATTTTCTTTATTGAAACATCTTAAGTTGAAAGATTCATTCAGAATATCTCATAAGTGTGGAAACTGAAATGCTGCCTAGTTCATGATATTTGTCTTTATTATGTATTTTCACCATAATTACATACTAAATTACATATTACTAATATCCCCCAAATATCTGAAATACTCTGGTTGGAGTGACAGTGTAAATAAGCATGAATTGGAAAACAGGCCTGAAAGGCTCAGTCTCCCTCTCCGCACTCTCCTCTCCCCTCTCCCTCATAGTCCATAAAAATATTTTTCAGTTACATTTCACAACATACCAGTTTGCTTTTATTACTTAATGTGCTTTTGAACAGCACTACAGGTGCATACAAAACTATATGCATGTTTCCATACCCAAATACAACTTGTATACAAGTTATCAAAACCTGTTAGTATACAGTTTCACTTTTTTTTTTATTATTTTTATTTTTTTAATGATACTTCTCCACAATTACAACATTTCTCTTTATCTGCTTTATGGATGTGTTTGCGTGTGTTCTTGGTTGTTGCTTCTAGTTGCCAAAAGTCTACCTTGAAAAAGTATTGGAATGGGTTATTGATACCAACTTTATTAGCAATAGCAAGTATGGTAGCTACAGAATCTTAATGTTCTGTTTAAAAAAAGGAAAAAAGCATTTAACAGCATTTAACAGGCTTTAACAGTTTAATTCAAGTATTTTAAGGTGGTTTATTTGGACGCATACTGTCAAATAGGTTTGTCATAATGCATAGTCTGGTTAATGCATTCACATCTGACACTGTTCAGTTAGAGGAGCTGCCAAATTAATCTCTGAAAAAGAATTTCATCTTCTCCTTAAAACTTTTAAAATCTGTTTATTTCTAGAATACAGTTGTAGAGGCTTCTATCCAATTGCCTGCTTCCCTTTTCACCCAAAAGCAAAAAAGAGAAATCAGGCCAGCAGATGAGTCTGTCTACAAGCTTCAGCTTATCGCATTTCGCAATGGAAAGCTTTTTCCAGCCACGGGAAATTCAACAAATCTGGCTGATGATGGGAAGCGACGTACAGTTGTAACACCAGTTATTCTCACCAAGATAGGTTCGTTTTTTACTACTACATTTTCATGATCTTTAAAAATACAGAAGTTGTTTTGACTTCCATGTTTCAAGTAGCATGTATCTAAAAAATAAGAGGTTATTTAGCATCTAACATGCTATATGTTGAGAAATTTATGTGCAAATACATTTATTTTGTAACAGATGGTTTAAACCTAGCCAGTCACCACATTCCTATAAATGTGACACTGCGGCGTATTGCACATGGAGCAGATGCTGTTGCAGCTCAGTGGGACTTTGATCTACTGAATGGACAAGGGGGATGGAAATCGGATGGATGTCGCATCCTGCTGTCTGATGAAAATATTACTACCATTCAGTGCTATTCCCTCAGCAACTATGCAGTTTTAATGGTATGACACTTAGAATTACTAATGTCTTTTTCCAAAACTTTAAAATATTGCAAACACAGCTCTTGTTTTTGTTCTTGTATTAAAGAAAGCATACATTCCCACATTCCTTTTCACAGAAAACTAGACTTCAGGAATCAATCTTCAGTTGATGCTTGTGTTGATATAAATGCTGGTGTGATGTTTAAGTGGAAAGCTATCAGAGTGCAATTAATTGCTGAATAGATTAGAAATCGAAGAATTTTCTAATGAAAAGCACTGTATTGTAGGAAGTCATTCTAATGAACTATTTAATCAGATGTGCTTTTATGAACTTTTGTCTAATATTAACAGTTTGAAATAAAGAGCAGGTAACAGTAAAAAAATTTTTTTTTTTAATCTGTGTTAAATTTGTTAATTTTGTTTCTCTATTAGGTGTGTTTTCCATGGTGTGTGTGTTTTTGTTTTTTGTTTTTTTTTTCCCCTGTGGTCTAAAATCAGATGTAGCTATTTTACCCTAAATTAGCTAGTTGTTCCCTGCTATGCAAGTTTGTTACTAGAAGAAATTCTAGTTACTGTCCAAACTAAAATATTTTTGAAATATTGCTCAGAAATTATATTTGAACTCTATTCTTTGCCAATAAAATGGCTAACCAGTTCTAAAAGATAGAGGTAGCAGAAGTAGAAGGGAGGGAGGCAGGCACCTCTTTTAGGTGATCTTCAGTTATGCAGTAGGATTTCTTCTTTGTTCCCACAGGTCTTTGCTTCAGAACTTAGCAGACAGCATCTGTTCTTCCTTTAAAAATATATGTGTGTGTGTATACATACCCGCGTGCATGCTCTCGCACAGACAGAATGAGAAACTTTTCTTTTGCAGACAGTGACTGTTACCGAACTCATCAGCTACCACAGCAGATACTAATAAAATACAATATACAAAAATGGGAGACCAGTAGGAAGCTGGGTGAAATATTAAAGAGTTTTAGGAACTACTGTTAACTTACTAAATGTAAATTTGGTACAAATTTTGTTCTATTTTATTTAATGTGCTGTTATTGAATTAAATACATGTTTTTATGTAATCATACTTGGAAAAAAGAGGGTTTATTTTTGAGTAGTGCATGAGAAATTGTTACTTTGCAACTTAAATTTTCATAAATTTTCCTCTCAAGAGAATTAAATAAATACCACAAAGCTAAACAGAAATAAACAAATTTAAGATTTTGCATGATGCCATAGCATAAGCTTTTTAAAAGAGCTCAATGGGAACAACTTTTCACTTTTACTCTGAAAGTACTGTTTTAAACTACTTCAAACCATTATAATCCTACAGTTTAATATTGTTTTCTTTGATTTTTTCTTTAACGTATAATGCTTCCCTTGAATATAAGTGTTCTTTAAAACTGAATTATACTTCATATGTGTGTAATACATATGTAAAAAGAGATTATACTTTACGCTGGTCACATTTCTGCCATATGGAGGAAGAAAAATGAAAGGCATAATCTGTGCATGACCATTGCTAAATTAACAAGTAATAAGATTATATCAATATCTTATTGTGACGAGCATACAGAAAACTGTTAACAATCAGAAATCAAAAAAAAAGGGGGGGGCAGCTTTCTTCCTTCTCTCTGCTGCTAGTGGTTCTCCTATGCTTGCTCAGAATTCCTTAAATATTTAGCTCCTTCCCAAAATATAGGCCCTAGAGACTGGAGGGGAAGAGGTTGGTGGAGCTTAACTGTTAAATATTCCCTGCACACAATTAACACATTGAAAAACCTTTGGCTCCATAAAAAAGCATAGTGTTAGCTGCTGAAGGTTTTGATAGTGCCAATATATATAGTAAATGAACAACAAAAAGCCACAATAGCATATTTCAGACCTTTATGACAGTCTATAAAGAAAGTCTGAATTCTGATCCCAGGTTCCTGGGAAACTTTTTAGTGGATCATTTTTTAAGTTTGTCTTTTAATCCAACACTTAAGCTTAACCTGAAATACATGAAGAGTAGTAGCCACAGGGACCAGAATGCAGTATTGCATCATCCTGGCTGCATCGCTGTTGACATAATCAAAGTTGTTTCACTCTCCTGTCTGCTTTCACTGTTTGACTACAGACTGTGTATGTCTGTGGAAGAAAAGTTTGTAATGTACTGCTCTATCTTTATGCACTTCAGAATGTAATGTAAACTCCTCTCTGATAAGGAAACCCATAACTGAGTGCCCAGTTTTCCAGTCTAGTGGGAAGTGGGATCTGGGAAGATACAGCTATTTATTTATTTAGTAATCTCATTAATCTATGTTTAATGATAGAAGAGATACTAGGAGGCTCATCTGAAATCTCATTATGATAGGCCTGTATTGGGGGGGGGGGGAGATAGTGCTGCTAGTTGGTTATAAATGCCCAAAATCTTTTAAATGTCATCTCTATTGTATTTTATTGTCAGACATCTAAAATAAATTACTAGTTAGGATCCATTTAGGTTAAAAATAAGATTATGAACTCCCCTCACTCCTTTTAGGAGGTCCGATTACAAATGTCAATTCAGTCAGTAAGAATCTTTCCATTGATTTCAGTGGGATCAAGCCCTTAGCTAGTTAAGCTAGGCATGCTTAATTCTCTCAAACTTTTTAGAAGATTATTGTAAAACTAATGGTTTTTGCAGATCTTGTTTTCTAAATTTACTCTAATGCATATGTTATATCTTGTTACCTGTCACAAGCCTGGAAGCAGCAACTAGAATTCTCACACTGCCTCTGTTGTCCGCTCTGCAGGCAACATAACACTACCAACGTGTGACAGTACCTTCACTCATGCTTATAAAAACAGTGGGTTCCTAGGCATCTCCAGTTTGATATTTATTAACCAGGCCATGGATACTGTCAAGATCATGTAACACTGGCTGCCTTGGCTAAGGTGTAATATCTTAGTCTTTCCCAAAGTGTTTTTCCCAGGTGCTCAAGAGAACCCCAAATACATAAGAATCAAACTGACAATCTAATTAAATTGGTGTGAAAAGAGGTTGGTGAGTCGGTTAGGAATAACAAATTTGCATTCTGATAAAAGAGCAACTGAAGGAGGAGTGAAGACACTGCTGACTGTAATTTAATTTAAGCCTCAATTCGAGAGCTTTTCTCCTGTCTATGAAATCAGATTACCCATTTTAACCTAAAATCACTAAGCGATTTTTCTCAAAACAAACAGAAGCTTCCTCCCTAGTGTTTCACTGTTCTTTATAAATGCTAACTTTGTTCTCCTTCACCCCAACACGTATTTGAACTTTACAACTCTAGAGGTTTAGAAGTGACTTTTACTCCAAATAATAACCAAGAGATCAGTTTCTGTATATAATTTTTCAGAATGAGGACAAGATTTAATAAATTTTTCCACCGATCTTACTTAATTAAATTTGTTTTATTTTGTGCTGAGAGGGACTAATGTTCTTTCAGAGTTCATTACCATTAAGGAAACAGTACCCTAGTAAATTGCTCTAGCTTGAACTGAAACCCATCCAGCTGTATCCAAACAAAGTTATCTTTATTTGTTGCTATTCTTGTTAGTAAATGAAAATCACAGAATCACAGAATCACTGAGGTTGGAAGGGACCTCTGGAGATCATCTAGTCCAACCCCCCCTGCTCAAGCAGGGTCACCTAGAGCACATTGCACAGGATTGCATCCAGGCGGCTTTTGAATATCTCCAGAGAAGGAGACTCCACCACCTCTCGGGGCAACCTGTTCCAGTGCTCTGTCACCCTCACAGTGAAAAAGTTTTTCCTCATGTTAAGATGGAAGACTCTCCTTAGATGCTATTTTAAATATTACTATGCTTTAACACTGTAGGGCTCCATTTTATACTTCTTTCTTCAGTAATATTTGGACTGATGGATTCACAAAACTTGAATGATATTGAAAAAGCTGTTGAAATCTATTTTTCTACTGTTTATGCCAGTCAAACAGTAATCATAGAATAATTTATGCAATAAGGAACCTCTGGAGGTAACTTGGTCCAATCCCCTGCTCAAAGTTGCGTCAACTTCAAAGTTGAATCATGTTGCTCCAGGTCACGTTCAGCCAAGCTTTGAGTATCTCCAAGGATGGAGATTCCACAACTTCTCTGGGCAACCTCAGTCCAGTATTTGACCACTCTTGTTACCAGAATTTTTTTTCTATATATCTAATCAAAATTTCCCATGCTGCCAGCTGTGTTCATGGCCTCTCATTCTTTCACTGTGCATCTCCAAGAATTATCTGTGCTCCTTTTTTGGCTACTTCTATCCAGTCTAGTCCCTGCCTGTATTGTTGCATTGGGTTATTCCATCACAGATGCAGAACTTTACATTTTCCTTTGTTGAATTTCATGATGTTTTATCAGCTTATTTCTCTAGCTTGTCAAGATCCTGCTGAATATATTTCAGTCTCCCTCCCACTATTTAGTATCATCTGCAAACTTGGTGAGGCTACATTCTGTTCCATTCTCTAGGTTACTTCAGATGATGTTTATCATCATCATTAAAAGACATAGATGTTCTACATGCTATGTTTATGTTAAATGTATCTTAAGAATAAAACTGCATTGTCTCTGTAGGCTGCTAACTTGTTTGTATATTTAGGCATATATTAAGTTCTGTAAAATGTGTGACTACATTTATAACGTTCAGCCAGAATAACAGGTATTTGTGGAACAAAGCCCAGTACTTCAAATAATAAATAGTTCGTGGGGGGAGGAGGGGATTTTATCTAGAAGGTTCCTGTTATTTATTTATTCTGTTTCCTCTCCCATTCCCACCCATAAAGCAAGGAGATGAGATGGATTAATGTGACATTGTTTTTGTTGACAGGACTTGACAGGAGCTGAATTATATACCCAGCCAGCTGATCTTTTGCATCCAGTAATTTATGCCACTGCCATGGTTTTGCTAATGTGTCTGTTGATGATCATAGTCAGCTATATATACCATCACAGGTATGAATCAAAATTGCTGGAGCCTTACCTAATGCAGACATTAAGTTACAGTTTCATAGTGCTTAGGACTACCTTTACTTCCTGATAGGAATGTGCTATAGCAATCTTCATCCATAATCTGCAAACTAACAGTTAAGTAATTAACTTTTTCATCTGTTCTTGACCAGAGATTTTGCTCTTAGAAGCATGTATCTCTCTAATTCTTCACTTCTGCTTCATGATGAAGGACATCCCTTTCAAGAATAACAGTGAAATTGAACAAACTTTTCAACCTTTTAAATCTCTGTTGATGTCAGTGAAAACTAGAAGCCAACGTCTTTGAATCAGGCAGATAACTGTATAAAGCTAGCTAATAGGAGGGTGTTTCTAATTTCTTGGGATGAAGACCAAAGATTATGCTTGATTACAAAGTAGAGGTAGTCAAACAATCATTAACAGTAATTATATCTCATTTAACATGCATGTATCTTGCTAGTTTCTGAAAGACAGTAAAGCAGCTGTGTTTTATGTTGTCTGATTTTTTTCTTTTAACAGTGTGATCAGGATCAGTGTAAAAAGCTGGCATATGCTAGTTAACCTGAGCTTTCATATTTTCCTGACGTGTGTGATGTTTATTGGAGGCATAACTCAGACCAGGAATGCCAGCATTTGCCAAGCAGTAAGTAAACACAACAACACAAGAAAATAAGTTACAGTTATTTCCAAAAGTCTATGTTTAAATATTGAATTATTAACTCTTAATTTAATTTGGCAGGCAAAGCTAAGCTAAGCTTTTGTGTATATATGAAGATCTGCAGTTCTGAGCTTTTTATATACTGTAACCTTGAATATTTTGGAATTCTACTTAAGCTCACTTGAAAGAAGTAGTTCTTCATACTGGAATATCTATATATTCCCCTTCCCTCCCTCACCCCCCACACTGAACAGTATAGGCATTTTCATCTGAATGTATATTCAAACTAAGAATCGATCAGTTTTTTAATCCTCAGTGTTTTTCATATTTTCATCCAGCCATGAAGATAGTCAGTTCTTTATTTGAAAACTGGAAAAATACTTTGAGTGGAACAGATTTTCTTTTTGTCCCACAAAAATGCTATCACAAAATAAGTTTCATGTGTTGGTTTTATTTTCAAGATGAAATTATTATGAAATTTTTTTAAGAAGCTATCTGTGGCATTACAGACCATGTGAAAACTAATTTCCACAAGTATAAAAATATTTAATATATTCTTACTCACTCTGTATAGCTTTAAAGGGAAGAAGTGAGAAGTATTTCAGGTCAAAGACCTGTGCTTTCTCTAAACAAAAATCACTAGCTTTGTTGTGACTCCTCTTTTTATAACAATTTGTTCTTATGAGATTGGGCTGTACCTAATTAAGTTGTAGTGTTTCAGTGTAGTAACAGTTGCCATTTTTGAATAATGTCGGTGAAAAATCTTTTTTAATATCTTCTTCTTTTCATCCAGTGACTCCTAAAAGTTTCTAATCCCCCACCCTTACTTTCCATAACACTTTTTGTTTGAGTTTACAGCTACAAGCTTGATAATTCAAAGTGTTGCAATAAAACACATCCCAGATGTTTTCCTTAGGATAGAGAGCTCTGAATGATAGTGTATATGTACTGGTGTATATATATATATATATAAGGAGATGGGGAAATAATTTGACAAAACTGTAATATTTTTCTTGATTAAACAGAGGCAATAATCCGCCAAGAGAAATTCTGTGACTTGGATGGATATATCTTTTGGTGGTTGTTGCTTTTAAGAGTTGTGCTTTACTGGTGATTGAAATTTGCAGAGAAATATCTCCAGTCATCTAACAAAGTGAGGTGTCCCGTCTTCCATGCATGCATGTGCAGTCATTTAAGAGATCTATGAAACGTACTTTCTTGCTGTCTGCACCTCAGTGCTTGCTTTTAATTAAGGAAATACAGGAAACAATTTTTTTTTTTCTTCAACAAAACCCAAGGAATTTCTGTTTATAAAATAGCGCAGATCAAAATGCAAAAGGATCTGTCAGACTACCATTTGCTTAAGAGACAGACTTTGAATTAGTGTTTGGGCTGATTAAGTACCCAAGTATGGTGGTTTTTTGGTATTACATTGAAATCACTGATGAGCTTGTTAGCTGTCTATGTTTTGGCTCGTAGTGTGTAGTTTGGTCAGGATATTGTTAATTTGCAATTCCCTCACTTTTGGATTTAAATATTGATCTATAACATAAGACATTTTAAAGCTAAAATCTGTTTTTCATAAAATAAAGTTTCCTAAATTGCATGTTTGATCTGTAATCTTAAGAATGTTGAATTGCACAACATGAGTCTCCTGGGTTACTACGTTTTTCTTCTGCCAGTAGCAACTATAGCATGTTTCTTCAACTAACATGAAGATGTGTTCATGTAACACACTTTACTTTTTTAAAAACTATGGTGGCTTATTATTTAGAACAGTCATACTGAAATGAGAGGGATTATTTTCTTTTCTGAAACTGCGAGCCTTCACAAATTCAGTATTTTTATGCAAGTCATTTGTTCTGTGATTATTTTTGTAACTTGGTAAAATGGACATGTTTGGGGTTTTCATTGTTGGGTTTTGGGTTTTTTTTAAGGTTGGGATAATTCTCCATTATTCCACTCTTGCCACAGTACTGTGGCTGGGTGTGACCTCTCGTAATATTTACAAGCAAGTAACTAAAAAAGCAAAAAGATGTCAAGATCCTGATGAGCCACCTCCTCCGCCCAGACCAATGCTCAGGTGAGTCCCTTTCTGTAATTCTTTATTTCCCAGGTTGCTATGCCTGTATTCTGACCGGAAAGTATAACAGTACTCTTCTGTAGCAATTGCTTTTTATGCCTAGATTTCTTTCAGGTTCATAAAGTCCATTTTGGATTTTTCTTTTTCTTTTCTTTTTTTTTTATCCTTAACATTATGTTAATGAGGATGAGCTGAAGGATGGTTGGTCTTAGCATATTACTGTTATAATGCTGTATTCCTGGTTGGTAATTAAGACATGGGTAGTGTTTCAGTGTTACCACTGGGGCTTTGATTAGGATTATAGATAGCAGTACTTCTCATTAAATTATCATGGGGAAACAATGTGGAGAACTGTTTTAACACAGAAATAACAAGCACTATAATAAAGTTTAAGAGATTTTCAAAAGGCTCTTTACAATTAACTGGAAAAATACCAGGTGTTATCAAAGAGAAAATAGTGTTCTCTGTAAAGCATTTCTCTTAGAATTTTTGTTTCTAAAATCACTGAAGTGAGAGGAACTAATTATCTGTGAATCCCCCCTCTGTGTGAAATAGTTTAAATAGTAAACCTTAACAGATTTTGTTCATATATCCTACTTCAGGTAGTAATTAAAACCTGCTAAGCTGGAATTCTCCACAAGGTGGCAGAAGTTGATTAACTTTGATTAGTGATACAGGCAAACATTTTAAAAACTTGTTTCTGAAGTACAGAGATGGAAAATCAGAAATGCTTTTCTTAATATTGTAAGTAAAATTTTGTAACATTATGAACAAGAGTACAGGAACATTTAATGAGTTAGAAGGTTAATACTTAACCAGTTAAGTGCCCCCTTTGCTTCTTTTTAATTTATTTATTTTTTCCCTTTTAAGAGAACGTAAATGTGCTCAGCGTAGGATATCATATCCATCCCCAACTGTGTGCTTTTCAGCAGTGTTCTGAGTAGCCTTTTCAATATCTGTTTTTTGATTTCTCCCTCACCCCCCTTCCTTTACTATCTATAGTAGAGTTCTTGCTTTGGAAAAATTTTACAATAAAATTACCAGCCTCTCAGGCTTAGCTCTAAGTGACCATAAACATGCACATACCATTTCAGATCTGAGCATCTCATCTGTGAAAATGGCAGTAGCTCCATGAAGAAGTAAAAGGATAGAGAAAGTATACTTTGTATTTCCTAAAAATACACTCTGTGTCCAAATTCTTGCAGATCAGGGACTTCCTCAGTCAGATGTGTGATGTTTTTGCACATAACAGCCATGGAATGATTTTTTTTTTCCATTTAATGGCCTTTTAAACATATACTTTAAAAAAATAAAACAAGAAAATCTATCTACTATGGCCATGGTCAAGGAGTTCTAAGCAAAAGTTTCTTGTTTTGGAGCTTGTCACCTACTATTTTGAGGTTCCTGATTTCTTGAATAGAGAGAGATAAAACAACCGATTCACTATTTGCCTCCATGCTGTCTATATATTCTTCCCCCCCCCCCCCAATATGCCTTTTCAGACTTAAAAAGGAAAGGGTTCTTTGGAAAGGACAAAAATAAAATGATGGATGTAGATACATATTTTTCCCCTCACTTGCTAGTCATGCTTCCTTTCCCTTCAGCACAGATGAGCTTTATTCTTTATTTTGGAAAATTCACTATGTGTAAGATAATTTTGTCGATCGTGGTCTCCATTCTGTGTGTTTAGGTGACTTTGTTACAAATCATGAACAAGACGGAAAGTGACAGACTTTGAAAATTGATTTGGTTTTCCACAGAAAGCCACTGTAGGGAGTAGAGGGGAGATTTGATGTGGCTCACACTAGCCAGTGTTGAGAAAATACTGCAATACTTGCACTGGGTGGAATTTCTTGACTGTGAAGAACTTTATGGCAAGTACATTGCATTGACATGCCAGGCAAGAGGGTGCGAAAATAACTGAGGTCCCCAAGTGTCAATCACAAGAATGGAATGGAACTTCTTAGTCATGCAGAAATACTGTGGTGTTCAGCAGACTTCAAACAAGACAGAGGAAGCAATTTCAAAATTTTGTACATAAAAGTAAAGAACTGCTTTTAAAAGAACTTTACTGAAGATCTCAGTCATGGAATACTTCATGTAAAGCAAAATATTGTAATACAGATACTGGGTGAACATACTACTTAAAACCACAAAATTTCACTATTAAAATTCTCTTTTTTTTCTGTCACCATCTTAATATCTCTTGTTTGTACCTATGTCATTTGAATATTTCTCTCTCTCTCTCTCTCTTTTGATCTAGCTCATGTAAAAGTGTTAGCTTTCGCAGCATTCTGCCTCCAAATCCTAATATTACTGCATCTTCTAGCATACTTTGCTTTCTTTTTTTTTTTTAATAGATATTATTCTGTTCATACAGCTCTTAGCCCTCATAGTTTTGGTTTGTAATTCAGTCCTGTTAACTCTTTACTCGCTCGACAGGGCTCTTAGGAATTGCTGAAGATCTACACTTCACAACACACATGCTTTTTTCTGTGTTGGTGCTTGATACCTTGGCATGATTAAAGGCCAGTTGTAAACATGTTCCTTCAGTAACGGAAACTGAACTATGGCTGCAAATTGTTTTGCTTTTCTCCCCCATCCTCCCCTCCCCCCATACTCATTCGCTGTATATAGAGCCAGCTTCAACTAGCTGTTCAAGTTTGAAAAGCGTTGCATCTCTGAGGCGGTGATTTAGCAACCTGCAGTGAAAGATATGTAGAGTTAGAGCTCTGTGTAAAGGATCTGTTCCATCTGGCCCATCACCTGATAGCTGCATGATGAGGTGGAATAAACCAGTAACAGAATTTGATCCTTGTAGGATTCAGCAGCTAGGTAAGATTTAGTGTACCTATGCTTCCAAGAAAGATTTAAACTATTTTAGACTGCTGTTTTGTCTCTCGAGTGAGAGACAGCAGTAACTTATGGTGAGTTATCTGAAACGAGGTGGAAAGGTCCAGGACTGTAGGAATAGATGTCTCCTGTATACATTGTTGACAAAATAAACTCATCCATATGTCACAGCAGTAGTTTCAGCTGAGTGTGCTGATCTGAATTTAGACTGATTTAACATAAGATGGAGGACAAAGTGCCGTTGATTTAAATGATCATCAGTAATTATTGATCTGCCACTAACAAATTCAACATGAGTTCGCAGAAGTTAGAATGAAAGGTTAGATCCTCTACCAATATATGCCCTGCCCTCATCCCTGTGAAGGCATAAAGTCATCGTTAATGCTACCACAGGGAAGCAGAATATATATGTGCTACAAGGTTAATGTCCTTGGAAAATAACTAGAGTTCTTATGTGTGGTCTTCTGTAAATAGCATCAATACTGTAAGACAAGTTCATCTTTGGAAGCGAGAAAGATCCCCTTTATTTTTCTTCTAAGTTTCCATAGTCTCTTCTAGTAGTTTATAACTTTTGACTTCTGGCTTTTGCTTCCATGTTCTAACTGTATATAACTTGTCTATTTTGTGCCTTGGAGGGAGGTGAGCAGCTGTGAGAGGAGGATGGGTTACATTCGGGGGGAAAAAAAACTATAGCGGGGAAGACTTGGAAAAATTGGTTTCACTGGAGCCCAAACCTGATTCACCCTATTTTTTCTTAAAGAACTTCCATATCTCTAGAATCCTGGAAACCTCTCCTTTCCCTCACGGTGACTGAATAAAACCTCTTTCCACTAAGCAGCCACTAATATCCTGGCCTTGCTTTTTAGGTTCTACCTGATTGGTGGAGGAATCCCTATCATAGTTTGTGGAATAACAGCAGCAGCAAACATCCGAAATTATGGCAGCAGACCTAATGCACCATAGTAAGTACTGTATAACTGAGAGCTCTGTAATAAGATTTTATAGTTTTGGTTTTTATAGTTTTTATCAGTTGCAACTGTGGGGGGAAAAAAAAAAGTTGAATTGTGATTCTTCCAGATAACGTTATTCAGCCAAGATCATTTCAAAGTGAACTGATAAAGCGTAAGTGACTTGTAAGAAGGCATGCATTTTGATTTTTTTTTTTTTTCTTCTCCTACCCCCTCCAGTTGCTGGATGACTTGGGAGCCTAGCTTAGGAGCATTTTATGGACCAGCTAGCTTTATAATTTTCATAAACTGCATGTATTTTCTTAGCATATTCATACAACTGAAACGACACCCTGAGCGCAAATATGAACTTAAGGAACTAGTTGAGGAGCAGCAGCGTCTGGCCACCAATGAACATGGGGAACTGACTCACCAAGATTCATTGTCAGTGTCACTAGTTTCCACATCTGCTTTGGAGAATGAGCACAGTTTTCAAGCCCAGCTTCTGGGAGTGGGCCTAACCTTGCTTTTATATGTTGCTCTGTGGATCTTCGGAGCCCTGTCGGTTTCCCTGTATTATCCCATGGACCTGATTTTTAGCTGTTTTTTTGGGGCGACATGTTTAAGCCTTAGTGCCTTTCTTATGGTGCATCATTGCGTTAATAGGGAAGATGTCAGACATGCTTGGATAACAACTTGCTGCCCTGGGAGGAGTACGTATTCAGTGCAAGTAAATGTTCAGCCCTCCAGTTGCAGTGGAACCAGTGGAGAGGCCCCTAAGTGTACCAACAGTAGTGCCGAATCTTCTTGCACAAATAAAAGTGCATCAAGCCTAAAAAATTCTTCTCAAGGTTGTAAGCTAACTAATATACAAGCTGCAGCAGCTCAGTGCCACCCCACTTCTCTACCATTGAACACAGGTCCTCAACTTGATAACAGTCTCACTGAGCATTCAGTGGATAATGATATCAAGATGCACGTAGCGCCATTAGAGGTGCAGTTTCGGACAAATGGACACCCAAGTCGGCATCATAAAAACAGAAGCAAAGGACATCGTGCTAGCAGGCTTGCAGTATTGAGGGAATATGCATATGATGTTCCCACAAGTGTGGAAGGAAGTGTGCAAAATGGCTTACCTAAAAGTCGACAAAGCAACAGCGAAGGGCATTCAAGGAGCCGAAGAGCCTATTTAGCATATAGAGAACGTCAGTATAACCAGTCCCAACAAGATAGCAGTGATGCTTGCAGTACACTTCCAAAAAGCGGCAGAAATACTGAAAAAACACTACCTACCAACAACAAAAAAGATATTCTGAGGAAACCAATAGTGGTTGAACTTGAAAACCAGCAAAAATCTTATGGCTTAAATTTAGCCATTCAGAATGGACCACTTAAAAGCAGTGGACAGAATGGACCCTTGCTCACTGCAGACAGTACTGGTAATATTAGAACTGGGTTATGGAAACATGAAACTACTGTGTAGCATTATAATTATGGGACAAATCCATATGAACTGTAATTACACATTCCTTAAAGCTATTAACACTTTTAAAGACTGTTTACAAACTCTAGGTACTTAATGCAGGGAGGGAACAAAGATATCTACCTTTTAAAAGATTGTATACATTATATCTTTGCTGTTCTTACAGAGATGAACTTTTGGTATTTTGTGAAATTTTTTTTGAAGCATCAGACCTTTTGAGTGATGCAGAACATAACTTTGTACATTTTTATTTTTTACCTGTAACCCTGCAGATGCGTCCACAACACATTTCAAATTTGTATTTAAATGTATAATAAATAGTACTTTTCCCCAGCAGCCCAATGTTGTACTGTTTGTTGTTTTTTTTAATTAAAGATTATTGAACTTAATGACATCTTGATTTTACTACTTCAGTGCCTGAAAATTGTGATATTTTTAGTTGCTGAAGAATATATTTGGTGTCTGAAATGGACAATGTGAATAGCTCAATTGTATTAGTCCTAGAATTTGATTGAAATGAGGCTATCTTTTAAACAGATTTTTAGATTACAGGCAACTCAGTTACTCCAAAAATACCTGTTTTGTAGCTGCTACATAAGTTATATTTTCAGCACCTGTGGTTTATTTTAATGCATACTTACACAGAGTTTAGCTTCCTTGACCTGGTGATGTTTTTGGAAAGCACTCTATTTTATTTTGCCTTCCTAATTACTTGGCTGGGGTTTGGGTTTTTTTCTTTGCTTTAATCATTTGTACTGAAAAGTTTATGAATGTTCACAGTCAATAGGAGCTAGTCTGCAAAGATAGTCAGTATACATCTGGAAGAATACCACAGCTGTCTTGATAGAGGGCAATGAGTTAAACACTTGTAAAGTTCATGATCAGTATGCAAAAATGAGGGTCTCTAAGTTCAGCGTCACTGTAGGAGCTGACTTTGGAGAGAGGTTGTTGATTTGCAAGTCCACTTTTACTCATTTATATGCAGTCATTTCAAGAGTAAATCTCTTCCAAAATTATACAGCATCTATGTTCAAAAAAGGTTTTCTTTTCAGTAGAAGGGTCATATTAATAAGGCTATCAATTAAAAAAAACTCTTCAATCACTGCAATAGAGAAATAGCTAAAATGCACAATCTTTTACAATGATGTAAACTTCAAAATTTACAGAATCACATTGTATTTAAAGTTTAGTTTACAATGTAATTAAATTTACATTTATTGCACTATTACATATTTAGATTTTTTTACATTTTTTACATTTACATTTTTACATTTACAAATTTACATTTATTACACTATTACATATTTACTTTTTTGCATTTTTACATTTACATTTTTACAATTTTTACATTTACATATTTACATTACACTTTAATTACAATGCAATCAAATTTACATTTAATTACATTAATTACAATATAATTACAAAAATTAGTCAATGTAAAAATATTCAATGTAAAATACAATTATAGAAATAAATTTTTTCAATTATAAGTATAGTTTTTCTATATTTGAATTGTTGGCATATCAGTATAAATAATCATATTTTGAGTACACTGTGAATCTTGCTGCTGTGACAAGCTTGAGGCTGTAGTTGTAGAATAATGCTTGGGACTTTATCTGTTTTTATTAACAGATGCTCACCTTTTAAGTTTAAGCAAAAATTGTATTGGACTGTATACACTGGTGGCTTGGTTATCTAATTTATCACTGTCGGGAATGTAACAGTTAAGAATACTTGTCTCAATACAGTCCTGGTCTAACGCTCCCAGCTGAGTTGCATTTCAGCAGTTTATAGGAGGAGCACTCATGGGGGTGTTTGTAATTATTGCTTGTCAGGTTTACAGCATCCTCTGCCAGGGGGTTTGGTAGTCTGGACTAACCTCCATGTGCATTGTAAACTTCTGTTCTCAAGTAGGAACGTATTATTAAAATTTGGGTCTATTTGTGCATCTCGTGAGTGTGTTACTAGGATTTGGGCGCTATTCTTGTTTCTTGGGGGTGGTTACAATTTTGTTTATTACTCTTTTGCTTGTAACCACCTTATAGCTACTGTATGGCCAGACCCTAAAAGTTATTTATAAATATTACCAAAAGAGATTAAACCAAATGTCTAAAATATATGTAAAATATTTAAATTTTAAGCTACTTGTAGGTTCTTGGACAACTTGCTGCTTTGTAATTTAGAGAAAGCTGCATGCGGGTTGTTATTCAGTGCAGGGTTTTTTTCCTCTTGATGGCAAAATACATTTTGAACTATAAAGTCAAAACTGATAATACTCCATTCCAAATGCTGCAGCTCTGTCTCTCAATTTAGTGACTGACTGAAAGAAAATTGCAGACAGTAAATACAAGGGCATGTGTTAAAAGAAGTACTGATCTCTGTAAGCTGAATTTGCATTATCTACACAACTATCAGCAGTTTAATCATTCGGGTTACTTCATATGTAGTTTGTAGCCTAAAAGTTAGATTTTTTTAGATTATATTTAATCAGGCATAGATACTGTGCAAGTTTGTTTATAATAAATTTATGTACTAATGCAAATGAACAAGTTAAAGGCACTTAGTTTTTTTTTTTTTTTAAGAAAAAATATTTCAGTTTCAACTAGGAAATGGCATCTCTAGTAGGAGCAGTTTTACAGTATCTTCTGTGCAGTGACATGGTAGGAAATATTTTTGGCATGATTTTTAGTGTGCACACACACTCATATGTATATAAATTCCCATATGTATTCAAGTATTCAATATCATAAAAATATTCAAACTATTCCATAGACAGATTATTCTTTGAGTAAAGCATCACCGTGATCTGCATGAGAACAGGTTATCCTTCAGAATCTGCTTGTCTTTTGCTTCTACCACTTGGCTCCTTTTGCACAAGTCTGTAGGTGAAACATTCATTTAGTCTTTACCAGTTTACGAAGCCAATCTTAAAAGTGCCTTTAAATTTAACCCTATACATAATATTTCAGCATAGTTTGGCATGCCTCAAATTTTTATGGGATTAGAGCGATTAGCTTGTTCTAATTGCATTAGTGTGTTTTTTGTATCTAAAAATCTGTATAAACTTTGATCTGAGACCTTTGCATGAAGAACCATCTAAAGCACTCCAATGGAAGAAAAAAAAACATTTTTGCCTGTTAGAATGGGACAATGAGAAAGTAGCTATATAAAAGGGAGTAGATAATACAGACTGGGGGATGGCAGGGACAGCTTTGCTTTGAGACAGTTGTGTTTATTACAATAAAAATGGTAGAGACTAGAGATTGCTCTAGGTAGACAGTGCTAGACATCATTGTGATACAAGTCAAAGTAGACTTGTCCTTTCATAATGGACTGACAAACCTTGCTTTGAAGTGCAGGGGTCACCTACGTTCTGTGAACACACTCTCTTTCCTGCTAAAAATATTTTGGTGGTGATACTAAGGACAGGGATTAAGGTGGAAAAAAATTCAAAGTTAATAAGAAAATGGAGTTGACTGAAACAGGAGAAGAGTAAGGGTATAATACAGATCGTGAAAGTCTCACAGCCAAACCAACAATTCTTGATTCTGAGAGCTAAAACGCATTTGTAATGGCACAGAGGAGAAAACATCCCCAGCAACTGACATCCTTATGCTTACAGGACTAATAACATTTTGGAGTATAATACATACTGACACCAGCAGATATTGGGTAGCAGTAGGACATCTGGTCAAAGTGCCATTAACTGTAATCTGAGGGAATGCATTAAGAAAAACTCTTAGAAAATAATCACTTTTGATTAGATAGACAACCATTTGAGCAAAGTGTCCTTCATAATCAAAAAGCTAAACTATCAAAAGGGACTTCTCCCTTGTTTTGCTGAACACTCACACATGAAACACACCTGCAAACAATCGCTGCTTAGATGTATGATTAAGACATGAAGGTGCAGGTATTTTGCCTTTTATTCAATAAGAAAGAGTTCACAGTATTACTGTTTGATCTTAAGTAATGAATATGAATAGGTTATTGCAGCACTGTAACTGTCAATTAGTTTTAAAATTGAATTTCTGTGGGTTAAGAAATATTTCAAGTGTTCAGAAGGAAAAACAATGTTAATGGAGTTCTCCCATTTTTACTTGAAGAATTGCGTTCCGTTTGGACTGTTCTGTGCTAACGGTGTGCTGCTTGTGCAAGGCAGCTCCCTCCGTCTTGTGCCTTGTATTACTTTTCTTTAACAACCCTGAGCAAACTGAGAAATCAGTTTGGTCTGTTTTTCTTTTTAGTCACAATTCCTAGATCTTGCACAAACTAATAGCATGGACACCACTGAGAAATAATATTGCCTTCCAGATCAAGGATCAGATATAAAATGTGAAAGAAGCTTCTAAGTTAAACATCCTGAGAATATTTTTAACCTCACATTCAAAAAGAGAGGGACCCATTGTGTTGTGGGAGTTTGTTTTCAGTTTGAATTTGGTTTATACCTTCTCTGGTTCTAAGATGTCAAATACAGGTATTTAGGAAAATGTAGGAGTAAGTGAAGGGTGGCATCTATGTATGTAGATATAAAAACTGCTTGATATGGAAGATTTAAAAATGATTAGGTCAGCAAGCTCATGAGTATGATAAACATTCATCTCTGTAATACTAGCCCACCAATACCCCCTCACACCTGAAACTTGCCTCCATATGAGCAGGTAAAAAATAACTCTACTTACTGTCTTTTGGTATGGACTCGAGGAAACCAGCCTCTACACCTGGTATTTATGGCTAGAACCTGGCAAAGTCTTTCCTCTCGTGCTGAACTGGTGTTGCTAATCAGGCTTCTCTGTTATCAGCAGTCACAGACCAAATCCTGAGTTGAGTGGAGGACAGTATCGCAAAGTCAAATGACAACAGCTAAAATTTCAGTGCAGAAATAGAGATAGGGCTTTCTGAATATGAGTGGGCTTTTCAACCAGTTGAGCACATATTTAGTGCAACTCTAGTTTAAAAAAATTTTTTTGTGGAACCCTGTGTTTCCAAATGGAAGCTGTATGTTCATGTATTTAATGGTACATTGGCACATACTTTCAGTATAATCAAAAGCTCAAAGCATAGGGCAAATTTAGTAGAGTTAGTGATTTAGGGCTACAGCACTGCATTTATTCATATTTCTATCATTTTCAATATGTTTACACACACAGACGCACGCACACTGAATAGAAAAGCAGTCCTATAGTCCCTCTGTGTATTTTTTTCCCCTGTGCTTAGCTATCTGCCTTATGGCACCACTAGAGATTTTGGTAGCTGAAGAGTGGGCATGTGGCACTTAATCTAGGGGAAATAGTTCCCTTGCTTTATGTAGAAGCTATTAACTGAGGGCTTTGATTTAAAAAATAATCATTAAAAAAAAAGCAGTTTAGCACAGCAGTGTTGACATTTACATCTTTAACTGTCTGTGGGCTTGTGACGATTTTCTCATATTCCTGTTTTATTCACGGCAGCAATCTGCAATGAGGGTGGAGTTCCTTGAATATTGAAAAAAACAAATCACAAAATACACAGTCTGTGTAGACAAATGAAGTGCATAGTTGAAGACTGCATCTTCTCTCAATTCAGCATTTACGCAGTCTTAACAATTTTACATTTTTTGAGCTATATAGTGAAATAGATGAGGCAAGACTTAAGATTAAAATGAGATCAAATTGCTGAGAAATTTTGCAGTTTGTATTAGATGAACATTTTTGAAATTTTGCATTATGATACCTACTGCTAACTATATTAAAAGCTTAGTACAGTCTTTGTACGTGTTCTTCAATAAGACGTTGCTACCTACCTCCTGTCCAATAGTAATTTAACTTGCTTGAATGAAAAAAAATACTTAGTATTAAAATAACAAATATATGGACATTTAAGTATATAGAGACTAGTTTCAGAGAAATTGCTTTTCATAAAATCAGTAAAGATTCAAAAAGAAAAACATTTATAAGGGAAAAAAAATCCTAAATACAGTTTTGAGTTCTTACTTAGAGGACGAGGACTAAGGCTAAAGCGACTGGTGTGTAGAATTGGTATGTGATTCTTGGTATCACAAGCTGTGTTTGATATAATACATACCTAACCCTTTCACTTCATCCACTTAAGCTTTAATTTGCTGGCAATGATTATTCTCTTTTCTTCAATGTTCCCTTCAGTGTTTCTCGTGAACCCTTTTCCTAATTTCTGCTGAACTACAAATTAATACTACCGCATACCTGTCCACTGCATTCTCCTTCAGCACCCTGCTTCAGCATCATTAGGCTGGATAGCAACTTCTGCACTGTCTGCAGCAGCTTCCCTGTAAGTCGCAAATGAGCGACTCTTCTGCGTCAGAGGCCAGCTCTGAGGAACATGCAGTATGGAGGGACTTGACTTGCTTGGCCTCTAATAGCTGATGATGTTTCTACTGGACACAATTGGTGAAATGGAAACTTCTGTAAGAAGGACTCTAGCGGAAGCGGGATCCCTTATAGCACCCAGAGGTGCCGAGCAAGGTGATATTTAAAACCAGAATAAATACTCTGATGCACTGTGCTTCTAATCATTAACAGCCTTATTTTTAGAGGTGCTAGACATGCAACTTCTACTGGCTCTCAAAGGAGCAATAATCCATGCACTTGTCTTTTCAGTTGGCACAGAACACTTAACCAGAGCAGACCATTGTGCTATATGGGCTAAAACATACTACTATTATGAGTTTTCAAGTAAAACTGTACTTGGAGTGTAATCACTGAGTGAGTACTATAAGGCAGCTAGTATTTTCAGGGGAAATATTTGATGTGAAAACAAAAAAGATAGTTCAAAGGCCATTTTTAATAAATACAGTAGTAGACAAATATCTGTTCTCAGGACTTTACACTCTCAAGATTTCATAACCAAAAATGGATACAATCAGGGATACCTTGTTCCTTCCCCCTATGGATAATGAACAACCCAGCTGATTGTCCTAAAATGATGACATACTGGAGTCATGCTTACAGTTGGCTAGTACTTCTCAATTTAAAGATAATTTGGACACGGGACCCATCACCACTAGAACAACACATCCCTGACAGTGACTTCTTAGACTGTGCTAGCCTGTATAATAAGCATCTGATTATCATATACCTCAAGTTTCCTCTAAACCTTGCAGGCAGTTCAAAGGAACTTTAAAAAAAAACTAGTATACAGTTAAAACAATTTTATGTTGTCAATTTTGGAGAGCTGAAATGAAGTAAGGCGCATAAGCGTAACTGCATGTGGAATAGATGGTATCAGCTGTTCACTAAATTACATGGCTCAGTAGTTTTCCTGCTACCTTTGAGCAACCACCCAAGAATAAAAGTGAATGCTGTGTCTGCCTCTTTGACTGAAGTGTTTTGTAGTTCATGAGATTTTTCTTTTACATAAGCTGTTTTCATCAAATGATTCAACATTGAATTATGTGGCGAGGTTCATTCATTAAAGGTAGCAGCTAAATCAGGGTGATTTTCCTTTCCCCTTTACCTTTGCCACCTCCTCTTTCCTGTCCCTGAATCCAGGAAACACTAAATAAAGACAGCTTATGTCTCTATCATTAATTTTGGAATGACCTAAGTAACCTGGTGTATAAAGAAAAGCTCAAGAGGCACCCGAGGAGAATTTTCTAGCACCTAATCAATATTTCTGATGAAGGAGAGAGGAAGAGTTTTAAATCAGTGTGAACAAAAAAAAGCCCCAAACTGAAAAACAACCAGAAAACCTCCCTGCGCATGGAAACCAAACTGATTTCTGAGACATCTCAAAAGGAGCCAGAGCAAAATTCTAAGGCTGCTTAATAGATAACAACGTGTTCACTGTGGCAAAAAGGAAGCTGCTTCTTGCGTTCAGGTGCCATCGATGTCCAGAGTCTAAAGTTATGCTGATAATGCTTGACTTTAATTACTGAAATCTGATTGTGCTAATTCAGTCCCCTACTGGCCTATTTCCAAAGCTTTTGTCTGAAAATGAGCGAGCAGGCTCAAAAACATCACTACCGAATTACTTAGAATGAAGATACATGTTAGAAATACCAGAGCAATTAGTGACTGAAGCTATCAGAAGGGTGAGTCGTGTTCCCAAAATATCATGTCTTAGAAAAGCGTAATTGCCATAATCCTAGGACTGGGGTTATTTTGTCCCTGCTGTCGAACAGCTTATACTCAATTTGAATAGGCACCTGTTCTGTTTTTTTTTTCCCTCTCCTCCCATGAAGTTTACAGGTAGCAGCTGTTAACTCAGCAAGTTAGTAGCTCAGCTTGTCCAACACATATGTCAAGCATCTTTCTTCTCTTAACAGTATCCATCTAATTTTCCTAAAATACTGAAATATTCTTTTTTTCTTCTTTTTTTTTAAAGATGTGTACCTTAATGAGCAAAAAAACAAAAAACCCACCCCAAGTTCTCCTTTCCCTTTCTCCCAAGAATTCTGACTTTTGCTGCATGATGATTTTTACTTAATCAGGCAGCTTTTTTTTAAGTTTTGTTCAATATTATTGAAATTAAAATGGGGATGGCATATTTCTGCAAACTATGGGATTTCTTCTATGAAACAACAACTGTTCACCCATGTAAAGATAATAGACTCTATGGTAACAATAATGCATGATATCATTATTAGTCTGGATCAGAAATTCAAAAGATTGCCTGGAGGTTTCTAAAACCTGCCTATATTATTCCAGTTAATTTCCTTAGGTATTCTGCTATTAAGCAAATGTCAGCTTTAGCCTTATCTTCTCAAGAGCATGCTAACCCAACATTCTTAATGCACAGGAGAAAATTTAAGAAAATAAAAATTGAAAACCTTTTATTCTGTAAACACATCACAGAGAAATTCTAAATTTATACCTCCTTTCCAATGTAACTTTAAAAAAGCTCTATTAAAAAAAAAATTAACATTTCTTTATTTTTTCTTTCCAAACTGTGCTTTTTTTATACTCTGTTGCATTTATTCAGACAGTTGATTTAATCGCCCCCTTAAAAGATCCAGGTTATTATTAGGATTTATTTTTACATTAGGACAAGTCTTTCACTTTATTACAGAATAGGTGTCCAACATCACAGAGCTAAAGCAAAAGGTTATTAACGCTCACAGACTTGTCCACTGTGCTGTAGTCCTGCCATTTCCTTTGGGTGGTTTGTACAGACAAAACCAAAATGGGAATGCTGTCAGGCAGGCGTTTGAGAGGAAGCTGCCAGCACTGTGCCTGGTGATAATGAGGCCCTGACTCCTTATTTCTTTGGATGTAGAATCCTGGTGAAGACCTCTATATTCTTACTCTAGCCATGCTGATCAACTCCAACCCTAAAAAGCCCCAGATATCTGCTGACTATTACTTACTTTTCACTCATGCAGAATATTATGAAAGACTACATAAAAGTTCAACAAGAAGAAAATATATACTCCTTTCCAAAACCTAACCTACATAACTGATTCCTCGCCCCTAACCCAAATCACACATCATATGCAACAGTGGCAAGTTAAAAGCCTAGTTTTTAAATGTACTTTGGAAAAGCTGTACCTTAGCGAACCTTCTTTATGGAGCATCACCTGACAGCACTCAGCCACGGAGGAATTCAAGAGAGACTTCTTTTGGACTCATTGCATCTGGAGGCAATAAACAGAGAGAAAAGAATGAGAAAAAGAAACAGTGCCTGTGCAGGAAACCAACTTAACTACTTAAAGAAAGAAGAAACAAGGTCACGAAAACAAAATTGCTGATCCATTTATCATACTTAGGAGCTTAAGATGCAGAGTAGCCTGTACCCCATCTCCTTCAACTCTGCTATTTTCATCCAGAAGCATAAGTTTCAGTGGCTGTGTGAGAAAAAAAAACCCTGCCCAAACACACCAGTGGGGAAAAACCCAGCAACACTGACATTTTATTTCACAACCTTCTTTCTTTAGGGTTTGAATGACAATAGCTGGTCTCTAACTAAGGAGGGCCAATATTCTAAATACACTGCTTCTGAAGAGCAAAGCCATAGGAGATTTTAACTAAATGTAGTGGGAAAATGTTTACTTCTCCACACATTGTGCAACAGCCTTTATTTTAAGGAAGCTCGCTACTGAAAAAAAGCAATCTGACCTTTAATCATGCAAATATTCCCTCCTTCACTTCAAAAGCCAAATTAAAATTGCAAGTGTTGCAAAGTTTGCTTGTTCAGACTTTATGTAAAATAAGCAGAAGTTTTCCAGTGGCATTACAGTCACATCTATTTAATAGTGAGGAGACAATAATTCCCTGGAGCTGTGTTCACTTAGGACTGAGTGAAGGGGGTTTCTCAAGAAAATCACAAGCAATAGGACTCCTGTTTGCTCCCTTACTTCCTTACAGACATACGCATGCATAAACATACACGGACAGTTTGAGGCACATCCCATGGAGAGGAAAAGTGCAAAACATATTGGGACATACTGAAGAGGTATGAATGTGGGATGTTAATGAAAAAAAAGCAGGAAGCAAAGGAACAAAGAAGGACAGATGAAATGAGAATGGAAATGGTACTGGAAGAAGAAAATATGAAAGAAAAAGAAGTGCATACAAAGGTTGTTGCATTTATGCCTGGCCAGTTGAACTATAGCTCTGAGGGCAGGTACTAGACAGGTGCCAATAGAGCTGGACTCTGCAGACTGCTGCTGCTGCTGCCTCCCAGGACTCCCACACCTCCAAAGAGGCTATGGCTGCAGAAATAGCTTCAAGGGACAGAAAGTAACTCAGGAAGGTTTGGGGAGAGGGAGGAATAAGGGAGGGAAATAGTTAAGATAAATGTATAGCTATACTGTAATGCTGCTAGTGACAAGCCCTGTGTGCCATTCATGGACAAAAAAAAAAAAAGAATGGGAACTCTGTCATCACAAACATATGGAAGGGGCAGGAAAAAAAAAAGAAATGCTCTGAAGTAACAAAATGAGTAATAGCAGAATGGTAAGGACCCAGTGAAAGACAGTCAAGAGAGACAATTCCAGTCTAGGCAAGAGTGTTGCCATGGATTTCAATAGGGATCAGATTTTTAAAGTTGTCTGCAGTCACATTAAAATGGAAAAATGCACACTGCAAAATCCTATCCTGCATTTTCCTATTGAAAATATTTTTAGAAGTTAACATTGTTTTATTTATTGCTGTTGCTTTTTTATTTTTAAATATAATTTACTAAATTGGCAAATGCCCATTTTTATCCCCAGAAGTTAGCTCTAAGGGCTGTATTGCAAGATGCACATTTTTCCACTCTGCAGTGTAAAATCCCTTCATGTGTGATATATTACAGGCAGCTGAGCCACAGGAATTTACAGCCAATATACAAATAATTCCTAGAGTACAGTTCTTCACTATGCCCCAGTAGCCTTGCTGCAAGAACCACAGTCTGTGAATCTCTGCACAACCTCCATAGCAAGTGGAGCTCTGCTCTTTCCCAAATCACTTATTTAGTTTTTCTTCCCATTTAGCTTGTCTTCTCATCGCTGTAATGTTGTTTAAAGGGGAGTTCTCTCTCCCAAGTCAGCTCTAATCCTTAAAAATACTCTGAACCCTCAGATTCATCTTGATGAAGGAAGGGAAAAGTTCCATCCAAAATTACTTTCTCTGCTAAATTAAAACCTTTTTGTACCTCTCATCCGTAAACAATTAACAAAATGCAAATCCTTATTACTTGTTTAAGCAAAAGTAGTAATAACAAGGGAAGAAACTTAATTTACCTCAGCAAAACTGAATTTTCTTTCACCTCCAGCTCATACCCAAGAAGACAAAAATATGATCTCATGCTGCGATTGTCTCAAATAATTGAATTGCTCCAAGAAAGAGTTGGCACTGAGCTAGTTGTACAATACTAGGACACAGAGTCCATGAATTGAAGTAGAACAGCAGCAGTAACTCACTGTTTTCAGTAGTTTGCCTTGAATTTGTTACTTTATTAATAGGTCTGGGGTTTTCATTTTAATTTCCTCTTTAATGGCAGTTCTAGGATTTATTGCCATTATAAAAATTGTTTTGAAAAAAATTGTGCGATGGATACATTCATTAAAACTGCTACAGTTTTACTTTGTGTTGTGGAAGTCGGGATGGTAATGGTTTACATTACAAATGTATGAAGTAGCATAAAAATTCCTTGAATATGAATTTGTACCTCATGCACTGCAATAAAAAGAAATAATGAGCATCTTCCATCTAGGCTAATGATTAGACAGTTCTCCAAGCAAATTAATACTATGCCTCTTCTGTTTGAGGAAGAGGCTCCTAGAACTCATCACAGATGGGCTCATCAATAGCTTATGAACATGAGCCTCCTCCTTGCTTTCTGTTAGTCACCTGGCAACGGGCCGTTAGTGTCCTGAGACCCAGATATATATTCAGAAATTTTCAGTCATCTTTTGCAATGGTCATGTTAGATCGGTGTCTCTCCCCAGGCAGCTAGCTAGTGATTCAGTATAATACTGTCTCATTCTGAGCATCAAAGCATGGGATGGTCTTGCTCCAAGATCCATTTAGATAAATTATAGTGAAGTAAAGAGAGAACCTCAGCAAGCATTTTCCAACCACAGGTATGTTCACTTCACAGTGGACATGAACAAGGCTAGACGTGAGTTGCTACCAGTGACACCACGGCCCTCAGAATCCCCAGATACGAACCAGCACCAAAAAATGCCAGTTTCCTTAAACAGAGAATCTGTTCCCTGCCTCCAAAAACATACTCACAAAATTCCACAGGTCACATAGAAATTCTGTTAGGCTGGAGGTCATCATGCAGACTTCTAGTTTCAAAACACAATGAATCTCTATTTAACTAGTCTTCCAGAACCAAATTTAATGGTTGACAAGGACTAGGTTGATTAAAAACTTTTAGTCATTCTGTCTGCACAGTCCCTAACAAGGTCTCTTTCATGCAGTTATGAGTGCTTCAGGTCTCATTTTATGAATTAGTCGTTAGAGTGTAGTTACTGAAGTCTTCTCATCAAATTAAGATCTGGGCCAGCTTGCTGGAATAAACTGACTACTTCTGTCTTCTAGAGAAACTCTGCAATACTTTTGAACAGTTAATATAAGATGGTGAGCTTATAAAAATCATGCTTTCTATACACAAGATCATCAGCAGCAGGAGATTCCATCTTTCTCTGTGCCATTGTCAATGCTCTCACCTTGCTCTCCAAGCTGTCCTCATCTGGAAGCAGACACAGTTCGCTGGTGGTCTAGTGCAGGAAGAACCTCACTAAGTTTGGTACTTTTTGCATGAAAATTTCTTATACTGATTCCACTAGGATCCTTCTCCTTTTGGTTTCTGTTGCACAGTACTTGGTGCACTGTACTAGATATTATCAACCTATAATCTCCCTGTAGCACCTGGGAACATCAGAACAGCAACAGAACAGAAAATTGAATGTTTTCTTACTGATCTTTCAATTTTTCTGTCCCTCGGCTTTCCTTCTGTAAGCTGGCCTATAGCACTTCCTTATTTCAAAGGAGTAGTAAAGAGAATAATTACATTACAGGCAATTTAATCTTTTTTCAAAAACTTGGGAGGGAGAGAGTTGGTTTCAAATCCAGTAATTTCAATGTTAACCAAAAGTGTCCTTAGAAGTAAGCATGAATTGTGATGCATACCAGTTAACAAATCAAGACAACATTTGGCATCTGGTTTGTTTTGCTGGAAGCCTGAGTTTTCAAGCAAAAGAGCAAAAACTCATGAAGACTCCTAACACAAGTCGTCTTCTTCAAAATCCCTTCAAAACTGTGTAAGGCTGATGTTGAATCACATTAATAAATGCACAGAATGAACATTTACTGACAACTTAAGCAAGATATTTGGGATTTAACTCATACCTAAACATGATTTTAACTCTTGTGCTATAAAAATCTTGGCTTTGTCTTGTAAAGCCAGCTGGATATACAATCTCTTAGTTTAATTACTGAAACATGAAGAACTCTATGGAAGAAAAAATGGAAAGATTTGGAGCACAGAGCACTGCTCTCATAAAACCAGTCAGGGTAATAAAAAAAGCAATACTGAATAGTTTTATAGACTTTTTTCAACATTTTCAACATTATAGACTGTTCAACAAAACATAATTTTATGGTAGTGGGAAACTGTAAGTGACGAGATATGAATGAGAAAACCAGATCATAAATTCCCAGTAAACATTTAAAATGGGTACTGCCAAATAGAATTTGACTCAATTTAGGTTCCAGGTGAGGTTTTATTAAGCATTTAAGGAGCTAAAAGAAATAAACAGAAGTGCTTCCATGGCAACTGTGTTGAAATTTCAGTAGAAATCCAAAGTTTCTTTAGTAAATACAACTTCCTTCCAAATCTAACTGGGGCAGCATTGTCTTAGTATTGCCACTCTGTCCACCCCCTCCGGGGACTCTGTGTCCACTGAGCAAAAGGAGAAACAAACAGCATACTTATATGATTGTGAGGTCAGGTGTACACATGTGAGAATGTAAGAAGTCACTATAACGTATTTTCATTCCCAAACTAAGTAAAACACCCAAATCTCTTCAGTTGCCACATTCACATTTAAGACAAAAGTGTTTCGACTAGTAGCATTTTAAAGAAGCAGACACAAAGAGTTGTGCATACGGGCCACACCTATATCATGAAATGGGATATAGTGGTCAGCCCCCTGAGCTGGTTTCAGCCACAGGGGTATACCCACATAGCATATGCTGGGCAGTACCATTCAGAGATGCCACCTGGGGACTACAACACAGCAGGGCTACATGAGCATGATGTTGGGCTTGAGCTGGTAAGTCCTGCCTCTGAGCAAGAGCAAGCAGTGACAAAACAGCACTGTTTTCACACAATTACACAGTCCTAATCAGTGCCTAAGCCTTTTACTTCAAATGCCCTAGGTTAGGCAGGCACTTTTGAGGACTAACTCTCACTAAAGAGTAAGCTGATTACTTTTGAAACTGATTTAAGGCTTCTAGATGATTTTCTAAACTATGTAAAATGATCAAAAATACTTCAAAATCTTCCATGACGAAGGATCAACTGTGCTATGTGGAGAGAGGTTACCAGTATTGAAGGCCACAGCAATTACAAAAAGTGTACTTGCAACCAGTGGAACCATCAAACTTCAGAACGAGTCCATGGCCGTTATGGATATGACACAACAACTCTGTCTTTTCCCCTTTCCTGTTAATGATGGCTGACAAGCCCAGAGAAAAGCTATAATGCGTTTAACCAAGCAGTCTACTTGCAATGAGTAGGCAGCAGCAGGAAAAGCACTCTCATTGTCCTGGAGGTATGGAAGTAGTTTGAGGGGGATGACCTGTGGATATTCTTTAAGCCTTCATTTCAGGAAAAATGCATGCAAGTATGTGAGGCAATTTTTTGCTCGAGAGCTGTAGAGAAAGACTGTCAAACTTCCCTTTCACAGCTTTCTGTATCATAAACCTCCCTTCCTTTTAGAAAAGCAGGAGAAAATGACCCATTTTTGGCCCATCACTTGCAAATAAGGACCTACCTTCACCTGTTTCAGTTTGTATGAGATATTGCTCTTGACCTACCCTGGTAATTTCAGGTTTTCATATGCAAGTGCTTGCTAGACAAGCTTGCCATATACTCATATAGGTTTGTCTTCCTAACACCCACACATTTTTACCAGACAATAATTCCCTAAGGTTGCACTAATTATCTCCTCTGTGTAGTCTGCACCATTATATGAGCAAACTAAGCAATTCTTCCTTTTGTACCACACTTACATGGAAAAGTAGGAGATCAGTGCATTAAATTTAATGACATTAATTTTTGCTAATTTGTTTTTCCACATGCTTTTACATGAGCAGATAAACAAATGGTCACAAATGTAACTTCCATGTTTATGTATGTATAAATAACCAGCTGGACAGATTAGAACCAAGCTGCTTCACAGGGTGATCAAAAAAAGGAATTATTCTCATCAACATACAGCTATAATGGGTGAGATAGAGGAAAGGGTTTGAAACATGCTGATGCTGGCTTTGGTGAGTTTTAGACATGTTTTTATTCCCTTAACACAAAAGAGAGAAGCAAAATAAATTGTGTCTTTTTTTGTAGTAGGTGTTTTTTTCCAGAGACAGACAAAACTAATTCATAGCACTTGAAATTATACCCATCCGAGATAAACAAACCCTTGAGATTTATTTTGTTTTGGGTTATAAATAAGCATAGTTAAATTATATTCCATTATATCAATTTAATCCACCTTTCTCACTCACCTTCTAGAACTAGTGAGACTCTAAAGTAATTGTTTAAAAATAGGGGGGTTAAGTTCTTATATGAATTTGATGCTGATACTCAGCAAGGTAGGTGATCCATAGAATTTGCACATTGTCCATTAGAAAAACTTGATGACAAACTGAAAAATGCTCAGAAAAAGAATGAGCAGATGTAAAATGACTTTGAATCCTCCCACATGGATGTAGTGGCTGATGCCAGTTTCAGTAAGCTTACTGAATTTTAAAAGTGCATGTTGAAGTATGTTGAGGCGATAATATTGCAGTTCACTAGAAGCTAATTTGTGGCACTCAAACAGTTGCAGACCACACTAAAAGCATATTCAGAACAACTTGTATTATCAAGAGGGAGGACAGAGCTGTGCAAGATATGCACAGCAAAATAGGGTCTGAGCAGAAATTCTCAAAATTCTGATTGTTACGTATTTAAAGATTTCAACCCAGGCTTGCTGAAGACGTTTGTGAGCCTTTCAAATAAGCCTGACATCAATTTAGAATGAGATTGGGTTGACAGGTAAGTCATACTTTAAAACAGAAAACAAACAAAAAGTATTTTTAGACTGGTTTCCTCAGGAAATGTGTCTTCTGCAATTGCATTGTCCGTTTCTTCTTTTCAAAACCTTTTTGATGCTCTGGGATGTATCAACACTACTTGAAGAGGGGTAGATATCTCAAGAGTTGGTAAGTTTTTACATGTTTTGTGAGTATTGAGAGAATCAGCCAACTTAATGCAAATACTGAGGACAGACTATCACTCTAGCTAAACCCAGAAATATCCCAGCTATCTGAAAACCTGTTCAGAACTTCCATTTTATAGTTGGATTAATACATGTTGGATGAGACACAAAGCCTGTGAAATACGGTTTAAGCTTTGTTGCTCAGAGAGCCCCTTTTTTTTTTCAAGATTTCAGCAAAAACTCTGCAGTATCATACGTTTCATTTGTATGAACTGGCACATGCCCATTGAGTCTGACAGGCTGAAAAAAAATTTTTTTTTGGCACTATTGTTGAAGGTATTGCCAACACACCAAGTCACATCAGCTGAGTGACAAAAATCTGGTTCAAGTTAAGTTTTAGTTAAACTAAAAAACAATATCAAACTCCCCCCACACCCTTAAAAATCCAATAGGGTATTAACTACGCCAACAAATGTTTTGGCACAATCCAATGAAAATTGAACTACCCACCTTTGTCTAGTTTAAACATTCATGAAATCACGAAGGAGAGGAAAAGATGGCCAGAACTAAAGTGTTGGCCAGAGTGGAGAAAGAAAGAAGGAACTCATAAATTTTTTACTTTGGGCAAATCAGTTGGGCTGAGACATGCTGAAGCATATGTTCCACTGGAATCAATAAAACTGAGCTGACAGATATGAAATTGCAGAGCGAGATAAAGTAGTTAGAGCACAAAGTGATTGCTCTCTCTCCTCTACTGAGATACTGCAGCAGGTGGCAAGCACTCTCCTAGTTTGAAGCAAACTAGAAGACAGCTTTAAATCACTTTTTGCAATGATTTCAATTGCATTTTCATGGACACAGATAACTAAAATATCCTCTCCCCTATTCAGTGCATATTTTTACTTTGTCTTTTCCTAATCTCCATTTCAGTATGCAGAAATCTTGAGGTTTAAGCTTTCAGGATGCACTTTGAGTCAAAAAAGATATTTCAGTACTGAAATGTCTGTCTCTTAATTTAAGCTCTAGAGAGACCGGTCTCTAATTCAAACTCTATCGTGCAACTCACTTTAACACTTCTCTTTAAGTCAGCTTTGTTGAAATCAGATGCTTGAAATAATGATGAACCACTGAGTAATGGTTAAATCTGTAGTCTCCAGCTGTTAATTTCTGACAAAATGCAGAAAATATAATGTCAAAAATATTGAAAAAGATCTGGAATGAATGCTTGTTCTGTTCATTACTTTCACAAGACTCCTACACAATAAATTCTTGGTATGTGCGAAGAAGTCATCTTTAGCATATGTCAGTCAATAGCCTTTAAGAACTGCCTCATAATCGGTAACTGAGAGAGAATGAAAACTAATGCCATCTATTTTAGCACACTAACTGTCTCACAGTCTGACTTGCAATAGGATTAACAGAAACTGCCATGTCCAGAGGAATCGAAGAGGACCAGAGAGTCATTTACTCTCACTAGCCACAGTTAGACAGCAGAAACAGTGATGGAGCACTATTTGTCTCATCACACATGAATCCAGCAGGAGGTATAAAGGTATCTTTCCATTACCAATCCCTACCGAGTGGTTGGTACAGAAAACGGCCTATAGAAATCAATTAAAAAAGCAAACAAACATGAAACTGATACCAGGGACAAAAGGCAGAGAGAAGACAGCAAACACCTTCAATCTGTGCTGAGGTGAGAAAGACAGTGACACTCAGTAACTCCCATGCGGCATTTGACCTTTAACAGTGTCCTCAATTTAATTCTAACCTTCCCTGTTTGGAATATTCTGAACTAGGATAATATAGGCATTGGGGGATGAAATTGTAGGGAACGTTTAAAAGTCAAGCATAATTGAATAAGCTTGCAGGGACAGAGAGGAATGAGAAGAGAAAGGGGAAAGTCGTGAATAGATAGACAGGGTATTCTCGGAGACTGTGCAGCTCCAGGAGTCCCAACCCCCTGCAGCAGTGGAGGTGCCAGAGGGCTCTGTGCCGTGTGAAACGGTACATCATAACACCGTAGAAGAAGGCTGGAAACTGGTCACTGCTCGTGGGAGGAGAAAGGCTCCTACTCTTCCTGAAGACCTGAAGCTGAAGAACAGGTTTAGTGCCCTCCAGGATGAGGAGGAGATGGGCATGGCTGCAAGGGAAGTACCTGGGACAACAGACCCTGTGCCCTGCCGGAACGCCCAGAAGAAGCGGCGGGTGATTGTTGTGGGGGACTCCCTGCTGCAGGGGACGGAGGCATCTATCTGCCGACCTGACCTCTTGTCTAGAGAGGTTTGTGGCCTGCCGGGGGCTCGTGTGAGAGATGTCATGCAAAGACTGCCAAGGCTTGTCCACGCTTCGGACTATTACCCACTGCTGCTCTTTCATGTGGGCGCCAATGACACCAAGGGCAAACTGGAGACCATCAAGCAGGATTTCAGAGCTCTGGGGATGGTGGTCAAGGGTCTGGGAGCCCAGGTCATCTTCTCCTCAATCCTGCCAGTGAGGAGGATGGATGAAAGGAGGAGGAGACGGACTTTCCAGGTTAACGACTGGCTGCGCCGCTGGTGTTGGCAACAGGGTTTTGGTTTCTACGCCCATGGGACCCTGTTTGAAGATCGACAACTGATGGCGAGAGATGGGATCCACTTCACGAGGCGGGGCACGCGGGTCTTTGCCAACAGGTTGGCCAACCTGGTAAGGAGGGCTTTAAACTAGGAAAGATGGGGGAAGGGGAGAGTTATAGTGACAGGGTAGTTGGCAAAAGACTGCTCAAGTCAGGATGCCTCCAGCAGGTGAATGCAGCCAGGGAAGTGCGCATGGGATGTGGCTATGGAGGACCCTCTTTTAGCCCTCCTGGGAAACCTGCATGCTCGATCACCTCCCTGAAATGCCTGTACACCAATGCACGCAGCTTGGGGAACAAACAGGAAGAACTAGAGATATGTGTGCGGTCGCAGGGCCATGATCTCATTGCCATTACAGAGACATGGTGGGACAGCTCGCATGACTGGAGTGCTGTCATGGATGGCTACGTGCTTTTTAGGAAAGACAGGCCAGGAAAGCGAGGTGGTGGAGTTGCTCTTTATGTGAGAGAGCAACTGGAATGTATTGAGCTGTGCCTAGGGGTGGATGAAGGGCAAGTCGAGAGCTTATGGGTAAGGACTAAAGGGCAGGCTAGCACGGGTGACACTGTTGTGGGTGTTTACTACAGGCCACCTGATCAGGAAGAGGAAGTCGATGAGGCCTTCTACAGACAGCTGGAAGTAGCCTCACGATCCCAGGCCCTGGTTCTCATGGGGGACTTCAACCACCCCGATATCTGCTGGAAAGACAACACAGCTAGGCACAAACAGTCCTGGAGGTTCCTGCAGAGCATTGGTGACAACTTCTTGACACAGGTGGTGGAGGAGCCAACAAGGAGAGGGGTGCTGCTGGACCTCGTACTAACAAACAAAGAAGGACTGGTGGAAGATGTGAAGGTTGGGGGCTGCCTTGGCTGCAGTGACCATGACATGGTGGAGTTCAGGATCCTGCGAGGAGGCAGCAGGGCACCAAGTAGGATCGCAACCCTGGACTTCAGGAGAGCAAACTTTGGCCTCTTCAGGGACCTACTTGGAGGAATCCCATGGGTGAGGGCCCTAGAAGGAAGGGGTGTTCAAGAGAGCTGGTTAATATTCAAACATCACTTCCTCCAGGCTCAAGAGCGGTGCATCCCTATGAGTAGGAAGTCAAGCAAATGAGGCAGGAGACCTGCATGGATGAGCAAGGAGCTCCTGGCAAAACTCAACCAGAAGAAGGAAGTATACAGAAAGTGGAAAGGGGGACAGGCCACTTGGGAGGAATATAGGAACGTTGTCAGAGTACGCAGGGATGCAACGAGGAAGGCTAAGGCCCGTTTGGAATTAAATCTGGCTAGAGATGTCAAGGACAGCAAGAAGGGCTTCTTCAAATACATCAGCAGTAAGAGGAAGACTAGGGAAAATGTGGGGCCTTTGCTGAATGGGGTGGGTGCCCTGGTGACGAAGGATGCAGAGAAGGCAGAGTTACTGAATGCCGCCTTTGCTTCAGTCTTTACTGCTCAGGCCAGCCCTCAGGAATCCCAGAGCCTGGAGGCAAGAGAGAAAGCCTGGAGAAAGGAAGACTTTCCCTTGGTCGAGGAGGATCGGGTTAGAGATCACTTAAGCAAACTTGACACCCACAAATCCATGGGCCCTGATGGGATGCACCCACGAGTGCTGAGGGAGCTGGCGGACATTATTGCTAAGCCACTCTCAATCATCTTTGAAAGGTCATGGAGAACAGGAGAGGTGCCCGAGGACTGGAAGAAAGCCAATGTCACCCCAGTCTTCAAAAAGGGCAAGAAGGAGGACCCAGGGAACTACAGGCCAGTCAGCCTCACCTCCATCCCTGGAAAGGTGATGGAGCAGCTCATCCTGGAAGCCATCTCCACGCATGTGGAGGAAAAGAAGGTGATCAGGAGTAGTCAGCATGGCTTCACCAAGGGGAAATCATGCCTAACCAATCTGATAGCCTTCTATGATGGAATGACTGGCTGGGTAGATGAGGGGAGAGCAGTGGATGTTGTCTACCTTGACTTCAGCAAGGCTTTCGACACTGTCTCCCATAGCATCCTCATAGACAAGCTCAGGAAGTGTGGGTTAGATGAGTGGACAGTGAGGTGGATTGAGAACTGGCTGAATGGCAGAGCTCAGAGAGTTGTGATCAGTGGCACAGAGTCTAGTTGGAGGCCTGTAGCTAGCGGTGTCCCCCAGGGGTCAGTCCTGGGTCCAGTCTTGTTCAACTTCTTCATCAATGACCTGGATAAAGGCACAGAGTGCACCCTCAGCAAGTTTGCTGATGATACAAAACTGGGAGGAGTGGCTGATACACCAGAGGGCTGTGCTGCCATTCAAAGAGACTTGGACAGGCTGGAGAGGTGGGCAGAGAGGAACCTCATGAAGTTCAACAAAGGCAAGTGCAGGGTCCTGCATCTGGGGAGGAATAACCCCATGCACCAGTACAGGTTGGGGGTTGACCTGCTGGAAAGCAGCTCTGCTGAGAAGGACCTGGGAGTGCTGGTGGACACCAAGTTAAGCATGAGGCAGCAATGTGCCCTTGTGGCCAAGAAGGCCAATGGTATCCTGGGGTGCATCAGGAAGAGTGTTGCCAGCAGGTCGAGGGAGGTGATTCTCCCCCTCTACTCAGCCCTGGTGAGGCCACATCTGGAGTACTGCGTCCAGTTCTGGGCTCCCCAGTACAAGAGGGATGTGGCACTACTGGAGCAAGTCCAGCGAAGGGCCACAAAGATGATTAGGGGACTGGAGCATCTCTCTTATGAGGAAAGACTGAGAGAGCTGGGCCTGTTTAGCTTGGAGAAGAGAAGGCTGAGAGGAGATCTTATCAACGTGTACAAGTATCTAAAGGGAGGGTGTCGAGAGGATGGGACCAGACTCTTTTCAGTGGTGCTGAGCGACAGGACGCGAGGCAATGGGCACAAACTGAAACACAGACACTTCCATCTTAACATGAGGAAAAACTTTTTCACTGTGAGGGTGACAGAGCACTGGAACAGGTTGCCCCGAGAGGTGGTGGAGTCTCCTTCTCTGGAGATATTCAAAACGCGCCTGGATGCGATCCTGTGCAATGTGCTCTAGGTGACCCTGCTTGAGCAGGGGGGGTTGGACTAGATGATCTCCAGAGGTCCCTTCCAACCTCAGCGATTCTGTGATTCTGTGATTCTGTGAATCTATAAACTTCAGTAAATTTGAATGACTGTATTACCAAGTTGTCTTTTATATAACAAATGTCACTTGCTTTTATACTTACAGAGATTTAAAGGGCCAGAAGAGCAACACAGGCTAAATAAAATTGAACTAAGTGCCAGGGAACACAAAAGGCAGAATTTAAGTCACTAATGGATTAGCTAGACAGAAATATTTTTCTGCTTAGAAAAAAAGATTTACATTATTTTTTTCCAACCTGCACTGACCTTTGATAAGTCCTCTTCATGAATTGCATAGAGACATTTAACTTAATCTTTTAATTTAACTCTCAAAAATAAGCCAGAGTCTCCACACACCTTTTGCTAAGTAACTATCTGACTGGAAAGGAACTGATGAAGACTGCTGACCTGGGCCCTGTTCTTATAAACCCTTGTGCTGAGTACTTATTAACTCAACCAATTTCCTTTCCATTGAGACTATGAGAGAGTATGAGTCATTACTAATAATTCCTAGAGTTAATTCAGTTCAGAACAGCTTTGTTCCTGCACACAGTAAACTTCATTACATACAAGAGAAGTGTGTACCACAGACCACTAATATGGAACAATTCTAGGTTAAAATAAATACTCAAATTATGTTGCCTGGAATTATGTACTGGAAAAAAAAAGTTTCAGATATTTTGTGACGAGAACAAAATACAAGAGCTCTTCGCAGCATAATAAAAGGTTTTGGTTTTGCTAAGCCTTGAAAAAAAGTGAGTCCACAAGTTATTAAGAAGCCTAAAGGTTATCATGTGGCTGGTCTGCTTTCTTTGGTTCAGCCAGTTCCCCCTTTCTGTAATCCATGGTGTACCCTTGTAAAGTCCAAGGGTTTTGGTACACAGACTGCTCTTTGTGCTATTCCCTCTTTTCAGCTATTGCTTCAGAAAACTTGTACTACTTGGAAGTTCCTTAAGTGCCTAACTGTTGTACCAGTCCATATCAAAAACCCATTGACAGGCAAGTGAGGAGTTAACAGGACTGAAGTTTGCCAATTGATACGCAAAAGAACTGATATGCACAAAGCTGCTGAACAGAGGAGTTAACAGGACTAAAGAAGTCTACCAACCAATACGCGCAAGGATTGATATGCACAAGGCTGCGGAATAGAAGAATTAACAAGACTGAAGAGGTCTGCCACCTGGAATCTGCACGGACCCCCGGGGAGGGAAGAACCGATACGGAGGTGTTGTGGTCTTGCCTCGCTAGCAGGGTCCTCCCAAGCAGACAAACAGTCCTGTGATTGTGAAACTCGCAAAAGTCAGCAAAAGCAGTGTTTGCCCAGAGCCCCAGCCGTGTAAAAAGAGCTAGGGAACTAGGAGAGTTTGAGAGTTTGAGCAGGGATGGGAACGTGACCTGATCATCCTCTCCGGCTGGACCGTGAGTATCCCCCCCCTCCCCTTTTCCTGGGACGCTGGGTTAAGGTAACTCCTCGAGGTTGAGAGCCCTCTCACTAGGAGAGTGAACAAGAAAGCTTTCAAGTAGGGATAAGCAGTGTTTCCAATTAATAGTGCAGTAATCGATGGTTTCGGGTTATCCTTTCTAAATTAGTAATCGCATTATTTTAATGGATGTTAATCCAAGAACTTGCATGAGGAAATAAACATTTTTTTTATTACATTATTGTCTCAGTCGTTGCTATCGAACCTTCATAGCGTGACAAAGATCCAAAAAGTTGGTGTTCTTCTGTTGGCAGATCAAAGAATATTTTCCAGAGTATAAGTAATAATTACAGAAAAGACAGGTTAAACCCAGGAAACAGTACTGGGGGTCTCAGTGCTTTCAGGATAGCAATGTTCTGTGCAAGAGCAGAGTGGCAAGGAAGCAGGAAGGCTATGTTCAGGCCCTGCCCTCAGGCTGAGGAGTTCAAAGCCACATCACTTGGCAGCAGAAAGCTTCATCTGTCAGGGACAGGAAGGGGCTCTCTCTCTCCCTGTGGCTGAGGCTGAAACAAAAGGAATCCAAGATTCACCAAGCCCGACAGAGCAGGGGAACAAATATCTGAGGGAGCACAATACCATTGCAAATGTTTGTAACGTGGATTGGGAGAGAAGTCATCTGGGGTTCTGCTGTCATCACTGTCTCCAGGACCTCTGTGTGCAAGTCAGGCACATGGCTGGAGCCTTCATCTCTGCTCCATGAGCAAGCTCTGAGCAGCAAGAGGACAGTCATCATGCTTTGACTTGCATGTTCTGACACGCTCAATCAGTGTGGAAATCCTACCTGCAGAGTGATGCAAGACAGCTGAAGAATGGCTCGTCCCAAAACCCGGCACTTACGGCATTGGTCAAGGAGAAGGACAAGAGTCTGAATCCCTTTGGGCAGACTTGGAAAATTAACCTGTGCCTCCCAGCCAGATGAAGCACTTCAGAAATTTTGTTAATAAATAATAATAGAAGGAAACACTCCCTGCTACTGTTCCTCTTTGACCTCCCCCCTGCCCATGCCCTCCCAGCGAGCTTTTTTGAGACAAGCAAGCATCCACTTATTTCAAAGACTGATTATTTCTTAGGACAGAGATTGCCCTCTCTGCAAAGGACACCTGTATCCAGCACCACAGCTCCGGGTAAAGGAGGCATTTCAGATATCCCTCTGTTCATGTTTCTCTTTCTGAAAACTCTTAACAGCTGACTATTTTGGATCTAATTTCAAGGTGCCTTTCTCTTCCCCTGGAGTCTTCACAAGGGCCAGGCGCTCGCATTCAAGCACTGCAGTGTTTCATTTGTGGGTGTGAACTTTTTCAGATCTGCCCTAGAAGCTTTGCAGGGCGGAGGAGGAACAAGGCTACTTGGCTTCCAGGCAGATGTGTCCATGTCTTCCAACGCATACACCAGCCTTCAAAATTAAGCGGAAGTAGAGAGCTGAGGTGTTTTTTCTTTTTCTTTCTTTTTCTTTTTTAAGTAAAAGTGGGAGAAGTGTGTGTGTGGGCTGGGAGTGTGAAGAAGAGGAAAGAGTTTAAGGAATGTGACTGTGCTGGGGCAGCTCAGAGATCAGGAACAAGTCTAGCACAGATACCAGAAACAGCAGTCTTATCTCTGATTCAGCTCAGAAAACCCTGCTTTATCCTACCACACAGCAGAAAAAAGCAGCTTCAGGAAACCTCCAGTCAATAGAAGATTTGGTGTCAAAGACCACCACAAATACTTTGTTTATAATAACTAGATTACCAATATAAGGATAGATCTCTGAAGAACCGAAGTGCCTCTTTGTTGGTTAGGACAGGAACATATTGACTGAGAAAAAGGTGTTGAAGCCACATTAGCCTGGTGCTTAGCCCATTTTTCTTCTAGTATTGTTGACATTGGCTATTAGTTAGATGAGCACAATTCACTTCCAACTAAATGAAATATTTTTTTCCCTGGATTATATCTGTGTCAATTTAAAAAACACAAACCCGTCAGAGCCTTATTTTTCTCTGATTTTTACATTTACCTTTTGATTTTCACATTTACCTTTTGATTTTCAAAATTCCATGGCCAGAAAAGTTAGAAGTCAAGGTATGTTCTAGGTTTTAAGTTGGAAGTAAACAAAAAAAGTCATCAGATTTACCTAGCTTTAGAAGTACATGCTGCATAATGAGCACATTTGAAGTGAAACCCATTATTACTTCAGAAACAGAGATGATTACATCCCCTGATTGTCCCAAGCATTACAAAGTACACAAGACAATCACACATAATTGGTATAAATTGAACATCCTGAACTGCCTAGAGCCTAAATTGAGAACAAGACCAAAGACCTATAAATGTTAATGTTTTCTTGAATAGACTGCTGAATTTATATTGTATGCTTCAGTTTTAATTCCGAAACTTATTAAAGCTTTCTCTCCTGCTGGCTAACATATACTGTTATCCAAGTTCAAAACACACATAGCCCAACTTAAGATCAGCTTTTGAAATTTGGTGGTCTTATTTCATGTATTATGATATGTACCCAGTATTTATGTGTGTACTGTTTATAGTTAGGTATTAATACTAATATGGTGAGGAAGGAGCATAGATTTAATTCATCAGATAAAATTCACCTGTATTAAAGAGAAACATACTGTTTTGCTGTCAAAGACCAATGGGACTTCGTATTTTTGTTTCAAAGGGTCACCTTTCATTTCTAGTCACTGTTATATTTTCCTACAAGAGGAATTAGTCATTTTTATTAATAATGTGGTCTAATAAGAGAAATATTATGATTCATTTTTTTCAGTAATTCTTTCACCTACTATAGTTTCAATTCCATTGGCTGTTTCATCTAAAGATTGAAAGCAGTGCTTGCTCCACTATCCTTAATTACCATTTTTCCAGCTAGTTTTATAAAACAAGTAGCATACAAATCTGATTGAATGGTGGCCAGATATAGGATTTCTGAGGAGGGGGAAAAAGAAAGAAGATATAAGGGGGCACCTCCAAATGATGTTTCTGCCCACTACTAGCATCTGCCAGGGTGACATTTGTTTCCAGTTCACATGACATTGATGTGGTCACGCTGCTGCAAACATCTTCTCCTACTCAGATCATCACTCCACAACTGCCATTGGAGGGAAGAAGGCTTGTTGCACAATCACTGCTGAAGTTTTTTCAGCATCTGATAATCAGTGACCAACCATTGGGTAAACTTTTCTGTCATCAGCTTTTTTCCAGGAGATGCAATAGCAACATTGCTTATGTCTACATAAATCTTTATACTGGCTTACTGTCAGGTAATTGAAAAGGAGCTTTTGCAAAGAAATGACATTTTACTGCATTTAAGACAGAAACGTAGACTTACTAAGAGTGAGCCAGTGTAACCAAGTGATGACAGCATTAGGCTCTGTGTGATCCTTAGTCAGTCCTAACCTGACTACAGAAGGTATTTTTAATACCTCAAAAGGAAAACAGAACACTGTATTGTGTCCACATACGAAAATTCTTTCAAAGTATTGCTTCATAGTGCTTTTAGAGGTTTTTCACTGTTATTCTGTACTTTGAGAGGAGCTTTAAATGATATGCAATGAGCTGGGTATGATAAAAGGAAGTTTCACCGTGGCTGAAGGAAAGAATAGTTTTGAGGTATCTCTTAGAGCTTTTGAAGTCTGTTTAGTTGATTTGCAGCTTTAGTTGCATGCCTTCACAAAGGCATTCCACAGGCCTGAATAAAACAGTCAAATTGCTGTGGAAAATTTCAGCTTCCAGACAGCAAACGTATTTCAGGTCACATGCTCTCTACCAATATAGTAAGATTAGTGTACATTGTCACTTTCTGCACTAAATGGGTATGCAATTCCATTACTAAGAGGGCAACAATTTCTGCTCTCAGCAACAAGGAGCTTGATTAACAGAGCTCATGCTGTAATTCTAACAAGTCTCTGGGGAGAGTCAGGAGATTTCTGCACTGGAACCTGATTAAATATTATATCATTTTTATGGATTCCAAATACTATTTAGAGATCATGGATGGGAAAAATCAGTTGCAGTTGGAAGGGGATGAGATTGTTTTATGACATTATCTTTTGTTAGCTATTAAAGTTTATTAAAGGTACCGTAAGCTACATTACTCCTTCCTTATTTGCAATTTATAGTGCATGAGCCACTAGAATACACTAGAGCAGGAATATATGTTATTTAAAGTAAGCAAGCTATCTATAAATGGGTGAAGGCCATGCAGAAATGAGTCCTAATACTGCTGGCTGCTCCATCTTAGCATTTCTATAGAGTCTATAGGTGGGATTTGATAACCTAGTTCCAAAAATAAACTTAGTTCCTAGAACCTAGTTAAGAAACTCTTACTACTTTGACCAATTAATCTGTAGGCAACACAGTTTCAGTTTCTGCAAATGTCCAAGTACTGCACATAGCACAAAACCCCAAACTACTAAACCTTTCTTAGTACTGACATTCCTGTGCCTTGTTAGGATCCAAACAGATTAGATGTTATTCCATGTTATCTCACAGGCTGCATCCAGCAGGATTCTCCACATACAAATCTACCATACTGGAATATAAAACAGAAGTTTCTGCTCCTTCCTTTCAAAAGATGAGTTAGGCCATGAAGGAGACCTTTTATTCACAAACACTCAGGAAATGGCAAATCTTTTTCAATCCTTCATGTCCGTAGCAAAGCAAAGTGTACTTTACTGATTTCCTGGTGTACTAGATTGATGGGTGCCCCAACTCCCATTTGTTGAAGCTATTACACTTTGAAAAGCAAAAGCAAAACAAACAAACAAACAAAAAAAACCCCTGGTTCAAAGTAACATAACTGTTGCTGTCTCATGGCAAAGGTGTTTCTAGATGGAAAGGAGAACAAGGTTTCTGATTCAGCAAATACAATAAAAAACAGTGGCTAATTTTGTTGGGCTGTTTTGCTTTACATGCTGTCTGTTCCAATTCACATCCTTAAAAACTCTGCTCAGTTCATGCATAGCACTGGAAGTCAGCTCGGAGCTGAACACTTAAGAGATAGGTATTTAAGGCCTAATCATGCAAATCTTGGTTGCAGTAAGGGTTTGGTTCTTTTTTTCTTTTTCTTTTCTTTTTCTTTTTTTGGATGGGGGCTTAAATATCCCCATCTTAAGTACCCAAATGCCCAAACTGAATGTGTCATTCAGACTAGGTATGTTAAATCTTTTTAAAGTCCTTTTTGCCTCATAAGATGGTTTTGCTCTATGCTAGAGCCTTTTGCCATCTAGGGGAAGACAGACCTTGTTCCTTTTGGTCCTTAAGTGCTAAAAATAGCTAGGACTTCACTAGGTTATTTTCATTAGCTAGATAAGCTAATGAAGGTAAGGATCTGGTGTTTCTTTGGTGCATTATATTTACTTACAATGCACATAAACAGTAACTTCATTCCCTGATGTCAGCTTCTTCCAAGAAACTTTTAGAGCAGATAAAAAGCTTGGACTTCCTTTGGACTGTGTGTGAAACCCAGGAGGAAGCACTTCATTTGTTCAGACAAGTATCGAAACCTGAGCTTTATCTAGCCCTGCTTTCTCATGATCAGCTCCCTTCTACTGCCTCCTTTACTCTTCCTCAGATATCTGTCACTGTCAAACAGCTCCACAAAGACCACTACTCCTGAGGAGTACCCCTTTCGCCCTCCTCAGTTTAGTTCTCACCAGGCTCTCCCTGCATGGTTTAGACTGGGATCACAACTGCTAATTCCTATTATCAGAAAGAATAATTACCCCCTTCAGAGGCGTATACACTACATTATGCTATGAAGGCTCAGCATATGTTACACGTGAGGAAAGAATTTATTAATAGAGATCATTGTCTGGGAAAAGTAATTGATTTGAGCTGGTAAGGGCCTGTTCAGAGGGTAGAGATACAGCTTAAACTGGTTTTGACACTAGCTTTTTCCTAGTAATTTCCTGGCTTGCTACTTCTAGCAGAGAACAGAGCAGATAAGAGAGTACATGGTCTTAAAAATCATTAAAGCAAGTTCTGCAATAGGATTTGTCAGTCTTCTTTTAAGAGTAGCAATTTTCATTTGTTTTAAATGGCAGAAATAAAAGCAAAAACACCCCAGTTTCACGTGTGATGCTTACATTTCCTTTAACCTCAGCAACATAATATTAACTTTTCCCTTAAGAAGGTAAGAATATGTCATTATAAACTGATGTAATGCTATTGTTTTCCCAAAATTTTGGGACAAGAGAAGACTTACAGCACTGGCGTGTTAGAGATATACCTAATTATGAATAACAGTGGTTTGACAAGAACAGTTTTACACTATATAGATAATGCAGATGTTCAGTGAAACAAAGGCAAGAGATTTAGCTTGCTAAGGGAAAGATGCACAAAACATGAAGAACTGATTAACTGAAATTAACAACCAGGAGTTATGCACTAATGCATAATGGGAGTCATTAGTTAAATTAAGCAGTTTGCAACATCAGTCTCTGTATTTGAGGAAGTTAAGGGAAACATCTGATAATGGTTTCTGTGGTGAAGCTAGGAGCAAAACTCTGGATGAACTAGTGCTCCTAGGAGTCCAGCACAGGAGCGTGGGATCTCTGAAAGCTTAAGTGAAGGTTATATCAGGTATCCTGTTGTGAGCTTGAAAGCCTAAAATGTTAAAGGTGGAAAGAGGGGAGATGGAGAGAAGGAGAAAAAGAAACATTCCGGCTAAAGCAGATTCTTCCTGGAGTGCTGAGCTCCCAGCCCTGTAAGTCACAAGTGGCAAAGCTGAGGTTCATGGAAACCCATCCTAAAACCACGTAGGCAAATTTCCATCACAACTATTGATGCAGCTCTGAGTTGAAACAGATGTGTAAGTTTCAGGTTCCATACATCAGCACCTACCACAATTTTTTGGATTTGCTTCTTGAAGTTTGGAGCTGTATATTTTTTCTGTCTGTCTTTAGCAGTTTTGAGCTGTTTGTTGTGTCTTTCATTGCAAGCTCTCTGGGACAAGGATTTTGTGCAGAGAGATCTCCTGTTAAAGGGATGATTTTGGTCACTACTGCAATACGCTTAATTACCATAAGTCCTATTGACAAAAATGCTGAGATGAACCTGGGAAAGGAGAGACACGGAACATAGTGACTATATACTAGTTTAATCAATATTGATTTACTTAAGAGCAATTGTTCATCAGGAGGAGTAGTTTGTTATTTTCAGCTCACTACCCTACAGAGTGAGGAGAAAGACTATAGTGAAGGAAAGCCTTAAAAACAAGCAAAAACCTCCTATAGCATGAACAAAAGCAGTGCTAGAGAGAAAAACATACCAAGAAAGCTCAAATGAACAGAAAAGGACTGAGAAGCAATACATAGTTTTTTATTCCTGCACCTGTTTTCCCACTTTTCTTCAAAACCTCTTCTCTTTCCTCTCTCATACCCAGAAGGAAACAGTGCAAGTGGTTTGCAGACAGGTGAAGAAGGCCAATAGATCTGCAAAACTGCAATCTCATAATCAAGCAAAAATTAGATGAGGGATCAGGGTGGACTGCAAAATAAACAGCAAACAATAGCCAAGTGTTCCTGGGTGAAAAAGAGGAAGCTTTTTTTTTTTTTATCTTATCCATCTCTCTTTTTGTCAAAAAAAGCAGCAGTCTGCCTTTATCCCTTTATTTACAGCATTTCATTTAGCTGTTTCTCAAGGAAATGCCAATCAGTCTAGCCACAGAATCCCCTTACTCACTGTGTGCAGTATTAGGAAGGTCAGCAGCAATACTCAAGATAAGAGTCAATTATTACAACTTTGAGATAGACTCATTAATAAGGACTTTGCATTATAACAGTCTGTTCTTACACATGTTTCATTATCTCAGAAGTCATCCCTTTCTGACTGTTAAATTTGCCTGGAATACACTGTACCTCAGAAATGCTGTTACTTAATTTGGATGCTCTTATCCCTGTGCAACTGAAAACATGAATATGAGAGGTAACGTTAATGTGCCCATCTCTGATTTTTCCTCTTTTGGCTATACCATCTTGTTTTTTCTATGTGTTAATTTAGGATTTGGGCAGTCAGAGGGAGGCACAAATTGAATAGCTGTGATCATAAGTATGATGAATACTATATAACCGATCAAACTTTCTGGAACAAGGCATACCAGGAATGGTGAAGAAAATTTCTGGTAATAATGAAGTAGCAGGAAGCTCAGAAGTTCCTAAGTTAACCCAGGTTTCCACAGTTCCAAGGGATGTTTTCAGTCTCAGACAGTAGTCTCACTTATTAGCCTTCCAGATTGCCATATTTACACTCTTCAGCAAACTGATGGAGTCAAGTGCAATCTTCCAGTCTGTGTAAGAGAGAATTTACTTAACTCTCACTGCCTTCCTTGGGTCATTATAAAGTGAATATTCTTCCATAGTTGCTTTCTTATCATTGAGGAAAAAAAAAGAAAAGAAAAGAAATAGGTGTTAAACCCACAAGTTGTGCTGGGCAAGTCTATAGCTAAGCTTGAACTATGCACATATCCAGTCAAATCAACGAGGCAGGGCTGAGAGAAATTCTGGATGGCATCACGTCCTTCTCAAAAAAATGTTTCAACACATTTCAAAGCAAAAAAAGTGAGTCAAAAAAGTAAGTACCCATCTGGTATTTATCTGCAATTCTGCAGAAGAACTACCTGCCAGAGGAGCAAGTTAAGTTCTGCTTGATCAAAACCACGTAACACCACAGCAAACTCTTGCATAACCCCCCCCCCACCACCACCACCAGGAGACACCTACAGCAACACAGTACATGAAGATAGTTGTACAGGCAAAAACAATATTTTGAAACAAAGCCCAGAGCACACAGTCCTCCCAAAGAATTGGACAGCTCTCAGTAGCAGCCAGATCTGCCAAAACAGCTTTCTATCCCTGCCCTGCAAAAAATCACATCTCCCAGCACATGAAGTCAGTTGCTCATACCAAACTGGCTATTCTACTACATTTTCAAATCTGGATTTCCATTAACAACAAGGACAGTTGCCTGCTTGCCTGGTTTCTCGCAATCCATGCCCATATATCTTGTGCTCTGGAACCCTCCTTTTCCCTCCAGAACTCCATCTTCCCCTTCACACAGGTCATTGATTTGCCATCTGTTAGGTTATTACATGAAAGGAGGCTGTACTTGCTCTTCATTAAAAGGCTTTTTCACAGACACACTGCAGCTAGCACTTGGGATGCTTTCAAGGCATCCTGGTGCCTCTCCCAATCTGTGCTCCCTCACCCAAATTCCATTTTGCTGCTGTAGTACACTAAGTAATCCTGGCTCTGCTCAGTCAGCTAGCATTTCCCATCCTATTGACAAACACCTCATTTCTTTTGAGTTCCACAGTATTCTTCTCTGTCCTTCAGTCCTTGGGGAACAAATCCAAACTGGTGATGTTGTTCTCACTAGCAGCTATGCTTTCCTCTTGAGTAATGAGCAGACATGGTTCCGAGTAACTGAACTGTGTGAGGATGCAGAGAGAAACTTGCAGCGGTGAGCAAAATTAGTGGTATGAGGAGACATTCCTCAACATCCCCAAAGCTAATCGAGCTTTACTGAAACTTTGGGTAATGCATCAAATCACCTTGCTACATGAGGTGAGTCTTTCCAGGTGCAGGGGGAAGAGAAACATCTCCCACTGAATCAAAGTAGCCAAACTGCAACCTTATTGTGAAGGTACATTAGAAAAAGGTATGAGTCTTTATCATTCCTGATACGTTATAGAGCCTGTGATTCAACATTTAACCACTCATTTACTCTCCTTCAAGTCTACTTCAAAATTTGCATCACTGTATGGAAGCTTGTACCATGATTTACTGGCTTAAAAAATAAATGCTCCAATGCACAAAACACTGAAAATTAACATCTCAAATATGTGATATATTATACCCATGCTCAATGTATTTTCCAAAGGGCTAGTTACCTTACACCTTTTTGTTTTCATAGACACCTAAACCGGAACAGGTATGTATGATGGATTTAAACAGAAAGAAAACAAGGTGAAACAGAGTAGGGAGCAAAAAGAGAAATATTGATGAATTAAGTCACCATATTTTGTGATTTATAAACTGGTATGATATTTCAAATTTTGTCATCACTAAACAGAGACTGCAATTAGACCTCATCTCAACATATTCAAACACAACAAGAAGGGAAGAACAGTGCCTGAAGTCTAATTTGAAATATTTTAAGTACCTGCCATTCACTTTGATGGATGAGGTCTAAAAAAAAATGTAACATGACTTCTGGTGCCTTATCCAATCCTGTAATTATATGCAAACATTTTAATAAGGGAGTCAGAGTCAAATTTTTAGGGCATTTGTCTCCCCTTTGGGGCTTTTATTCTTATGGCTTCTCCATACTACCACTACAAATGCTTTAAAAATAATTGTTTAATTCACAGCTATCCACAGAATTACTAAGTCAAATATTATTTCTGGTGCACATTTCATTCTGTAAGCTACACATATTCAATAATTCATTCACTATTAGGGTTTGCAATAGTGATAGAAGGGACATGAAAAGTTTTTGACCTTTATGATTAAAACTCCAATGACAGGCAAATTTTGATTAAGTGAAAAACTTCATAAAGTCATCAATTACATGTCCAAGGGCAGAAAGTTCTCTGGATCAACAGAAAAAAGTCTTGCGGTTAAGACTCAGACTCAGGAGGCTTTTGCTCAATTTACAGTACTGACACAGAATTCCTGTTTGATCACTGTACAAGGCACTCGAGATAATTCTCAGAAGTAATTAGGCTTTGCAGTGTCTGGGGTCATGCATCTGCGTAAAGTTTAGAGCTGAGATTTCCTGATCACACACAGGCTGAGTAAGGCATCTAAGGAAAGGATCTTCATGGACAGAGTGGAACGAATCACAGGAAAGACTTGGACACTTGCTAGGCATGCCAATAGGGCTTCTTATCTATAACCAAACTACAGCATAAGGATGGGTGTCTTTCTGGTTCTCAAGACATCTATAAAAGGTAGCTGAATTGGCAAGAAACACAGATGATGATCAAGCTGACTGTTTAGTTGTGTGATTCCAGAGGCAATTATTTTGGATATACCCATCATAAAGCTTTGGTACCTGCAGTCAAGAACCAGTGACTAACCAAGGTGTAAGGGGTCAGTAACACCCAGAAGGGTGGAATGGATAACCTCAGGGCTGACTCAAAACCTCTGAAAGTTAATGAAAACTTTCCACAGACTTCAGTTAGCTTTTGGTCAGCAGCATAACCGTCAAGAGCCTGAAGTCCTGTTCAGTGAGAAATAATAATTCACAAAGGTTACTGTAAAAGGTGAAAATCTCCACATCTGGATATATTTCATAATATAGAAATACCGTATGGTCATATTAATTTAGCTACAATAAGTGATAAACAACGATTGTTTGTATTTTGTTGGCTAAATAGTGAATTTGTAACCACTGCTTGTTACGATGATCAGAATCATCTTATTGTTTTTTTATTGGATCAACAGGGAAATTCACTGTTTAAGGATTTAGGGGCAGGGATCCCTAACTCTGAAGTCTTCAGGAGAGACTGTGGTGAACCTAAGTGAACCAGGCAGGACCAGATGCAGCAATAGCATACCCAAGCCATTTGGCCCACACGATAGAATTTTTCCTAGCATTAAAAAAACAACAATAAAAAAGATTTTTTTGAAAAACAGACACGTTCTTTCCTCTCACTATTCAGTATTTAAGGAATTTCCTATTTTTTCCCCATAAACTTACAGGTATATTCACTTACATGTTTACAAGGAGCCATTAGCCAGCTGAAGTCTAGTTATGTACTTACTTTATGCATGTGCAAGTTGAGATAAAAATGTTATATTTCCATGCCAGCTGGTACCTCTCTCAATTGCACAGCTACTTGTTTTATAGTGGAAAGAAAATACTCTAACATGTTGCACATTAATATGCAAGCATTAGTTCATCTCGTTAAAAATTCTCTGTCAAGTGGCTTTTCTTAAAGGTTCTCTAGTGAGCATGTGTTTTGAAGTGTCAAGTCCTTTTTTTTCCTGTACAATCTTCCTTGCATTCCTTAGTATTATTTTGAGTGGAATTTTGCAAAATAGTATTTCTGTAGCCAAAAAATCTTTGTGCTGTCAATTTTTCTTTCGACATTTAAAACATCCATTTTTCTCTTTGGGGCCAATAAAGTCAAAATGCAAGTTGGAGGCAAGTTCTCTGGTAATGATCAATTTTGTTATGAAATACATTTCAGATATACCTTTCAAGTCATCCTCAGGCACATATATTCATGAGATCACAGTTTGGCTTGCAGACTCTTTGTGCCAGGTGATAAGCAAGAAGGGAGGAAACAAAAAAATAAAATCACAGCCTGATCGCTATATCCCAGATTGAATCTGCACGTTGGCAGTTACAAAATAGCTTACCTCTAAATGTGGGTTGGAATTCATAGAGAAACAATGAACACTGAGTTCACACGTCATTTTTCAGAGTCATTTGGTCAAAATAAATAACCATACTTCAAATGCTAGCTTTGTATTCACTCATAGCATTAATGAGTCTTGGAGCGTTCAGCACTCCCAATGAAATACTAGATACACAGCGGGTAACAGGGAAGGGATAGACTTCTAAGCAAGTAAGTCATACAGCTGGATTAAAAAAAAAAATCAGATAAAATGAGTCACTTCAACTCATTTACAGAGGTTCATTCCACAGCTGCTTGCTTTACCCAGCAGAACTCAGGATAATCACCATTCTTCAACTGCCAATGGTCACTCCCCATATTTCACTGAAATGCTAGCCCTTTCCTTTAATATCTAGCTGGATAACTGCCATTAAATCTCTGTTAGAGATTCAGCTCTGAAAAGTCAATATTTTTAAACACAGATTTTTAATCTCTCCTTTTCCTTTAGCATAAAAGTGAGCTTCAATACCTTCCTCATACACTCCAAAGCCCTTGTATTTCCTCTGCCCTTCTCACCATGCAGCATGTTACTAAAAAATAATCTCACAAACAACTTAGCTCACCTTTTGCCATCTTTGACAGTCTTCCCAAAGATGAAAGTTTTTAGAAACACACTATTAAAACAAATATAATTGTTGGTTTTCTCTGCATAGCTGTTATTTTTTTTCCCCCTTTAGAGAAAAAAACAAACCAGTCAACCACCCCACACCTCCAAACCAGACCCAGTCTCCTCCCCACCAGGTAGTTACAACATTGCAGTTTACTGTTCAGCAGCTGTGCTTCTCTTGCACCCGTGCACTTAAAGGGCTCTTATCATTCAGCCTATAATGTCTCCCAGCCTCATCCTTTTGGTTTCTATGCACCCATCCTTTTGCATCCTTTTAGCTTCTGTCACCTGTGGTTTCCTTCTCATTACCTATATGTGTAATAGCAAAGCCCTGGCTTTTCTCCCCTCATTCTAGCTTTATCAACTGGCAGGCAAGCACTTTTTTCAGATAACAACCTTTCCATCACAGCATCCTTCCCAGCATTTTCTCTCTTCCTAACAGCATTCCACTTGGAGGCAAAATAAGTTATTACTGTAAATACTTAATGTTTGTCTAACACAAATTCACTGTGATAGATACAGCCATGACTGCATTTACAGAGGTACCTCAAGAAGAACCTAAGCTCACATATTTGCGGAGGCAGCCCAGGCAAGTCACCTACATATATCTATGTAACATCCCAGACAATTGTCATGGTAATTTCAGTTTTAAGCTCAAAATAAAAACAACAAGCTGTGTCCTGCTTGTTCACTAGGCCTAAGATTTTATTCAGTACATCTCTAAAGGAAAGGATGATGCATGAGATTTTGCTACTGTATCACAAAGGTTCTTTCAAATCCAGGGCTCTTTGCAGGTTGTTAAGTCAAAAGTCAAGAGATATTTGCCAAAGATTATCTCATCTTTTAAACTTCTTTTTTTTTTTTAAGACATTGAATTACCTTCGAAATTAGAACAACTAAGCAATTGCGGAACATATTTTGCCATTAATGTAATTGCTTTCAGACATATATCTTGGACATTTTATATTTGACAGAAAGAAGGAAGAAATCATGCCAATTTATTTTATGTAAGCACTGAACTTGATGAACTCAGCCAATTACAGGATAGCCTTGATCAGTTTGTACCAGAAGAGAAGCAAATCACAAGTTTTTATCTGGAATGAATTATCAAAGTAAAATGATAAAATGTTAACATTAATCTTCATCACGGTAAACAGCGCAGTCATTACTTACTGCTGTTAGCTTGTGCTGCAGGTTATACAGATGCATACTGAGACATTGTTCACTACAAACAACTTCAAGCAGGGGCTTTTTTCTCTGCGTAGGGCAGCTACATCTCTCAGAATACCACATAGTAAGTAGCATACCTCAGCACCTCATGGCGTACAAAGAGCTCCAGACAGATTGTATGCAAAATGTGTTTAATCATTTTCACCCTCCTCCTCCAACCACCCACAAGCCATTTACTGCCTGGGTTTATTTCTCTCTCAAGTTCACCACAGCAGTGAAGTAGCACAATTATCTGAACAGTTAGACTGCAACCTCACAACCCACAAAGAAGCTAGATAGCTATTATACACATCCCTCTGAAAATCTTGTTCAAAATCAGGCCAAGTCCTATAGCACAAAACACATTTTTCCCTTCATTCCTTGCCAGATGGTTTTCAGCCCCCTCAGCTGCTCCCTTATTTGGCCTCTGTCTCTCAGATTACATCTCACACATCAACTATCCAGAGACAGAGTTTAATACTGTTCACCTTTCAATGTAGCTACCTGGCACAGTAAGGCTGATTCCAACTAGCACCTTATTTCTGGGTCTCCCGTCAGGCCTCATCTAACGCAGCCAATTCCACATCATGCCTGTTAATTAGAAAGCACACCTCTCAAGTTCTTTCTGTAGTTAAATGAGTTGGCACCCGTGAAAGATGTCTCTACAAATTCAGAGTCTGTTTTCCTTGCCTATTTAAAATTAACTTCTTAAATGAAAAGAAAGTTTTTGCCCTTATTTTCTATCCTTACTTCACTTTCTCTATTTGCTGAGTCGGAAGTGCTCAGACATCTTCCCAGATCAGCTTCATGCCCCACTCTGAGCGGTAGCAAAGATCTGCCTCTCCTGCCCTTGGTACTTCTGCCAGCAGCTTTTAGCGCTTTCCCAACGAGGAAGGCACCGATGTGATGATCTGCTTTACGGCTTCTGTATTCTGCAGTGTTCCTGCCTGGGCATTATTCTCATCAATAGCCTGAATTTTCTTTCTTGTTCCATCTCTTGGAGACCACATTCCCTTTCACAGCCATTTCCAGCTTGCAGCTTCTAGAAGGAACTTTTTCTTCTCTGTTTCTTAAAAACCTCTTCACAAAGTTTGTCTTCATAGCTGCCACCTCTTCCTGATCCCTCAGCATCCAAAAACCCAGACCCATTGCAAAAGCTCAAGACAAAAACCATCTTCAGCAGCTTACCAACTGTCTCATTGCATTCAACACAACGGGCTCAGATCCATCATCAAACCACAGTCCGTCAGCCCTTATTTCACCCAGTTTCCTACAGGAGCAAACTACCCTCTTCCCCTAGAGATCATTAGCTCTTAAATCATGCACAGATCAGATGGGGGAGCTGAACAGGGCTGGTTAATCCCAGAATTGGGGGATTTTATGGGGAAGACAGCCAGTTACAGCCATGAAGTGTGTAATTTAACTAGAATTAGAATTTTCAGGGAATGGGCACATTTCTGATGTTTGTAACTAAGTAATTGAATATACATAAAATAGAATCTCTTAAAATTATTTCAGTTTTCTCTAAAACTTTACTCAGCCTTGAGTACAATGGAGCTTTCTGTTGGGACGAAAAAATGTTTTGTTTTTGGCTCCCACTCAGAGGCAGAACTGAATAGGCATTTTTTTCCCAAGATAAGCTAAGAATTAAAGCACAGTATTGCTAATATAAGTTTAATCTTAGCTTTTAGTGACCTTTCCCACATCAGCATACTTTATCCACACAAAGCTCACATTACAATTCCCCCCAGGCGTACACAGTATATTCTAAAAATGCATGCAGGACAGTTTCATTCTAGTCTGTTTATAAGGGAGATACATATACCTTTGTTATGTGCAATAGAAGGCAATAAAACAGAACTATGAGGTCTTACCAAAACTTTCGTAATTGTAGGTTTTGTTACTAACCTCTGAATCAGAAAAAAAATCTGCCTGAGTCAGTACATTTTAACTGATTGTTCCATCATATTTCTTGCTGCTAGCCATTAGGAAATTCCATTAAATAAAATACACTCTTGCAAAAAAACTTATCCAGATACTTTGTGTAGTACTCCAGTAATCTACAGTAAGCTAACTGCTGATGGAAAGGAGGATGCTGGAAGCAGCCAGTAAGCTTAAAGAGTAGACATCACTTTTTATTGGGGGTTGGACTTAGTCAGGGTTAGCTGAAGAGATTTGATCCATAATTATGGGATTTATTATGGTTATTCAGGTTGATATATGAGTGTGGTTCTTGTACTTACCCTGGGGGAGACAACTCAAATACAAGTACTGCTATTCTTGGGACCAGACTTTTATTTCCTCTCATGGAGCAATGTCATTTGGAAAAGACTTCATGGACTTCTGTGTCTACCAATGTATGTTTAAGGGAAGATCAACATTATTTTATTTTACTTTGGAAAGTTATTATTCCCAGTAATATCAGTGCTCATGTGAACTGAGTGTGTTAAGGACATTGGTGTGTCTGCTTGAAGAAGAAAAGAAACAAAAAACTTCAAAATTTAATATAAGTCATTTAAAAACTGGTTTAGTTGGAAGCTCATTCCCTTATGAGGCACCTCACACAGTTCATAGCATTCTTACACAGATCTTAATTTCAGTAGAATTACAATAGGGCAACTTGTACAGAAATGGGTTTAGCTAGCTTGAGTATCTTGTATCCTTTGGGTATCCCTAGAGAATTTCTAGAACAGAGCAGTAGCAGTTCAACTCAAGAAGCAAAAAGATGAGCGAAGTTACAAACCAAACTGGCCCTGAACTTCTACTTCAGCATGAGTTAGGTAAAATATAATGTTATTGTAAAGTAGCTTTGTAACAGAACCCCCTCTGCAGTTTTAACACAGAAACAGTTATTTAGTTTGAGTGTCTCTGGTTTGAACTGTTAAGTTCAGGTTTCCTGAGCAACAGTGTCAATATTTAAAAAGTTTTTGCTCTATGCAGGCGGTCAGAAAACCACCTCATTCTCCCAATTATTTTGGTGAATGCTAAATGCAACAGCTTTCTTCACAGTGCTCTGTCAGTATTTCCTTGGTGACATTTTTTTTCTTTTTGTAAAAAGGAGTACAAGCAGAGGAAAGTCATGCTAAAAATCTGAAAGCTGTGTGTTCCAGGTATAGAATTTTTTTAAAAGCAATTTCCGTAGTAAGATGAAATGTCAGCATCCTGGAACTAAACATGACACAGAGTTTTTAAGATCTTACAAGATTTATATTTGACCTTTCAAAGAACAGAAGATTTCCAAGAAAATGGTTTCTCTCAGGGGCAGCTTTTTGGCTGTTCTGAACAATATAATCATCAGAGCCATTTTTTGTCTGTTTTTGTCAGAGGAGAAAAAGTTTTGCCCCTTAGCTTCATTAAATGGGTCCACTACTGCTAAGGGTAGTATGTACACTACTAAGTATAGGTTCTGACCTGCAGTGCTCACTCCAATCTGTGTGTTTGGAGTGAACTGCCAAACAGCAATCACTCCATTTGAAGCATCCCACTAAGTAAAGTTTACTTAACTTTAAGATTATAATTTGGATGTTCTTTATCAATAGGTTTTTATACCAATTATGCCAAACTCCTTTTTCCCACATCCTTTTTTTTTCTTCTTGGAAATGCTTTAAATGCTGCACAACATATTTTTTTACCTTAGTGATGGCCTGCTGGTGTCCTTGAAAGAAGATCCAGATTATTTATTTGTGTTATTCGTACATGGACAGTATACTGAGATTGGCCAGCTATACGTACTACCCACCTACAGTCTGTCACCTTGCAGACTGCAGCCAGAGCCTGAGACACCATTTTGCTAGCTGCTGTATAAACTCAATGGAACACCAAATTAAAGTTTTTTTCATTCTATATACAGAAGACAAAACAGTAAATCTTTTAAATTGCTGTGGTGTTTCTTTATATCTTTCTATGACTCCCAATACATACAGTAGTAGTCATGTCCTCAGTTGATCTAAATCAACATGTTTCTATTAATTAGCTCTATTGTTAATTAGTTGAGTGAACACGTTTTGCACCATCTGAGAAACTGGTCCTTTTTTATTTCTATATTCACACTCAGAGTTTTTAATTTAATTTTAAACAATAGGAAACAAAAAAAATTACCTTATACATTGTGCTATTCGTATGTGGACTGTATACAGAGATTGGCCAGTGATATGTGCTACCCACCTACAGGCTGTCAGTTGCATTTGTTCCAAAATACATTGCACAGCTACCAGCTGTCAATCATAAACTCTGTGGAGAAAGAGCAATTTATGAATTCAAAAATATGAAAGAACACAGTTTCTCATGGAAATGCTAACAAAGGTTATCAGAGATGTTGATCAGTGCTATAAACAAATATTCGTTTTCATTTGTTGTGGTTTTTTTTAATCTGCTGCACAACACATTTTAATAAGAAATAAGCAACTGGTTGATATTTGGCATAAGAACAAGCTGCTGCTTTATTCAATTAATTCAGTACATATAATTTTTGTTTCTTGCCTTAACAGAAAGCCTAGCACTTCAATAAATTATCTTTCTTTTCTGTTTGATTATTAAAGCAACTTAAACCAGAGACTGTTCCAGGACTAAAGCCCTGCATTTTAGAATTGTGAAAGCTACTGGAGCCCATTTAACCAGGCAACCAAAGAGAGCACCAGCAAGCGGAGAGATGCTAATACAGCTTCAATAATACATAAGAAATTAAGAAGTAAATCAAAAGCAGATATGCTTGTTAGTCTAACTGAGATTTTGGAAAGTTTTCAGTTTCTGATTAAAAATGAGAAAAATTGAACAGGTATAGACTCTTCAAAGACAGTGAGAACAAATATGTGGATATCTGTTCTCCAACTCAAAGAAACACTTTGTTATGAGAAGTCAGAAAGCATTAGAAGCCTGGGTATATCACCCTTTCCATCTGAGACACAGGAGAAGAGGGAAGAGGAAGACACGATGGACCTCTCTTAAGTCTTAATACTTAAAAGCACGTGAATGGTTCTATGGAGTTATGTAGAGCAACAGTCCAGTTTATCAAGTCTTCCATTATCACCTTCTCATAGTTGCATTGCTATTACTTTCTTTTCTGCTCAAAGTATGGCAACAACACACAGCTTAATAAAGTGTCTCCCAACAGAAGTTTTTCTTAACTTGAAAGCTGTCATTTGCCTGCTATAGAGATGAACATCCTGTTCTGCAGTTTACTCCAAAGGTACACGCATATCAAAACATCAATATTTTCATCACAACATATGGCACTTTACAACATAATGCTCTTAAATTTTCCAGGTATTAATTTTTAAGTATTTATATCAGACAAATACGTTGCTCAGGTTCACAGAACAGGTTGTTTTCCATGACTCATTTCTTTGCCCACAGACATCACTCATGCTTTCCTAACACCCGCTGCCTTTGAAAGACACTTTTAATTTTTGTCAGAGAAAGATGAATATTAAAGGTCTATAAATATAGATACCAAAAATTTACCTACCCCTACTTGATTTGTGTTTTTGTATGTCATAATTTTAAAAAATTGATCACAATCTTTATAACACTTGCACCTTGCACCTCATTAAGTACAATAAAATACTTAGCAAGTGGTATTTTCCTGTCTTCCCAGAATGTTAGAAAGCAAAAAAAATTCAAACTCTTGTCCTCTTCCTTTTCTGACTTTTCTTTCTGCAATGTTTCTGTGCTGGTGGAGAATTAAGATTGCATGGATATGCTTGCAAATACGTTCATATGAACAGGAAGCAAAACCTTTGGGCAGTCAAATGAGATCTGACGCATTGCTCTTTCTTTACTGATGTTTCACTTCATGTTCAGTATTCACATAATTTGCACACTACATTGAAGATGTGTATTAAATAAAAATGCTGTCTGTCAATGGTCTGGAACTGGTACCATAAACATAACTCTCTGACAAACTCTGCATCTTTATTTAATGAATCTTTATTCCACACAAAGAAGAGGTACAGGAAAACACTAACTTTTTTTTAGTATTTTAAAATCCAGTGATTGGAAATATAGGAAATTAAAACTAGATAATTGAAGTTCACTGCTAAAATAATCTAATACTTAACCCTGTAGCTCTTCATAAGTAAATTCTCCCTTTAAGCTGACATCTGTGTCCTGCAATTTCCTATCAAAACTGACTATTATCTTAAAATATTTTAGAGTATATAGTAAAGAAGGGATCTGGGGCTCTTTGACTGAAGATTTAATGTGCAGACTTAACAAAATAATACTTCCATGAGGAATATTTCTTTTACTCTTTGTGAGGAAATTAGCCTAATGCAAGTGAATCTTCTTTCCTTCCAGTGTACTTTTTACAAATTCCTATGAATTTATGACTGTTCTACTTTTTTGCTATTTAAACATTAACCCTTGACAAACTCTTATGATCAGTAATGCTCTCTTGCAATAAGTTCCACAGAGTAGTTCTATTCACACTTTAAAAGCATTTCCATTTATCAAGCTTATCATTTTCTGTTTTCTTTTGTTTTATCTCATAGTACAGTCCCTCATTCCCTTACGAGAAAAATGGTAGAAAAATAAAATGCCATGGACCACATTCTCAGAAGGTAAAACCTGAATTCTACCTGTGCAAAAAAGCTGACAAATTTACATATTTTTTCACAGCTTTAGTGCTTACAAAGTGAAAGGGGCAGGCTTGTTTCATCCAGATCTTTGTTTTAATAAAATACGAATTTTCAAATTCAATAAAGATGTGCTCAGTAAATTCCTGCAACAGATTCAGGTATAGATTCCATATTGTTACTTAGACTACAACATGCCTATTACTAGAAGGTGACATATAAATATTAACGAATCTAACGTTCATAATATGCTATAATAATGCCATTAGATTATTAATATATATTACATTATTATGTATAATATATATTATTAATATATATTATTTATACACATTTGTGCTAGATATTGTTGATGGTGGGGAAATGGGATGTAATTGTTGTTCCACTTCTTATAAAAATGTATATCACAACCAGCTGCTGGCAGAGAAGTTCCACTAGAATGAAATTTATCCTAAGACTTTGAGTATTATCTGTCTTACATTTATTATTTTTCATACTACCAACAGCTGCAATGGTACTTCAGAGCTGTTGATTCAGCACCATTTCTCATACTTTTGATTTTTGGACAGATCAATAAGCCTTTTACAGATCAATAAGCGGTGAAGATAAATGGTGATAAATTAATACATTTTAAATTCCCTTTAAATCTGTCTTTATTATCACATTTTTTATTGTGCCAGTCCTTCAGGGCACAGAGAAACTGCCTCATCCTTCACATCCAGTAGTGTGGCTATTCTCTTTTGCAGTAAGAAACACACCGATATCATACTTATTATCAATAAACCAGAGACACTGTGTTATCTGGCAAATGAATGCTGGACTTAAAAATTAAGAGTTCTCTTTCTCTTACTAGCAAATCATTTTAATCCATGTGTTTCAGTTTTTCTGTCAATAAAAGGGGCACTCATTTCACCTCTCACAGATACAAAGCTTAATCAATGGGTAAGGTGTTCTGCTGGTGTTAGTTCTTGCTTGACTTACTAAACCCCCACCAGTTTTTCCATATCCTTGGATCTGAGTTGTTACTTGAGTCCTGAAATGGTGTGGAAAAAAGTGTATTTTAACCATCCATTTATAAACTACAATTTTTATGTTAGGTGGATGTTTTTACTCTCAAGAAAATTACCCCCAGCTTTTATGAAAAGAACTGGCTGGATAATTCAATAATAATGTCTGTCTAAATATACTCTAATATTAACCTCTGCCCTGTCAATAAGAGGGCATGGAGGCAGATTAGTTCTTACATTTAGTTATCTTTTTATTTCATTGAAGTTTTGTCTTTTTTCCGATTTTGCACCTCATTAGTCATGATCAAAGTGTCCTCTTCTTAATAGTGCCCTAATGGGATGCTATGATCACGTTTTCTGACTAATCTGAAAGTCCATTAACTGAATTACAACAGAGCCTGATGCATTTTGAGCCTTGAAGTTTTTTGGATCCATTTTCCTGGGGCCCTTTTTCTCCCTCTAGCTCTGGGCACTTGACTGAGGTTCCCAGGAGCCTAGTTGCCCTGGACTTCCTCTATAATTGACAGAAAGAGACACCTCCATTGAAAAATGAATCAGATACCCCCAGAAGATGATTTGGCTCTTCTGTGGGACAAATCTTTCTCAGGCATTTTCCACTGGCTACAAAAGGACGCTATGGCAACCAGGATCAGAACTTAGGCAACTTATTTTAGCTCCTAGAAATAACTAGAATGACTTTGGGCTGTATTTTATGAATTTACCTGTGATCCTTGTCCCTGTCCCACTCATGAGGGGCTATTTTAATAATTTGCAGTTATGGGTGTTGACTGACAATGAAATACATACATCCAAGAGCTATAAGATCATCTCTGGGCAGGCTCTAGAATGACCACCATAAGCATAGGTCATTTTTTTTTAAATCTTGCACTTCCATACATAGTATTTCCTATCTGTTCCAACTATCTATACGCTTTCTTTCTCAGAGGTCTGCCTAAAGCCATCTTAAACCTTGCTGACAAAAATCTTTTATCTGAAGGAGTGGATACACTCCAAAATTCATCCACAAAAATGTTCCAAAAGCAATGTTATCCCATTTAAGTAGTTCCACTATCATTTTTTTTTCTGCCTCTGAAAACTGTTTTATGAGGGATCAATCACATAGTCAATGGGAATAGATACAGCAAGGCTGTGTGACAGAGTATCCCATCTTCTGGAGTCAATAACTGCTTCAGAGAATGGAGTAGAAAATCTTTGGTAATCAGTTAGGAAAACTACCCACAGGAAAAACTGGGTCAAAACCTTCATTAGTTAGAGGTCGGCTTATATCCTTCCTCTGCCATAGCCTAGTGGAAAATAATTCCAAAGAAATTTTACATGTTTCTTCACTAGACTGGAGCCATATTTCAAGAGAAGCCATTCATTTCATTGCTATCAATAGATAAGGTACTGGGCATTATGTGACTCAGGACAGTAGCTCTCAGCCTACAAAGCCATTAACATGTAAATAGTACAGGCCAGAATGTTTGTACTGTGTCAGATTGAGTTTTGGGCTATAAAATGGTGTGCAGTCAGTTGAACTTAAATCCTGTCACACTGCTCCATGCAAAGTCATGCCATAGGCTCCAGCAGAAGCAATGCAGGCAATGCATGGGAAGCGGGGAATATATGCTTGGAACCAGGACTTCTTGTAGGTCCAGGCACCAATTTCTTGGACATTTCCTGCTTGCCTCATCTTAGAGGCATCTGGAGATGAACAGATCTAGGATTCGGGATGCTAGTCTTGCTGAGAAGCTGTTGGGCCACAGCTGCGAGAGAAATAAATCAGTAGCAGGGCTGTGTGTCTTCTGATTCAAAGGGATCACTCAACAAAACTGGAGATACGACAGTTGGAAAAGTTCCACTCCCACAGTGACTACTTTTGCATCACTGTAGATAATGTTTAAAAAAGTAATAAATAATCAAAATAAAAACTAGCTGAAGTATGAGGCTCAAACATATAGTTTTTCAATGATTTTCTGAGGCTTTGCTCTGCTGGCATTTAATCAAGCTTTTTCCTCTAACTCTTGGAACATTTTCCCTATCCTGTATTTCTGCACTGTGCGGTGAGACTTCACTCACCCATCAGGACAGCCTTTGTATATCTTTCCTCTTCAGTGAACACAGACTTATTGTTAATTTGTGTAGCTGCCCAGACACCCACAATTAGTACTTTCATTTTCTGCCAGTTGTTTAGTCACATCTAATCACTGTGAAAGGTACAGAAAATCTTTTTGAAAAATCACCGAGTTTTCAAAAATGCATCTTGACAATTTTATTTGGCTTTCTAATTTATTGTGTTCATTTTCCCACCTCTGGTAAAGGATTCTATATAAAGAATTCTATATATATTCTATATAAAGGACTCTTATTACCATACAAACCCCAGGAATATCTTATTCATCTAATATACGCTCCATGTAAAGATACCACTGAGTCTTTAACACTTACAAAAAACAAAGGGTGGGATTTTCTAGAGAATTAAGATCTGGTCCAACCCTGTTGGTGGAAATAAAACTCTACTTGAACTGTCTTCTTCCATTCAAACCACTATGTCTTGGTCCTGACTATAGACTTGTTAAGTTAGCCTTATTCCTAACTAAAGATCAAATATTAACCCTTGAAAATCCACTCCTATTCTGTTAACCACTTAGAGTTAAAATTAATTTGCTTCCAAAGTGTCTTGGACTTTTTTAGTTAGCATGATTTTCACACATATTGGGAAGAGCTGAAAAAGTGTTATAGGTCCAAACACAGGAGACAAAATAGACAGTTTAGAGGTTGTTTAGTTCACTTGCTCTTTTATTTGATGATATTAGATGCTTGTGAGGGAAAACTAGAGTCTCCAACATAAATTCTAGTAAATCAATCCCCTTTCTGCTGATATAGCCAAGATGGAAGCAGATGCTTTTCACTCTCTTGGCACACCTTCTTTGGCAGGCTGCAACATCCTGCTCTGAGAAGGCAGGAATCAGAGCAAGGGCAAAAGTCAGAAAGCAGAAAAGTTGAAGAAGTTATACAGCAGAGAAACAGGAGAACAGCTTATGGCATGCTGGGTGCAGCATGGGCTGGCTGGAATAGAGTTCAGAAGTAGGATGCAGAGAAGCTGTGAGCACCACAGGAACCATGCAGAAGGAGGAACTGAGAACTGCTTATAGGGCAGATGTAGCTGGATGCTGGTAGATTCACTTTTTACAGAAGGAAGTTGAGGCAAGATGGAAGAAAAACTCAAAGCTTTTGAGACCCAGGGCTTGCAGCTAATCCAGGCTTTAAAAGAAATAATAAAAATAATGCTTTGGGCAGTGAGTTAATGTAGATCAAGAAATAAAATTGTTCTCCTTCTAGAAGCCTTTATAGTTAGATGAGCTGCAGTTAGAACAGCCTCTTTTGGGAAGTTCTGCCAGATGAATGTGCGTATGTGTTTGTGTGTGTCTGTGTTTAGGGAACACGTGTGTATGTGGCCTCTTCCAAGACAAAACAGAAGCTGATTCTCAAAAACAGACCTTTTAAAGGACTGGATGGACTCTACCTCCAAACTGTCTTTACAACTTTCCCCAAAGAACACATGAGAAGGTGATTTGTTTTACTCTGAATTGTCATGGGTGAAGCCTCTATACCAAGGATATGTGCAACTACCCCCCTTGCCTTTTATCCAAGTGTTTCTTGATCTTCCAGCAGCAACTAACAGCTGAAGCGGTTCAGCACTTTTTTCTCTATTGATACCTCAGGTAGTTTGGGCTATGCCATGGGGAAGCTGTTGTCTAGTTCAGGTCCTTCTCCCAGACTGAAATTTTCCCCAGAATGAACAACTTCATGGTGAAGAGGCTATTTATCTCCCTGGATAAAATTGACCCCATATACTAATCAAGCTCTTGAAAAAGAATTTAGAATATCATCTGAACTACGCTAATTCTCCAGTAATAACTTTTCTTACTATGCATCATTTTAACTTTGCTGATACAAAAATCTAAGTGAAAAAATAACATGAAATTAACTAATCATTTTACACATTTATATTTAATTTTAGATGGTTTGGATCAAAATTTGCACTGTATCTCCATGTATTTAAAATATCATGAAACATCAACTTGATGTACTCATTCAGGTCTATCTCTACTTGTTAAAATATTGAACCGCATAGACAGCAAAACTGCCAGAACACTGTTTGACAAGAATACACTAAAGAATAGAGGGGAGATGTAACAGAACTGTGAATTTATCTCACACACAAACAGTAAGATATTAAATCAAATCAGCAGGAGAAATGACTGTTTTTCATTAAGAAACTGAAACTGAAGTAGTCTGAAAGGATGGGTAATGGGATGACATAAACATCTGACAAAATTCAGAGGGCTCAGGTGTGTTTTGTATTAAACTTTATGTTCTTAATACAGCAGATATGAACATTTATAAATATATTCAAAGCTTCACCAGCTTTCCAACAGGTAAACAAATAAAAATAGCTCATTGATTTACGGGTATGTCAAGGTTTTAAAATGTGAAATTTGAGTAGGAGGGTGCTAGAATAGTCTCTGCTGCATCTACTACATCGAACATTTTTTACCAAATAGTTTAATTATCCTTTAAAGAGGTTGCTGGCATATTTTGCAGCAGCACCACATGTGACTAAATCTGGCAGGTGTTAAGATCCCATACTCTTCTGCCCGAGTCCTAGGAAACGATGTGAGGAATATCAGGTTTATGTAGTTTTAGTTGCTAAAGGGGAAGCCAGAATATATCTGGATAGAAGACTAAAATGTTCATCCTGGAGCATACTTTTTGATAAGCCACTCACCAGGCCCTTGTACCTCATGCACAAGTGACTGTCAGTAGACATTTCAATGCATCTGGATAATGAACTAGATCACGCAAGGGGGAGGTTTCCTGGGTTGCTGAGTTTACATGAGGGGGGCCTTTGCCAACACATAATAGCAGGAGGGCAATGACTAGGAAGCATGTTTCTTCCAGAGCCCCCTCAGAGCATGTGGACCCAGTGTCCAGTGCCATGCCCTGCCAGTACAGGGCTGACTGCAGCTTAGCATCACCTATCTTCCCTGCTCTCAGGCTCCATGCACTGGGTGCAGCCCAAAGTGGGAGGCAAAGCATTTTGCTTCATTGTGAATGTGTTGTGTGGCTGCAGTGGAGGGGAGAAAATGTTCAAGTCTCACACTGACAGGCATTGTGGGAGTTAAGAGGGCTGATGACCACCGACTTCTGTCTTGGCTTGGGAAGTCATCTCATGAAACAGAGAGAGTAGAAAAGGCTCCATCAGTGGAGATGACTGGGTAGCTGTGTTCTTTGGTTCAAAGGCCTCTTCAGCCCTGAGCTCTAAGAAGAAAGGTCAAAAATCTCTGTTTGCGTCATGCCTATTCACACAATGAATGTATGCTGGGAATATGCCCTATAGCAGACCATCCACACACTGAATGTTTGCTGGGAATCTCCCTATAGCAGACCATCAACACAGTGAGTGAACTGTTTGTTGGACATTCTGCTAGGAATCTTGCTGACCTGCGCAGTGTTTTAGATTAACAGGAATTAGGACTTTCATTTTATGACAGATACTAGCTCTTTCTGTCTGACATACAAACTTTACCAGGCTAAAACTTAATGAGTCAATGCTCATTATAGCAAAATCATAATTTTACCTGTTTGTGATAGATTAGCAAGGCTCAGCAGATACCAGCTGACCCATATATCACTACTGCCTTATCAGTGACATGAGACAGAAAGAAAAATTTCTTTGAGAGTTCAAATTAGAAAGAGCTCGCACACTACCAAACCCCATGGACCTAAATGAGATGTTTGTGTTATACTTTGGATCCCTCTTGCTGCAAGTGAATTTGTGCAAACCTGGGAACCTTGGGAATGAGAAAATCACTCAGGGAGCTAGAACCTCAGCAGATACATATCACCATATGGCTGAATTAATTGATTCAATGTTGTATGGCTGATTTATACCAGCCAGGCCATCATCTAGCCTCATGCAAGATATTTTATACTTGCCAAAAACATTGACATAATATTTTTCTTGAATAAGATTAATGAATGTCTTGGAATCCACTGTAATCTTATTTACTTATTTTGATTAGTGTAAAGAATTTATTAAATAGTTTTTCCATTTTAGAGTATGTGTCTATTAAATGCTATGCATACTGTTTTATAACTATCTATTCTACAAATGGAATGAAAATGTTAGTATGTTGGAGAAACTTCTTCCACTTCTGTGATGTCTCAAAATAAAAAGTAATTTTTCCTTGTTGCAAACCAAAACTGTTTCTTTTTGCACCTGGAACTACATAAAGAAAATGTAGATGTTAAGGAATGCAATTTCATTATCTATTAAATGTTACATGAGTAGTCTGGGATCTCAAACCCGCACTGACCTAACAATATGCTTTAGGTGTTCTCTAAAGAATTGTGTATGCCTAAGTCTCCACATTCAGATCTTCTAAACCCCAGGTATCAGTTTCCACATACCCACAATTTTCAATCACTGCATCACTGGGCTCACATGTACATATTTTTTATCTTTTAAATACTATAACGTCTGTTACCAATACAGCATTCCAACTAATCATTGGGAAATGCTCTAGAGACACAGCCAAAGAATAGCATGTAATTGACACTCTAAAATGAGAGCATATAGATATTTAAAGTCTGTTGACTCTTACACTTCCACTAAATTAATTCCCATATCACCTAAATGACTCCCGAGGAGATTTTTCTGCACCATGGAAATTCTGGCAAAAAACAAATACATAAATCTTGCATGTAACCCTTGCCAGGATTGCTGTGCATTCCCCACATTTTTGCTTGCAGAGGATTGTCTGTTAGCTATTTTCAAAGCATGCCTCACTCCAGACAAAAGACAGCTAGAAGGATGTGACTTCCCCTCCATTCTTCAGACCTGACTCTTATCCTCCTACCAAAAGGGTAGGATGAAACTATGAGAATATACAGGCTCAAATTTCTTCTCTCTCTGTGGAGCCATGAGTGCAAGTTTCAGAAGAATACTTTAACAGTCAAACTGAATAGCTATGCAGAACTAAATATTGAACCAGAAGGAGGGGGAAAAGTATATCTTTTAGTTAGCATACCCATCTGCAAGTAAGGGATTCAGGTTTCAGTGAATACTCTAGTGGATGTCTCTTTTTTCAGCATTTTGTACTGGTTAATTTAGGTGACTTCTCATTTAGCTGAATGAATCCCTTTTGCTGCACCCAAAACTTCCCCTGTGTTTTAGAGGGAGCTTAGTAAAATTCATGTGCCTAAGTTAGGCATGCAAATTCCTTATACAATACTAAGGAGCTGTAGGAACCTTAGGAGGGATTAGAGAGAGGATTAGCCACTGAACTGAGGAGAAAAACCTCCAAAAGACAGCAATTTAAGGGTCTAAATCATACAAGAGTGCTCAAGGTATGGTTGCATTTTAAATACCACTACTGCAGGAACACTGTACATTTGGTTAAATCTTTCTTCTCTCTCTAGGTGTCTAACTCAGAACTTGCACTTTGTCAAGCACCCAAAAAAAGCTGCTCCTAAAACTGAGCTTCTTGGCAGTTAGGGTTTGCCTGTTCTTTGGGGTTTGGGTTTTTTGTTTATTGTTTGGGTTTTTTTGTTAGCTCTCAAATATTTTAAGTTAAAAACAAGATCTCTGGGAGATTGGGCCCAGGTGTACACCCAGGACATCAGACTAGCCTTTGTTTTCTTTTCCCAGGGAATAAAACCCCATAAGACCAGCATTCTCTCATAGTTAGCATATTTATTTATAATGGTTAATTAAAAGGTTTGCAAGATCCAGAATTTTGCTCTGCACTGAACTTTACACTGGAGGTGAAAGAAAGTATTAAAACAGGAATGGTTAGATAATAAATGTTAACAAGGAAAACCTATTAAACGTAGGAATTGCAGACTGAATATGAAGTTAGGACTTCCTTTGCAGCAGTCACAATTCATAATAATTTGAAATTAATTAAAGACCTTTTACTTTCTGGAATTGAAAAACAAGACAAACTCTGGACAATGCAAGAAGTACAGGTCTGGAAGTTACAATATTGTAAAACACATGATCTTAGAGTGAAATCTAGATGTTGGAAAGGACATTGGAACTCTCATAATTTAATTCACTAGGAAGCCCAAATCCTTCATCCTTTCTGAAGAATGTTTCCTAAACATTGGTCAAAAATAAAAAAAATAAAAGGAAGTGATGCCAAAAGCATGTCACATTATAATAAAGCAGAAAACAGACAGTATTTGTATTCTTTTTATATCTGTATTTAAGTATCTATTAAGTACAGTATAATTTAATTATGTATATCCATTAGGAATACTAGTAAATGGTGATGTCACTCTGCAGTCTGAATTACAGAAATATGAAACAAGACAACCATCAGTTCAGATTTAAATTAATATATATCTGCTAAGGAACTAGCTCAATAGGTCTCTTCCTAGATACTAAAAAGAGATTGTAGTGGCATCAGAAAATATAAGGGAACATCTCTGAATTGTTATTGATTTCACTGATTTGTATTATGACAGACCCTCAAAGGTAACTGCTGGTGGCCACACCTGCCAAAAGACACAAGGAGGGAGACTTTAACCTTAGTTGGCCTTAATTCAATCTTGAAATCCTAAAAAGCTCACTTACACGCTATCTAATCCTCAAAGTGCCCTCTATGTAATAGATTAGTGGTTATAGCTGCTTGCTTCCTTTAAATTGCAGAAACTGTTCTGCATTCAGAAAGCAGAAATGGAGGATCTATTCGTCAAGGTGAAAAACTCCGCAGCCTAAATGGCATGAGAAGGCTCCTATCCGCGCTTAATGAATATGTTTTTCTCTGGCACAGTTTCAATAAAAAACACCGAAACCCAATGGTTTGACAGTGTGGATGTCCTTCCAAGACACAGGAGACACGGTTTTGAATCTCCTCAGGCAGAGGCTGGAAATCTGAGTTTCTCACTTCCTGAATATGTGCTTCCAATATTAGTTTACTGTACAAATCTACATTTTAAGAGTAACCCACACTTTGTTCTTCAAAAGAAAGTGTACTAGCACCAGATATCAAGGTTGCAGCATCTGGATCCTGACTGGATATACATACATACATACATACATATATATATATATATACACACACACTAACATAACATACTTCCCTGCAATTTTGATTAAGCCACCCAAAAGATGAGATTTTAGAGATATTTTGGCTAATTGTAAGCAGTTGCCTGCTAAGTAAATTGAATTTGTTAAACTTTTTGTTCTGCATACTGAACAGTGGTCCAGTTTTCTATCTCTTTCTCAGGCTCTATCAGCAGTATGGGTAACCTACAGGTACCTGTGGGTAGCCATCTGCATTCTGTTTTGTTTTTAGCCAGGCAGCATGTGGGTACCTCACCTAGAAGTACCCACTTTTATTAATAGAATGGCTCTCAGACCCTATCACGTGCAATTTGCAAACTAAAGTCCCAGTCCTGTGGTGGCTGGCGTTTGGAGACTTAAATGCAGTTAAAGTTTCACACTGAGTTCAAGGAACTCTGCTTTACTTTAATAAAGTAACTAGTTTCATTATATTGACAGCAATAGTAATAAATAATCTATAACCGGATTATCACATTATATGCCACTGCCAACTACTGATAAAAGATTTAATTAAATGTCATTAAATTTGGAAAAATTTTTTTAGCAAAATGTATATAATCTGTTATTTCATAGGGCCCTAGGTGACAGTCAGAATGTTCAAATGACATTTTGGATTACTTTTATCACCATACTTTAAAAGTGAATCACATTTTAGCAATAAAAATAAAGTGATTTTAAAATCGCTTTTAAAAATATTAAATTCATCACAAGTTAAAACCCTTATTTTAAAATCTAAACACTTATCCTTTAACATTTATAGTTATGTTGACTTTAACAAAAATGTGTGCAAGCAACAGTTGATGAAATATTTGTAAATCAACAAATCACAAAAATTAAGTCTACTTGGATCATATAAATAACTCCTATTTATCAGTCATTAAAACTAGTGTTATGTTTCTCAAATATTTTGATGGAAATTAGGAATAAACCAAGAAGGGATACATTTAATTTCAGCATGCTTTTAGGCCTAGATAGTATATTTTCATATGCAATCAATCAAACCTATTTCTAAAACTGACCTAAAATTGTTCCCATTCAAGTGCTTTGCCTCATTGTGACTCTAGTACCAAATAAGTTTTAATAAAAACTATTTTTATTGTCTTCACCCGTTTCATAATTTTCTATCTTTAGGCAACATTTAGTCAATATTCACATCAACTTGGACGCAGACACTCAGCTGACACAGGAGGGTTTTACCACTGGGACCTCTGAGCTTTACTGCTGGCTAAATACATAACAGTTAGAACAGCACCAAAAAGAATTATTATGTTAGGGAAAATCCTAATATGATAAAAAGGAAGACAATCTGGCTCAGGCACTATCCACATAGTGAAATGTCTTGGTGTCAAGGAGCCTGGAAACCCTGAGCTCTTCCTATGCTTGCCAGACTGGCTTATCAGATGCTACCAGATACGCTGGCAAAATCTCTGCCAGAGAGATTTTTGGTAAATTAAGAATGTTCCTCCAAAACATTTAGTCTTTCCTGAATCCACAGCTTCTGGCAGAAACTTTTACCAAACCGATTTGTTTGCTGCTCTTTTTAATCTCATAAATTTGCAACTAACTCAGCTCTGTGATTATTCTCCCCTAAATTAATCTGTAGTTTCTGTAATTTATATAAAAATGGCAATTATAGTTTCATACTTGTATACACATATATTTTCTGGGTGTTTTGGAAACTTATTTCATACAAACTTCTTTCCATGTCATTTTAATACTGATGATTCTGCTTTCTATTAGTCCAAAGTGGTCCCTGCCAAAAGCAAGTTCATAATCAGGTCTATTCTGCCATCAGTGGAAGCTTTGAAAGCAAAACTAGACAAAACTCTACAGAAACCAAGAGCTTAAAATCTTGTCTTCATGTCAAGAAGATTAAAAAAAGAGCAATGTATAACATATAGTATTTGGTAAGTATATTGCTCCTTAGCTTAAGATATCTTGCTTGTAAGATCAGAAACCTAAAAAAAAGTGAAAGAACGTGATCTACCTCAATAAACCTCTTTTAAAAAACAGGGTCTTATAAGCATTGATATGGTTTGTCCCAGAAAACCATCTTGGTGAACTCATTTGAACTGTTCTGTCAAGGTACATCAGCTGCATCAGACTGTTATCAAAATAATTCCAACTTTGTGCACAAATATGATAGAAGAAGGTATAATCACACAGTCTCTAACAGACTGTCAGATTTTAGATATGCAGAGAGATCGAAATAGAGTTTTCAATCCTGATTATTAATTAAAATATCCTGAATACAGATACCAATGACAATTATATTATCTGATTATACATGCCCAGCAGAAGGATGGTCACATAAACATCCATAGTTAACAAGGAGGAAAAAACTCTCATCATAGAAACAATCCTTACATTTTTTTTTTTATTCTAGGTTGTCTTTTAGCTCTAGCTTGCACGTCTTTAGAGCCTACTTTTTAGGGCTATAAATCCAGTTTAAATGTCTGTATTCTATTGCAGAATATATCATCCAGGATACATTTGGACAAACTGGTTCCTTTTTAACCAAGAGGAAAATGAAACTGCAACCATTTGACTGAAAACACCTTTCCTCCCCAGGATACCTTTGGATAAAAGAGGGAAGTCCTATGGACTGTATTATACAGAGGTCACTAAAAATAATTGCAGAAGCTCCTTCTGATTTTAAACTGTAAGGAGCTATACTGTTTTGAAAAACAAACAAACAAACAAACAAACAAACAAACCTGCCTTTCAATTTCACATTTGTCTTTCTTACATTGAAAAGCAATTGTATTTATCACATACTGCTAAGCTTTGGATAGAGGTCTGTGTTTGGTTCATACATCACCTAGAGATGGCACAAAAGTCATGCTTACATTTTTGTTATTCAGTCATAGTTCACTATCTTGATATATTAGGTAGACAGGTTGCTGGGAATAGATACTCAACAACTGTGGCAAGCTTCTGCTGGAATTTTCAAAAACATTTATACTGAATCTGTTAAAGTGATTTTGAGAATATCCCTGGCAAATGATCTGCATCTTCAAAGGTTTAAAACACTTCCGAAAATGCAGCATTTTATAGCACCTCTAAGGATGGTCTACCAAGTAAAATTCTGGCTTCACTGAACTGGCACTACTCTCCTAGCCTAAGCTAAACTTGATGATGGTTCTGCTTCAGGTGGGAAATTGGGCTAGAAGTTTTTTCCAGCCAACATCTCTATGGGTCTATAAGATGAATATATTTTTATGTATACTTTATGTGGTAAATCCTGGCACCACTGAATTCACCATTTTTCAATGATTAATCAAGAGCAAGATTTTCTTCTGAGAAAAATTACCTACCACTGTTAAAATAGACCATCTGAGTATCTAAAATCCATGTATTTGTTTTTATATTTGATTGTCCTGGCTGTGAATAGAAGTCATACTGTAGGAATATTTTAGAATGATGAAACAAAAATAAAGGCCTAACAAAATACAAAGGGATAAGAAATGAAAATTATTTTTGAGGATTTAATTTGATAATTTCATTTTCATTCCATTGGACTTAACCGTCTACTTAACCTTCAGCAAATTTAATGTTGATAATGGTCAAATTAAATCATCATACATCATCATAAAACTGTTGTAGCCAACTGAAGAACAAAATTTGCTAGCAGAAATAGGTATCAGATCATCTCTGATTTTCTATGTTGCAGTATATCTTCCTTCATTAGTAAAAGGATATAGAATATCCTTGTTGCTGATAAGGCATTTTAATTGATTCTTTAGCACACATTTCTGGCAGTTCACCGCCTTTTTCATTATACAAATTGATGTGAAATTAAACCATGCCCTGAAGAGAGAAAAAGGATGAATCGATAATATTGATATTTTATGCAGAACTTGAAGCTAAGTATTTTAATAGAATTAAAAATATGTTTGGTAAGGTTACTGTAGAAAGGGTAGACTGTATGATTTTTAAAATCAAAAGACTGTAAAGGGCATTGAGATTAGAAAATATACTTACAGGATATTTTAGTAATTTTTTTCCTAAACAGATACTTATCTTACTGTATAAAGTAAATGTACAAATATTTTCACTGACCTTCTACAATGCAGCCACAAATCACAGATTTCAAGGCCAGACAGATGCCTCCTGTATCATACAGTCATTACAGACTTTTGCTGTAATTCTTCTGCAATGAATCTAATGGTTTGCTTCATATCTGTGTCTGTATATCAGAGGAGTACCATGATAAGCCTTATTTCTAAAGTTTTTGATACTACAGTATGAGAACATGTGCTCTGGGTGTGAATACATACATACATACATACATATACATATATACACAGCTCAGGCAGGTCTGAGTGACAACAGGCTTACACATTCAGGAAGAAACTGCTGGGGAACACTGTGATTTAGATAACCACATCCATGATTTTCCCCTTGAATCAAGCAGAAGGCATTCCCCAGACTACTCAACATCCCTTGTTCTTAAGCATCTGTGGCCACAAAATGGGAGAGCTGTAATCTATCATCTTAGCTGTTACTCATGTTTCCGGAAATCTTTGGTAAGTAGCTGGGGAGACTGCTGAATGCAGGAATGGGGAGCTTATGGTCTCTGTGCAGTTGAGGTGGCCCACAACTTCAGTTCTTATGAACTTAGATAACACTGTTATGTTATCTAATAATAAAATGAAAAAAAAGATAAATTGTGTCAGGTATGAACCACCAAAGGTGTTTGAAAGGCCTGTTTGAATAAGGATAGACAAGAGTGTGGACAGTGAAACATTACATTACTTCATATCTCTTGCAAAGACATGTAGTGTGAGTCACAGTGTGTGCCCCCTTTTGTAATCTTTCCCAATGGTACCCTCTATTTCCTACATCATAATTATGAAGTAGCTTTTCACAGAAAATATTTAGCTGTGGAATTGGAACACAGAGCTGAAGGGAACACCTGAATCACAGAGACAGTAAACTTGCTTATAACATTTCTTTTTTAAAAACAACTGCATCATTTTGCATAAAAATACTTTAAAGAAAGCAGATTAATGCTGTATAGTGGGCATTTATAATGTGATTTAGCAGAGTAATTAAACCTTATACAGGATACCCTGACATCACAGCTAGTTTTCTTCTAGCTTGAGTAATTATGTAAGTTTTGTTCCATCCATATGAAAAGACAGTAATGATTCCTCTCAGAAAATCTTGGCCAGAAACTAGACATGGGAGGGCTTATAGATGGGAAAGATTCTGAATCCGGGAGAGGAGAAGGCACTTAGTGTAGCTCAGTCAGCATCGTGGCATCTGGCCAACAGCCAGTAGAACTCCAGACCTTTGAAAGCATTATAATACTGTTCTGTTCTGCTGTACTTTGAGAGTGCTTTTAAAATAGTTGAGAACCACTCTAAAAACGTATGCAGTTCTTCTACTGTGGCCATGCTTTCAAGTCTGATCCTTGTCCTCACTTCAGTCTGAATTCAATGGCAAAGTGCTGTTGAGTATAATGATTTCAGTATCTCACTATTTATATTTACAACTAGATATGCTCCGTTTTGTTCCTGTTAAGCCAGTCATGCTATATGTATGATAAATATTTATAAATATAAGCTAATAAACTGCATCCATTTTGAAAGAGAGCGTGGAGCGGTGTTATTCAGTGCTGCTTTTGTATATGGATATCATTACACTGAAGTTGCTTATGATAAGTACATAAGATCATAGGAAATAGGAAAAGGAATTAGCTCTGCACATCCACTTTGTTACATGCAACTGCAGTCTGTAATTCTGTCCATCTTTAAACAGCTTATATTTTTGCCTATCAAAAGGCAAATTTTAGTATCAACAAATTCTATCATTTCAGTGTCTTCTAATTTCACCCTTATTTCCTAATGGGCGGTTTATATCCATATGTTCCTGTGCCAACTTTTTCCTTTACATCAACTATAGCTCGTTCCTTCTTATTTTTATCCCCCTATGGTTTAGACAACAAGCATAAAGACAGCCTTCATACTGTTCATCTTTCTTGTATGAAGGTGAATAGTGATACATATGGTTTCAGACAGTAACCTTGCATCACAGTGTCAGTACAAGTTTTTTGGCATAATCTGTTTTAATTGCCTTTACAGCCAGCTCATTACCCACTACTTTTGTACCAATATCCTTATTATTCATCTCAGTAACTTGCAATGAAACAGTCATCAGTGATTACTGAAGTCTGTATAGATTGTGTTTACCCCATTTTTATGCATACAGATTACATTTATTATATTTAAGAACCCTAGAAGCAGCTTGGCATGGTCTCTTCCATAAATCTGTGTTGGTTTGTTATTCCATTTTCATTTACTATCATCACCTTTACATTAATTTTTCTATTTTTTCTGAACAATATATTACTTTTGATCCTTGTGTTCCAGGCATGACTTGTGATCCAAACACTGCTTTGTTATCTTTACCTGAGTCACTTATACTTTCTTAATTAGTATTTCTGGTTCCCACATTCTACTGCCAAAACTGCTTGCTCTAGAGGCATATTAAAATTTTTTTAATATGTTACCTAAACTTATAGCAAATTTTGAGGCAGTTTTTTTACTTTTTGTATATTCTCTCACAAATATTTTTGTTTATCTGCTTAAGCATTCTTATTTTTCTAATACTTGTTTGATAAAAATGAAGCATCATGATAAAATGAACCTTTTCCAAAGTGGTACTAGATTATCAAGGTATTGTAAGAAAACAATATTGAATTAACAGCTTGTACAGTGAATAGCATTCTTGGTTTGGCCTTATGTATTCTTGCAGTAAACAAGTTTAAAAAAAGAAGAAAAAAGAGATCTTTCTCTTTTTTTGTCATTGTATATTTCTGTTTGTTTTTCATTTCTACTAAGTGAATGAGTCATCTTAAGGCAAATTACTAACTTCTGCCCTGCACTGCAGGAGATAATTTTAACATGGTTAAAATTATGGGGGCCTAATGGGGCCCACTTATGCATGATCAAAATGCAGAAAAAGGATATTTCCACAAACTAGCCTCTCCCAGGGTATGCCTAAACTAGAGCAAAAGAACTTATGCTTCTAAAGCCATTTCTCTGATATGTCAAAAAAAAAGGGAAAAGAAAGAAAAAAATTAGAATGGAATATCATCATTCATTAGACAAAATAAAATGTTAGCAAGTTGGTGAGAATGCTGGTATGTCTTTCAGCTATTAAATATTATGTACAAGGAGACAGAATCTGTCAGTCTTTTATGCTCAGCATCGGAGTAGCTACCTGAGAGATGCAATTACTGTAGCTGCAGTTGCAAGTATTGAAAAGCACACCTAATCACAATTCTCATTCACAGATATATTCTAAGCTTCTCCTGACCTATATTTGTCATTTTAGTAATTCAGAAAATAAAGATCTCATGACCTTGAAGAACAGCTTTTGACTGGGAGACAGGACCTTCTGTGGGCTGTGAAATTCACATTTTCTACTGCTATGTCTGCTTTCTTTTATTTATGACCCAGGAATATGAACTGAGATTGATAAACATAATGATGTTCTTTCTCCAGTGAATGAAAGGGATATGAATGCAGTGTAACAGCAGTATTTCACTGGTCTTTTCCATTTCCTTTCTGAAGGTCCCTAATTCTTATTATTCTTGCACTGTTTGCATTGTTTCTCCCTGACACTTCATCTCATTCTTACATTCCCACACTCTGCCAAAAAATTTATTAATTTGCTTGGCATTTTATCCAAAAACAGTTTTAAAATCTGGTAATTTCTTATCTCTTTTTTTCCTGTTCCTTCCAAGTTAAAAATCAAATAAACAAAAATAAACAAAATATACAAAACCTATGAAAATGTAAATTGTTTATTTCACTTACGCTTACATTTTCTCCTTCTGGTAAAACTGGACCCGAGAAAATTGAGCACATCCACTACTTCAAATCATCAGTAATCCTGAGTTGATTGTTACTGACTTTTTTTTTAGGCTTTTGACAAAGTTTCAATTTTCACTCATTTTAGCAGACCTGGAAGCTGAGATTTTTATTAGTGATCATGAAGGGTGCTTCTGAGAGTTCTGGGTGTTGATGAGTTGTTAAAAACCAGACACTATATCTGTGAATGACTGATAAATATTTTTACTGATGTTCAAGCCCTTCTCTAACAACTATTCCTTCTTTAATAACTTCTGAATCTGCTGTCCAGTTTTGACCAAATATGGTAAATAAATAAAGTTCTTAAAATGTTCCTATATTATTTCATGAAAAAGAGTAGCCTGGTCAGTAAAAGAGGATAATAATAATAAATGGCCCTGAGCGAGGGAAAAGCTACAGATGCCACAAAGTCTTATCAGTCACTAGAGAGTCTCTATGGGAGAATGTTATTATACATACCTCATCTATGGAAAAAGATTCAGGTGGGCTTTGTGATCAAACATGAGAGATGATCCATAGGAAGACAAGTCTTATTAGCAGCGCTGCTCAGGACAGTACTGAAGTGTGCCTGTTAAGAATCACAAAAATATAAAGGTTATGGTTCATATAAAATGTTGAATTCTCTGCTCTCAGGTTATATGTAAGATGTAATGTTGATTTTTCTGATCCTGTTAATTCTACCTGCTACTTCTGTTTTTTAATTGCAAGAAAAGATGAATCCCTTGTCCCTTTCTGAACAATGTATGAGCAGATTTGGCTTTTGTGGGTGTGAATGGACATATTCTTTCTGTAGTTGAAAAGTACCTCTTCCCAATTCTTCTGATTATATCCTCTTTATTCCAGTGTACCCTTTCTCACCTCACTATGCTGTTTCTGATAATTAGGTAATTCTCAAGCCACAGATGTATGTTTTCTCATTGGTTCTATAAGATACTTACTGCTGGATCTCACAATAATTAAAAAAATGAATTTGTTGTATAGGTGCACAGTTTGCAATGCAACAAGTTCCACAGAGCTTGAATTTTATGACTATTACAACCCAGTACAGAAAGTACAAAACTAATTAGCAGAGCATTTTGATTTTCCAGTAGGTCTTAAAACTGTGATATCCCCACTGCACAATAATAGAGTCATGGCTTAGTCTTTTTCTTTTACTTTTTTTCTCTTTAACAAGAATTACAACACAGATGATTCTAAAAAAAAAAAAGAAATTTTATTTGGAAAAAAGGTATCTTTCCCTGGAAAATTGCAAGATTTTATGAAAAAATTTTTTTGAACTTTTCTTAGATAAAAAAACAGGCAAAGAGTTGATTTTTTCCAAATTAAATATGCCAACTGAAATGATTTTTGTAGAATAGAACTTTCTGTTTTCTGGCAAACTGTAGTCAGCAATGAGAAGGCACAAGACAAGAAAGATTCCAGAAACACTTTTTTCAATTGAAAGAATGAACAGAGATTTGACTTGATATCTTTTTGCAAATGTGTGGGAGCAACAATTAATAATTGGACCAGTTTCATTTCAGGCCTCATATAACTCCTTTGACTTAATTTGATTCTACAGAGAAAGGTTTTGGCCTGCTCCTATGTAATTTCAAAGTATTTGTATCATTTCAAAGCTATTTGAGGGTCTGTATTCTGGCATCCACTGATTAAGTACTTTTTAATTTGGTTTTGAACAAAGGAAAATTAATTACAGCTGCTGCATTAGTTCTTTCATAGAGGCCTGTATGTATGGATGGATCTACTGAAATACCTTGCTTATGACTGTGAACAGTTCAATTCATTATTTTAGAGAAAACATTTCAAAATGCTATAGGTCTTTTTTAATGCCAGAAATATAACCAGTTTTTGTGCACTATACATAAATTAAACAATATATGTAACTACGTGCAGTAAAAATAGCCACTAGCCTTTTTTGCCTGATTCTAAACTGGTTAGCATACACCACATTGTCGTATTTTGCCGCACCATTGTGAAGAATGACCTAATTCTGTCTCTTTTCCAGTATCTTCTTTTTGTTATGAGACTAGAAATCATGAGTTTTTTGTACTAACTTAAATTACATTTTACCCACTCTATGCTTTGTGATTGTCAGAGTGAAGTTTTCTGTTATGTTTGAAAGAACTGGTAATTATACTTATTAAAAATCCCTGTCCTGTTGTGTAAGCTCTTCAGAATTTACATCAAAAAAGACTGCTCACTGCTACACCTGCAAAAATTACATCTTACTTAATTTTTGGTGCTTCTAGTATTCCCATAGCTATGATATCATCTGCTGGGGAGGGAATGAATGGAAGTTTTCCAACAACTGAGCTTATACAAATAATGTTAGCTGTCTAAGTCATTGGCCTTTACTTGCAGATGTGAAGTTCAATCTCATGGCGGGATTACTAGCAGTACAAACTGGTCTTAAAACATCCATGGAAGGTCACTGCACAATTCTTCTTGTGCAGACATATGAATTCTTCTTACACAAATGAATATTCTGATGAAGGCCAAATTTATTGGTCATATGCAACCCGATGTAAAGGGTAGGAAGGGTTTTTCTTGGACAAAACATGCATGGCATAGTGACCCTTTTACTTCATCTTAGACTGCTATGAATTTCCTGAAGTGCCTTACGCTATTAGAGGAAGTATGGCCTTATAGTTTTAAATTCATCAAAATTGAGTTGGGTGGCTGTGAATCACAGAGCTGCATCAGGTTTCATGGTCATTCCCTCAGCTCCACACATAGCTGAGACAGAGCTGAGAATCAGGATTTTTCAGCTTTCATTAAAATTATGCAAGTTTGTTTTATTACTAACAGAAAAAAGCCAGATCCTAAAACATGCTGCCATGTTTTAACTGACAGCATCAAGGTCTAGCTGCTATATAGGCCATAATTAAATATTTTATTCTTGTGAATTATAAAGCAAACTTTTGCAGGAAATGCCCAGGTTTAGACTATAGTTTGGTGTTTGGGATTTAGGACAGAAGGAAAAAGGGAAGTTTCAGAATGAACAAATTGGAATCCTTCAGATTGAAGATTTTTGTCCGAAGAAACTGAAATCTCAGTGTTTTTGCATCTGAGATTTCAAATCAAAAGACACCGATTGAACTTCAAGAGAGATTGATGTAAATATTACCACTGATTGGAAATGATCTTATATCAAGCCCTGCATGAGAGCCCTTATGGGGCAGGAGACATATTTAAAATTTTGGTTTGCATTTGTTTCTAGGGAATATAGATTTTTTTATTTTGGATTAATTAAATGCAATACTAATGTTTCATCATATATTTGGAACATATAGGAAAGTGTGAGATTCCATACTTGTAACCTGTCAGGCTTCTCTCCTCTTATGAAAAGAAAAATTTCAATTCCTGTCTAGACTAATGAGAGCTAAAATCTCTTGGCAACTTCTGATATACACAGTAAATATATATACATTGAGTATATATGTTTCTGTACCTTGGTTGACAAAATAAAAACACAAGTACAACTAACAACCAGCTGAGTACTTCTAAAAGATATTTGTTTCCGCACATGAAATCATGATTATAGTCCTTGCTAAGGGCTGATGTCTCTTCTCTGAAAATTGCAGAGTGAGGTATAATGAGTTGATTCCAATGAAGGGGGTGGAGAAAAATCTGTTGGAGCAGTTATAGAGTCTTACAAAAGAAATTGGGTAAATGAGGGTTCTGGATGAAAAAATCAGCAAAATCTTTCTTAATGTTGATGATTAGTCTCCTGAGCAGACTGGTAGCAGAGCCAGATTTTTTATTTCTAAATTAGGACAGTGAAAAAGCTAAAAAGTGCATATCAATGACTGCATTTTTCAGAAGAGGTAAACAAAATCTAACTTCCTTTATCTAATGTGGAATTGAATAAACGTTTAAAGGACAAGACTGCTAAACTCCTCAACAGTTTAAGAGTTAACACTATTTGTTATTCTAGGCTTCAAAGTCAGGAGTGCTCTAAGGTGAACCGAGAAAGTTTACAGCATTACTGTTTCAGCTGTTTGTATGCACTTAGGAAAATCTCATTACGAAGTACCTTCAGTTCTCTTCTGAAAGTTTATCTTCACATAGATGGAAGTCAGCAGTGTTATTCTGAATTTTTGTAATGAAATTACAGAAATTTGTGGACCCAGCAAAGGCAAGCTGAAGTTGTAAGCTAGCCTTTCGTCTGCTTCTTTGATTTCCCCACAGCAATTTCCCCACTGCTGTTTTAGCAATGCACAGATTAGGTTACCATTAATAGGTTTTAATGCTGTTTAAAGTATTAACTGAAATTTAAAGTGCAGAAATGGGCAGATTGAAGCTGGTAGTAAACAACTTTCCACTTATATGCAAATGATTTTCATTTAATTTTCCAAACTAATTCAGGAAATTTATTAACTAATTTGCAGAGATTTACTCTCTAAAGGGTAATAATGTGTGCTCTAATTCAGTTTGGAATAGTTGCTAATTACTTCAGGATAGAATGGAATTAATATTCTAGAATTAATTCTTTTTGGTGTTACTGATGGTTGCTAAGGAAACAACTTGCATTATATCTGTGGGTATAGCATAGACGTTAACTATAAAAAGCAAATAGGCAAATGTGTTTACAATTATCTTATTTTTACTCAGAATCATACATTTTAATCAGCAAGTGATCCTCATCTGTCTTAATTCATGTATTTTAACTCAACAAAAATTTACATTGCATATACTTTTTCAGGAGGATTTATGCATAGTTAGTGTTTTCATGTATGTACAGGTAACTATTCCTCAAGGTAAGGTATTACACAGTTAAATAAGGTGAGACTGTGTCAAGGTGTGGATGAGAAATCGCAGTGGGACATCCAGCTAGTGTTGTATTTAAACATAACGAAATACTGTCACTTTTCTCCTTCAGTCTGCCTTGCCCAGTTAAAAGCGCAGCAGGCACTTCACTGGAGGCACTGCCCTTTGGAAGAGAAATAAAGCAAAGGCTCTGAGTACTTAAGACATCAAGGATTGTGTGATATTTTATTTAAGATTACCTTTCAGGTCATAAACAAGTTATAGCTTGAATTAACTATGTTTGCTTTATGGACGGAGCCCAAGCACATTAGCATCTTTGGGAATCTATCCACTAAATAAAAGGGGCTTTGGATTAGACACTTGTCTGGTTGAGGCAATTTGCTCTAGAGGTGGCTGAATTTAGATGGGTTATAGAGGAGGGGGGAGGAGGAAAAGAAAAACTTATTATCAGTCAGTCGCTCTAAGTTTGCAAATGACTTCCAGGTATTCGCTGAATAAACAATGCTGAATAAAGATAAGATCATTATGATCACAAGTAGGAATTCTGAAATTCTAAAACAAGGGTCTGGGTGATGTTCAGGAGCTCCCTGCTGCCAAATACCAGGACGAACATAGCGAATCTCTTCATCCTCGTTGGGTGGTTCAGGAACGGCGTGTCCAGGCCCTGGGGGCCCTGCCAGGCCCCGCTGTCCCTCATGGCCTCCCCGGGGCTCCCCCAGGCCCCAGCCCCGGCCCCGGCCGCCATTTCAGCCCTGCTGGGGCCCTCAGCCGCCACCCGCCGCGCCGCAGTGGTGCTGGTGCCGACCCCGTCCCACAGATCGACTCCCCGGCCCGGCGCCATCCCCACGGCGCTGCCCGGCCGTGGCAGGGCTGCGTCCAGCCCCGGTTACCCTCACTGGACTCTGACCTGCGGGTGGGCTTCCCCACCTGACCTGCCCCATCACTGCAAACGGGCCTGCAGATGTGGTGTCTGTGCCGCAGCTGGCCGTGCCCTGGGCCCTCGTCACCCCCCCGGCGGCGGGACGGGCCCTGGCAGCGAGGCGAGGCGAGGCGAGGCGAGGCGAGGCGAGGCGAGGCGAGGCGAGGCCCGGCCCCGCGGGGAGGTGTCGCCCCTCGGCCGCCGGCACCCTCCCTGGCACTGCGCATGGCTGCAGTGCTTCCCTCGGACTGTTCTTCCCGCTGAAAAACCCTAAGGCGGGAACAAAAGGAAGGTTTCCCTGGCTGCATGAAGAGGCTGAATCTGGCTCCAGCTTCTGCAGCCGCCCAAGCAGAAGCCATGTGAGTAGCCCTCGACGCGGGCGCAGAGCAGTGAGCTGGAAGGGCAGCATGTTATGCGTTAGCAGAAATCCTGCCTAGCTCAGCTTCAAGGTATTGTTTTGAAGTTACTTCTTATCACTTGGCTCTTTATCTAATGGTATATCTACAAAGACAAGTGCAAAATGTTTTGAAGAGACAGACTGAGGGAATAAGCTGGCGCAAGCCAGTTTTGTCCCAGAGGCCTCAAGGAGCCCTAGGTGCCTGCCTTAGACCCTGCTGCGTGTGATCGAAAAACCCTGCTTGAAGGACATGGCATCCCGGCACCCCTGAGCACAAAACCATGGGACTGCGGCTAGTCTCCTGGCCTGAGCTTGCACTTTGCAGCGAGCCCTAGCAGGGAGATTGCAGAGCCTGTCTGCGCACCCATGCCCCAACGCAGGAGCCGACTAGAGCTAGTAGGAGCCTTGGCCTCCCTGAGCCTGGACAAAATCCTGCCTTAAGCAGCTCTGCCCATGGTAACTTTTTGGGGAATGGATGCACACAGGGTTAGTGATCCTGAGAGTCAAGCCTTTGGATCCCATTTAACTGCTAATTTAATTCCTGACTGAAGTCAGGAATACAGGGAATCCCATGGCTGATATTAGTCACTGTGTATTCAGTTTTCCTGAATTTTTCAGCCATTCCTGATTAACAGGCTTGTATGAAAGTCCAGACTGACAGTAGAGTTAAATGCAGTACAGACCGCGGATCCACCTCAGCCGTTAAACAGGTGCAGCCTCCGCGGCAAGCAGCAGTTCACACGAGACCACTTGCCCAGCCTCTGCGAAATGTTGGGTGTCTTGCTGAAGTGTAAGCAAGGGTTTCAGACACTGGGGTCTGCAAAGCCATGTGCAGGCCTGGCGAGTTAAATGAAGGGCTGTTACTAGCTACTGTGAACACCTTCGCCTGAATTTTCAGAGAGTGGAGAGTCTCCTTCTGTGTTTGAAGACTAAGTTTGTGGCTAGAGGTAAGGTTCTAGAGAACAAGGTCTGAAGAGCTAATGTAAAGGTAATGTAAATTCACTTTAATAGTTATTAAAGTCTGAAGAGCTAATGTAAAGGTAATTTAAATTCATTTTAATAGTTATTAAAGTGAATTTAATTATTTCACATAGGCTGGCAGAGCTATATTTGGGAAATGATACCTGCACCTGTGTTCTGGCTTCCCCTTAATTTTCTGGTAGTCCTGGGTTTCCTACCCATCTGGAAGCTATTATTTAGGTTTGCAGTTGGGTTTAAAGTTCTGGAGACCAGGGGTTATGATCTTAATAGGAGTTTAGTTAGGCTAGATGTGTAAGTAGAGGGCTGTTAGAGGATTATATGGAAGCTTTGCTGTCAATTTTCAAAGTGTTCAGAGGACTTTTCCTATGGGTAAGTCCAGTTACCGTTAAGGGTTCTGTTTTCAGAGAATGTGACTTATTGTAGCAATTCTGTTACAAAACTTTGCCAAATGTGGACTAAAACTAGCTTACCTGAACAGTTTCTTCTCTCATTACATGGACTTCCTGAGAACCTTGCCCACCTGGAAAGACAGGGTTCAGATTAAGCTTGATATCGAAACTTTCCACAAATAAGGTTCCAGAGTTGGGCTAACAGGATCTGTTCAACTAAATTCAGCCAGGTACACAGTGATGACTTTGTTGCTATGAGAAGCTTCCTCTGAAATTTCAAGGTGTCCTTGCTTACCTGTAACAGTAGGTGTAGGGCTCGGGTTAGGCTGTATTCTGGAGCCCAGTCCTATCAGACCTGACAACTGATATAAGCACTTTATCTATCTTCATTTTTCAGACAGCCCTTAGTACCTTCCTCATATGGAAAGCTATTAAAGCGCACTTGGAAGAATAAAGGTTTTGGTGAGGAAAGTCTAGAGAACCTGTTCAACTGCTGATTTCAGCTGGTTCTCTCTTGGCAAACCAGAAACTGTTATCACTCAGTGTCGAAGTTTTTTCCTCCATTTTTGGTACTGTGTTTGCTGCCTGAGTGGAAGGCTAATGCTGAGGTTCAGGTTTGGGTTACAGCTACAGGAAGAAGGTCTGGCAAAGCTGTTTCAGTTCTTGAACTCAGACAGCCCCAAAGAACTAAGTAGGGTACTGTTATTATTTTATGTGAATGTTTTTCCTCATTTAGGAATGCTGTTGGTTACCTACTCTATGTACCAGGCTAGAGTTTGGGTTAAGGCTTCATCTTACCATGCCTGCAGAGGCAGCACTACAGACGTAAGTCTTGAAATGCTGCCATTTTATTCACACTGCTTCTCTCCAGTTTTCAAGCAATACTTAGTGTCTTTCATATGGGGGAGATGTTATGTAGGGTCAGGCTAGTTTGCAGCACTCAGAGATGAACTTACAGGTGCTGTCAGCGTTACTGAGTTTTCTAGCACTCCTGAGTAATTTTTCTTCACACAGAGGTTATGTATGTTTGAGGTTATACTTATGGAATAAATTCAGATCACTATTTTTCAAAAATCTTAAATTGTGCAGTCCCACTATGGCAGAACAAGACAGGGTGCATATGGGTTCAAATGCCACCTTCTGAATTTTTAACCAAATTTGAGCTGAAAATATCTATTTGAGAGGGTTACAGTTCAGGTTTGTTGCCAAATCTAAATCTGAACTCAGTGAAGCTACATGCTGAAATAAAACTGTAGCTACTATTGATCAATAGAGGAGAAATTTCTGTTGTTTTTTTTTTTTTTTTTTCCTTCATGATAAAGAGATGGATCAAGATAGAGTTTCAGTTGTGGATTCTGAGTCTCCAAGAGTCTAACCAGAAAACATCACAAAGGAATCCACAGAAACAAATAACACCAACTGAAAAGCCTAAGTAGAGTAATCCGGGGCCTGAGAACGTAATGCATTAGCTAAAACAAGATGCTTTGAAGAGTGAGTTCAGATCAGTGGCTGATTGGGAACTCTTAATATGTGTCTTGGACCATCAGCCCTGTACACTGTCCTCCAGAAAGAAGCAGTTTTAAAGCACTGTATATTCTCTAGTTATGCTGTTCATTGACAGAAATTAAGTATTAGCAGTCGGATGCTGTCTCTCTTTTTTAAAAGTCTTCTTTCTCTAATATTTAACCTACCTGTTTTACTACTGAAGACTTGTCATAGCTACAAGCTGCAAACTACACTTCTCATTAGTACACCCCAGGGTGCTAGTGAGACCATCACCTTATATAATTAGTCTTCTCTCACTGTGGATTAAGCCATTTTGTTTGTGCCACAGGATAAGAGCATACACACATGCAGTTACTGTGGAGCCCCTAACCAAAAAAAACCAGGCAAATGTCTGTGCCAGGTTAGATCAACAGTCTGTATAGTCTAGTATCCTGTCTCTGACACTGGCCAATCCAATGCTGTCTAAGAAAGAGTATAAAAACAGAACAAGTTCGTAGTGATGTTTCCCAGAATACTCTCTCAGCTCCAAAAATTTGTGATTCAGTGGTTTTCTGTGCCAGAAGCATTGTCTTTGAATTCAAATGTGCTGTACAGTATATATGTCCTTACCTCTCCCTAACTAGAAGCAAAAGTTCAGCTCCTACACTTAAGAATACTTATGGTTTCTTCAGTGGTAGTATTGTTGGATCTCAAATCAGTTTGAGAGGAAAAAGAAAGAAGTTTAAGGTGCTTTCAAAAAAGCAGAATTATAGCGCTTCAAATGAATTGAATGTTATGATCTAGTGCAGTTGATAATCAGCTTATGAAACAAGAATGAAATACCCTGATACAACTGTTCCTGGAAAAACACACAGCCTCACAGTGAAAAGATTGTTTGGCAGGTAGCTCTGTAGTAAGTCCTAAAGCAACAGAAGTCACCTTGAGAGCAGATGGAATACAATCAAAGATTAATGGCAAATTTATGATCCTTTTAAGAACAGGAGCCAAACAAAGTCAAATTGAATCATAAATTTAGAGCTATATAGGATCAGAACATGTAAAAGTAGACATTATTGGTAAAATCAATTTAGCTACACAACTAAGAACAGAAAGCACTCTGAAAGGCTGCAGAATAGATTCTGGGCCAGTTGTGCTAATCTCCCTAAGCAATTAAAAAGGAGGAGGAGGGGAACGGAAATGGAACAGAGCAAATGCTGGAGGCTTTTTAAGTTTGAAAAAAGACTTTTCTATCTATGAGCTTTGGGAATTCCAGGTAGGATATGGAACAACACTGTGTCCTTCTGTCATAGCACAATAATTTTGCATCCACTGTGTAGCTCTAAATGCATATTTTGCAGTTTGAGAGACAGATTGTTAAAGTCTAGGCTCTTCTAATCCTGATGCTCTTGAAAAAAGATAGCTATTTATTTGCCTTCTCAAGTTTGATTGAAAGAAAGCTGTAAAATAAATTTATCTAGAAAATCCTGATGTCTGAGATGTGATGTGTATTCATGAATATTTATTATAGACTACATTAGCAGTAAAGCTATATTACCTTCAAGCAGGCAAGCCAAAATGATGCCAATTTCTCTGTGCTATGAAGTTCCTTTAACTTCTAGCTAAACCCAGAAATTTCAGACTTGACTGATTTTTCACATTACCTTGCATATTTAACACTGTTGTTATTGTTTACAGGCTCCCCACTGCCTAAAACAACAGGGGAGAAGAAAGTGAAACAGGAAATTAAGCACTAGCATAGTGTTTCATCAATTTTACTTAGGTGTTGCCTTTCAGCACCAAGTATTGCTTGAGAAATAAGAAATGAAATTAATCCAGAAAATAAATTAAAGTATCATAGCTGCAGCAGGAAGACTGAATTGAACAAATATATTCATTTTTTATAATTAAATCTCATAGTAGTAAAATTAAGTAAGGCTTTTTGGATCAGATTCTGTACTAGTCAGTGCAGTAAAAAACTGTCTTCAGAGGAGCTTTTGCTGATTTTTACCAGCTGAGATCCCAGTGACAAGTATTTCTGATCTTTTCTAGAAATCTGTCTTTTATTGATGAGGTGCTTGGCATATAGTGCAAAACAGAACTGAATAATGTATCGTTCTAAAATTTTCTTTAAGGATGCAGATAAAACTAAAAAAAAATTATTTCTACATTAGCCACCCAAAGATGACAAAATTTTAAAAGTCAATAAAATCTAAATTAGAAGTCTTTAAAAACTTCCCTTGAAATTAAGGTGTACCCAATGTGATACTGTAGGTGTATCACATGCTACTAAGAAAAAAAAAAGTATATTCTGCATGATAAAGAGCACAAATATAACTGAGTATGTAGCTATGACTTAGCCCGAACAGACATTAGTGATACCACAGTAGAAGTACAGGGAAGATTTTTTCCATGTCAGTTGTCTTTGTTTAGCACAAGAAGATTCACTTTTTTCACAGATATATTCAGTGTGTCTCTCGCAGAAGTGCAGCACAACAGAGCTGTAGAACAAGAACTAGGATTAACGATAGAGCCCTCAAACCTCGCGTACAGATCCTGAGTGCTGCACAATGACTCCTACGCCACGCTCCCTCACAAGTAGGGCTGTATCTCATACGTTTATGCAGCTTGGTACTGTGGCTTGTCTCCTGCTCTGTAAGGGCAGGTTGCCAGACATAGCTAGTCTGCAAGTCACAAGCGGGTGAGGAAAGGAAAGCGGAAAGACAACCCTTGCTGTAGTCACTATGCCCAGGATGTGATGGGGCACAGCATTGTCTCATGAGCTGAAAAGATGATGTATGTAAAGTCTTTCTTTAATCTATACCATGAAAAGCAAGTGTTGCCAGCATTGTCTTCATCCACTTTTATGTGGTTATGGTATTAGGATGTAGATATTTCTTTCTTGTTTAGTAATAGTGCAGTCTTCTCAACTTCTAAATAAACAGAAAAGTAATTTAGCATGTTTCCATATATGAGCATCATCCTAACTCTGACACCTACCTTGTTCCCTATACTCTTCCCATGGACAGTTCATCTAAAATGTATGTCAAGAATGAACTAAGGTCAAAAAACATCAGAGGAAGAAATGCATTTTCATCTAATATTTCAAGTGTCATGTCGATTGAGCTTTGTTTTGTGTTTTTACTACATTGGTCTATAATTCATAGTGTTATATTCATTGCAGTAGCATCAAGAGACCACAGCTGAGAACAAGACTATCTTATTATTGTATTTAGTTATTGCATGATAAGAGAGGACTCTACAATCTAGAGCCCTAATTCTACAAGTGAACATTTTACTTTCAATGAGAATTCTGTTGAAATCAATAGGACTTTACATAGAAGTGCTGTCTTTGCAGAAACAGCATCAGGATCAGAGCTGAAGTGACAGCAAGCTGGAAATGAGCAGCAATGAGCTGGAAAGAAAGAACATGAAGGTAACAGTGACAAAAATATGCCTAAATTAGACTGATGTTATACATACTAAGATACATTTGAGTCATTACTCTCTTTATCTGAAAGCTGTCGATTCACAAAAGAATACCTGCAACTATTTCATAGAGGTTATACATCAACACATAGCTGTGGCTCTCTGTTTTGCCCCTGATTCAGTAATTTGACTCCCTCTGAAATCATGCATCTCCTTGCATTTTACAGATACGTCAATATAAACATGATTGTTATAGCCACTGAAAGGCTATAGCTAATAGAGGTTTAGAAGTCCGCAAGTTAAGCTACAGTAACTGTGTATAATTGAGCCTAAAGTGAAATTCAAGACTTGGATTTCTATGCTGTTTGTAGAGATAGATCCAGACAAGCAAGAGCAGAATCTGGAATCCTTTCATAAAGATATGTATCTACACCTATTCTTATGAGGCCTGAGGAAGGTTAACTCCTTTTTTCAAAATGTCATAGGAGAAGATGACCCTTTCAATGAATGCATAGCAGGTAAAGCATGTGCCCAGGAAGCAGGAGGATTGGTTTTAGTCTCCTCCTTGCCTGAGAGGAACTCAACCCACGTCTCCTGAGGATGTTCTGACCATCAAGCAGTATGACTTGCCAGTGGCTTAGGAGGATTCACGGGAAATCATGAGGTCTGGTCAACCTATAAAACAGCTTAGTGGGAAACTCCCCACTCCTATCACTGCGGTCAAGGTAACCTACACCAAGAAGGCAAGAGGCATGGGGTTCAAAGCAGTAGGTGTCCCTATACAGTTGCTGTTAAGATATTTATCTGCAAAACGAGAGTCCAGGATTTCATTCCATACTCTCAGAACTGCTTATACATTTATATTACCAATCATGAGATAAAAGTGGAAATACTTTTAAGTTATAATTATCATTATTACATAAGTGTAGAGCCAGGTACCATCTCCTGGAAAACAGGGATAGCAAATACTTGCAGTTCATCCAAGCACTTCAAATAACCACACATTTTTTACCTTGTCTTTCACATTAACAATCTTCAGTTGCATTTATGAGTTGAGCTGAAAATAAGTCACCACATAAAATAAAAGTAGAAAACTGGTGTATTGGATAAGAAAGAATAAACACATGGAGGAAAAACAGATGTTTTTATGTAGATAATAGAACCCCACCCAAGGCAGAAACTGCTAGGATATCAAAAAAAAATCTATTCACAGCGCTTCCTATAATAATTTGGATTTAATAGCTTTTGTAATCTGCTTCAAATTTTGTCTCTTAATTAGTGTTCAAATGAGTGATTTTTCTAGAGACTGATAAGAACTCCAGCTTTCAAAATACAACTCTCATTATTAAAGAGAATGTATAATTTTCTATTGTAAAGAATTACATTAAAAGAGTACAGAAGCACTATTTTTGTGCAATTTAACCATAAAAAATTCCTAACTGCACAGATTATGGAAGAGAATAAAACAGGAGCATGAAAATTACTGTGATCCTAACTCAAATTAGATTTTATCAGATACTGTTTCAACGCACTGAATATATGTTACTCAGGAAAAGTATTCAAAAGTAGGAATTAAACAGAAGGAATTAAAATTCCCTGGAACAAGAAAACTGGTAATATGGGCAATTTCACTTTAATCCATTTCTTCTACTGTTTTAACAAAGCTATTAGCTATCAGAAAGCTCTTACTTTTATGACAGTAGCCCAGTAGCTTCCTCTGATAACATTTTCCCAGGTGCTGTTTTTTTATTTGCATTTTGCTTTTAACTTTTAAGGAAAAAAACCATGATTGATTTGAGTGAATGTTAAGAATATCTGTCAATGAAAATGTTTGTGTACTTTGAAAGTAGACAATACTCATCTTGAGTTTTCACATATGAACAGTTCTGTTGCTTTAGCACAAACAAGTTTATTTTGACAAACAAAGGCCTTTTATTTGCAGCCCCCTGTGCATATTGAATTTTAACATAAAAGACTTCCAACTGTGGTCTGTAGAGCTCCAGGCTTCAGCAAATCTGTAATAGGTTCTACTGCTCCTAGTTACAGTGCAGTGCCATGTCTCCTCCTGACATGCCAAATGCCTTTCCAGGCTAGTGAGAAAAATCATTTGACATAACTAATTTTTTTCCAAATACATTTTAGATACACTTGCCTACGTCTTCTTTCCTAAAAATACTCTTCAAACTTGCACTGATTTAATATTTCTGAATAAAAGCCATCAGATGTACATTTTGTCACTTGTAAGTTTATTCATGTTCCTGAAGTATTATGACTTAAAGAGGTGTATCCTGTGCGCTACTTATGTGACTAAGGAAATTAATTTGCACCCTCATTCTGTGTGTATTTTTCTCCTGTGTTAAGAGTGGCTGGACTCTCTGCCTGTTTGGAGGACAATGTTCCATGCCCGGCCAGCGTTTCTTTAAGGAACAATATTACACAGACCTAACAGTCTCTGGAAGTAGTAAAATTTGAATTTTCTTTAGAAAGTTAGCACAATGTCTTATTTACTCTAAAAGTACCTTTTTCTTTTCTTCCATAATATTCTTTCAGGTTTTGCCCCATTGGTATATTATTAGAAAATTATGAATATTCAAGAACTTTGAGTTTAACATTTTAGTCTTTCCTATATTTAATGTACATATTAATGTGAAACAGTTCAAACGTTATCTTTTATCACAAGTGCTGCTAATAATTTGTCAATGGAGTGTTTCAATACATGCAAAACATCACCAGTCCAATTACTAAAGCTATAGTTCTGAAGTAGACAGACCATCATAAAGCCCAAAGGAGTCATTTAAAGTTATTTAAGAAGCACCAACAAAATGTGCATAAAGTGAGAGAGCTGAACAAGAGGAGGTGTATATTTTTAGTTAACTTGTGTGGCAGCACTCCGAAGCTATTCATGAAGAAAATAACTTTTGACACTTGGTAACTCTGCATTGATTTCCTTAGTGGCATCCAAATTCTGAAAAGTAATACACTTCCAGTATTTCAGACTATTCTATCAGTTGTATATCAACTCGAATAGTTACAAGTTGAAACAAATATTACATATTTTCAGTCAATATTATATATCATAATGCAGCTGTGTGAAGACAGGCTAGAAAGTTGGCAGATAATACCAATTTGCCTCCTTTTGCGTGAGAGAAAAGTACTACATCTGCCAAGATGTCAGAAGCACTTTTCTGTCTCTCACATGGATAAAAATTGAGCCCCGCTGGTTTAGGAGATGCTGATCTTTGCAGGGTGATTGAAATACACTGGTAGCAGCTGCTGCAAGCTGCGCTTTCATGCTGCTAGGCTGAGGGATTTTTGTTTTTTTCCTGAAGACTTCTTTCAGTACCTTACTCCTCTTAAGTTTCTATTCTTCTCCACTTAAGATTTGTAAATTAATGAAAAAAATATTTTTTTCAGGCTTATTTAGTTTTTACTGAGTCAATCAACTTGTTTGTGCTCATTTCTTTAGTTTAGGTAACTGAATTTTTGCTTATCAGATGAATTATCTCTGCTGCCTTGTACTGAGAGTGTACTTTGCCAGCTACTTTAATGCAGTTGGTACTTACATTGTTTTCTGTGTTCTTTCCACAGTGTAGTTCTGTTTCCCCTTGTCTTTGTCTCTCAGCCTGTTGGTCACCCTCTCATCTCATCCCCTAACCTGAATTTGGAAAGGGTTGAAACTTCCTGTCTTACTGATTAGCACTCAGGTGGCTAGCTCACCAGAAATAGAATGGATTTGAATAATGAAGGGATCACTTCAAGAAATAGTATAAACTAACTCTTCCATCATGGTGACTGCATTGAGCCAGGGTTTCCATTTCTGTCTAACCAGAGGGGCAGGACTTCATCTTCCCTAATTACATTCTGACTGGGGATGTTGGGATCTCTGACTCCAGGGCAACAGCAGCCTTTGAAAGCAGTACTGAAAAATGAGTAGCAAGTATTTGTTCTCTTTTCTGAAATACAAAAGGTAATAAGTGCCTATTTAAGTGCAGTCTTACTTGTTCACAGATGTTTCCATGCCTTCTTTTCGCAGACTGAAATTTTAAATAAGTGTTAAAGGAAAGACATTTTTTGGTTGTTACTAATTTGGAGAGGGAAGCCCTTGATTAATCACATACAAGACGATATATATAGGGAATGCTCCCTGCACATATACAGGGAATGGTCTCAGTATGGTTTTCAGGTTCTGCTCAGTTTTTTGAAACACTGGAATCAGTTTGAAGTAGGTGTACCCAGAAGCCCTGACAAGCACACATCCTTGTAGGCTGTCTTAAAAGCTACCGTGAACTAAATGGTCTTTTTACACTTAATTTCTATAGCACTTCATTAACTATTCAATCCAGTCAACTAGTCTGTTGATGAACAGATGCCAGTAGCAGGAGTGTGCTTCTGCAATCCACTGCTGATTGCTTGCTAGTTAATTAACTAACTTTATTTTACAATCAGTACTCTTCTTTGAGTAGTAAAACCATTATGCAGAATTACCTAATGGCACATCAAGTTTGTGCATTTAAATATACATACATTTAATTGGACTTAATTAATTATTTTCCTGTTTTATCACATTAGTTTTTTTACTGTTATTGTTAACTTCATCGATATCAATATCAAGAGATAAAGTTCTTTTCCACTCAGTTATGCTGCTAATATTGTTAGGTAGTTTCTAATTACCAGCTTATTGCCTTAATGATAGTTCACTATTTTATACCGTTTCAGAATATTTTTTATGTCTCCAAAGGAGTTAGAGATGGTCAGTTATCTTAAGAATTCTTACTGTCAGTGATGTATATGATCCATGTCAAATGGTTCTCCTTGTCCTAGCTAATATTCCATCAGCCTGGTCTTTTCAAGATCTTTTAGATTCTTTTTCTCTGTAGACTGCTATTTTCTCAAAATGGCTTATCCACGACTACACAGCTACACAGTATGCAGCTAGTTTATGCATGCTTACTGTGCATACATGTATTTTATACATCAGTAATATCTCTTTCCATACTGCACTGTTTATTGTTTAGTGTAATGTACAAGGACTGGCATTAAACAATCTATTAAGCAATGAAAATATTTAAATAAGTTCATTCAACTGATGAATCTTTCCTCTTATTCTTTTCTAAGATCCCACTTCATCCACTCCTGTTTGCTGAAAAAGCTTGTCCAAGAACTGCCTCATTTTTCACTATTATCATTGTTAGGAGTTTCAGTATTTTAGACTGCATATATATATTTACATATAAATATAAATATACATATATATCAGTCAGTCAATCATATATCAATCATAATCATATATATGGAGAGTCATTCATCAATGCTGACCCAAAACACTCCAGTCCTCAGGACAGAGCAACACTGCACTTATCATGTGGCTCATTGTACCCATGATGTTACTTTTCTGCTGCAAAACAACAGAAATATATATTTCAAATTAATAAGAATCATTAAATAAAACTTACATAATTATCCTTGGAGTTTTGTAAGTCTTATTAATCCTTTCTAAGCTCCTTGGATGCCTGCTGAAAGGACTACAACTGAAATGGAAACTCGAGTTTGAGCTTGGTCTTGTGAAAGATGTCCACCTGAGTCTACTAATTGACATTCTAATTAGAAAAGCTTAGACCCTTAAATTAATCATAAGCCAGAACTACACAACTTACCCCAAAACAAATCAAGGAGAAGCCTTATAAACTGAAAAAGGAAAAAAGAAGAGTGACTCTATTGTTTAGGGAGCCCTAGCTAAAACCCACTTACCCTGAAAAAAAAATAGTTGCGACTATCCACAATGACGAGTGCTAAAGAAAACTGAAATAAGCTCGAGGAACTACCTCAAACTTAACTGGGATTGCAGGTCAAATGTGCGGGTGGAGAGAACTCTGCTCCATTCATAAATGGAAGAAAAATATTAAGATTTTGTTTAACACTGTACTGCTATAGCAATTTAGGACATACAGCATTGGCAATACTGCACACTTTAATTACTAGGTTTCACTATATGTACTTATCAAGATATTCTTATTCCCCAGTAATGTATCATTGATGTCTTGTGCATTTGCCAAGATTTATGTGATCTATTTTTGCTGTGAACATATGGATAAAGCATGGACCTTGGAGTAAATTGCACTGTGGCAGGTACATACCACTAGGTAAGCCGCCACTTTGAAAATACTTTCCAATAGCATCTTTATTTTACCTTCAAGGGAAAGCAACCCTCATATTGAATTCAATGAAGATCAAACTGTATGTAAAGCATATGCACAAATTAAAAATATCCAGATTCTAAGTTACACAAGGAAAGAGAAAAAGATGTTTTAAGCATATGGTGTTACCGTGCACTTGAGATAAAGAGGTAGGAGGTTTTAATGACAGTTTTCAGAGAGACTATTGGTACTATAGTTCCAATAATAACAATCATTAGGAATGAAGCAGTGTCTTATGATTCTTCATCTAGGTTTCAGCAAAAGCAGCAGAGCAATTTAACTTTGACAACTGACCTAAAATATTACCAAAAGAGAGTTCTGGTAAATTAAATGATCTTATACTATATGCCTTCATATTATTTATGCTTTAGAAAGTCACATTATCTCTTCCATGACATCATATCAAAGATACTGTTGGCATTGCCAAGAACTCTTCTCCCCTGAAGTCCTCTGAAAATTGAAGTTACAACTCAGTCGTAAATTGTTACAGCTAAGGCAACTATAGCAATATAGATCTGGAAATATAGTTGTAAAAAGATTCACTGATAATTTCTTTTTTTCAGAAATTCGTAATAATGATCCTTATAATGTAATGAAAACTGTATAGAAATAATCTAACCCAATTTTAAATTTTGTATTTTGAGCTTTTTAGAGTTAATAGAGATTGGCAGCACTGAAATATAAAGTAACTGAGATGTAGAGCATTGAGGCTGCAAAAATATTTAGTGTATTTAATTGTGGGGTCTTTGGCCATGTTCTGGTGTCACAACTCTCATTCATAGAAAAGCCTGTAATACTTTGATATTTGTGGTAAGGTACAACTTTTTTTGACAAGGTCTTTGTTTTTTAAGTAAAATAAAAGTGAGTACTTTGAAACTGTTTATACTAAGGTTATAATGCTTCCTCTGGGGTGACCATCACCAAACTTACAAGCATGGGTAGAATGGAAATTTATACATAAAATCATATCTCATATTTTTTCCCCATATCAGTGTGTTGTGGTTGTTTGTTACAGTTCTTCATCTGTTGGCATAGCCACAGAGTTGCAATATTCTTCAGTGTTTATGAATAAAAGAGAGATATGACTTCTCTTCCATCATCATTCCCCTTTCCGTTTTGGTTAAGAGCACTACTTCTGCTTTAGAACTCCCCCCCATTAAAAACCTGAGGGTTTTTTTGTTTTCTTTGTGATACACACCTTCACAGCACAGATGAACCTGTGGGTTCACCCTTCCAGCTGCTTGACACAGTCATCCTCAGATGTCTCTCCTCTCCTGACTGTCAGCTAAGACAGCGCATTCCTGCTGGGCTTTTCAGCTGAGCAGCAGAGCAGCCTCACCCTTTTGTGACTCAGCCAAAGGTGAAGTACTTCATCTCAGTTTTGTTTTTCTTTCAAAAATACATAGCACAAGAGATGTTTCTTTTCTGTGTTATTACTTTAAGCCATGCAGAAGAATACTAGCTAGTAGAAGACTGACAAGAAGATTGTAACTTTGGTCTGTCAAATAGTACCGTCATTACACACCCATGCAGTTTTTGTTAATTCTGCTACATTGGCTATTAGACTTCAAACTCTTTATTCCGCAGAAAGCAGTTAGAGAAGTGAGAGAGAATGGGGATAGGGATTGGAGGGATGGAAGACTTGGAACAAAATTCTTCTGTTCTTAAGAGGTTCTAGATATAAAACCAGTTTTTCAAATGTGAATGTCTGGAGTATGTAACCTAAAAATAGTTGACATCAGAAAAAGGAAGCATTTTCATAACAAGTACATCAGTCCTCACCCAAGAAAGTTTGCAGCTTGCAATGTGCGATGAAGCATTAAGATATCTTGCTGAAAATAAGATAGAAGCAACACAATCTCTTTACCTATTACATTTTGTCCTTCTAGTTCAATAAGCAATGCTTTCTTAGTAAAGCTAATAACAGGCTTCTTGATTCATCTACACATATTGTAGCTGATGCAGAACTTCCAAATAAAAATACTTATTTTCTAAAATAATTCCAATTTCATGTTAAGTAACTATAGGTTTCTCAAAATGAATATGCTAGTATGGATTGTTTCCCACCAGTGGAGTAAATGGTCTAATGTATTTTTATTGGAGTGATGGGTTAGAAACAGAAGAAGGTAATTTTGCAGTAGAAAGAACAAAGTTCAGTTTATTAAGTTACTTTATTAAGTGTAGGATAGCTCTGAAGTTAAGTCGTTGTAAGTAGGTCTTGCTGGACTAATTGAGGGATCAATCCTAAGAGAGTTAGAAGCTGCTTTCAAAGCCTCCCTGAAGTCACTGTAATCCCTGAAGTCACTGTAATATTTACATTGATTTTAATGATCAGTGTCATTCACAAATCGTTAAGCTATTATGAAAAGTTAATTGACATTTTCAGAAATGACAAGAATGTAATTCTTAATTACATTAGAATTTAGGAATGTAAGTTGAACTGATTTTACTAGGATCCTGAGAAATAGATTTTTTTTTTTAGCAGTTGTTAATAGGTGGTTCATAGTATTTTCAGAAGCAGCCAGCAGTATAACCCCAGGGAGACTGTTTCTGGAAAATCTCACTAGCTATTCATTGTGTCAAAATGCTTTCCCACACCTGGCACAAATTTTAGTTTGTTTCCTGGTTCCCGTGAATCTCTAAAGTAGTGCGCTCCTTCAAAACTCTCAGTCCGCACACAGGTGATTCTTTGAGACTACAGATGAGGCTAGCCTGAATCTAGATAGTTCCAGATTCAAAGTAAAAAATGGATTAGAAGAAGAGAAAAGCAATTTTAATCTTCCTGTTAAAAAAAAGCGTGTTGAAATAGGTTTTTCACGCAGATGCAAAGCACTGAACAAGATCACAGTTTTATTATACCTTGCTATAATTAAAATGTTTTTTCATATTTTTTAAGGCTACAGAGAATTAAAGGCTATAATAAGTTTGCCTGTTACCCCATGAGACTTGCTTTCCTATCTGCAAATTTATTTTAGTATTTCTTATTAAAAAAAAAATATAGTGACAAGGTTCTTGTATGACTTGCTGCTTATATATGTACAATCCACCCAGGTCCATTTACACATTAACAACATTTGCCTCAGTGAAATGCACTACTTGCACACATAAAAATGAAATACACTGAAATATTATGCGCCACTGACTGCCTGTGGTATGAAAACTTTATTTCAAATTATGAGAAAAACAGACTTTGCTTTTATATCTCAGTCATAAGCATCATATGGATTAACACAATACTTACCCTGCTCCTCAATCTTACTTTATTTCAATGATAGGAAATGTTTAAAACTTGGTACTATTTACAGTGATACTGACGATATCTCTGCACATGAAAGATTAAAATGGATGTTTTTCCAATGAACTACAGTAGACGAGGTCTCAGAAGACAAAAGTGCAATCACTGAATCAGACAAGAAAGAGAAACTTACTGAATGAACAGGGTTTTCACCAACGACAAGGACTTTCTGGATAGAATTCCCTTGCAAATGTCAGTCCAGCTTTGATTTTGTTTAATGTACAGATTTAATGAAAAATTGGTTGAGTTTTTTAGCAGGGTTATTATACAATTTTGATGAGAAATTTGCCTCCTTGAAGTGATACTGTTTAGGTAAACATAGTTTCTGTAGAAAATCTTCTTTTGAATTACTAGGAATGAAAGAACTCCAAGTGTTGACTGTTATATATGATTATTATATTAAAGCCTAGTTGGTGAACAACTGTGCTCAGCTGTCCTGTCATGCAATATGAGCTTTCATTTTACCCCCAGATTCATTATAATGGAGAAGAGTGATTTGGATTCAGAAATTATATAAAGCTATCAATTATCTATAGAAATCCCACTGCTGTCAGACGGTATGGAAGAAGAGAAGAAATAAAGGAGAACGAAATGCTTGATAAACGATATTCTGTGTAGCTATAGAGTATGCTACAGAGGTTACTCTTAAAAGTTTCCCACTCGTTTTAGGTAATTAAATTCATTACTCCATTTGTAATGTTTGTCAGGAATTCCCTATTGCATATTAATAGTCAGGTTAGGTAGTATACTTCACAAAAAACTTGACAGATTTCTAAAGACAACTGCTGCGTAAGGACAGCAGTAGAAAATTACTGGATTCTCACGCAGTATTTGGTTAAAGGTAATCTATTTTCCCCTATCCTGCTCACACAAAGAATGCTTCCATTTTGAGTATGTTGTGATCATAAAAGTCACAGACTGTGGAACACATGAATTATCCTTAAAGAGTCTGCCTCTGACGAAGGCACTTATGCAAAACCATAATGGGAAAAAATAGGGAGTTCCACAGCAAAATTCCCAGGCAAACTGTAAATTAACCTGCTTTAGGACTACCAATTTAGCAGCATACACATTATAAACATCGTAAAAATATACTGACTAATGCCTAATAGCCTATACCAATATGCTAACAGAATAGCAGATTCACCTTGAAATCTTACATTCATTCCATTCTAAACACTATTGTGCAATTTAAAAGTTATATTTGTTTCATTAAAAAAAGACTAAAAGTTCTTTAAGCAGTAGCATAAGAGCAAATTATCTATTTCATGAGCAGAGCTGAAAATGAAATATGGTGTGTCTGCACTTGCATCTGAAATTCTGTCCTATCTACACCTTGGCAGAAACAGTCATGTCTAAAGTTAGGAAGCGGGTTCTAGCTCACTGAGGGAGAAGGAACTTTGCAATTGCTGCCTTTTGCATAAAGAAGTACCTTTATTTTATTTTTTGCTTTTTTGAACACCATTTCATGCCATGGCAGAGTCATCAGTCTATGCTTAGTTTATCTTTGTGCTCACTTGTAAGTACTGAAATGCAGAAACATAGTGAACCCTACTGCAACAATTCAGAATATCTGGTCCTTCCCACCCCTATTGCAAAGCTCCTTCCTAGTGGGAATACAGGATTTTCATTTACACATTAGGGTCTCCCTGGAAAATGATTTTTCTCCTCCTGCATAATTTGAGATATGACAATAATTTAATATTCTTTGTCCAAACACAGAATAAATCAACACATAGTTATTATGACAGTTTTTACATTATCCACTGGTTAGCTCAAAAAACATTCAAGTTCATAAAAAAATCCTTAAATTACTCTAAATGGCAATAAAGGAGTTGGATTACATTGAGGATGTGATTTCAGTATGACAGGTTGCCTTGATTCCCTTTTTTTTTTTTTGCTTGGCCTGAGCCAGAGTACTAAATGTGAAAATGACGGCTTCATTTTGGTTTATTTTTCTGCCCCAATACTGAGTCAAAACTTACAGACCTTATGCAAACTATTTACTCAAATCAGAAGGACTTCTGCTTTCCTAAGACACAAACAATTGGTTCTTATTGCATGATTTGAATAACAAAATTGTGTTAAAATCAATTTATTTTGAAGCAGTATAGCTGGCTTGGTCTTCCTGATGGCATTTTGTTACAGTACCCACTGTGCTATGTAGCTCTGTCTTATATAGCTCTCCATATATTCAAAAATCTGCAATGGGATTGTTCCACGAAGAATTTAGAGGTCTTTTTCTGCTCACACTCAAACCAGCTTTATTTTATGGATAATGTAACAGAGGAGGAAAGATCTGTCAGGGTTCACAAAGGGAACTGGTAAATGAGTCCAGGTTCAATGGTACTGTTAGATGACCCCTTAGTAAGTTAGATAACCTAATCAGTAAGGTACATTAGTATGTTAATAGTTAGTAAGATATCTGATTATTTCTGATACATTAAGAGAAAAATATTTTGATAGTAATTCAGGTGAAAAGCAGTATTAAGAGAAAAAAAAGTGATAATTTTGGCGATTTGGATATTACTGTTCCAGAGGTGTCATTTTCTAACGCATTTAGATAGACCTGAAAATTATTTGTCATTCCAGTACCTATTACTGATTCATCTGACATAATGGAGATTTTACTGCATCCTCTGTTATGAGTTGCTGTATATGTGATTCCATAGATTGTTAAACTTTTACACCTACTCCAGAATTCAATTCCTTCAAAAATACATGATAATGCACAATTATAATGATGTTCTCAGTTTGAATCAGCATGTTGCAGACAGTTACTGCAACACATTGCCTGTCACTGAAGCTGAGTTATGATTAATACCTAAGCTTCTTTTTCTCATTACTATGCAGAATGCCTAAAACAGCATTTGGGCACTAAAACCAAAGGGTTTTTTTAATACTCCCTTTCCAGAGACAATCCTGTGCAAGTTAAAATTGAAAAGTCTGCCATCCACAACTTTAAAAACAAATATAGTTAGTCTTGGGGCCTGTAAGATTAATATGTATGAAGATAACACTCTACTGAATATCTTTCATGCTATAAAAACAATAATGCCTCAATTTTTAGTAGCTGTATTAACTGTTAGTGAATTTATTCCCATAGCAAGTAGGTTTTTCAAAGCAAATTTGGGGAGAATGTGCCTTTCTTATTTAGTTTTCATTCCTACAGCTTATTTTGTGATTATTATTATTTTTAACTCACAGAAGGTGCTCAGATACTGTGCTAATGAGGATTTTTCTTTCTAGATAGTGTATTTATGCTCATGGACGTGGCTTAAGCTGTATGGTTTTGTGGCACAGAGATATATCTTAAAGAAACAAATGCTAAATCTGCTGTTAGTATCAAATAGGTGTTCAAAGAATTCAGATAGCCTTCTCTGAACTGACTAGAAAGTGTAGCAAGGCTCTCTAGCGCAGTAACTGATGGACACTATTAGGTCTTCTTTCAGGAGGCTACATCACAACTTCCCTTAAAGCAGCATTCTGACTTCTGTGCTTTTATGTTTGACAAGCTCGCTAAACAACAAATAACAAATTTATAACAATAAATAACAAATAACAAATGCTGTATCTTAAGATCTGTTATCTATCTCAGACTGCTAATTATGAGCGATTTTTGAAATGTTGGCAATCTTTTGGAAGTTGAACTGCTTGGAGCTAGAGTTCCTTCTGCTCTTTTTAAAATGTTTTTCAAGGTCATGAATCCAGCTACCTGTTGCTGAACAGGTTATTTTTGTATATTTTCTAGTTTGTCATCAATTCTGTTCAACAAATATGTTACCACTATATTGCTAATTGAAAAGTGAAATACAGCCATCATCTGCCACCTATGCTACATTTGAATTATGGCTAAATTTGGCTAAAACTGGGCGTTGGAAGAAGGTTAGTAAGTAGATGAGTGTGATCAACCGGTAGGAAGCAGCTGAAGGACTAGGAGAAATTTGTTGAGCAAGAAAATACACGTTATATGCTAGTCTGGCAAATGTACTTGGAATATGTACTACATACTTTGCTGCTGTTTGATGTTCAGGGAATGATATTAGCAAATACTCCTCTTTTCAACCATTGTGTTTTTTTGGCATTGTCTAGTCTAGATTATTTTCCTTGTGATTTTTCAGCTTTGGTGATTTTAACCTAAGTAGAGTATTAGGGCCGATAAGGCTCCATGTTTCTTCTGTTGTTGAAAACACAACATGAAGCCTACCAAGAACAGATCTCTCTGAATGTGATTAAAAAATAACCCCAGCCAAACAAAACCCCACCTTTCAGCATATTCCATCATTCTTTGCTGTCGCTGGCAGAGTTTCATAGCTATCAGTCAGCTATCATAAAAAGCCCAGTAATAATAAGGGTGTTACTTCAAGGTGAAGACTGCACATAGCTTATCATAGGGACTTCAGAATACTGTAGTATTCTTTATATGAGGTTACACAACAAAAATATTCAGGAACTCATGATAATACCAACTTATAAAATAGTGCTTCTATCAGATCACATGTACAAAGTCCACATAGTCTTCCAAATATTTCTAGTATAAAGTGGGAGTTTTGATTATAAAATCCAGCATAGGAATTAATTACTTAAACTGTTCCCCCCATCTCTGTCAGTTGTCTAAGATAAAAAGTAAACATTTCCTCATATCCATAAATTATTATTTTTCCTCTGAGCATTCCAGTACTTGCTTTCTAATGATTTAGATCAGAGAGCAAGAACTGGTAGTCTGAGCTGTATATGATACAATACAGTGCCATGCAGAAACACTCGCCAGAGAGATGCTAGCTGAGGTAGCAGCAGCACAACAGGCACTGTAAGTACTGTGTGACAGCAGACAGAAACAGCTATGATTTGAAGCAGCTTTTTAATTTTAAAATACACAGTGCTATAAAGCTAGCACAAGCTTGCAGTCTCCTCTTTTTCTGATTTGTTCATCATCTTTGTCGATATATCAGGATCCACCTGACCAGTCAGCCTTTGCACCTTTGCCAGTCAGTTAGTGCCCTGGGAGAACGAAGGCCTGATAAATCTGAGCAGCCGAAGTTGGGCTTATGAGGCTGACTGCTGGTTTACCACAGATTTGCCAGATTTTCAAGGCTATTGCACAAGTTGCTTTTGACTGTTAAACTTGTTTCCTAGCTGAACTGACATCCTACTTGCTCAATTCTGATGCTTGGTTCTTACCCTGATCACCCCATCCAATCTTTGCTTTTCTAGTTCTTGACTTTGGCACGGTTCCTGACAATATTTACTGCATAGACCTTTGACTTTGTGGAATCAATTCCTTCCCTGTTTCCTGACCTTACTTGCCTTGGCCATGGTAACAGCTTCCCATCCCCATTTCTGATTCTATTTGTCTGACAGATTGTGCCCTAATAGTATTAAATGCGTACACATGCCATTTAAAAAGTAATTTATTCTGTAAACTGTCCTTCTATTTCTCCTGCTGAAATAGGATTGAGAAGATGAAGTGATATAATAGATTTTAAAGAATACAAACCTGTAATTTCATTTCTGATTCAACAGTTCAGTCACAACCTCTTTCCATAAAAAAGTGTCAAATGCAGGAGGTAGTTCAGGTCAGGTCATTCCTAATGAGTGAGTGGCACTCTTTTCTTCTCATAGTTGTCACTCATAAAACAAACAATCTCTGTCAGGTAGCATGCAGAAACAGCCCCAGAGTCAACTCCATGGAGAAATAATTGCCTTTGCTAGAGACTGGTTGTTACTTTTGCGACAGAACTGAGATACCTGACGTGACGAGGCAAAGTGGTGACTAATCGTGTGCCTTTAGGATCTTATGAAAAAGGAATAACATGGAGGTTAACTCAACCTAGTTAACCAACTTTTATGATAATTAGGTAGCTAATTTTTTCACTCTACCATGCAGTAGCCCTAGCTGCTTGAATCAAGTCCTAGTAAGGACCACTTGGTGTAAGCTGGGAAAAGGTTACGCATATTCCCTCTTGCCCATCACTTTCTGGTTTATATGCTGCCTGCCCAAAATGAAAGAATATGAAAGCCCTGATATGGCCTCCAAAGTATTATAACCTTAGTGTGAGGGAAATGGAAAGAGGCAGACTGTCTTCTGTAACCTGCCTCTGTTCCTGACATACCCAAAAGCCAGGCTGAAGCTGAAAGTAGGGATTCCCTGCCCACACTACTAAAGGTGGGGAAAGTATGGTGTAGAAATGTTGGGAAGTTGCTAGTGGCTAGGGAAATCTGCTTTTGTGCTACCCCGTTCAGCCAGAGTGATGAAGAATGAGATTATCTCATTCACATAACCCTTTTTTCTCCTCTAACCATGTTTTCAGAAATTGGAAACTTCCTCTAGCGGCTTCCTAGCTCTGGCTTCCTAAGTCTTCCAACAGTCTCCTGGCTTCCTGCCCCTTGCTCCTACAAGTCTGTGTCCTGACTTGGAATTATTGTTATGGATCCTCGGCATTTCTTGAGTTGATATCTGCCCTTAGCTTGCTGAAACTAGCCTAGGCTCTTAGTGCTTGGTCACTCAACTAAATGACTCAATGAATGATGTACTATTCAACTCTACCACTATAATGATTAAAAGGAATGAAGGGCCAGCTGACTTGAAAAGAAAAAGAAAACAGTTTATTAAAGAAAAAAGACATTTTAGTGAAGGAAAAAGTAAAATAGGAATTGTATCACAGAAACGGCAGGAAAATAGAAGAAGAGAGAAGTAACCAGGCAAATAAAATCCACAGAAACAAACCCATTGCTGTGCAACCCTCCACAACCCTCCCCAAAATTCTCATGTAGGAAAATGAGGATATATTTATTTTATATGACTGCTGTAAAGACAGACATCACATAAGGTGGCATGAATCTCAGGTAGTTCAAACACTGGTATTTCCAAGAGCAAAGGAGACCTAAGAGCTGAAACTGGTAATTTAGAATCAAGTTTAACTCTTAATGACAAAAAAGGGAGGAAGCTTATCTAAATCATCTGACAGAGAATGGTGTCTATGAAGCTTCTTTCTAGTGACTCTCAAAAAATGAGAAGCATATTAATCTAGCCCATGACCTGATAATTCCTCATCTTTTCTACCCCCACTGGAAATATAAACATTCACAGGTGTTAACAAACTGCATCTTTCAAATCTCAAAAGCAGTAAGCAATGATACATTTAGTACTGAGTACATTCCTCATGAACTGTATTGTACAGGTCATGATAGTCTTTCTTCTTACAGACACATCTTCAAGATTCAGGTCAATTTTAACTTTAACTTATTTAAACATGAAAGTTTCTAGTTGTTATGGTTATAGAGAAGATCATGAAAAGTATGAAAATGTGATTTTTGTGCACACTAACGACTGCAAATCAAAACAAAAATGAGTTTCAGGCTTATGGTATTTCAAACAATCTCATGCTTTGTTGATGGGAGAAGTGAAATAACCTCATTATTTTTGAAAGGTCAGAATGGCAATTCTTAGCACTAAGTTCTTAATAGATAGTACTAGTCATTTGACATTTGGCATTAGTTTATAAATAAGCACACTGGGGGAGGAATCACATATTCCAGAATTCACCTTTCTATTCTGAACACTCTTCTGAACGATGTAAAAATAAAATTAATATATAATCTTTTAAGGCCAGAAAGGGTCATTTGGTTGTGAATTTGATGCAATAGGGTAACAAACTGATAGGAACCTGTAATATGTATAATATATAATAGAGGAGTGAAGTATTTAAATATGGAAGACTAAGAGATACAGCTACATAAGTACAACAATTTATACTTAATCAGTGCAGTGTCCTGTCATTATAATAACTTCAATTCTGGAACACACTGACCAAAAATCTTCAGTCAAATTCCACTGTGGTGACGTACACATTTTTTATTATGAAAACAAAAATAATCATCTACTATCATTGAACTAACTTGATCTGCAGCAGTTAGAATCCTACAGTGAAGGAACAAAATAATTACGAGAGATAATTTTGGCTTTTAGCCTAATCTAGTGGATCAAATTGGGAGGATAGGAAAGCTGACGAAAGCAGCTAAGAGACAGAAGTGTGCCTTATACATTGAATAATAAATAAAAATACAGTCTGAGACACTGCTGTATGCTCTACTTTAGTCATTAATTAATCAAGTTATATGTACATGTGGGAGGCTGATAAAAAAACTAAGCAAGCAGGTTCTGCTTCAGCATGCAGATAGCATGCAGCTTTATAGCTGCATTTCCATCTCCTGATGAAGGAAGATAATTATGTTATTCTCTTTCTGGTGGATCTGTGGCACAAATAAAGGCATTTTGGCTGAAAATCCAGATGACATTGGGTCAGCTAACTGGACGGTAAGGCAGTTCCTGCTTCTTTCACTGAGGATGTATATTTGCCCTTAGCTGACCTAGGTCACTGGCTGTAAGCTTGACTTCAGCAACTTGGACATTAAGCTGCAAGTGCACCTTTTGTCAGATGCTCAGCCACTGTGATTATTTCTTTCTGACGTTGAACTCATCATATGGCTGATGAGAGTTCTACACGAGCCAACTTCTAAAACCTCTTCAAAAGCTAAAGCTTGTTAGTTTAGTGGTCTGCTTCTTAAAACAGTTGTCTCTTTTCTATAGGCTTGTTAAATGCATGTTTCTTTTGTGCAAGACTGCTATTTATTTCCAAACTTCCAGTAATAGGCAATGGAATCATGTCATTATTAACCCTCAAAGTCCGAAACTGGCCTTCCTGCACCTCCTCAATTTGTAAAATCATACACAGTAGTTACTGGGTCTTCTTGCTTGTTTGCTGAGGTGTCAAATATCTATCAAGATTGGTGCTCCTTCACTTAAAGAATTAAAAATCTGCATCTATTTTAGTCAACAAATGGTGTTGTACTAGACTTACTCTGCAGGTTTGAAGTGAAGCTTGTATTCTAAGGGACAGACAGCTTGAGGTTTTGACCCAAGAGGTGGTAAGACTGTGTCACGCAAATGTGGTGAGAAGATACATGGTAAACTTGAAGGAAGAATTAAAATTAGCAGATGCAGTAATTTGAAACAGAATTGAAGCAGAGAGCTGGTCTTCAAGGACTTCAGAGAAGAGATTTCCATGACAACAGAACACTTAGGTATTCAAATTAAGAAACAAAGCATCTTAAAAACAATCAGGAAATATACCTCTATTTCATAGAATAAAACCCAAACAATTTAGAAGCACTAGTTCTGTAGAAGAAATGGGGACGGGGATCTGGGACAATAGGGCCATTGCTGGGCAAATTCCCTTCTGACTTGTATCAGTACCACTCTCTTAATCATTGAATCTTAGAGATATGTATGGACATAAGATACCTCAATATCTATACTAATGCTGTGACAGGATCAAAAAGCCCTAGACTTTCTTCAGTATATAACAGCTCAAATAAAAATCTTGAATGATGGACCTTCACAAACTTCTTCAGATGTCTGTTCCAACCTTTTGACAACCTTAGAAATTAGAAAATTTCCCCTGAATTTTAGCTACTTTTTGCTGCAAACTAAGCCACTTTTTCCTGTGACCCTCTACCACTGGCCATGGAGAACAATTGATTACTGTCTTCTTTGTAATGATCATTTAACTATGAGAGACTATTATCAAGTCCTGAAAGTTTTCAGAACATTAGGCAAAGAAATTATGTTTATTATAGTGGCTCTTGTTATTATAGATACTATGTTACATAATCTCAGCAATAAGTATTGTAGCCCTCTTCCTGTGACCCATGCTGTACTAGGAATTTGGTAATTTGTTTAAGAGCTTAATACTCATTAAGAAGAGGAAAACAAATATATGATTTATGATCATACACCTCTTTTTTGTCATAGACATCATATCACATAATTCACAGACTTACCAAGCTCCACTTAAAAACATTTATTTTGCCTTGCTTCCTATTCATTTTGGAAGGCTGTTCCAGTGCTTGAATTCTTTAACGATTAGCAGCTTTTGTTTAATATACGATCTAAATTTATTTATTATAGACTAAATTTATTTATTATAGATCATACCATTTGTTCTGGTGCCCACATTGGCCTTTAGCTGAAATAGTTTTTTCATCTCACTGATATTTACCTGTCTGATGTATTTATATAGCATTCATATCCTCTTTTGGCCTTTTCATATGAAGCTGCACAAGCTCCTTTAGTCTCCTCATATACACTGGGCTCCTCATGCAAAAAAGAGTATCATTGCCATTGAAAGGAGAATTTGACCTCATGTCTCTGTGTATAGATATACTAACAAAACATATTCCATAACTGAATAGTCCATATTTCTATCATTGAATCGTTAGTTACATACATTTAATAATTATATTCCCTAGAGGAAAAACTGTAGGAACGAAAATGCTTGAAAACATTCTGAAATATGCTAACTTTATCTCGTTAGTGACTGCTTCATATTCTATGAGTTGGCTTTCGAAATACCTAGGACTCCCTGGACTTTTGCTCTTAAAATCCTACAGTCTGACAGCTCCTTGGATTTGGAGTTAAGAAATGGAAAATATGAAGCACTGCATTCAGTTACATCCAGCAGTTGGCTGTACACAGCACTACTATTTTCTGATCTCCCCTAGCTGAGCATAAAAGCCATTATCTTTTCAGCTGTTATTCAGATTTTCCTAAGAAATGATGCGTGAGGTAAATAGGAAAGGGAAATGGAAAATGTAGGGAAGGGAGAGGGAGGAGCAGAGTGGGAGAAGGGCTTACTGGAGCAGAGTGCCGCATTCCCTGGTGAGAATGGAGGACAAAAAGCAATAGGAAGCCAACATACACTGAATGTAAACCTGCCAGAGAAAGGGCTGAGAAATCATGTTGCCACAAACTGGCTCAATTTGAGCAATATGTCCTATACCAGGGTCAATTCAGAGTTCTTGGTTGCTGTTTTTTGTTTGGATTTTTTTTGCTTTTCTCAGCATAGTGCAGATCACTATGAGCACGAGATCTCATTTCACCTGAGATCTTAAAGCCTATGATCTGTTTTAAAAAAAAAAAAGATTTTTTTTTTCCCAAGAACATAGGTTTGCTACAGCATAACTAGCCAATATTTTCCTTCAACCTAAACCTGTCTAATGCACTGTTTTTCAGTGTGTGTCCTCTAAAGTTGGCTACATTTCAGCAGCAGGTGAAGCTGCTCCCAGTATGCTTTTATTTTTAAAATGCTTTGTGATCTGCCAGGCTAAGAATGAGGTGCTTAAAAATTGCAATGCTGGTATTTTCCATGAAGTTCGTTTAAATATGAAACATTATATTGACTCAGGTTTACTAATGAAATAACTTCAGTGACAGTCTAATAACGACAACAAACAATTTAATAGCAATTTACAAAAAGTGATAGAGATTATGCCAAGAAAGTCTTTGAGCAGCACATCAGACTGGTGTTGAATATTACATGTGTTTTTTAAAATATAACCTTGCATTAGTTTGTAATGATTTTCTTCTAAAATATCTGCAGTCTGGATATTACAAACCATGAATTACAGCTAAAACATAAGATATAAAAACAGAAGACAAATCAAAAGTCAAATATATAAATACTGGCACTCAACAACACAGCAACTCCAATAACCTGCAGCATACTGAAATAAAGCCAAGAAACACTGATACAGCAGCAGAAAAAAATGCTGGAGTTTAGGATCTGAAAGAACTGAGTACTTATTTACCATTGACACTGAGTGAGGGGTGGGCCCCTACTTCCCTGCATTTTCTCTTAAAAGCCCCAACAAAGAACTCAATCCGTGTCTGCACTGATTTACATCTGCACTGATTTACATCTGCAGAAAATGTTGAAGTTGGAGACCTGTTAAATAGTTGTTTTCTCTTTTCCTTTTGGTCACTACATATAAATTTTGACTTGTTCATTAATTTATGGTAAGTGGAATATCTTTTGACCCCTAGACAACTTATTACAAAATTTTAATTTTAAAAAAATAAATCGAGTTGCAAGGGAAGTAGGCTCTCACCCTTTCCTCTCACCCTCTGCTCTCTTTTAAACAACAAAGTATCATAATACTAAAGACCAATTTTTTCCCACATTCCAGGGCTGGCCTTTACTGTTTATTGCTATTCCTTTCTATGCAAGAGTAGTGATAGACAATTAAATGCACAATATTCTTTTAAAGAAGTATCATAGATGAGATTTAGTAGGGACAAAAAGCAGAGGTTACTCTTTCTGAGAGCACTGAAACACCCTAAAACTTTGGGCACTAACAAGAAATCTTGAATATGGAAGCTTTACTGTCCTAGGGGCATGTAACTTGTTAATAGTGTGCAACACCTTTCCTACCCCTACAATCTCATTTTGCATTTTTTGATTCCCCCATATCCATCCTAAGATGCCAGCAGCTGGAGGACCCTCATACGTGTAGGAGACTACTCATTTGCATCAAATACTTATATCACAGACATTAAAATATTTGAGTATGGCTAAAGTATAGTTAAGGTTTTCTGATTAAGAGTAAAAATACAATGTTTTTCTTGGCTACATCCTTACACAATATGACTTAAAAATAAATAAAAAAACACTTCTGAAAGTAAAAATAGTCTTAGAAATTTATTGTAGGATGAAGAATAGTTTTTCTTTCTCATGCCTGAATAACTAAAAATTAGCAAAATGCAATTTTATCACTTTTTGGAGGAGGAAAAATATTTATCCTAGAAGTAAGCGACAGACTGATTTAGGTGTTTTTTTTTCTCCCCTGTGAAAAAATTATAAGTGACATGGAGTATAAGCTTAATGTCAAATTCTTCTGGGTATCAAGAGAGCTCCCACCCAGAGGGACACCCTCCAGCAGAGGAAATACTGGAAAAATAGCTTCTCTGGAGACCTAAGCGTAAGGTAGTCAGGCTAAATCATTTGGGCTTAAGCTGGTTCTATTCAAGTGCTTTATAATTTATTCAGTTCCTTAGTGCAAGTGCAGTTTGGGTTGCTGTGCTACTGTGTTAGCCCTTTGCAGGTGTCCCAAGACCAGTGGGAGAGCAGAAGAGACTGGAAGGACTGAATCTTTGGATATTCCTACACAGTTTCAGAGCCTGTGCCTTTTCTCATCCACACGCATAGGTAGTAAAAAATCAAGTCCTCCCTGAAAGGCTAGTACTACCATTAGAAATCATGATGAATACTTTTATTCATCACAGATGATTTATTTTCTCCTTTGCATGAAAATGCCTCCTTGATCATTGGTCTAGCTTTGTGATTTACCTATTAATTTTATATATTATGTATTTTAAATAGGTGTGAAAATCTGAGCTTGATATGGACACACTGAATTATAATTGTGTTAAATCTTTCCAATTAGTTTAAATTTGAGGCTAACAGAAATATGCCAATTCAGCTTCTAAGAAAAGAAATCAGCTGGAAAACACATCAACTATTTCAAAAGAAGAAATTAAAATTTTATCATAGATGACTGGGAGAAACCTTTAGACATACATGCACCTTTTAAAAATATGAGAAAAGTGGTATTAAAATATAGCTCCAAGATGCGTATTTGAAATATTCTCATTTTTAAAGGTAGAAACTAGAATGAAATTTTCTGTGTATTCATAGAAAATTTAATTATATAGAAATGATGAAATCATAGTTGATATCAATTTTTACTGAATGTTATATAGAGCAGATACATGGACTTGACATGCTAATGGAGGAAAATGAGTCAGGTTTAGAAAACAATAAAGAATTTGCTGTTTAAAAGGCAACTGGAAAAAATCAGATTCTGAGGCGTGTATATATATATGTGTATATTTACATATAGCATCAAAATTACAAATACTTAATGTTTATATTTGTCAATTACTGCTAATGTTTTTTCATAGTTTAGAATCAGATAAAATTAAATCAGCTGCTCAATAGCTGAAAATCTGCATAGTTCTATTATTGCTATAGTTCTTATGAAGTCAGGAAATCATATTTATTTATATCTACTGAGCATCTGTCCTGTTACATTTAAATAGGTTTTCATTTTCATGTACTGCATCCTTTATTCAGAAGTAAATAGTAAATAATATGCTAACATTTGGATCTCCGGTTGAGGTGGTGAAACAAGAAAATATATATCTACAGGGCAAGAAAAACACTAATAGGATTAAACAGCCAAGAAATATGAACAGTTCAAAAGGAAGTTTGGGAAAGACTATATGGTTTCTTCCAACAGAAGTGCCATAAATAACAAACGTGGTTCCCTGTTCCTGGGGCACAAGTTATAACACCACAATGTTGCAAGATGAATCTGATGACAAATGGGAACAACACTTTATTTGTAGGTTGGGCACTTAGTAGTAATTAGCCACAGTTTAGTTATTGCTGGGAAAATGGCTACCCATTGAAGAGCACACTGCAGATTTAAGGAAGAAAAGAATTGATAATATGAGGCCTATCGCCATAAGGAATTAGTTGACAGTAGCTAGAGCCAAAGCAGCTTTAAAAAAAAGGTTACCATAACAGTAGCTGTGAAGACAGTCCTAAAGTCATTCAATACTAATTAAAATCAGTTTTGTGAGAACAGAAAGGAAAAAGTTGGCAAAGCGAACTGATCAAACAATTTCAGGCAAGGCCCATCAAGAACAGGAGGTGCAGGTGGGTGGAAACAAAGACAACAAGCAGAAAAAATAAAGGAGATGAGCTTGGGAGAACCATGTAGATTTATGGAGACTATCCATTTTATCTGGGTCACTTTTTTTCTTCCCCTTGCCTCAGCCATGGCTCAGGCTACCTTATCTGTACAACCCTGCTCGACATTGCAGAGCGGACATTGCGTGTTGTGCTGCGTACCTGTAATTCTTGCTATGACGCAAGACGAACATCTAGATTAACTGACAACTGCAAAGGTATTTTGATGTATTACTACCCTTCTTTTCTTAGCTCACTCTGTTATGGCCAGCTGCTCCAGCATATGCAGAGTGTTTTCATAACTCACAGAGTTCTGATACAACAACAGGGTACAGCAAAGTGAGCAAAGAGAAGTGACAGCCATAAATCAGATTTGCCTCACTTCGAAGCCTGTATATACATATGTGAGAACAAGGACTCCTGCAAAATTGTGATAAATTACATTTATCAGGCAGGTAAACTTCTTGAAAATGATAAGTAATTTCAAATCCTGATAATGAAACCAAACCCTGGTGTCTCTTCTGACTTCTTTGCATATCTCTGATGATGAAGAGATGGATTCTAGCCACCTGAGGATTCTCCTTTCAGCAGGGAAATCTCTAGACAGCATATAGCAAATATGGTAACATTGATCTCTTCCTGCCTCTTCACAGTCTTTCCTAAACCTCCAGCAACAAATGTATTTCTATCAAAAAAATCACTTGGCAAAAGCTACTCAGCACTGAATTATTCTTGGCTACTGCTATACTACAGAGTAGTGTCTCTGCTGCCCATTCAAGTCCTCTATCATTCTGCCATAAGACATGACTTATATCCACATATAAGTTTGTCCCATGTAATAGAAGAAAACAGGAGTCTTTTCCTAAAGCGTTTCTCAGCAAGTACAGTGTAGGAATTGCTGCTGTATCTTTCAGCTGATGAGGACCTTTAAAATACTTGGTTCAAGAAATAACATTTAAAAAAAAAGCCACCAAAAATAATACTTAAGGTTTTAGCCTATGACCTTTATGTTCTTTGAAAAAATTACTATACAGTTTGGGGAATGTACACAAAAGAATGTAAAGGGAGAAGAATTGAGATTTCTGAAACAAGTCATTATTCACAGAACAGAAGAAATAGTAAAGAAGGCAACAAAGTTTTCTGCATAAAATAGAACTGGGAAAGCTGCCATAATGGAAGCATTTTCTAAGGATATGTCACGGTAGGGCATGATAAATTAGAAGAGCATTTTAAGTACATTGGCCAAATCAGTCCCGATATGCCTGGGTGGAACCTCCTTGGTTTTAGAGGAATTATATCAATTTTCTCCAGAGCTGTTCAAAGTGTCTAAGTAAATCACTTCTCTCTGGTAGTATTTTTGTGCTCCATATGACACATGTGGTTTCCTAGAATTTCATATCCTCTGGTACAATTTACCGTAATTTGATCAATACAGTATTTTGTAAGAATGGACTGGGTTTGATACACGGCGGGCTCTCTCTGCCAGAGCCGAGCTGACGGCTGCCCGGAGCCGGTGTCAGCGCCGCCGGTGCCAGTGCCGCCGGCGACCCCCGCAGCAATTGCCCAAAGTCCGCTCGGGCTTCGGGAGCGCGCTCAGCCCGGCTCCCCGCCCGCGGACAGGACGCGCGTACTCACGGCCGTGACGGAGGCGGGGGGCAGCCGCGCTGCGCGCTCGGTGGCAGCCTCCGTCCCGAGCAGCCCGCCGCCTAACCGGGCCGGGGCAGAAGGCGGCGCGGAAATCGGGAGCCGGGCCCAGCTCCGCCGGGTCCCGCTGCCCCCGGGCGGGTGCTGCCCGCGGGCGGGGCCGGTCCCGGTTCCGCGCCCGGGGAGCGCACTCCGCCGGGGCGGCGGCGGCGCGCGGCCGCGCTCCCGCAGCGGGGGAGGGAGGGAGGGGGGAGGGCGCGGGTTCGAGACCCGCGGGGGCGGCGGGGTCCCCCGCGCTGGACGCGCCCCCGCCGCAGCGGCAGCCCGTCGCCACCACCCCGGCCCGGCCCGGCCCGGCCCGCCTGCGGCCGCGGCGCCGCTCCGCCCCCTCCGCTCCGCCCCGCCGCGCCGCGCCCCGCCGCCGCTGTCGGCCCGGCGGCTCCCGCGGCCCCGGCGCGGCGGTGCTGCCGCGCTCCCGCCGCGTCCGGTCCCGTCCCGTCCCGTCCCGCCTCGCCTCGCCCCGCCTCGCCCCGCCGCGCCGCGCGCAGCATGGACGTGCGGCGGGTGGAGAGCATCTCGGCGCAGCTGGAGGAGGCCGGCTCCACAGGCGGTAGGGCGGGCGCGGCGGTGGGGTCGCGGGGCTTCGCTCTGCTCATGCCGGGGTCGCCCCCACCTACCTTTAAGCAGCAAGTGTTGCAACTTGGCGGGGCGAGTTACCTGCTTGCGTGAGGTGAAAACGTCTGTGCTGTCTTGGAAAAAATGTGCGTGCGTGCGTGTGTGTGTGTGTGTACGTGTGTGGTGGCTGCGGGGGGGACACGCTAAGCAAGCGCTTAACCCTCGTCTTAGAAACGTTTAACGCTCTGCAAAGTCCGCCGTAAGGTGCCTGCTGTGACCAAACTGGTACTTCTGCCTTCGCTGAACTGAGCCGGGGCTGCGTGTGAACCTCCCGGTGCGTCACGCACGTCCTCTCCGGCCGCTGGCTCCCAGCGGGCTGTTTAGATCAGTCCCGCTCGCACCCTCCTGCTTTGCTCTCCTGGTGCCTGAGCAACAACTGTTTGATGGAGGCCAGCCTCTTCGGTAAGGCGAGGGCTATCTGGCGCCTTTCTCTTGCCTTTACTGCGATGTGCAGTTGCACCTACACCCGAAAAAGGTTACAGAATAACTTGCATTTTAGGGAGGAGAAAAGCATGCTTTGCTGTCCTCGGTGATTGCCACTAGGGTGTTAGAGTTTTCTCCCAGCGTGTGTGGGAAATAGATTTATTCAGAAATGAAGCTGCCTGGGTGCAGTGTGTGCAACATGCTGTTGCCAAGGAAGGTGCCCAGTAAGCTGGTTAAGCAGAGCAAGGTGGGAGAGCTAACGAAAAACTTTGCAAAATAGGTGATTAAAATTTGGGGAAGTTATTTTCTAAGAGAAAGTACAAAGCCATTGAATATTTCCTGCTGTGTTGCTAGATTTCTCGTAAATTATGTGATGCCAGCATAGAATAACAACCTTGCAGTGAAGTCGCTTGGGAAGCACAGTAGAGTCCTACCCTTTGCCTGGTGTCTGATGCTTCTGCTTCCTGGAGGAGACTCACAGCCATGTGTCTTCTGGTGGATTGTATTCGCTTTTTCTCCCTTCTTAATGTCCCAGCTTTCTTCACGTGTTAGGGCTTGAAGCCCTTCAAGAGAGGATACCAGATCATTTGCTTTTGGTGCTAGGAAACTTTTGTGATTGAGTATGCAATTAGTTTTAGACTATCAGCTGTCAGTTGTTAAACTATCTTTGCAATTCTGTAACACTTCAGGAAAAAAATACATATTTAAAGATATTGTGGTTATGGTTTGCTCCCAACAAAGCACTCAGCCACCAAAGTGATGTTGTGATACTTCTTACTGCTTTTCAGATCCTGGCTCCCCCAATTTATAATTAAGATTTTTCCCTCCATATGACACTGTCAGCCTTACAGCTCTATACTGTTAGAGATCCGAAAGTCAGCCTGGTTTTCCAGGACACCGCACCAGTGCTCTTAGCTACAGCTGTGCAACAACCGTTCAAGCCTGGGCTAAACAAAGCTAAGGTCATAATTCAGACATAATGGATTTGCACAGCTGCTATTGAGGCATAATTTGGTTAATGGGTCATTACTAGAATTGTTGAAGCATAAAGAGAGAATACAGCTTAATATTTTGTCTTATAGGTGTAGTTTGCAGTGCTACAGGTATACTTTCTCCTTGCTGCTACCTGTATGTAAACTGGGAAACTATGATCTGAATCCTTGGCATACGAGTAATATGAAATATCAAGATGCTGTTTTTACAGAAATTTTTTTTCAGTTGAACTATATAATATGAACTGCGTGTGTTCCATTTTGGTTCTCTTGATGAGCATGCCCTGTAGTTTTTAGAAATTGATGATGGACTAATTCATTTTAATGTTGCTATGCTTGAGGTAGAAAGATGCACTATTTCACTATTTTAAAATAAAAAAGCAAAATCTAACTGAAACATGAATTAGTGTAGGTAGGGAAAGCAGCTCTTGAGAATAAGCTATTATGTCAGAAACTAAAAAAGGAAAAAAAGAAATGACAGAGCTAAAAGAAATAACCTCCTTTCTTTAAGAGAATGTCATACTGTAGATCACCACTAAACTTAAATCTCATTTGCTAGCTTGATTTTGTGCTGGATCAGGTAAATGTTTAAGCAAGTGTCTAGCTTCACCCCTTTGGACTTCCTCCTTATTTAAGTGAAAGAGTGCATTTTAGTCTTCAGAGAATTTTAGCCCTTTTAGAACTAAACTTCCCTTTCTGCCTTTCTCTTCTCTAGTCGCTTTCTTTCAGGCTCCCAAACTTTCACCATGTATCCAGTGCTAGCCTGCATTTCTGAATGCATTTATCTGTTAGCTACTTAAAGAGGAAGCATTCTGTAGCTACGTTCCCATTATTTCTCTTCAATACAAACAATGTTTAAGATATTACATATTTTGTAAATAGTAATGCTTGCAGTAGCATTGTTACAGGGATTTGATGGTAGTGCATTGAGAGCCAGAAAATGAAACCATCAACAAAAGTGCAACTGTTCCTCCATTTCATTTTCCAAATGACATACAGTGCAAGTAATACACAAGCAGCTTTAATTATGGGAACATCACTTGACTTTAAACTATTTTAATGAAATTATTAATGACAAAGGAAACTTTTTTCATTTTGTATCTTTAAAAAAGTAATGACTCCCTTCATCTGCTGTTCACCTTAAATTTACTGTATTGCAACTTGCAGGACATCTTTTACAATCAAGTTGATGTCAGTTGGAGCACCGCTGGGAGCTGCTGAAGTAACAGAATGCTTCCTCTCCTAGATATTAAGCTGTTGCAAGGATGAACTGTTTCATCACACCGCACCAGGAACAGTCTTTTATCAGCTCTTCTTGTGACGTGTCTTGTCTGTGAGGAAGTTGTATTTGTTCTTGTGATAGCCAAATTCATTTGCTAGTGAGTACTGGTATGAAGGGTCTTGCCAAAACCAAAACAGCAAAAGGAGATGACTAAGAAAAAGTTTGCCTGGGTAAGAATGTGTCTAACAGCAAGGTTTCCTGGGGGTTGAATATCTAGGATGAATTTAAGCTGTGGGAATACTAATATGAGTAAAGCACTGTCACAGTCACTGTTTGCTTTCCATAGGGTATCATAAATTCAAAACAGCAATTGTGCTGGCCAATATACCCCACCTTATTTAAACAGTAGAAATCTTTACAAAAGCTATGGAGCCATTTATGACAAGTTTTGGAGGTCTTTTAAAGGCTAGATGGGTCAGTCTCAAATTCTGCATTTCAGGATAGAGACCTGTACATTATGTACAAAAGGTGGAGAACTGTGAACTTCACTGTACTGTGAAGAAGTATTTATGCAATTTTAAGTTTGCTTAGAGTTTGGTATTCTCTGCTATACCTCTGAGAGATCCTTGTGCAATAGTGTTCTCTACTTCGCTTGTAATGAATGTCTCGCTCCTGTTGCCTGAGGCATCCTTACAAGATGGAGGAAGGAGTGATAGAAGGACAAGAAGGAAAGAGAGAAACTACGTAAGGGAAAAGCTGACAATAGGAATTTGGGAAGAGGGATGCTAAAAAGAAAATGAGGAAAATGAGAAGTGCACTGGAAAGCAATTGCAAGGAAAAAGGGGGAGAGGAAGGAAATGAGGAAGCGGGCTCTTAGAGCATGTAACATACAACGGATATTAAACAGAAGTGCATCCTGTGCAGGGGCACTGGACCAATTCCTTGCTATCCCAGCTGGGATTCACCTGACCCTATACAGAAAGCTGCAGTGGCTTCCCAGGTGCCTTGCACCAGTGTTTGCAGCAGTGTAAAAGCTGCGGTTGGTCTAGGGGCTCTTCCAGAGGCAGTGCTGTAGGTGTCCCTCCAGGCTCCTGTCATCATGCCTCCCTGAAATACCCTTCGTGTCTTTGCGCAGGTATGTGGGACCTTCTGGCCATTTTTTCTTATGTAACTGTGGATCCTCCATCTTTCCCTCGGTAACACAGATATGTTCTCCTTAGAGGAGACGCGGTAAATTAAAAATGAAATTTCCAAATACCATACATTTCTGTGAATGTTACAAAAGCACAAGAGAAAGAGCAAATTAAATAGACTTATGATATCATAAAGGAGGTAAACAAATATTGTAAGTATAAAAATACACATCATGCATGAGGAAATAACTGAAGTTTTTAGAAAACTGAATGCATTTTCATCTCTAATTCTTGTATTCAGTGAGCAAATGAAGCAATAATTAAATGCAAAATTCTAGTAGAGAAAGCCATATTTGATACTGAGTGCTGAAAATGCTTTGGCTTTCCACCAATATCAATTTTATAGGTTTTGCTCAATATGTAGTTTTCTTTTTCATTATTCTGTGTTTCAAAGTTACTAACCAAACTAGGAGAGTTGATATGAGTAAGCGAATGTCTGGACAAGTTTCAGGTTTCATTGGGCTTAGTGAACTGACTTCCTTTCCAGATTTTTTTTTAGACTTTATGAGATATATTGAGACAGATACAGTATCTCACAGTTAATGTAGCCATAAGAGGACTAGATAGCATGTGTCATGGAAAGCTTTTACAGTGTATCAGATATGCACTGAAGAGTCATGCTTTCGGGCAGAGTTGAATATTTGATATGTGCAACATTCAGCTGTAATCTGTCCCATCTCAGCCATTCTGTTTGCCATTGTGATTTATTCCAAATCTTTGGCACTTGAAAAAGAAAGTATCTAAAAATACTGCAGAGCCTGATTGCTTCACTATTTCATAGATATGTGCATTCTTGCCAGCCTGCCCTCCTCTCCCCCACAGTTCTGCTTGTCTTCTCTTTCTTGTGAGTGTACAAGGCATTGAAAGAGACTGTTTTAGAAATCTTGCTTGCCAAATGAACACTGGCCATTTATTGTCCCCTGTTAGCAGAGATAAGAGATGCTCCTACTTGAGACGAGAGAGAAAACGTCGGCACAAGGTTGTGAACTGGGCCAGCAGCCAAATCTGTTTTTCAGTAGTTGTAGTCAATATGGTCTGAACCAAGCAGGATTCTCTTATTTATTAGCACACAACTTAATTAATAGGCCTGGGTCTATTCTGGGGAGATAAGGAGTGCACGTATAAAAACCTCTTTCTTTGGAACACGGCGTGGCAGCAGAGCTGGAGATAGTTCACGAGGAGGCTCATAGGCTAGGTTGGACATTATATCTCTATAAAGCTTGACCAGAACTATATTGTGTGGTTGCATCAAAAGTAAATGGGTGAATGGTAGACACAGGTGTTAATTTTTTGACAGTAGTTGTCCCTTCAGAATCCTATTTTCTCTGGCAAGATCTTTGGTTGCTATTGCTTTGCTGACTAGGCAGTACTTGGCCCATATTTCTCACTGAGTATACCAGGTGCAATGTGCAATATGGAAGAGATGAAAAAATGTATGTAATACATATTTATTTACAGAACTATGGAAAACATGGAATACAGTTGTTTTGTAATGTTCTTAATTATTATTTGCAATCATATTACTGGAGTCTGGTATCATGGGGTCATATACATCTTTTTTTTATTTTTATTTTTTTATTTCCCATTCTCACACCCTACAGGAGAGATCAGTTCTGTGTTGTCCCCTCCATGCGTGCAGCAGCAGAGAAAGTTGGGCTCTAGATTGCTGCTATGAATTTGGAAGCTCTGTAGACAACTATTAATTGGCAGCAGTTTAAAATATGTGTCTGGACTGAAAACACATAGAATCCATTCCCCTCTAAGAATAAACCCAAACACAATAAAAGCTGTATTTTTGAACGCATACTGTGTTTTATTTCTGGCAGACCAGCAGAGACTTAATATAGTGTTAAAATGATCTTTCTGTTTTCTCTCAGAGGTCTCAAAAAAATATAGTGTTGCTATTTTGTATTCTTTTTCACCTATAAAAGCAGCTTCTTTACAGGTACAGTTTATAGATGCAACTCCTGGCTGTATGTTTATAATTTATGCTACAGTGTCACAAAAACAGTATGAAAGTCTTAGATGCTTATGTGTCCACTGAAGAAATGAACTGCAGATGGAAAGCTCAATAATAAGTAATTTTAAAGTAAAAATGCTTTGTCCTGTTAAGAACAATGCTTCACACTTAAAAATCTGGATTTTACTAGAGGAGAAAATATCTTTATTTGTAGGCTAGATGTTTTCACCAAGTAAGATGTAAACTCAGAAGCTCCACTGAAAATGCAGTGTCTAGCATAACTGCAAGGTGGTTGCTGTATTTATTTCATGCAGTCAGTAAGGAAATGTTTGCTATTTTAGTGTCAGGAAAAAAGCCCAATTTTACTGAAACATTGTATTGTTCTCACAGTTTTCACAGTTACCTTCCAAGCAGAGATAGTTTTTATTAAATATCACTATAGTCATTAGGCTTCAATAAAACAAATGTTATTCTTTTTTTTAATCAAATTTTACTCTTGTTATTAATCTAGAAAACATGTTTAGGATTTATTAAAAAGGTAATCGGTGGCCCTAAAACATTATGGTGGGTCTGATTCTTCACAGCTTTCACACTTAATGCACTCACTTACCATTGCACAAAGTGGGAACAACCAGAACAGCCCTGCATCACAGTAACTTGTTTAACCCTGATGCTTTTATTTTCATATCCAGCCTAAGCGACTATCCGTACTGTAAACCCTTTGATACCCTTGGGAATATTGGCATTGAATAAGGATTTCATCCCTAATACTTGTGAAAATCAGGAGAAGGACACTAAGCCTGGGACTGAAATGTGAATCAAGTTTATACATGATTACTTGTAAAGGAAAGAAATCACCATGCTGGAAATACTTAGCAGTAACTTTTATAGCTCTGCTATTTATTGAAATAAAGTCAAATGACCAAAAACTCTTATTGATTCACTCATCTACATACTTGACAGTGAAGTGAGCAGAGTGTCTAGGCTCCCCTTGGTTAGTTCTCTAGTGTCTTAGTATCTACAGTACACAATAACTAGAGGGCTTCCCTAATTTTTATTGCCTGACTGTTGTTGCCAAAGGTGCACTCATCATCTGTGCATTTCAATAATACATTGTATTGTGGCTATTCTTCTCTGCTATGAGGTCTATAGGAGGAAGCAAGTTGAAGTTAGACATACTAGTACTTTGCTAGTTAGGGACCTCACCCAAGCAGTCCTTGACATGTTTCTTGTAAGCATTTCTGCTTTCTGTATGCGCTCACAAAACTGTTGCTGATAACCTGTATTAATTGATTTCTAGATCCTTGAATAGTTTTATTAAATAGAAGAGAGACAATATGATTCAGATCAGAAAGCACTGAGTCATTGCAGGCATGGAGTCCACAATATTGACAAATATCCTCACTTGTGTATAGAAAGCAATAATACTGACTTTTAAAAAATATTTTATTGGTTTTGGTCCAATATATAGTTTTTTGCTTTGTGTTTTAAAGTTCAAGGTAACACTTTCTAAGCAAATAAATTATGTTGTATTCTATCTCACAAGCATTTATGAAAATTGTTTTATTTATTCAGTGCTGAAAAACCCGAGAAAAAATAAAGAGAAAGTTTAAGTAATTCTCACCTTTAAAATTAAATATAGTTATTTGACTTCCTCAGAATTTTAAACAATATTATGGCATATTTAATGAAAACATGTTGAAAGGCAACATTGCACCAAACAAAATGTAAATGTATGATGACTAGAAATACACTAAATGGAGAATGTCTTAAATGTACAAAGTGAGTTAGAATGGAGGAAAAATACAGATTCTGGGGAATTTGTAACATACTTACCTGATAGCATTTGGAATTAGGATCCTCTGAGAATCGTGTTGTGTATGAATCTGTCATATGCAATGAATACTGTTGCAACTGAACACGGAGACTTGGAATTTTACAGTATGTAGAGATCTGTATCCATCTGTATCCATGCAAAGTACCATAAATTAGCGATGTACAATTATGTTTTCAAAATAAGTGAACCAGTACTATTGTGATTCTTTTTGCATGGATGTTACTGCTCATGCTGTCAAGAAATATTCTAGAAAGGACTGACTTTATTGAGATGGTCTGGGTGCCAAGGCGCATTATACAGAGCACTTTGAAGGGCTCTGCAGTAGCGCCCTCAGTGCCATGTGCCAGGCTGAGCCCTGCACGGACTGTGAGCACCACTGCTGGGGCCACGATGCTGGGGAAGTGCGCTTGGCATCCCCGCGCAGAGGCGACAGAAGAATGAAGATTTGGGCAGTGGGACAGCAGTACTGACATGAGCAGATCAGAGCATGCAACAGGAGAGAGAAAGGAGGTGGGGAAATGCCTTCTTGGTGTGTGTGACTTCAGTGCCGTCTGAGCAAGCTGACTGGCATCTGGTGGTCTGTTCCTTTCAGCTGGAAATAAATGAACCCAGTTGATCCAAAATAAGTAGGGAAAAATCCTTAAAGAATGCTCTTTTGCAGCAATATGAAACTTGTACATCATGCAGATCCAGCCACTGAATTGTGTTTTTCTTCACTGAATGCTAGTAACAATATGATAGGTCTTTTCCCCAGATCAGTACGGGTCTTGAGTTTTGACAGTGTAACGGGCTTTAACCAGATGATACCCAAATGTCCTTAATCATTTTGACTCTTGATTCTCATATTCCACTACTCAGTAAGTGAATGGTATGTACATATCTAATGATTCACTTTTTCTATTCTCTTTTTATATTTCCTTTTCCATGTTGATTTATTGGCTTTTGAGGTTATTTTGATATGTTCAGAGAAGTAACACTGTAAAACGTATCACATGTTGCAGTGCTGTCTTTAGAGAAGGATAAATCTAGACTATTTCTCTGGAATATTGTGTGCTGGCAGCTACCAGCACCTGCTGGTAACTGAAACAAGTCCACAATAAAGTTCATTGTTATTTTTCAAAGGATGCTATAACTGAATACATACCCAGTGGCTCTTAGGTGCTGCCCTGATTTCTGCACAGCCAGGGTCTGTAGTCCACCAAATCTAAGATGCCCAAAATAAAACAGAATAAAACCAAACAGATACTCTACACTCTTTCACGACTTAGAGGCATGACTGAGATATGGAGAATCTCATGCCTTGGTTCGGTAAATAGGCACACTTTATGTACTACATCATTCTTTGATCTTTGTGCTGATGATGTTGAGTTTTTTCCCTTTTCCTTTTTGGAATATGCCATATTGTGCCATCATCGTCCCAGCCTGTTGTCCAGAATTGGAAAAATAAGAGCTATATCTTTGGCTAGGACCTACAGGCCCACTTCTTTCTTTTCTTCAAAGCTGTTGCTTTCAATCTCTGTTCATAGGACTATGCCTGTGTTTATTTCCCTACCTGGGCATAAGGGAAAGAGGAGGTCAAATAGCAGAGCAGTTTGGTGAATAGGTGATAGGTTTTGCCCTTTCTACCTTCCATTACATGGTGATGAAGATCCCCTTTGAAGACAAAACCTCCAACGAGTTCAAGCGATGGCTCCCTGCTTGTGCCTCTGTGTGAGTGTCACCGGGAAGGGGTGCGGGCAGCCCTCGGCCGACAGAGCACTTGCTCGTCACCCGCACACCTCACACGGCAGCCTGACGTTGCTCTCTGCTTGTGCAGTTCTTTTTAAGTCGGTTGATTATCAATCAAAAGAGAGGAATATGTGATGCTTCCAGGGGAGCTGATGGCACCCTGTGCAGGTTTTGCAAAACTGAATTCCAATGGCCCGGAGGAATTTAAGGGGAGGAGGGAACACACCTAACTGAATGTGAGTACCTGGCTCCTTACATGGCACACAAGGTTCCCCCTAGTATTTTAACTCTTTATTAACCATATAAGATGGTGGAACTTAAATTATACAGATGAATATCTTGTTTAATTATCTAGCTTGCTGGACTCCACAACGTATAGGAATTATGCAGAGTCTTAAAAATCTTTGCTTCAGTTGCACCTTTTTTTTTCATTCAGCTAATCTTCTGATGCTAAAATGGAATAAAACAGTTCTATGTTTCAATATATAATTATAAAAATCATTTCTTGTTTCTAAAGTCTTTGAGTCATCCAAGGCTTCTTGAGAATCAGTAACTTTTTTCCTTCCTGAAAAAATGAGCATTATTCAGCTAATACCCCCTTTTAAAAAATAACAACTCTAATCATAATTTAACTGTATATTTTACATTACCACAATTGAAAAACTACTGCCTATGTTTAGAAATTCAAAAGCAAGAACATTTTGACCTGTTCAGAATGCAACGTAAAGCAATCTGAAAGCTGAATTTCTAAAAGCAGTGTTTTATCAACAGTCACTTTATATTAACAGTCACTTTAGTCAACAACACTTTAAATAGCCACTAGACTGACAATCCGTTAGGACATTTTCCATTAAAAAGAGTTGTGAAGAAAGTAGACTCTGTGTGTGCGTGTGTGTGTGCATGTGTGTGTGTTTTCATTTCAAGATCCCAAAACACTAATGGTGTTTTCAATTATGCTGTATCACAAAGAATATGTACAGAAACAAATGTCAGTTAAGTGACTAATTCCTAACCAAAGAAAAGAAGGTGATGGCATTATCTAACTGCAAGCGGTGAGTTACCATGCTGATTGTATAGATGGCATATTGTCCATTTTGCAAGTAGTATTAGAACAAATGTGTATTCAAGATTAAACATCCAGTTAATTAGATAAACTAATACTGGTTTCTTGTTGGAATAACACTAAAACTATGCTTTGTGTTCCAAGAGATGATGTATTGATTAAATACACCTTGCATTGAAGCAATTAATATAGATCTTCTTGATCTATCAGTGTCTGTTTCATTATGATTAGAAAGCGTGATCTTACGACAGCTGGAATCATATAGCGTTTACAACTGAGAATTGTCCTATTATACTTAAGCAAAATACTTGTTAATAAGTGTTCGAAGAGTAGACTTTAGTCCTTCAGATTCTGAAATCTCTTGCAGAAAAGGGAAGAAATAACTTTTCTTATATAGTCCATAATTTCATATAACAAGAAACATAGACTATGGCTTCATAGGATAGTCAGCTACGCTGTGACTACACCTTGTAATGCTAATGTAACCTTGTAATGTTAATGTAATTTGAAAGAAAATGAGAAAAGAGATATCAAAATAGAATCTGCATCTCTGCTCGAAATACCAGAGCATGTTTCCAATTCAGACCACCAAAACTGTGACTTTTAAAAAGTCAGCCAGCTGTTTGCTTTCTGAGAAACAAACCTTCTTCATGGAATGCTGATATTTTTTGGTAATAACATGATTTTAGGAACTTGGATTTTAAGAAAAAAAACCAACACCAGGAACAATGTTATGGGTTTTCTGGCTTGTGATAGAATAAATGGACATACACTCAGTCAAGTTTCTAGGCTTATGTGCTTTTCTGAATGCTAGGCAGACAGTGACTAACTAGGCTAATTACTCGCAGCTGTCTACTCAGGGCAGATTGCTGATGCAAAATCCAGCTCTAAATTTTTATAACGTCAGGTTGCATTTGTACTTTTCAGATAAAAGTAATATAAAAACATAAAATCACAGAAAAATACTTTGGAAGAGAAGTTGAAAAGTTTTATTATCCATCCTGATGCCCCAAGGCAGGATCAAATATTTATATGGCTGTTCGGGCAGTTTTTTTTCTAACCTGTACTTAAAAATCAACCAGTGCTGGGTGCTTCTTAACATTCCTACTGCGGAGTTCCTCTTTGACTTTCTTTGAAAACTTTGTTAGAAAGTTTTTCCTAGTTCTAAAGTTAATCTTCTTCCTACAGCTGAAGTCTGGTACACAAAATTGATGCTATACATAGCCAAGGTTTTAGAGTACTAAATAGAATGAAAACATCATTTCATGCATTTTACAGACTGTTGTCTTGTTTGCACTTATGAGTATGAACGGCTGCCCCTTGTGAAGCAGCCTTTGGCTTGTCTCAGCTTGCGATTTAGCATACTCAGCAGTGTCAGACCTCCTACATATGGACCTGTTACCTAAATAGTTGTCCTTCATCCTGTTTTTACAGGATATGTTATTCCTGCCTAATCTGTAATTTAATAACTTTGCACTTATTTGTACTGAGTTATGTCTGTTCAGATTATAACTCCAGCTTTTCAAGACCACTGTGAATTATGATGTGTTCTTCCAACAGGCTTACTGTCCTTCAGCACTGGAGTTTCCTGCAGATTTAGTAAACAACCTCTCATTTCAGTTGCTAATGAAAATGATGAATAGTCTAGTACTCCACAGGCTAAAATATGAGACCAAACACAGATCTCTGTGGAACCCTACTTGTTGTCTTCTACTTTACAGATGATAGCTAGTCTTTGAGTGTTGTTTTTTATTTTCTAAGTTCAAAATCTGTTAGAGAAAACACACATTTTCTGCTCTTTTCACCTAGACTATCTTTTTGCTTATATTTTGTGACACTGTCAAAGGTATTGCTAAAATCAAAGTCCGTGAACTGTATTGCCTCTCCCCTAATCAAAGGTTATTGCTGTTCTCAAAGTCAGAATTCTTTCAGTGCCAGTGATACTTATTTCTCTTCAGGTTTTAGATCAGCCTGTGGGCTGATTTCAAACCTCCTGAGGTGAAGTAGACTTTGGAACAAGTATAAAACCATAACTCTTCTCCAGAGCTGTTTTTGATATTTTCTTAAGCTGAAAACTTCGTAACACCAAGAGCTCAGCCATGCCTACCTCCAGCAGCAATGAGGATATACAAGCTATTTTTTTACTCAGCTAAGATGGCAAGGTAGCTCTAATTCAGAGCTCCATTCAGAGCTAGATTTCTCCTTATATATCTCCTTCAGAAACAAGGGAGAATGATGTAGAGAACTTAAGCAGGCAAGAGTAGACATGAAGTAGGAAAAATAAAAGTAGGGTACAGTTTTCAGCTTTCTTCCAGGAGTTGCTGCCTTGCACGCAGGAGAGATTCCAGCTTGAGATACCCCATTGGCAGTAATTCCTCCCTTCCTAGAAGAACTCCGTGGGAGTTACTGCTTCCACAGAGTGAGAGCAGCAGCTCCCAGCTCCTGTTGGCTCTGGGGAGTAATCGCTGTGGACTAAGCGTCCTTGCAGGGCAGCAACTCTTTTGCTTTTGTGTGAAGCAGCGGCTCTCAAGACAAACTGGTTTGCAGAAGCTGAGGAATTAGGTTGGGGCATCTTACTCCTCTGAGAACCTTGCTGGAAGACTGCAAGGTTCTCATGGGCCTCCAGAGCCCATCTCTTTTGTGGTCTGAACAGATACTTCAAATAATTAAAAAAGATAAAGGACAACTTCAACTTCCAATACTTGGTAATGTATGCCTTTGGATCTTCAGAAAGGAAGTACAGATATGAGGAGAAAACTTTGTTAGTGACCTTTTTATGAACTGTCTCTTTTATAAGGATTTTTTTAGCTCTTGAACATTTGATATGTAGCATGAACATTTTAGTTTTCTCTTCCATTAATAAAAATGAAGACAGTTACTTTAAACCTTTTTTAACATGAAAAGTCAATGTCACAGGCAATAGTGAGGCTTTTTGAAGTTTCAAACACTTCATATTCAGATTATTTTTATCAGTACTGTACCATCTCACACTTGAAAAGATGTGCTGCAGCTTTATATGAGTGTCTTTACCTAATATTATTATAATGATGAAATAGAGTGCGCGCGCTCTCTCTCTCTCTCTCTCTCTCAATTTTCAAGGCTGATATATCTAGAAGGCTTTAATCAAGAAAGATGTCATATATTTTAGATTTTATTCCAGCTAAAGTCTTTTTAGTTAGAATTTTTTTGGTGTACATATTCCAAAATATCTCACTTTTGTCCAATGCCTGATTAAAATCACAATTAGAATGGCTCTTGAATGCAACTGACCCTAGAGGAATTAGTATCTAATTTTTTCCAAATTCATTTGTATAGTTCGATAATTTAGGAATACTGGCATCTTCAGTCTCGTAGTTCCAGGAGAGTTCTGTGATAGTCATCTGTGTCTGTTACTAAATTAAACTGTTTGAATTCAGTTGTGTGATGTGATAAAGCTGTTTTAAGTAGCCCAGGCAGAGCCTTTTCTTAGACAGTCCTACATAGAACTGACTCTCTGACTTTATGCCATAAAATTGCCTTGTGTTAGCCTTGCTGGGAAGAAATGTGTTCTGGAAGGAATGTTACGCTGTTGACCTTTATATGTATAGATAATATCTTTCTCTTTTTTGCATATTTTGGCAACTTCACAGTATTTTGATTGATAATTACTTTATGTTAACCTTCACTACAAGTAATGTATTTTATTCATTGTATGATCTTGCTTAAATAGTATTTTTTCTCCCTTTGAATTTTATTTTAATGTTCTATAAATATATCAGTCTCACATTGCCTTTTTCATTCAGAACAGCTTTGTTGGACATTTGACCTTAGCTGGAAGTAAAGTGTGCACTGAATTCTGCTTATTGTGCCCATTCCTGTATAACTTTTTATTAAGTTAGTAATTAACTTTTTATTAAGCTATTAAGCTAGTAATCATGTGCATCTGATAGTACTCTGGAGAACTGCATTGTTCTTTGGGTGATATTTTCACAATGCTTTTTAATCAGAAATCTCACCATCTTAAAATGAAATTACTGGACATTTCCCAAAGTCTTGAAGAACATTTTGGGAATTGATAGGGAAATGTCTCAGTATCAGATCATAACTTTCTCACTCTAGGCATTCAGGCTATGACTAAGTTAGGGAAATAAGAGCACAGACTTGCAGAGTGAATTGGTGACGTTCAGCAGTAATGAATAAGAATTTTACAGGGTTTTACTTCAGGCTAGCTCTAGTCTAGTTCGATGGGCTGAATGCCTGCTAATAGTTGGAGTGCTTTAAGTGAACTTCTGGATCACAGCTTTTAGTTTAGTTTAGTCTAACAGGGAATCCAGGTTAGGCATTCTGAGATCATCCCCTGGTGTGAGCCAAAGCATGCTAACTGGGCGCTAGTAGGTGATTTCCTTTGAAAGCACATTCCTGATCTGAAGGGAAACAAGCACTTCTCAGACAGTGCTGTGGGAGCCTTCCAGTTCCCCCGGAGCCCAGAACCTGGGTGAGGCTCTTGAATTAGTTTCATCTGTTTTGCAGAATTCAAGTCTCACCCTTCCTAGTTCATTGAATGCCAGGGAATATGTGGAGAGAGAATTAAGGAACATCTTGATCTTTTATGAGTGTGTGTTTGTTAAAGATTAGATCTATATATTTTAGAGTTTACTAAAATACAGAAAAATCTTAATAGCTGATATTATTTTCACAGAATTACATGTATTACAAAATCAGAGCCAATTCTCTGTCAGAGATATTCCTAGTATCGAATGTAACCCAAGCAGAAACTGTACCTTGTTACTTGATAACTGTTATTTTAATTAATTTGCAGTTAATTCTTATTACATGGATTCAGACTAGTTATTTAGTTGTGACTAGCATCGTGCCTGTACAGAACAGGGTACAAAACTCCCATCAGCTAAGTATGTTCTTGAATAGCAAAGTGAATAGCTGTGTCAAAAATAAACACCACAGACTGGAAAGGTAGAATACACGTGTGCTAGAAGTTTAGTGCTGGGCCCAGTAAATATACCCGCTTAGACTGGCTGCACCACAGACTATATTCTGCAGCATGACACAGCAATGCCCCAGTAACTTGTAATTTCTGTGTTCCAGGATGCAATTACTTGTCAGGAGAGAACCTACAAAGTCACTACAATTCCAGAGATAAAATTAAGTCAATAGCACTGCAAAGAGTATAAATCAGTGTGGAGGTCGACTAATTTTATAAATTACATTAGTATGTTATGAAATATTGTGAAATTTTAAAAAACTGTGCCAGCACTGTGTACTTCACGGAGTACTTTAAGGACATCTGTATACAGATTTAATGTTTGACCATATAACAGTTTCGTGGGGTCTTAATTGCGTGCCTTGACATTAGCATCTAATATTACCCTCGCTATCTATAGAAACAGCCACAAAGCCAATGTACTCCATTTGGTATTTGTAATACGTTCACCTGTATAAGCTCAGAAATGACAATTTGCTTGAAATGTCTTTCTGTGTTAAGGAATCAAATATATTGTTCACAGTGATTATACTTCTTTTCAACATGGCTAAATCGCTTCCAAATCCTGTTATTTCAGAGATGACGCAGCTACCAAATTTATTCTTAGCTCATGTAAGTGCTGTCTCAGCCTACTATGAAAAACATTTTAAAATCTTGAATAGATGAAAGCTTCAGCCCCTGTTTCCCATAGTCAGTTAACTTAAGAAAAACCACAAAGGCTTATTTTTTTTCCCAAGAAGTCTATACGAAGAAAGCTATGCCATGATGGAAGGTAAAAATAGAAATTATTAGTTGTAATTTCATGAATGTTGAAAGTGACTGAAATGGATGACTTTTTAAAAAGTGGCATTACAGGACATCAATGGTAATTAAGTTCCTCTGGATAGTTGTGATTTTGTGGCCCAAAAAATTGCTGCATTTTTCATCCTTGTTTACTTTTTTATGCATAATTTTGTATTTAAAAATTATGCCAGGGATGATCCTCATCTGAGGAGAGAAGAAAAATGAATTAATATTTTTAAATAAATGTCAAGGAAGAGTGTAGTGATGTATTACACTGGAAGTGTGATTCTACAGTTTAAAATGTACCCTGTAACTAATAGATTGTGGATAGGAAAGAATTGTTTTAGGTGTTCAATATCAAGTAATTCAATTCTCAACTACTAAAATGTATAGACACACAAAAAGGAACGTTGATTAAGTTATAACAGTTTAATATCTACTCAAAGATGTAAGCACTCAAGCATTATACATTTGAAAATATGTTTATCTCTGGAAAGTCAATGAAACCCCAAAACTGTATTTCATTGATCTATCTGAATATAATTTTTAGGATAAATTCTTGTATTAAATCAAGTTTCTCTATCAGTTAGGACCCTTGTTATTAGTTCTTTGCACACCTGTAGAGTAGAATGTGATCTGTCCTTTTTGCCATTTCTTTAGAGCTCTTGCTATATCTGATCAACCTTGTTAGTCTCCTGTTTTACGGAGAGCATTTAGTGGCCTAGGTGAGCATCAGTAATCAGGGGTTTGAGCCACACTGTTGAAACCGTGCTTCTGTATGTGTATGCATATATAGAGGGCAAGAAAATTAAGGATCTTTTTTTTCCCTGTTTCTCTGTGTCTTTGTGTATGGTACTTTTTACTTGATTATGTAATACATCCACGATATCCCTAAATGAAGGAAACTAAGTCAGGTAAGGAAAAGTAAACATATTGATCATAGTAGGTTTTGCACAAGTTTTCAAAACCTAAGTCTGGGACATGTACTAAGCTGTTTTCTTTTCCCAGGGAAAACTTAAACTAGATTAGGTGTTCTGGAGTTCTCTCACATTTTTCACCTTGATTGATTAAGTGATGTTGAAAGTTTCTTAAATGTGTTATAGCCCACAGCAGTAACATTTAGGATATTACATAATGACCCATTTAAGGAATGCAATCAGAACAGATGCTATAAAGATTACTTATTAAGATGCCTCCAGTCAAGTCAAAGAATTTTGCAGTTACTGGTTGAACACAGGGAGCTGCACAGTTGAACACAGGTAAATATTAGCCTGCTTTTTAAAAGAAAAATATTTGGTGATTGCATCATATGTCAGAAATTTCTGTTTAGAATTAGAGTATTTTATTCTTCTCTTCACAGTCATTTGAAAATATGGGCAATTTTCCACTAACCTGAAGTTCTGCGATCTTTTAGAGACTTATTTTATGCTAGGTTGGATACTGATACCATGGTTATGGTTTTGCACCATTTTTTATACTGATGAAAAAGGGAAAATTTGTTTCTTAAAGCTTCTTACTAGAAAGTATTGCGTTAATAAAAAGTGCTTTAAAAATGTTTGAGGGAAGAGTATGAGCTGGAATGTTTGTACTTTTCCAAAATCTCTTTTTTTGTAAACAGAAAAGGTATTGCATAGAGACTTGTTCTGTCTTAAAACACTCTAATCAACACAGCCTGGTTTGCAGGTATTTGTAACATAGCTAGAAATTAAAAAAAAAACCTTCTGAAACCTTTCCAGAGAGTTTAAATGTCAAATTTTTGATTATCAGATTATATTTCTTGTCAAAAGCACACTTAAGGAAATTATCCATTAGATTTTACTAACTCATAAGAGTTTAAAAACAGACTAGTACTCTGAGGTGGTCCTTACAGCCACATTTGCTCTCTTCCAGTTTTGGAGCCCAGACAGACTTTAATAATTGTCGTCAGACCTGCATGCCCTATACTAAGGACTTCAGTGGGACATTTGGTCAAAGTATTTTTCTGTGCCAAAAAAATGTTTGTTAGAACTTAACACTGCACCAGTTATTTTAGCAGTGTAAGAGATGGAAGTAGAGAGGAGATTCACATTCAGTCACTTCATTTATTACCGGTTTGTTTGTTTTGAAACATTCATTTTTTCAAACTGTAAATGAGAACAAGATACTCAGTTTTCAAAAATGAAAACTAGGATTTTCTTATAAGAAAACATGACTGCACTTGTGCTTAAAATAAACCACCAAATATTATAATAATTAAAACCACAAATAGGAGATTCAAGAAATATTGCAACTAAGCTTTTTAGTACATGCCAGGTACCTGTGCTAGCCCTGTGAACTGGATAGTGTTTTTCCTGCTAGAAAAGATAAATAAGCTAAACTAACTGTCAGAGGTATCAACTCACTTTTTTTGCAGATATCAGCTATGCTCAAGAGTGTCAGACTTTTTCACTGTTTGTTATTTTGAGACTGTATAAGTACATTATGAGTGTTCATACCCTTCCACATTAGTAAAGGAAATTAGCATTCACTGGCCAAATCTCCCATGTACTGCAGACTGCCGGAAACACAGCTTTTCCCATGCTTTCCCAGCAAGCCGCAGCTTGTTGGAACATGCTCTGTCGTTGATAGATTGGGCTACTTAAGTGGTGTTGCATGATGCAATCCCAAGGTGTGTATGACCAGTGATGTGGGAAGTGCTGTTAGGATGGGAGTTTGGGGAGTATGACAAATGCCTGGGATAGGTGTCATACTCGTGAAGTCTGGATTCATGAAGTCATAACTGCACAGAGCAGTGTACATGGGGTTACGGAGACCCAAGCTGAGTGTAATTATTCATTTCTGGACAAAATTGTCATGACTGGCACAGCTCAAAGTAGAGCCGTAGACCTTTGGATCTCTCTTGCTATTGACATCTTTATTCAAGGTTGTGTAGTCCACAGAAAGGATAAATCATAAAACCTGCCTGAATTTATGCTTGAAAATTTTCTGGGGTTAGAGGTATTCTGGTGAGGAGAGAGCCTGCTCCCTTGTTCTACTCCCCCAAGCTCTCTAAGACATGATCATCCGGACTTCAGATGGAAGCACTTCATCTAGACTACAAGAAAGAAAATATTCAGAGAAATCTGGTTATATTCGTTTGCTACCTTTTTAACAGATTAGTGCAGAGCCCATCCAACACTATGATTTCTACATTCATTAAATAAAATGAATATGTTAATACTAGCTTGGGGCAATCTGGGGATGCATTAAACTGTAATTAAAGCTAGTGCAAAGTGTTGTATGTGGACATCACTTTTTAGAACTAAAAGCACTTAAATGCAGTTATATAACTCTAGAAGTAGTGAAGTTGCAGTGATTTTGAGCAGAGAGCTAGTGAAGTCATGTGTTCTATTTATGTTATTTCTTCACCATTGCAACCAAGTTTAGCTTTACATGTTGGGGCATAATTTGCGCTGAAAGTTGATGGTCTTTGTTTTTTGAATAAAATTGTTTTGTTTTCTAAAATTGAATATTTCTGCTAATGAGCCAGCAATTATTTAAAGTGGATGGTAGCAGGCTTGCATATTATTCTGTGACTCATTTGCAGGTCAGCCAGGAAAGGATTCTGATAAGTAATAATAATGGAAGCACCTGTATTTTAAATTGTTTTCATTGAAGAACCACTGCTTGTGTTTATTTTTTGTCTGTGATTATTGTATAATAGCACTGTTATTTTTTGATATAGATAACCACAGAAATGCTGAAATGAGTGCTCTACACACCTGCTTGGAGCACATTTGATATTAATTTAAAGCTTTTGATACAAGGGATAAGTTTCATATCCCTTGTTTCCCTTTCCTTGCATTTAATTATGTCTGATATTAAGACACATTGCCTCAGGCTTTATTATGTCATGATTTAAAATGGAAAATAGGAAAATATTTAGATATTGAATGATGGAGGAAAAAATAAACAGAGAGCCTGTCTAGTATCCCATCTTCCTCATTGCTTTTTGATCTTAGGACGTGGTTACTACGGCTAGATAGCTGTGTAACTGAGTCTTTAACATGTTCATCCATCAGTTTATTTGCAGTGTATGTGTAACCCCTTTAAAAGAGCAGGAGAAACCAAGCCGAGAGAGGATGGGTCTGATGTTACAAGCCTATGATATAATGGTGTGTTTAAATCAAGTTGACAGATACCTGGCTGCCCTGGTTCATCCTTCTGCTCGATTAGCTTAAGATCTTTTTTCCTATAAAATGACTTGCAAAATTTAGGGTACTTATAAGTAATAAACACTGTTGTACAGCATGATGTTAGATGGACTACTTCAGATGCATTGTTGTTCTATTCCTATTATATAGTTCAGTCTTTAACAAAGCCAATCAGATATTGATGATTTGTCCTCCCCCTACAAACCCTCTATTCATAAAGCTCTTACTGGTTCATAGAAGACTTCTGCACACTTGAGGACTTGCAAAGTTAGACTAAAGCTGGGCACAGTCCAGCAGCCTTTAATGGGATAACTTAGGTAAGGCTCACTCACATTCAATGACATCTGGCCTCTTAACTGCCCTTGATGATTAATTCCATTTTTAGAGAAGTTTTTCTTCCTATTCTTAATGTTAACAGTTTACTGAAACAGGAAACAGCAACACACCACCACTACTAGGCACTGGTAGGGAGAGCAGTATTCTGAATTCTTTGCTTCCCCTGTGGATGTCTCCAAGTATAATGATGCTCTTCCACTTGCATCAGAGTTCGAGGGCTCTCCAGAGAGTCTTGGAGTGCTCGAAATAAAATTGTGCTTTTCAAAATGCCCCAGTGAGTTTTCCCTTTGAAAAAGACTGAGAGCAAGTTGTGAGATTTTTTCACTGTTTTGTAAGATGCATTTCAAATAAAGTAAAGCAAGAGCAATCGAAGAACTCGTATGTTTTGTTTTAACACTGAGACATTCAGCAGTACCTCATACAAATATATAGGTTCTGGCAAACATGGTAAACAAAAGTTTCAGTTTCCTTGCCCTGAATATTAAATGTTTTCAGACTGACTAGGGACTTACTTAAGAAATAAATTACCAAGTTTTTACTGGGCAAATTATAACATTATGACAATTTTACTTAAAAATAACTAAACAGGGATAAAGTGAATGAAAAATCTGTTACCTGCTTTCTCTCGGATGGGGCTATTGCAAAGCATCCAGACAGCAGCTTGAATTCTCCTTAGCTGACTACAAAAAGTTTACAGCGCTCGGTTTCGTATTACGGGGAGCAGTGGTAAAGATTCCAGTCTCCCAATTTTTTTAAAAATGTAAACACATTGTTATGGTTGGTGCCTGCGTATTCTGGCTTCCATTAGATAAGTGCATCAAGGAAGCAAAAATGCTGGGTTCAAGAGAAGTTTCTTCCACAGCCTTATTTCCAGCCCAGAGATAACTGGGCAGTAGTGGAAGTCTTGCAAAGACCCAGATAAGTCTGTTGTTGGGTTTTTAAGCCATTTCTTCATATCAAGTGGCTTTGGCAAAGATCTAGGCATATCTGAGGTGTGGCCATTGTTTAGAAAGGTGTGATAACCCTGACACTATCTTTTAGTAAGAGCTAACCCTTTGAAAGATTTTTGAAGAGCACCAGCATTTATGACTTCTTTTCCTTTTGATAAAGAAAATGCCTTCTTGGACACTTGTTCTGAAATCAGTTCATTTCGATGAGTTTTGGGGTCTAGAAGGTCTAGAAGTACTTAATACTTTTGAATATTTTTATCCTGCATATTATTTAAAATACAGGTGGACTTTAGGAATGAAGTTCAGGACTGGTTAAAACTGGTAATACATAGTTTGCACATAGGGAAAAATTTGGTGTGGCATGTTTTGCGTCTATTACATTTGTCAAAACTGCTGACATCAGCAGAAATTGTGGTGCATTCCTGCATTTGTTTCCAGCTGTACGCTTTTTACTTAACTCAGAAGTTAAAGTGGATGTTTGAGAATTTTGATAATTTTATTTTACTTTGAAGACTTTTTAGTGTTCAGGTGAATAACAAACAAGTAAACAGTTCCTGCACAAACATTGCTGGTCTCTGTTCTTCATGAGAAGTGTTGATCAAAAGAGGGCAGCAAAGTAGCTTTTAAACAAAACCCTAGATATTATCTTTTTACATGTAGCAAGTACTTATATTCAGAATTTTATCCAGGTTATTTTTATAAGGGAGCTAACATAATGTAAGAAAAATAGGCATAGAAAATACACAGTATCATCAGAAAAATATTGTTGAATAGATAGTTATTTTAATCAGTATCAGGAATAAAGAAATGTGTTTTTTTTCTGTTTAAATAAAATCAAAACTTTGTGGAATTTACTGCTACAGAAATGGTTGTTTCACTCTGCAACATATGCCGAATAAAATATCGATATTGTTTTATAGGCAAATATGGACATACATGTGAAAATATGGTCTATATGATATAGAAGAACAAGAGATGTGTTATGCTATTTAAACAACAGGAAAAAATGCTTTTAAACAGACTCTGAAAGGAAAGACTTTTTAGCTTCCAGAGCTCTCTTAGAGCCAAAGATGTGATTCTCAATGCTATTTAAAGGCGGTGGAAAAACTGTTACAGGTGGCTTCTGAGAAGCCAGAAAAGCCACTTCCAGATCACACCGGAAAAGACTTGCAGTGGGCTGTTAGCTTTCCTACTCCCATCTGGCCATATCCATGCACTGGATTGTTTTGAAGCAGTGGGCTGCTATCTATCTGCGTGGCTGCCTTCTTATTTTGAGCCTCACCGCTGTGGTAATTTCAGTGCAAATTAACTGAGAGAATTCAGTAGCCATCCAATGCACAGTGTATGAATAGTTTTTGATAATAGGAGATTATACAAATGATTTTTTCTTTGAACTGTACTTTCATCTTTTTATAAGTAATCTAATGTTTTGCAGCTTTAAAACCATCTCTCTCCCTTTTTCAGGCACTTGAAAGGAGAGGTTTTTTTTCGTGCCAATGTAGGCAGCTGGCACAAAGTTAAATGAGTGCTAATTAAGTTTCAAGATTTTTCTGTGCTCAGAATTCATTATATATAAAGCCAAAAAGTGTTTTCCTGCTTGTGTCTTATCTTTGTAAATTACCTTAAGAGCATGGTTGCTCAAGCGTTTAGGTACATGCATGAACTATCCCATTTTTCAAAGCATTCCCTGTACTAAAAAGTGTTGAAAAGTTGTGAGCAGAATATTCAACCTCTGCTTTCTTTTACCTAGGGTCTCATTTAGGAACGTGCTTCTGTCAGATTGTCTTCAGTGGGGCTTGAGTACTTGCTAAATCTTGGAAATGAGAGTGCTTTCTAAATACAGGTATTTTCTTGAATCAAAGTCTAACCTCTGAACAGTGACAGAGTGGAAGGATTTGTACATGAAGCTTTGAAAGAGCACAGCAGCTGTAAGATCCAGAGAATAGAGAGGGTTCATTTGTTTCTTATTCAGGTATGTTCTTACATTTTCTAGAAGAGGATTAAATGCTTTTTACATAATATTGTAAAGAGTGCAAGACATATGACCTCTCCAGAATTGTTGACATGAACAGGCTTTAAGCAATAGCTTAAAACTGTTCATTGATTTTTTTTTTTTTGGTCCTGAATTGGTGATTAAGTTAAATAAACATTTAAAATCAGAAGTCTTAACAGGAGTATAACACTTGAATTCAGTACCCCAAGCGTATTAGTACTAATGATTATGTCTTTCTAATATAATTATTACTAATCTTATGCAGTGTCAGAATTGATAATGAAAAAGACTGATATCTTTTCCCATTATGGAAGTAATAATTCCTTCATATTTTGATTTTAGTCTAAAATATAATTATATATAGCTTCCTTGATGTATTTCAATTTCTGTTTAATACTTAGTACTTTAGATGGCCATATAAGTACAATAGAATAAACCTTTATTTTTAAGCATATGTCAAATAGCTTTGTGGTTGACTGGACTACAAAGCAAACTTTGCATTCACAGAGATGCTTTCATAATATTAATTTAACATGTGTTTCATATTATGACCGAGGAAGACTTCAACTTCCCTTCTGGTCAGCATGTACATTTTTACATGACTCAGACATTAAAACTAGCACATAATATAATGTAACTCAGACCCATACAATTACTTCAGTGTAAATGCTTTAATCTAAAACTTTACCATTACCATTTCTGTTTTCAAATTTCAGTAGTCAACTGTATCTGCTGCTGCGACTGACGAATTATAATACTAATCTTCAGATGTTTTCATTTCTACTTTTAACTTTCTTAAACCATGACTGTATTGGGATGAAACTTTAGAGGACTTTATGGAGGGAAGAAATGTTCAGCCTTCTTAATGAAGAACAGGGAGGAAAAGACGTTCTCTTATCAGTTAAAAAAAAAAAAAAAGTAATGTTCCTTTTTGTGCCAAAGTCAATTAAGGCAGCAAGTTGAAACTGGTCTGGAAGAAATGTCACTAAGGTTAAGATTATTTGAGCTTCGCAGTGAAAACAGACCTAGGTTTGGTTGAACTACACTTGGTATTTAGGCAAGAAAGGTTTGATTCTGCCAGGGCTCACAGAGGTCACCGTGGGCTCTCACCTGCTTCAAGCACATGCAGATCCCAGCTTTTTAGCAGTGAGCAGCTGGTGTTCCTGTTAAAGCTGTTCGCCTCTTTTCCTGACACCTGTCAGGAATGCAGCAAGAGCTTGCAGTGAAGATATGCTAGAAGGGTCAGTTATTTACCATTGAGGTACCCTTGTAGACTATCTTCCAACCACGTACGCAGCTATGACCTGAAACGGATGTGTTTGCCTAACTTTGAGCACTGAAGTATTCCAGGAAACAAGCGTTTTTGTAAGCAAGGCACTAGTATAAGCAATGAAGGTTACTGAGGAGCTGTAAATATATGGCGATTTCCTCCCACACCAGCGACTGATCTTTCCTTACCTTTTCCCTGGAAGAGCATGTGGTACTTAATGCATTCGTTGTTTAGAAGAAAAAAATCACAAACAAACCAGTGAATAATCTTTCTGATAGCAACTGTTTTCCTATCTTTGAGCTGCCTAAGCAGTAGGAACTGTTATTTGTGGATAATAACGCTCTCCAAATTGTCCAAAAGTTTTGATAAATATTATGGGCAACCGACTGTTGTACCAGCATTTCTCTTCATCCAGTATTTCATCAGCTGCCCTAGTCTGTTGCATGAGCTAGCCTCAAAATTCATTTTTAGCTCTTATAAGAAGTGTTAGAGTGACAAAGCTATAGCTTTGGAATTGACATTTTTTGCCACAAGGCTTCTTTTGGCTGTGATAAAATTAGAAGGTAGAAGATTATTATTTTTTCCTCATACTTTGGGGGTTTTCTTATCAGGTTGTTTTCTCTCACATTTCTTATTTCCAGTATAAATTTGCTCATCATTTGTGATATATATGCAGAATGTGCATTTATTATATTCTTTTCAAAGGACCCTGATTCCTTTGGCCGTGGTAATGATTTGTTTTTCTGTATAGTGAGTGGTGTGGATAATTAACTTTCAGCAAATAGGATCAAGTTTTGAGGACTTGCTCATGAAAATCAATGGGAGCCTAGGTGACTGTGTAACTTCTCTATTTTTGCAGCCTCGTTTGCCCTGCTTCTTCCATCATTACTTTTTTAGATGTGGATATCATTTTGCGGTTATCCCAGAAGTAAGAGTTCGGAGTATACTGTGCATTTCCCAAGAGTCAGAGAAACAATATTATTCTTAAAACAGAAAGCAGCTTATTGTCAATATGCCTCATGACTACTAGCTGGCAATTTCTTGTAGATTTTCACGTAATGTTAAAATCACTGAAGTAGGGTTTGTTTAGGGAGTTTTGTTTCCCCAATCCCCCAATTCTGCTGATTTCTATCAGCTCAGCGTTTGGCTCATTGATTTAACTTTTTTTAAGCTCTCTTCTTCTGTGTCTCAAATAAAATCCAGCCATGTGTAACTCATTACACTGTGTAGGTTTAGAGAGTATCAAAATAATGATTCTCTGAACTCTTTGAAGTTTGTCCATTACTGTTTGCATACGTGATTCTTGCCTTGCAATAACTGGTGGAAAAAAAAAAATCTTGTTATATAAATATGGTCTGCAACTATCTTATCTAAGACTTTACTTCTGGTTTATCCGTATTTACAGTTGTTTTCCTCTCTCACACTTCAGAAAATAGATGTATGATGCGTAAAACCTAATCACTCAGTATTGTGACACAAAACTGAATCTCTTGTATATTTGCATAACTGCATAGATACACATCTTTTGGACTGCCTTCGGAAGCATTTCTCATAGTTCATGTTTATTTTCTTTTCAAATCTTTCATATTTGATTGATGAAAAATCACATTAGTGGTTTAACTGAAATACTGTTTCATGAGCTCTCAAAGGATTTCCTTCCAAAGCTTGAATCAAATTACTGGAAACGGTTTAAAGAACATATCAGCCGAGGGAAGAAACTAAAATCAATACAGCCTAAATTTATAGCCTGATTTTTAAAGATACTGCTTCTTGTATATCTCTAAGACTGTGATCCTATTAAAGTTGGGACAAAATGGTGCTCCTTTACTTAGTAGATTATGACAAAAAAAGCATAAGGAAGCAGCTATTAATGAGCGAAGGCACTGGTCTGGAATGCGAGCTGTCTAGGTCATTCCTGGCTCTGCTACTGACTGCCTTGGGCAAACCACACGCTCTCCTTCAGCTTCCGTTCCCATCTGTCAAACAAAGGAAAACATCCTTTCTCCTGGCCTTTATCATGCCTACTTGCACTGTGGTTCAGAGGAAAAAGGAATGTTTCTTAAAATGTGTTGATATGGTACCTAACATATCAAAGCCATTAGGCGCTACCATAGTACGGTAAGGGACAGCAGCCCGTAGGCAGGAGCATTTCTGGCTTCTGCTCGAGTGGTCCCTGTCCGAGTTGTCCCATTCTGCTGACCCTCTCCACTCATGAGCCCCCTTATTAGAGGACATTATCTGTACCTGGTGTACATCAACTGTTGGTAGATAATGGCTTTTTAATGCTTCCGCTTTTATGGCTTTTCATTTCATGATCCCATAGTGCCAATGAGTGCTAAGTCTTGATGGAAATTGAAGGGAGACAGCAAAATGTATTCACACTGCCTAACTTTGGGCAGCTAATCAGGTCAGAATATGTAGGCAGAGAGAGCAGTTCAAAGCAGAACCTGAAGGTATTCTCCATCACCCCCTGATGGTTCTTGTCCTGTGTGAGTATACACGGAGCCAAGGGAGTTTACCCACCCAATTTAGCTACGGAAGTTGGGTGCCCAGAGTCAGATGGCTCCTGTGCCTTTTACTCTCCTCTAACTCAGCAATTTGTGAATGGGATCTTTGATCTTATTCAGGCAGAAAATTTCTTTTTAATATAAAAGCTTCAATCACTATCACTGAAAAATGGTACAGTTTATAAGTGGCTGCAGATAGCTTAAGAGAACCTAATGTTTTTAGTTTCATAGCTTTTACATTGAAATGCCTTCTGAAAATCTTCTGACATGATCCTTTAAGGAAGGGTTGGTTAATATAATAAGTATTTTTTTGTCTGAAATTTGTCTGGAAAGAAGCAATTTTTCCTGGTGCACAGCTCTGTGTATACTCATATTTTAATATACCTCTTAACATGGAAATGAGAACATGTATTTGACAGGTGCTTAGCAAGGTTGGAGATTATTCAGTAGTGCAAGTGCTTCCACTTTTGGGGTTAATTTGGCTTTTTTGAATTAGTAGAGAGGTATACAGTAAGGTGAAAATTAATATGATATCACATGAAGATGAATTAAGTTAACACATTTTCCATCCTTGTAGTAAAAGTTTATACATCATAGAATTTTGCATTCTAGGATCATTGTATACCTATTAAGTAATAAAGTTTCCAAACCCATAGGTGTGTGCTTAAACTACAATTTGTATTCATGATACTGACCCTACTATCCCAGTCCTTATAGGAAACATCATGGTACTTAACTATTCTAAATTATCAGAACACCAGAGTTCACTTTGTTGCGCTAACATGGTACAGTACTAGGTCTGGGAGAAGCATCTGAATGCTAAATCACCTTCTCATCTTTCTGCAAAGTGTTAGTTTCTCAAAGTATTGGCTGAACTCTTGGTACTTCTATTCTGAGGTTAACAGTAATAACAGAATAAGGGTTTGGGGGCCATAGGACAACTGTCCTATTAATTACATGGACTGCTAGTGTTTCTTCTTATGAATATTTTAGTATAGGGAAAATAAAGCAGAAATTTGATAGTGCCACATATCCTGAATCTTTAGCTCTTGTTCCCAGTCTCAGTAATTATTTTGCATCACAAACTGAATTTTTAAATATTGAATTGCAAAGGTGTACAGCTGTGCTTCGAATTTTATAATACAGTAGATTCCACTTCAGTGCCACCATCAGAGCTGATAGTGATGGGTGTAGGAACATTAAAAGCAATGCAAGCTGTTTAGAGTGTAAAGATATATAAATCCAATGGCAATTAATCAAATCTTGAATTGTTCAATGCTTAGAAAATGTATCTTATCATGAAAGATCTGACATTATTGACTAGCAATTTGATAAGAGTGCCTGGAGTCTAACAGACAAAGGTATAATACAGAGAATCCAGACTGCAGCAGCATTTCCTAACTTCTCCTTCTCCCTCTCCTTCCATGAGTTTCCTTCCTCCTTTCCTAGTTTCTATCATCTCCCTCCTTTACTGTAGGACCACAACTGGGAGTTCCTTTAAGTCTATTGAAATAATTATTGTGTTATTGTTTAAAATATACTAGTGTTGATATATCATTTCTTTGCATTACAATATTTAGCAGTATCAACATACTCTATTGGTGTCAGTGTGCCGGATGAGTCTACTGGTAGTACCTGTCATGAACGCATATACTGAGTATTGCTGTGGCGCAGCAGATACTTTAAGTTTATACCTTACAGTGCCTGTATATTCTCATGAATATATATTTTTTATTATCAATACATAATATTTTTCTTTGTTTGCTAGTGCCCCTCAGGTCTGCCAATATTTCTGAGCAAGTCATTTAATTTAGTCTCTCAGTTTTCCCGTCTGTAATATGGTGTAATGAAAGGTACTTAACCAACTCTGTATGGCTCTCTGAAGTCCATAGTTAAAATTTGCTCAGTTATCATTACAAAAGATTAAGTATAATTGTTTTGCTTCATCATTGAATATTGTGTAACAGAAAGTGACTGACTGACATATTGTGATTCTCACACTTTGGTGTAGTCAGTGGACTCCAATTACTGAGAAGTAGGAACTCCCATAAATGAGTGAAAAATGAATGAGAGAATGCAAAAGAAAGAAAAAATCAGAATATCAGAAGGAAAGTGTGAAAAAATGTCAAACAAATGGTATGAATGCATATTCCTGATTAATTGGACCTGACTTTTAAAATCTAAAATGCTAGGTGTTGGGGAATAAGCTTACTGAAAATGCAAGTGCTTTGTTACCTGTGTGCTTCCCAGCATGCGATATACAACTTCATTTGATATAAAATATTTAACTGAGAAATCACAATCATTTCTGTTTTACAAGAACTAGAAATATGTATATTTTTAAAAAAGAACAGTAATTTCTTCCTACTTTCTGTTCCCTGGTTTTACTCTTCTATTTTAGTCTCCTTAACAGTTACCACATCCAATTACAAGATGGGGACGATGACAAAGCTGAGAGCTTTCATGTTTAGCAGTAAAGTCTGCCCATGTCAGCCACACATCAATCCACGTGACACTGGAAGGTCAAAACTCTCATTATTATTTGCAGTGTTTATGACTACCTTCATAACCAACAGTTTCAAGAACTGAACTATAGATACTGGAAAGTCATTTGATGTATGAGATGGTTTATTATTTTGAACCACTTGATATTGCCTAAACCTGTAAAAATAGGGATATACTAAAGAACATTATTGTAATTATTCCATTAGGAATCCCTTCAATTATTCAGGTGTTTTAATCACTTGGTCATTTAACATAGAGCTAAATGTTGATGATCTGATAAAATACGAATTTATATGGAATTTTGACACTGTCGTCTTTGCTGAAGGACAGCGTAAACAAATGCAGACAAGTGGCCTAAAGTTGAAAAATTGATTCATCTTGAATTCATTTGTTAGTATTTAGGTGTTATATACTACAAGTACTGTTAGTACCTCTGGATTTTTTGAGAGAATCCAACAGAATTGCTACAGAACATTCATTAAGTTACATTTCTAGCTTTTAATAACCATGAAGGTAACCTTGCAAACAATCTGTGAAAGGAGAATAGAACAACATAGTGCTGTTTCCTTGCATCTGCAAATGATAACATTTCTTATAGTCCAAAAATGATCACAGTAATCTCCTAGACTGACCTCCCTCAGCCAGAGGCCTTTCTTTCCCCAGAGGTTGGAACATACTTTGTTTCAAATACGGTTATTGTTTTGAACAAAACCAAGCAATAAAGATCACCACTAATGTTTAACTACTCTGACTGTAAGGAAACTTCATCTTCTCTTCCAGATTTGTCTAGGTTGAGTTTTTAGTAATCGCGTCATACTTGGTCCATGTCAGCCAGTCTCAATAGTTTTCATTAATCAGATCTCTCTTCCGTGTATATGTGTATTCACAGAGAGATGTGATTATTTCATAACTTCCAATTCAGTAAGTCAGGTAATCTGAATTCCTTAAGATATAATTGCTTTCCAATCATTGGATCACTTTGTAGTGATCTTTTGAATTCATTCTGTTTCTCATCTTTTTTAAGGTGTGGACTCAAAACCAAAATGGTATTCTGGTATAGTCTTAGGTTTTTTTGTCGGAACTAAGAATGAGCTTCTGTTCTTTGTTCCTAGAAGTGTTATTATGCATTATACTGAACTGAGAAAAATTACTGAGTTTATCCTTTAACAGTAAAATATCCTCCTGAGTACTTATTCCATCAATCTTTACATGTCTAATTTTCCATATAAGAAATTTATCGTGTCCTTTAAATTGCTGATAAAATTTAGAAGAGTTGGACAAAGACCCCATCCCGTCTCCATTCATAGATGTATTTTCATTATTGGGTGACCTTTTCCATTTTTGTTTAAAAGGATGTTAACTATGAAACAATAAAACTTAATGAACAGAGACATAGCTGAAGACACTCTTATGTAAGTTGATGGGGATGATGACACTAGTGATAACACACCACCTAGTTAAAGTGCTATGTCACACAGAAGTACCTATATTTAAGACAGGTAACACAGTTCTAATCTGCTTATAGTTATTCAGCCTTCTTGAGTTCATAACAAACAAACTATTCTCCATTTTCAGCTGTTGAAATGTGCAGTTTCTGAATCTAGAGTTTGTTATAATGCATCAAAGATGAACAGTCCCCAGCTATGCTGCATCCATAAGCAATATAAAAATAGATATAATTTTATCTCATTTTCCATCCTTTATTAGTACAGTCTAGCTCCAGTCTCACTTTTGAAAGAAAATTCATGATATATGTTTTGCCCAAAGAGAAGAATGAGAAATGGTTACTATTCTTCATTAACACTGAGAAATACATGAGCTTTCTTTCATTTAATAAAGGCGGATTAAGATAAGACTTTTGTTTGTCTCTCAAGTGCATCTTCCAAATGGTGTAGAAATCTGCAACATTTTGACAGGCTGGACTGCAAAAGTGTATGAGCTACTAAATTACATCTTTTCTGTTTCTTTCCTAGTTCTGTAATACTTTCATTGTTACTGTGCAGTAACAGCGCAGTATGAAGATTTCTGAGAGCTTGCTAGTTTGCTAGGAAGTGTCAACTTTTTTGGGGGGAGGTAGAAGTGAAATTGCTATAAGCTTACAGAGGGTTTTCAGTTGTTGCAAAGCTGTTAGAATAAGGCATGCAGTTGATGGAACTTGCCTCGTAGGTACTAAATATCCTGTATCACTGGTCCATTTTAGAATTTCACAGTAACTCTGTAAATAGCGCCTCACCACTCTACTTGGATAAGGATTTGAATATAGTAATAAAATATAAAAATATACCATGAGCATCTTTGTCCACAAATTACAAAACTGTCTTTGAATTTCATTTTTAAATAGTCTCCTAGCCTCCTAAAACTACTTTAACAAGATACTGCTTTCCTCTCCAAGTAATATTATGATGATATGATCTCCATGATATGATCTCATGTAAATATCTCACAGCATTAAGACCCATGCTGATAAAGTTCTTCCTGCAATGAAAAGCTCTGTTTTGATATTTTTAGATTATTTTGAGGAAAATGCCATCGGGTGTTCCAGTTATGGAAATTGTAGAAAGTCTTGGCGACTGCAGATACTCAATACGACACACTTTGGATACACTATGCTCTAGAGGGCATGCTAGGGGGACAGAAGCCTTATATAGGACAGTGGTTTCATACTTCAGTTTCAAAATAATTGTGTGTGCATGAATCTAAGAGATAGGCATTAATAAACTGATGAGAAGCTCTTCTCTCATATAATACCATTTTATCCATGCTGTTTGTAATGCCTGAGGATCATTATGCTATTATTGAAAATCAATAAATAGAACATGGCCATTAAAGGATTTTTCTTAGTTGCTGATATTTTGTGTTCTAATTACTGAGGAAAGCTGTCTCTGTTAATGGTAAACCTGTAGTTACTAATTGTTTGGTAACCCATTTTGTGTGATTTCAGCTCATTTTCTCTGAAAAATTGCTGCCACAAAAGTCACCCCAACCATCAGTTTTGCTAACTAACTACCCTATTAGTCTCTCCAATTAGGCCAAGAATTTAGGAGGACAAAAACACTGTCATTAGATGTAGTTGTTGCAGTGAAAGATTAAAGGTATTGCTCTCTCACACTGCTTGTGCTTCCCCTGCTCTGTGTTTCCATTGCTGTCAGGCGCATTCACAACAAACACTCAATCTCTGGAAAATAAACATTTTACATTGTGTGGGTGGCACAAGTGATTAGCGGTGGGGGCATTCAGCCTGCCAGATGCTGATGCCACTTCACCCTAAGTTAGAGGTATTGATCAGCTAGTACTCAGGGTATTTGTAAACATCTTCAACCTTTGTCTTAACGTCCGTGGCACATGCAAATATTTTTTGACTGCTGTGTATATTGTATAATAAGTAAAAGTTAATAAAGATTAAACACTGACTGGCAGCCCTAGAAATAGAGAAAGCTACCGTGTGAGACCAATACAAGTCTCTGAACAGACAGTTTTAACTTACTATCTGTTAATAGATTCAGTAGTTATGGTAAATTAGGAGGTTTTCTTTGTATGAAGCAGCAAAAACGCCCATGTCACTTACTATTTGAATTTCCTAAACTAATGATCAGATTAAATGTAAAATGCTGTTACTCCAGAGTTGCACAAAAAGGCTCCTACTATTGCCTCATTAAATCACAGAATCACAGAATGGTTGAGGTTGGAAAGGACCTCTGGAGATCATCTAGTCCAACCCCCCTGCTCAAGCAGGGTCACCTAGAGCACATTGCACAGGATCGCATCCAGGTGGGTTTTGAAAATCTCCAGAGAAGGAGACTCCACAACCTCTCTGGGCAACCTGTTCCAGTGCTATGTCACCCTCACAGTGAAGAAGTTTTTCCTCATGTTCAGATGGAACTGCCTGTGTTTCAGTTTGTGCCCGTTGCCTCGCGTCCTGTCGCTGGGCACCACTGAAAAGAGTCTGGCTCCATCCTCTTGACACCCTCCCTTAAGACAGTTGTATACATTAATAAGATCCCCTCTCAGTCTTCTCCAGGCTGAACAGGCCCAGCTCTCTCAGTCTTTCCTCATAAGAGAGATGTTCCAGTCCCCTAATCATCTTTGTGGCCCTTCGCTGGACTTGCTCCAGTAGTGCCACATCCCTCTTGTACTGGGGAGCCCAGAACTGGACGCAGTACTCCAGATGTGGCCTCACCAGGGCTGAGTAGAGGGGGAGAATCACCTCCCTCGACCTGCTGGCAACACTCTTCCTGATGCACCCCAGGATACCATTGGCCTTCTTGGCCACAAGGGCACATTGCTGCCTCATGCTTAACTTGGTGTCCACCAGCACTCCCAGGTCCTTCTGTGCAGAGCTGCTTTCCAGCAGGTCAACCCCCAACCTGTACTGGTGCATGGGGTTATTCCTCCCTAGGTGCAGGACCCTGCACTTGCCTTTGTTGAACTTCATGAGGTTCCTCTCCTCATGCTTTTTTTTTTATTTATTTCTGTCTCCTTAGTTCCTTCTTAAAATAGTTTCATATGATAATTTGCCAGTGTTTGATATTCACCTAAGCCTGATCTTGCAAAATGCTGAACACTACATCCTTCTGTTATCCACAGGAAGAGTTGGGAGTGTATCAGAGAATCAAGCCTCGATGCCTCTGCACGGCAAAATACTGTAGTTGATTATATACCTAAATTTGTATTCTCTCCACCTCTGTTCAACCTTCAGGCTGTTCAGATTCAAGAAAATATAATTATTTGAGAACAATTCCATAAGAGTAAAATTTTATGACAACATATGAAAACCTGTATTAAATTCAGAAATATTTACTGCTTTTATCTGCTTCATAACTTTGTTCACTTTGTATGTGTATCCAGATAAACACAGCTGTAAAGTCTATTTGAAAATGTCTCTAATGATTTTTTACCATTTTTATCTCCTATTTCCATTGTCCTTGAGATGTTTATCATTATTTTGCTAAACATAAGGCAATAGGCATGAAATTTAATGAGACGATAATTTTCAAGATGATTTTAGTTAGTGAAACGTAATATAGCAGTCTAGAAATGCTAGTTTGTATATAGTCTGTATTGTTTTCTCCATAATTGGAACATCATTTAAGAATTCTTCAGTTAATACTTCATCAGGGATCCAAGTGAAAAATGTATTCATACTGATTCATGTGTACTTTCTCCAAGCAATATGTATATCCCTTCTAAATGAGACTTCTAAATCTTTTTGAGGAAAACGTATTTTCTGTGAATTATGTTTGGCTGAAATATGAAGTCATCAAACTTCTTGTCTACTAGTTCATAATCAATTTTATTTGAAATGAAATATGAAACCTGCTTTGCTTTCTTTCCTAAGCATATTGTGCATTCCTTTGTCTTCTCAAGCTCCATCTTCTGTGACTGTATTATGGATAAAACACTTCTCATGGTCAAATAAATTTTTAGACGCTTCTGATTTCCACCATTCAATTAATAGCTCAGTTGTGCCCCTTTTTGCTTTTTTTTTTTTGTATTTCTTTTAACCATTTAAACTACTATATTTGTCAACACTTGTAACAATAGGGCATCTGAAATCATTCAAATTTTGTTCCTGTTCTTCAGTGAGTAAGAGACAGCAGCAATTACTGCATTTTAGCAGTTAGGGACTCTTTTGGTAGAGGATTTATTATAGCATTTTCTTATTCTGTGCTGTTTACTTCTGACAATACTTTGGATAAAGGAAACCAAACCTTAGAAAAAATTATTTCAAGTATTAGTAATAAATTGTTTGTAAAAACAAGCAGGTTAAAAAGGGGGCCATGGAAATGTATTGTCATCATTCAGTTAGCTTCGTTTATTAAGGGCAGAGAGCTGCCCTTCTACTGCAGGCTAGCTGGTACGCAGTTTGTTTTGCCAGAATTGCAGGTTGCTGCGCCTTCTCATTACCAGTGCTGGGCTACCACTTAGCATTAGCCGCTGCTGCCAAAGGATGGCTCAAAGATATAACATCCAGCTAGAAAAGGAGCCTGTTTTTGTACTGAGAAAGTGGTTTATTTGTTTTATTTTGATTTGACTGTGAAAGCTTTGCAAGCTAGTTTAATATGTTTTTGATTATTTAGACATTCATAGATAAGCCACTGTCCCTACGAGGTTTACTGATTAAGTTCTTAATTCGGTTGCATTGTACAAAATTAATTGGATTAATGTCAGAACTGAGACCTTTTCTCTCTCTAGCTATTGGATGAACTATGAGTATGGAGAAGAAAATATATATTTAAATGTCCTGGCCAAATTTAATCCTGTTGCATTTTGAAAACTCCAGATAGCAGAATATGTTTTTGTATAAAGATGGACAATCTGTTTCATGGTTCTTTGGTTATAAATTACATATGTAGAAAGAGCTTCTGAGATTATTTTGGCAAATATTAGGTTATTTGAGACCTAAGACAAAGCAACAGAAGGACCCCTTTCAAAATTCAGCACTTTCCATACTAGTGATTATCACCTGAAATGAAGCTATGATAGTTATGAGTTAACTTGGGAACCTTCTGCTCTTTATGTTAATACTTGTGAGCACAGTAGACATATAGCCCATAAAAGGTGTCAAAGTCGCTGTAACAATGTGGGATTATATCCTAACTATATAATAAATTCAGGCCCAGTTTAAAAATTAATACCTCTCATTGTGTGGAAGCAAAATGCATACAGTTTTGTTTTGTTTTTGTTTATAGCTTCCTGGGTATTATAAAGTACCCTTACTGATAGGTGAGATGTTACTTGTAACACCTGCAAAAATAATGGCTTAGACTAGGAGAAGAAGGGGAAGACCAGCAAATTCTAGTTGAATTTGCTCTTTAGAAGTTGTTGGCAGAGCTATATGTTTACAGAAGCTAGTCAGATAATCTACTTGTGTTCATTTGCTTCCTCTGCTTTTTATTTCTCCTCTCCAATGTTCGTGATACCATCTTTTTATTTACTACTATTGACACAAATAAATACCATGATTTCACACACTGGTTAGGACCAATCTCACATTTTAATAACTCTAAAGTAGCATATTGATCTATCAATATTTGTAACTATTATAGACAAAGCACCATAATTAGTCTCATCAGACTTCATTCTCATCTGCTGGAATTTTCAGACTCCTTAAATAGGTCTATTTTGCTGTAAAACCATGATGATATACAAATGTACAAAACAGCATCTATTTGCATGTAGACATGTAAGACTTCTGTATATTTGTCCTGTGACGATGAATATGAATTCTTGATTTAGGAAGTTAAACAGTCCACTATATTAGTTAATTCTTCATGAACTGCTGCCACACTGATGGCACTTCTAGATATGTTTCTGCCCCATATTTAGTATCAAACCATACCATTCTCACAAATAAAATGGACCAGCTCAGTATAGTCTTGTTGGTATGTATGCTTTACTCAAGGCATCCCTCTGACCTATGGTTGTCGTGAAATACTTGCCAGTGTCAATCCCAATTGGAGGATGGACCTCTTCAATTTTGAAAGAATACCCAGCCAACATAATCTTCTGAACTATCTGATACTACTGAAAATTTTTCAAAAAAGTGTATTAAGGACTGTTGACAGTGCCTTTCCAACAATGATATATGATTGCTCAAATTTGCTATTCTAAAGTTACCTAAAAAAAGAAACCTTCCAACAAAAGATTTCTTAGGTGTTGCATATCCTTTTTTTCTTCTGATTAGTCCAACTTTCTCCTATGATTTTGGAAAATGAAAGGTTATTCTGTATCTATAATAAATCCCATAAGAATCCCTAAAGTAGTGATGAGAAAGCTTCTTGGCAGCTACAAAACTATTCTTTCAACAGTAAATAGACTATATATCTCTGCTGAGGAATATTTATTACCACTGAACACCCAAATCCCCCTGTCAGTTTAGCTAACCATGTAGAATATATTCCAGGCAACTGCTAAGAGCAATCAGGAATGTTTTAATTAACATTAACATTTAATTAACATTAAAATCCTTTCTGCCCATATCACAGTCACTGTCATCTCTATCATCACCATAATCTGACAGGAGGTAGACCCTTTCTCTCAGTTTGGTTCAGCTACTGAATCATCCCATGAGAGCTCATCCCAATATATCTCTAACCCCAGGAGAGCTCATTATGCTCTGTAATTTCTCTGGCAGAGCGAAGGAGAGCTCTGAAATTCCCACCTACAATACTTGCTCCCGCTTATGTTATTGATTGTTCTTGCTGCAGTCAAATAATTGTTGAAGGTGTCAAAATGTGTTCCAGTCATCTGCGTTGCCCACAAATACTGAGACATAATACGTGTGAACACAGATATTCTTCTCCTTCTAATCCATGCGTTTACAACTTGAAATCAATTATTGCCATATACTGTCCCATTAAAGGGGCCAGAGCGAAGTAAACCAAAAGAATTCCAGGGCAGTGCTGCCTCACATCATATTCCTATTTCTTTTCCTTGCTCCTCATTTACCATATATGGATTCACTATGCATGAACAGACAAGACCTATAGACATTTAATACATCAGGGAGGATGACCTTTTTGAGGTGAGAATAGAGAAGATAGCAGTTCTCTCTATAAAAACTTTGGCCTAATCCTGAAGTTGTGGTAGTTTTTCAGATCCTTCCCCAGAACTGTCCAGAGTGGCTGGCACTGCTCAAGTTTTAACTGCATTCTAGTGAAATAAAGATTTGCCTGCTTTTTTTCCTACCTCTTGGCAAAAGCAGAACCCAAATTTTTAATGAATATTTAAAAGTACAGGAAGCTTTTGATTCCTCATCTATTCAAATGCCAATTTTTGCCTATAAATAAACAAATTAATATGTTCAAAAGGTCTTCATAAGAAGATGTTAATGGAACTGAAGTTAATGCAACAGTAAAACCTTAGGGAGCACTATACAGTGCGGGTAAATAAATAGCTGATAAATTTTTGCTTCAAATCTTTTTCTATTCCTACTTTCATTTTACAGAAAGAGAATGAAATTTTCCTTTCCATTAACAAATCCTTTCTTTCAGCTGACAAAAATGGATATCATAAGGTACTATTAAAAACTGCTTCTGCTGGAAAAAAAATAGAACTGCTTTTCCCCTGAAGCAGCTCATTGTAATAATCCTCAACATGTCAGCAGTTTCCCTACACGCTCGTGCAGGACTAGATCCTGTAACCTTGCCATATTTTTCAGTATTCATTTCTTATACACCACAGCCTCAGGGAAAACTGCAGTCTCTTTTGGCCTCAAGTTTTCTGCAGACATCATTGGCTTAACCTGGCTTCATCTGTGGCACTGAACTGGGAATGAAATCCTTTCTGCACATGATACTTTTCTTGATGTTACCCACACTATGACCCCTTTTTCTCAGGTATTGCATATAATGAATTTTTTACAGTCCTCAGGCTTCTAAATATAGAATTCACTACAAATCCATTTTCTTTTCTCAAAGTCAGAGCATGTGATACTCAGAGGAAAAAGAGATTAGTGCATTGCTTAGGAATAGTGATGTTAATCCCTTTTATAAATTATGTTGGATATATGGCATACAATATTATTTGCTTGGAAAAACTAAATGGTGCCTTGAACTTTACCATCCTGCAGCCTAAGTTTCTGGTAAACTAACCGGTGATTACAGAATTTTAACACAGTGATCAACCCCATACAGAATATCCGATTCATGTGTACATTTACTGTGGAAGAGAATTGTTACAGACTTGTTTAAGATTTGAAGTGAAGAAACAGATACAGTGTAATCTGAACCCCTGGACATCTTCTGAACCATTTCTAGAAAAATTACTTCATTCTAAGAGTAAAATCTCTCATGAAGTTCTCTAAGTCATGGCAAATAAGACACAGCTTTCCGCTGTACATAAGAAAATCCTGAAGATTTCAGCAGGAGTCCTGCCTCTCTATATCCTCTTGTGTAGTGCTGTCAAATTTGTGCTTCCATATAGCCATCTCTGTCAAAGCTTGTCTTTATCCTTGCCCCTCATCTTCAGATGCTGATCTGGGGGCATATCCAGCAAACCCTTTCCTGTTCTGTTGGAACAGAGTTATTCCGTGTCTATCTCAGCCGCTGCCTAGCTGTAAGAAAATGATTTTTTTTTCTTTCTGGGTAGCATGCATTCTTGTTTACTATCTTTTCAATTTTCCCAGTTGCCTATCTCAGCTCCCATGTCAGCATCCCCATTCGCACCATCTTTGGATTAATGAATCTCCGAGATAAGGCAGCTCTGAACTGGCACTCAGAGAAGGACACAGTATGTCATGAGAGCTAGTGTTTGAACTGGAGGATCAAGAATTTTGGGGTTGACCTTTAAATGGGCATGCAGTTTCTTTGCAGATTTACATCAAGAAAACTTGAACTTAAATTATTTCAACAGCACTTTCTAGCAGTAGCTATTTAGAGGTATACTACATGGTGCTATATTCCAGTGCTGGTGGGCATATTATTGTTTGTCTTCTTGCACATGACAGGAATGATACAGGTGTGTTCCACCAGAAGCAACTGGTGCCTGCCCTGCACAGACACCAACCAGAATTAAACCTCCAGTTTTCAAAGGGATGAGGTCTAGAGTATGTTATTTTTATTCTAAGACAGAATGTAGAAGTAGTTCAAAGCATTATCTTTTAATATTAGCAATTATTTCCATGCAATAGCTAAAATTCTTGTTTTCCTCTTGCAACTTCTGTTTCAGGAATCATCTGGAAGTCTGGACTGAATCTTCTTGGTGACAAAGTATTTCTTTTTTAGCATAGAGAAGTACCAACTTAATATTTATTCTTAGAATGGCTCCTTTCAAAGGTATAAGACAAGAGAACTGTGAAATATGCTTAAGCTGGAAGAAAGTCCTCTGTTGCGTATGTTGAAGTTCTAGAAACTCAGCCATGAAATTGAAATTCAACTCACTTTGACACTGCCCTTGTGATGGGAATACAGCCATGACTAGAGTGCTGTGTCATGCTGGAGAACTCAAAGGACCTAATATCAAAAACTGCTACTGAAATACAAGTTCAAGTTATTTTTGGTTCTCAATAACAATGGACCTGAAATATATTTGAATGGAAGTGCTCCCCTTTACTTTGGCTGCCTAAAAATATGTTTTCAAGGCCCATGCTTCTCTGCTGTTATGAACTGAATTCACTGCTGATTGATAGACTGTGTCTGGAGTTGGAATTAAAGTACTTAAAACTCCATCATAGCCTAAACTGATAAATGTGTGATGTCTGCAGTTGTTATAAATAGGTATGCGGTTTTATGTGTGACATTTTGCACTGAGCAAAACAGTCAAGCCATAGTTCACATGTATGCAGGAAATTTCAAATACATGAAGTTTGCAAAATTGTGTAATCATAATTAAGAAAAAATAAGTTAGTATGGAGGCTGATTGATTAAAAAACTTGTAATTTTAGGATTTTATAAAAAGATAAATAAGGTAAAGATAAATTTAAGGCAATGGAAACATGTTCCTTGACTATTCTACCTAAAAATGGAAACTCCCAGTGTAAATATACACAGGGAAGTCACACATCGTACTTTGCTTTCTTTATTTTGGAAATAATAAGTTTACAATTGAAAAGTTGGTTGGATTTTTTTTGAACTCAGGTGTACGCTCTGGACAATGACAATTTCTTTTTTTTTTTTTTAATCTTTTTGTCTTTCATACCTTTTGTTTTAGGGCTAACACTATGTTTCTCTCTTGTTAGATTCAGATTGTGGGTGAGAAGGTAGCCAGAGGGAGAGGAGGGGAATGAAATAGGGGCCACTTGTGTGTCCTGATGCTGGCTGATTGCAGTTGTTGTTTGTGACTAGAGTAGCTTCCCGGTGTGTAGCGTGTAGCTAGCTGTCCAGTGGCTGTAGTGGCACGCGGCTCGGTTCTGTCCTTGGTAGCAGGGATCTCCTGGGCATCTCCTGCTGGAGCTAGCTGAAGAGCAGAGAGAGGATCGCTGAGTCCTGCATGACCTTGGAGTAACACAGAAGTGCCAGAGTGCTGCGATTAGGCTCCTTTCCTTGGTTTCGGGGCCCCTTAGAAGCACTGTGGTTAGGTCCTGGTCGGTGTTGGCTGTTGCTGATGGCCCCCGGCTCCTTCAAAGTGGCAGTCCGTCAAGAGAAATAATGTCATATAGAAATTTATCGGTCTGCCTGTGTGAATCAGAAGGTAGTGTAGAGCAATGGTCCCCCAGCATACAACTGGCTCTAAGTGGCTCGGCTGCCTTTCTGCATTTGAGTGACAGTGGCATTAAGGCAGCACACAAGCCCAACTATTCATCTTTTCTGGGTAGAGCAGCTGTCTTTCAGTAACAGCTAGAGGAGAGCTGTCCTTTATGACACTGAAGTAAGGGAAGCTAAGATAGGAAGGATACTAGGTACATCCATAGAGGATTGCATTATTTCCTCTACCTAAACAACTGAGTAAGGTAAGAGGTAAATATTTATTTACCATCTAAGGATGTTATGTAATTTATACCATTTAAACAAAATCAAAGTTTCTTAAAATAACAGATAAAACCTGAAGGTTTTTTTTTCCTGTCTGTGTTTTTTGCAAATAAATTAATTAATGTTCCAGATAAATAATTGCAAACGAACAAGTGCAATAATTCTGTTTAAGTTAATAAATACTAAAATAGCATCCACTAAGCCCAATGGCTGAGATCCTGAAGCTTTTCTCTCTACCCCTAGTCCATCTCCTCCCTTCTCCCCCCACCTCCTCCATCCCCTGTGTATGGATTTAAGTTGTGTATATATCTATATCTATATCTATATCCTTCAGAAAAAACTAAAGGTTAAGTTTTTGTTTAGAATGGAAGCGTCAGCCTCAGAGAAGAAAACTCACAAAGGGAAAGAAGATTTGCAACAATATCATCAGAAACCTGCAAACTGCAAGAAATTGCTTAGCAATTGCTGCTTGATAAAGCGAATTTTTGCCTGGAAAAGTTTGAGCTCTAAAGGTACCTTTCCTATTGAAATTTTTAGTGTAGGAGAAATTGTTGTCTTTCCAAGAATTCAGAATTTTTGAAACAGTGGTACTACTGATTTTAGCATCAATCAAGTTACAGGTACAAAAAGTCTCTACTGCCTTGGCTCTATTGTGCAAAGAGATTAAAAATGGTACAGCTTTGATTCAAGATGCTTTAACCTAATGTGATATAAATAATTACACTGCATGAGCATTCATTTTGCAGCACATCAGAATACTTTGTCTGCAGAAAAAAATCCTTCATCATAAGATAAATCAATAAATATAAAATCACAGTAATTAAATTTATCAATTTATCAAGGCCCAATCTGAAAATCTGTTGTGATAAGGAAAATCTCCTTTCATCACAGTCAGAGTATATTTACATGGAAATTACATGATCAATTCTTTTGTCTTTGAGGAAATGGAGAAAGGTAACATCCTGCCACTTTTATACATACTGATGCTGTGTACTGTATTTATTAATAAATACTGAAAGAAATGTTTCTTTTTAAATTGGAACTGGATTGTGAAATATCTTACCCATTGAAAATCAGGCTCTTCTTTGAATAACATATTAAACAGCAACCATCCTGAAGTGATGGTGAATCTGCTGTACATTATTTTACTCAGGAACATATACACAGTTATGGTTTTATTCAGCACTGATTTCTATTTGTGCCATCATATTTGTACTTTTCACCATTATGTAAAAATAAAACAAAACAAAAAAAACCCATCCCGGATAACCCTGTTGTGATTTGGCAGCATTTTGTATCCCCTTTCACAGAGTTTATGAGAGGGGAAAAAAACAGACCATAAGTATATTGAATTTGTATAAAATAGAATTTAAAAAATGCATGACATTCTTTTGCCATGAAGAACTGAGTCACCATGCCTTGAGTGATGTTTTATTTATACATTTATTTTAAGGATATGCTCCAGTTGCTTATTTTCAGCCAGATAAATACAACCTACCTCTCTTGTTTAATTGCCCTTATCCCTGCATTATCCAAGTAAACATGCCCTTGTTGATGATGCCTTTTAATCTAAGCTGTTTAATTTAGCTATTCTTGGCCACTCATTTTTAAAGCTTTAGGGTAATATTTCCAGTGAATAGCTGCTTTAATCACCACAAATAATATGGTTTGCTAAATATATAATATTTGATTTGTGGTTACTATATCAGTTTGTACCTGTAATTCTCTTCAGCATGTGAAGCTTGCACTTTCATTTATTTTCTGGTTGTTATAGGAGTTAATAAAGTAAAAATGAATTTGCTGTAACTCTTTCAAAACACTCATCCTTTTGTTCAAAGGAATTTTAGGTTTTGTTCACTAGGTCATTTCATAGTATGTGTTATACAGTATGTGAGTGTTACTTTAAAGCAGCTTGCACTGAAGTTAATAGGTCTGTTCCTTTAGTACCTTTAAATTGGATGATAATTTGCATCTCTGAAAACAGAGTCTAAAAACAACTAATAAGAAATGATAGATACAATTAAGGATTTATTTTGTCTTGCTAAAATGACTTAGAAGATATATGAATCACTGTTAAGTAAGGCTCAGTTAAATTACTCTGGATTATTCCCGTAGAGATAAAATCAGAATCTGACAGATAGTTAACCTAAAATTTAACTATTTTGCCTTATTTAATGCCAAATGATAGAAAACATCTCATAAGGACACCTTTACAAGAACCTTTGGGTACTCTCAGGATCAACAAGACTGACTCCTTGCAGCACTGTCTTCAGTAGTGCAGTTGTTCTAGGTGATCTCAGTGACTGAATAGGATTTATTGACCTTGAGCAGCAGAGTCTACCAACAGCTGTAACACATTATATATGGTATATCCTGCAGAGCTCCTCATCCACAGCTGCAGCTGAGTAAGACTTCATACATAGAAACTCCTGGGGCATTTCTGAAAACCCCTAGGCTTGGCAATACAGAGGCCAATCCGTTCTCTGGAATAAATCAGGTCAGTGAGGGCTCTGCTATAATTTAATCTTCCTTCTTGTCCCCATGAAACTGCTATGGCAGCTGCAAAGCACCCAGGTACTGAGGTATTTGGTCAATACCTACTGTTTTCTGTTGACAGGAGGAAGCTGGGTTTGCAAATGGTATTGTGGTGGCTCCTTCCCACTCAGGCATTACCTTAGACAGATCTGATTTGCCATTGGCTGACTTAAGCTACCTTGCACTAATAAAGTGGTATAAAAATAGTCATTATGCTGTTGAGGCTTGCAGTTTAATACCAAAAATCAACTGACATGGTTTTGTTTACATACAATCATGAAAAAAATGAAAATTGTAAATGCTGAATTATTTGGTGAACCATTGTCACTGTAACAATTTGTAGATGCAAATACTGTATAATAAAGCATATCTGATCTTTTAAAATAGAGATTATTTCTTCTCTACAGTTTATTTTTCATATTTTAGTTTATTTGTATGGTCTTGAAACTGAGATTGTCAACATGTTGTTTTAATGTTATGGAATTAATTATCCTTTCAAAGACAAATTCCATTTATAAATTTGAAGCAGGGAAATGAATATTTGATTTACTGTAATGTTCAGATGTTTTAACTCTATTTTGAGAACAAATAATCTTAACTCTTACAATAAATTCTTAGAATGTCCTGGCACTAGGATTGTCTTCCTGCTTCCACCATCTGTCATATGAATAAGAGAAGAATGTTATAACATAAATACTGGATAGATAATTACATTCTTAACCCTTTTTTATGGAGCATTTAAACAGAAAGAATTTAATGCACCAGACAGTATTTTCTCTAAAGGATGAACATGAGAATAAAAACTAGCTTATTGCATTTCAAAGAAAAGTAAAGGGAATAACATAGTTGTAAATGGGAAACAATTCTGTACTGAAAACACTGTTTTAGTTAACATTCAAGGCTCAGTAATTTAAGTAATTCCTCACAGAGTAGTTTCAGAGAACACATATCTTCTAACTAATGTCTGAGGAACAGATTCTGACTGTTGCCAGGTATGCGTCTGTTAGAGCTTGCTACTTCAATGAGCTCTGGGCAGAAGCTTAGAGTTTGTTGAAAAATTGGAGGATTTTACTTTAAAAAACAAGCAGCACTGAAGCTTCTCCTCACTAAATTGGCAGCCTACTCAATTAACCTAGGGCAGTTGTGAGGCTTTCCTGGTTTTTCCATGCCATGGCTCTACATCCTGCTGCAGATTTTATTGCAAGTGAGAGACACCAAAAGGGCAACAAGTTCTCCATCACAAAGATAAATTTGGAGGAATTGTACTGCTGACTCTACATTAAATATTGCTAAAATATTATAGATTATTAACTGTTAGTTATTTATAAAATAGTCTCAAACCATGTATTTATGAGTTAAGATATGAATAATTTAGGAATAATTCCAAGCTGTAAATCAACCAGTGTATTTTTCTCTGTAAAGTAATACATCTGACAAAATATTTAAGGAAAAAATAGCCTAAGTTATTTGGAACTAGTTAAATGTTCTGCCCTCCCTAAGATACTCTCATATGCTCTCAGACCTTGGATAACTCAAAAAATTCTTGCTGGAGATTACTGGTACTGGTTTCTTAAAAATGGACTGCCTGTGAGTGTGATGATAGACTGTCTCCTGTTCATTTATCTTTTCTTCCTGTATGCAAATATGTTGAGCAATACTTTGAAATCCAGTCACATTTCAGGCCCCTAAAAGAAAGTTTCTTTCAAGTTGTTCAATATTATCAAGAATCCCATCAAGGTAGGGCCACAGTGATGTTAAAGGGACAGGAGCATCTCTCATACAAAGGAGGCTGAGAGAGCTGGGACTGTTCAGCCTGGAGAAGAGCAGCTCAGGGATATCTTACCAATGTGTATAAATATCTGACGGTAAAAAGGGTGTAAAAACGTGAAGGCAGACTCTTCTCAGTGGTGCCCAGTGACAAGATGAGAGGCAACGGGCACAAACTGAAACACAGGAAGGTCTGTCTGAGTGTAAGAAAACTCTTTTTTACTGTGAGGGTGGTTGAACACTGGAACAGGTTGCCCAGAGAAGTTGTGGAGTCTCCATCCTTGGAGATATTCAAAACCCAACCAGACACGGTCCTGGGTATCGTGCTGTAAGTGACCCTGCTTGAGCGGGGGGCTGGACCAGATGATCTCCAGAGGTCCCTTCCAATCCCATTCTGTGATACAGTGTGCCCTTTGGACTGAAACACTCTTCTAATGTGTCTTTATGTTCTAATTCTTGTTTGTCTGTTTGGACCCCTTTTCTATTGAGCAGTGAAGCAATGGCAAAGACAATCTGAAAGGTAGAGTGTATCAGGGTTACATACAGGTTTTAAAGCTATATGTCTTTTCCATTATCAAAAAACACAATTGCCTTCAATAAAAATTCTCATAACTCTACTAATTAAGAGGCAAGAGTTGTTTCCTAACTTTAATACTTAAGCACAACCCCTTCTCTTTCCCTAAAGTGTTTGCTCTTGCATGGAGCTGTAGTTACTCAAGTCTGCCTGGCCCTATTCACTCTTTACAAGAAGAATATGAAATGAGCAGGGTAGGTAAAAGTGGCAGAAAACAACTATAAGTAATAGATATGCAGTTCCAAGAGTAACATATGGTCCTGAGTTCATTTCCTAACTTCAGTAGCTGCTCTTTGCAAACAGCCTTCTCGCAAGGAAGGATTGCTGATGTGCTCTTCAGATCTTAACTTGTCCCATGATTGAATTTGTATCGTCCAACAGATGTGTCATTTTTTGCTTTATGCCATGTCATTTCAGCATTTTTTGTAGGCTTATTTCCCAATTTTCTCCCAGATGCTTTGAATAATACTGAGTTGCTGTTGAATTTACAAATGATCTCATCATCTAATTGGTAGAACTTCATATGGGCACTGAGAAAGATTTCTCCTATGTGGCTATAGAACTGAAGGTCACATAACTTTGCTATTTTGAGTATGAAAGCCTCTAATGTCATTTAAAGGAAAGAAAAAGGAGAGAGAAAGGACCATGTCCCATGCCAGAGCTCCTTCTCCATTCTGTTCTAGATGATCAACATCTATAAATGAGTAACCCACAAATCTTTTGGGTTGAAGAATGCGCATTGAGCAGTTTTTGTAGCTTATTTTTACATTGTTTTAAAGTGTATTAACCACTGAAGAGATTAATATATCTGAGATTTTATACTCTTGAAGACAAATAAGATAGAAACCTATTTAAAAATGGAGTTTTTCATGACTTTAGGAAGTAGAGAAAGTTTTCCCTATTTTTTTAATGACTGGAAGAAGAGAAATTTTCCTGGGAATTGAAAATGGACAATGTTTAGCCCATTTTGTCTATTTGAGATATTTATGAAAATGTTTTACATTTTGATGATGATGCTCTTTATCTATATGTTAATCTTAAGTAAGTTACTAAGCCCAGAAAAAGTAACAGAATAAAAATTATATTCATGTTGTGTCTTTTAATAGCTTTCTTCAAAGAAAATGAGCATCGATCAGTATTACTCTAGGTTTGTTTATTTACTTATTTATTTATTTTTAAATCACCATCTAATTAACCTGAATGTAATTTGAATGAAAATCTTGGAGGAAAGTATTTTTTGACAAGATTGCCTCTTTGGAGTCATTGAAAATACTCACAAATATTGAATAGGTGGAGCATTACTTGATTTGACAGCTCTCAGAAAATGTTAGGCATATTCACAGTGAACTATGATTATCACTGATTTGCTATTCGAAAAGGCAAAAGGTTTTGTTGTCCTTATGCTTTCTGGCTCACTATGCAAATATTCTATTTTATGTTACAAAAATTCCACCTTCTGCATAAATGTTGCATGTTTTTTATATACATATCATTTCATTTCACTGAACAGCATTAAAAATGTAGATGTATTTCATTTATTTGTAAAAAAGATGCAAGTTATGTGCTTATTTATTTATTTATTTCAGATTTTTTTCCCTGAAACCAATTTAGGGCTCTATTTTTAGCTAAGTAATTCTCAATATTAAAATGGAGATGCAGTTGCTTGTGTTTACTAGGTGTGAAAAGATTGTATTAGAAATGATAATAAAACACGGTGGAAAGAAAAGAAAAAAGAGAAAATAACCTATTTTTCTTTTTTTCTTCTTGCTGTCCACCAGCCTATTCACCCCCCACGATCCCAGGCCAAAGAACTTGTATGAAGAGACTCGGCCAAAAGGCTCTCTTGCAGTGCGTTCTTGCCAAATGCTAACTCTGAAAGACAAATCATGGCAATAAAATTGGAAGCTGTCCCTAGTGAATGTCATTTGCTTTTAGATGTGCAGCATGGAGTGATCTAATCTCACTAAGACGCTAATACTCTCTCCAGGGTAGCAGTAATAGTTAATGGCACAAATTAACAGGAAGGAGTATTATGTAGGAATGTTTGTTATCTTTCAGGTCATTAAGAGTGAAATTGGAAAAAAACATTGATTCGCACAACTTAGAGTCATTTCAAAGTGATTATTGCAGAGTGATTAATGTTTTGAAAGGGTCTTTTAGTGTATATTTATGTACAGACTTGACAACTTGAGCAATGGGTGTAGCCAATGACTGTGTGAGGATCTGACAAGTGTGTATGAAATTGAGGTAGCATCATTTTTTGGCTCAAGAAAGTTTACTCTAATTACTCTACTGTATTTTTCTCAGAAAGAACATGAATGTATACCTTCTAAAGTTTTAAAAACACTTAGAGGCCATAATTGTACCAAAAGCCCATGCTGCTTTATGCTGTACATACATAGATGAAGGTTTTGATAACATTTTCAAATTTAAAAATCAAACATTGTAGAAATCTTGTGATAACCACTAGTTTACAATTTGGGAGGAGTTTGTACATGCCTCTTCCGAGCCCTTGAAACTGTTATTAGTGTCTGGAAAACTAAGTATTATCCGTAATTGTGTTTTTAAAGATGCTTAATACAAAGATAGCCGCTTGCAAAGGGCAGATTATAAGGTCAGGTCTCCTTAGGATGAATGTGCTGGTAGGAAGAAGGATATTTCATGGGAATTAGATTCCCTCAGGGTTTGACATTCGGGGGGTTAAATATGCTCCACAGTTAACCCCTGAGAAACATGGATCAGAAACATGTGAGTGCCTTGCTTTACAGGGTTTCTGCTTTCCGCTTCGGTGGCTATGGAGACCTTGCACAAGAGGGGGCTTCTGCCTCTGTCCCTGGGAGGTTTGTTTCCCCATGTCAGAATGGGCTCTGGAGGACTTCAGCAACTGCCTCCGTATGATCCTCCCAACAGCATGTGGATCCGTTGAGCTGAATAGAGACTTTTCAGGGGTGTCAAAGACGCTGCATACTGAAATTTTATTTTTTCATTGAGATCATTAATCCTGCTGACCAGTGAACACCTTCCTCTTCAATCAGTTCAAACTGTTAGAAAAAATTACCTTGGCGTCTTCTTGAATTTGGGCCTAAGAATAAAATGAGTAGCTGATTAACTGTGCTTTAATCAGCTAGTTACATCAGAAATACAATGATTCTCTAATTCTGATTGTTTCTCTAGTTGAACTGGAGTTGCAGCTTCAATGTGATGCAGACATTTAAAAATCACTCATTGCAGTATGAGGTAGAAACTATACACCTTGCAAAGCAGAGTGAAGTGAAGTTCTGATCTCTTCATTTGTAAATCTGATGTCTAACTGTCTCTACAGATGTTTCCTCATTGTTTTACAAAAGGTCAGTGTTTCCTTTTTTTTTAATTGGTTGCTAATTTCTTGAAAATCTGCGATATAATACCTAGAGGATCACCACTCTTGGGAAACTAAAACATATCTTTTACGAAAACAAAATAACTTCTATATAGCCTCCATGCTCACAGTATCTTTGATTTCTACTGTGTCTGCCAACTGCTGCTTTTTTATTTCAACACATTCTATCAATCAAAAACTAATAGGCCAAAGAATTGCATTAGATTAAGTGGAAGGACTTTTATATTCATAGGATACTTAGAAAATGGAATTAAACTTTAAATATCTTGCCACTTTCCATCTGGGCACTATTCCAGCAATTTAAATGGCTAAATAGATTGAGAGTATTCGAGATTAAATGGTAGCTCTGAATGTCTTTTTATAAATGGTATGGCACATAAAGAACTGAATTTGTTGTGGTGGTTAATGATATCTGCATTTTATTTACCGAAGTGTATAGAACAAAGACTATTAGTGCGGTGTAACACAACTGTGTTTGTGAGCATCTGCAAAAAATCCTGAGACTAGAAGGAGCAGTTCTATTTCAGATCTAGTAAGCTGACAGAAGCAGCTATTTTAAAGAATGCAAAGCTGCTTTTTTTTTTTCATGATAAAGCATTATGACTGGATAACTTTTAAACAAAAGATTAAATGGAAAGGAAAAAATGTATTTCAGAAGCAGAAAGTTAGGGCAGAAGTAGTGAGGGAAAAACAGAAGAAACAAATAAACCAGAACTACTAAAATAACAAAATTGCATGTTGCTTTGTTTGCCTTTTCATTTAATTTATTTCTGCTGTTGCCTTTCTTGAATGCTTGTTTCCACTGGAGTCTGCACTGTGGGCCTGACAGTTCCTCTGGGAGATGAGATTTCTGACAGGATAGATTTCCCCTCCTTTCAGCCCAAAAGAAGGGAAGTGGGAGGACGTGGTGCTCTTACTTGCTGTGATAATGCCATCCTGCTGGGACCTCCCTGCTGTTCCTGCAAGTAGCATTATCTTCTTGGCAAGGAGATGTGTTCTCAATTGTTCTTTAATTTTCTTACTCATCCTCTCTGTGTGCAAGAGAGTAACAAAAAGTCTGTAAGGAGCTGGAATTCTTCACAGAGCCTTTTAAGCATTTTGTGGGCACAATGACTGTATTACTCATATGTGGCAACACTGCAACTGAATTTTGCAGATCATCTCAACCAAATGCCAATAAATCTCTACTGTGTAGCAAAGCAGAAGGCATACTTTGTTTCGCGTATGTTGCAGAAAATGATGCTGGAAATATTTAGCTAGCTTAAGCACTTTTTGTACTGTTTTCCACAGCCCTCCACCTTTGAAGCCAGCTTGATTTCCTTATTATACTATTATTCCTATAGGTGCTATTGTACAGGTTGGGAGAAGGAGAATTATAACAGGTGAACACCTTGAAAAGTATAATACCTATGAGTCACCAAAAATCCTTTTCTAATGCATCATTTTAATTTGTGATTTCTTTGGCCCTGAGCAAGTTAGATGAATTGGGGAGCTGGGATCATCATTCCCAACAGCAGAAAAAACCTGCTTCTGACAATATAATAACTCAAGATCTAGGACAACAGAAACACGAAGCTGGTTTCATTATCCTCCTTTGGCCTAAGCAGAGGCACAGGTTAAGGCCATCCTGAATATAACAGCAAGAATAGCTAACAGTAAGAATACATAGTATTTAAACCTCTGTCTTTCACATCATCCTATTCCTCACAGTATAACTAACATCAGTTCATCTGACTTCCTTGCTACACTTGCTGTGCACATGTATCTGAAACCATAAAATTAATAAGGCTTTTGAGTGTAGCGCCTATCAGCTGAATTGTAATAAGTGTCTGTGTTTGTGTTTATCTTTACCCATTCTAGTTGGGAGGTAAAATGTGTTAACTTAGAACCCTTCAGCTGATAAGAGATACCTTCCCAAGCCATGATAGTTTGACTGCTTTTAACTATGTGCCTTTAGTGACATTAAGTTCATACCACTTCTGACATGAGTGAGATGAAAAATGATGGGTGAGAAAGATCAAACTTGGGCGGAGGAGAGGAAACTTCACAATATGTCCCTACAAGGACTTAAAATTGAACCCTGTGTTCCTGAATCTCAACATCGTCTACTGTGAGAAAATGTCTCTAAAACCAGAAATTATTCTCTCTCTTTCTAGTATTGAGCTATATGGGGGTACAATGAGCTACTACAGCTATCAGTTTCTCAGCTATTAATTTGGTTTGAAAGGAAAAAAAAACCTCTCTACTTTTAGTTAACAGATGATGAAAAGGTTTATGAGAATATTTACAATGCAGCAATTCCTTACTCTTAGTTTGGACAAGTTAGAAAGTAGTGAACAAAACAGGATGCAGAAAAGAAAGGAAGTACTTATGGTTAATTTATGGTAGTGAATTGGATTTCTTCTGCCACAGAGTTCCTATGTGATGTTAGAAGAGTCAGTTAAAGCAAACTCTAGGGATTGTCACTGTGTATCCTTGCATTCTGAGTGAGAATCCTTAGGGTTTGATCTGCAGAGTATTGAGCACTCTCAGCGTTATTAACTCTGCTTTGAACATAAATGAAAGGCTGCATAATCAGCATTGTGAGAATGAGCTTCCATGAGTTTCTAACCAAGTGCCCAAATTAGTGAATACCTTTGATCTTAATCTCAGTGTGCCCCTGTTCTGCAAAGAGTAGGCATAATAATACCCTCTCATCTCACAGGGTTGTTGAGAATATAAATGTAGTCATGTCTGTGAAGTATCCAGACACTGTAGTGATCAACAACATAGAAAACTCTATTTTCAGCTCAGACTTTCAATAATGTTCAGTAAGTAAAGAATGGGGGCACAAAATGTGGAAAGAGTGAAGTTCTGAATTTGGTGAATGAGTGCCATTTGTGAATTAAATTAACTTATCAAAATGAATTCCTGTTAAAACTGCAATACACGAACTGCAATACACAGTTTAATGGAAGTTGCTCATTAAACCACCATTCTCTGGTGGGTTCCGCCAACAGGGAACAAATTTCTGTAATATTATTGGAGTGTTTCTGGGTTTTTTTAGGTGAGAGATACTGCTGACTACTGTTTGTACAGGGCCTGATGTACTTTGATGTAGGCGAAACTATACTGACACCTATTTCAGAAAGAATAGCTTGTTGAAGTTTGCAGTTGTTGCCGTTGAATGAATTAAAATCTGATTTCCGTGGCTTCTGTATTATTAAAAATAGAATTATGTTCAACATACTAAGGAAGTCAACACTTTCTTATTCACAGAAACAGGGAAGGAGCAATTTTGAGTAAGAGTAAAGATAACGTACTGTTATTCTGCCATTTCACTTTTCACTTTAATGGGGTGCTGTAGATTGAAAGCTGGTAAAATTCCAACATTTCATTCATGGAAAATAAAAGATTAACCTGAACCTTTTATTTATCTTCTTCTTTGTTTGCTATTTGTTTTAGTCCATTTTCTCTCTCTGCTTGGAAACTACAGGTTCTGATCTCATCTTTGAAAAAAGTTCAGAAGCTTCTACCTTCAGTATCCTAAAGCTCTTTGATCCATTTTCCCTCTGAGCTTTGAAATGCCAGCTGTTTTATGTTCCAATCGTGTGTTTTTATTGTTATTCCTATTACTATTAATAATATTATTTAGTTTATTAAATGGCTCAGAATAAATTGTCAGTAACTTTCTCTTTTTGTTTTTGTAAAGCTGGTGTTATAAGGGATTTGAACTTGTGTGAACCTCCTTCATAATTCTGAGAGGCACTTTTCAGTGAGAGGCTGATTTTCAAACAGAAATTGATTTCTTTTTTTTGCATCATTCCACCCCCCCCCCCCCCATAAACATACCTCTTGCTTCTCCACACACCATTTATATTGACTATGTTAAAAGTGTACTGTTTTATTTTCTCTGGCTTTCAGACCTTGACTGACCTCAAATGCATAATACACAGTTTAGCTTACAACAGAATGGGAAATTTTGAAAAAGAATTTGGAAGCTGCAGATAAAACTGATGCAGCACTTTGTCCTGGGAGCCGTGCTTCAGCAACTGGAAACAAGTCCATTGTGTGGACCGGCGGCTCCCAGTCCTGTTTCTAAGTGCAAGATTTGTGTGATTTTTTGGAGCAATGTCCTGGCTAAATTTCATATTGAGTATTTGCATCCTGCTTACTCATAGCTTTTGGGTTTGATTTTCCTGAATTAGAACGGGACTAGAAATAAAATTGAAAACTTCCTGAATTTTAACATAACAGGTAAGATATCATGTGTTTCAGTAGGTGATAAGTAATTTGAAGTTAACTGTATAGCCCAGAATGTCGCATCTGTTTTCAGAGCAGAAGAACTGATTGTGTTAGCTGCCTTTCACTGCACTGTGCTCTGAGGGAGGTGCACAGGAAATGATTTCTTCTCATTGTCAGCTGTAGAAATATCCTTAACCTTTGCTGGAAGAATATAGATACCTTCGTTCTTACCTCTCGTTGCATAACTTGAGCTTAGTATTTTTTTACCTTCCACTTTTTGTAGCAAGATGCACTTCTACAACTTGAGTAAAAAAATTACAGAGGAGAAATAACCCTTAAAACTCTATTTTCACTAGAGATAAATGACATTGCTGAGGATAAAGCTGTGGAGAAATGGGTCTTCTGCATTTCATAGAAATTGAATCTGTCAGCATTTCTAAAAACCTAACGATGTTCTTTGGGATCCTCTGAGTGAAATGTTCTATAACTTGGTTGTCTTAGTTATCTTTATTTTGTCCTCACTGTTCACAAGTTCCAGCTGAGAATCTTTATTTTTCATTAATTGAATAAATGCTGACATTTGAGACAATTTATAGTTTCCTTTTTCAAGGAAAGAATTTGTAATCAAAATACTCTGTAAGTTCACAAGTTCCTATATTCATAATTATTCCCTGTAAAGTAGCCATTGCTAGAGGAGAAAAAGTCTGCTCATAAGATGATGAGAACTTTCTCCAGGGAATATTTTAGGATCATTATCACTTACTATTTTATTAAACGAAGTGCCCAAAGCATGTAATAAAGCACTCATATCTGAATCAATTACCTAAGTTAAAGGTGTCAGTTTATTAGACTTTGGAAATGTTCAGTGCTTCCACTTGAATTCTGTTCTGTTCTATAATATGAATATTCTTCCTAATTCTATTCTTTCTAGTATGCTACACTTTCTGCTGTGAGGGCTGAATTTTAAGTCAGTATTTGGTTATAGACTATGAAAATACATTGAAAAGTGAAAATTTAAGTTCTTGAAGCCATAATACATATTTAATATATGTTGTTTTATGTACAAATATATGTTCTGATGTATGTAAAGTAAAATATAAATTGAACATTCAGACGTGTAATTAAGGGTGGATTTCCTTTCTTCACTTTATCTGCTTAGGAGCAAAAATTTTTCACAAAAATGTGGGTCAAACCACAGGTATGCATACATACATAAATATATGTATGTGTCTCTATATACATTGTTATATATAATATATATATAGTTCATTATTCATTATTATATTTATATCTTTATATATTACATCATTTTATTTTATGTAATATATGTATCATAATAAATACTGTTTATATTTATAATATAATAATATTTATAATATAATGATAAATATTATATATAGAATTTATATGTATTATATATATCACTTATTTGTCCACTTGATTAAAACATCACAGAGATACCAGGAATCAGGATGGTCCCTTTGGACAGTGAGGTACTTTGCAGAGATGCCATGGCTGAGCTAACTGCAGTGGGAAGTAGTACACGAGCGCTAGTGCAGGACCTTCACTGGGCTGATTAGCCTGCTAAGCAGTGCTAGCTGTAGCAGGAATTATGCCACACAAACAGAGCAGGGCTGCTTTTGAGGCACAGCTACTGTCTATACACGATGCTATTTTTGGTTTTGTGAACTCCTCACAACTTACTCAGAGCTAACTGAAGGTATCTCACTGCCCCCCTGGAGCAGGGAGGGAAGAAGGCTGCTCCAGACAACACCAAAACTTGAAAAAAAAGAAAAAGAAAAAGAAAAGAGGCATGGAATTTCTTTCACCTGTGGGCTGGGGTCTCCGTCACCTGAAGGTGCCCACAGAATCTCAGCCTCATTCCTGCCTGCCTCGGCAGATCACACAAGGAAGCTGCTGCTGCTGAGCTGTACGCCAGATACTCAGATTGTGCCCTTGACTTTGCCGCCTGATCACTGAGTGGAGCAAGTCATTTCCTCTCCTGTCATCTCTGTTACCCAGTCTGTAAACCTGGGCTAATGGGATAGATAGCTCCATACAGCTTTGGGAGATGATACAAAGGTTGTCAGAGGAGATCTCCGTTTCTTCAAGTCATTACCATTACTGAGATATTAGTAGTGCCTGTGAACAGAGATCTGAAAACTGCTAATTATTGTTTTTGATAATTATTTCTGAGTTCTGAAGCTCCAGGAAAAATATTGTTCGAGATTGAGAAAACTGCTTAATGCAGCCCAGAAGTAAATGTCTTCTTCAGGTTTGAACTGTTAGGAAAATTGATGTTTGGTACAAAATTTGAATTAAAAAGATCCTTTAAAAAGAGTGACTTTGGTTTCTTTCTTTAGAACAAAAAAGCTTGACTGAAGTAAACATGGATCCACAAAATCTTTCAGTTGAACCAAATCATAATTTTTTGGTGAAAAAAAGTTCTGGATAAAAATCTTCCAGCTATATGAGTCAGTACCTCCAATAAAAAAAAAGTTCTTAGAAAATGTTGTGGAGTAGTTATAATGAGTAGATGGCCAGAGTACCAAAATTCAGATATTCAGGGTAAGCCATACTCAGAAGATATCATTAAAATATTTCTGATTTATACTGAAGTCCATCATGATGTTAATGCCTCCCTTAATGAATTAGGTACACTTTGTATTTCCGTGCTTTTTTTACTGAATTGTACATCATTTATCATCTTTAGAAAAACACTGGTATGATTTCCGGGTGGCTAAAGACTTTGGGAAGAAATTAATGGATGTAAAGTATGATTAATAACTTATTTACTCTGCTTTTTTTACTCCACAGTGCATATATTCCAAGTGCTATAAAATCAGTAAGCAGTGTTATATACACTATATACAGAAGGTTATTTCCTGGGGAAAAAATCATTCAGCAAACTAAAAATGCAACAAGAAATATTGTGATAATATCTTTTGGCCTACAATGACTTTCAAGTCCTGGCAGGAGGTCCTGTCATCTCCAAGGATCTCCATGTCATTTGGGTCAGACTCACTGTCTGTCCCAGGTGGTGTCAGTAAGTGGTGTCTTCCTTGGCTCCAATGTTATCCTCTCCTGCGGAAAACAGTCTGTTTTCTCTTACCAGCAGCTCTAGGATGATAAATGGAGGTTTTTATGGGAAACTTGCATATGCTAGTTCTGAGCAAAGATGGCAGAAGAGTCATCTGTTGGCTAAGGAGAGTCTTTTCAACTCTGAAAGGCTGATAAGGATTAGCCCCTTCTAAAGTATTCCCTGCAGGAATATCAGCTTTTTCTCACTGTTTGAGGCAGAGTCAGGGGAGATGGACTATTAACTGTGCATTTTATGGACAAGGAACGAGTACACAGACTTTGTAGAGGACAGTCTTTTTTAACCATTCTTTGTTATCATCAATAGGTTCCACTTGCATTGTTCATAAAGTGATTGATTTAAGAATGAACAAGATGATCCACCAGGTCATGCCTTTTCAGATCATAATCTTGCTCTGAGGCATCATATTCTTTCTTATGAATGAGCATCATGTATCTCTTGGCATCATATTATTGAGAAACTTCTGTTATCTAGTTTCAAAAAAAGATAAAGACAAAAGTATGCATGGCTGTGGAGTGAAAAGACCCACCATATTCTTTAAGGTAAAAAGATCTAGTATTCCTGCTGTCAAAAGGAAAGGTAGTCAAAATATCCCACATAATTCTAATTTTATCATAGGAAATGGGAGAAGAAAAAGAGGAACTTCTTCCTTTCTGCTTCTGGAACAATCAACAAGGATTCAGAATAAGCTCTATCAGGTGACATGTGGGAATGCTCAGACTGTGCATAATGACTATAACCATTTTTTTTTTCACTTGAGGGAAATGGAAAGAAACCCATATAATAAGGAAGATTACTTTTAGTTGATTTCTTCTTTTGTGCAACTTTGGAGTCTCACTAGTGTAAGAAGGACTGTACATCCACAATTGATGTTGGTCTTAATATAATGATGATTATTCTTTTTTTTAGTTGGGAGTGTCTTGAGACTTGAGTGGTTTGGAATTGGCTTCTTTAGTGAATGAAGTTCAAGGTAAAAAGTAATTTGATGTTTTTTAAAAAATGTTAAAATATGTCTTTTATTCATAGTCTTGGCTTTTTACATGATTTACTGTAGAAAAATGATTTAATAAAATGGCTTTTAGGGAACTTTTCTACTTTTGATCTGAAATTATGTAATACTTATAAAAATGCTATCTTTAGATTGATACAATAGGACTGGTCAAGAAATGTTCAAAGGCTTAGTATTCTTCTCAGTTTATTGACAATAGATACCAAAATTTCTATTCCCAGCTTTGTTTTAATTCCTTTTATCTAGCAAGAGAAAGGTTAAAGGAAAAGATTAAGGTATTAAAATTTGTAAGAATTATGAAGTTCTCAAAAGCCATTCCAAAGAAGCTTTATTTTTGGCTCAGCTGCATGATAGCAAAAAACAACTTTTGTTTTGCTTTCAGCAGAGCTATTTATACTTTGCAGTTTGCTGAGGACAGTGTCTTAGGTTATTATTATTTTCCCTCATGTATTTTTTTTTGAAAACAGCACTTGAGAATATTATTCAAACATTTGTTTTATATTTTTATTTGCAATGTTAAAAAATGTCCTCACTGCCTCCTTATTCACACCAAATGACGGCACTGTGAGTTTAATTCAGTGAAAGAAAATCCATATCATATCAACACTGAAAAGCATGTGATCTTTTCTGTGTCCTGAAAAAATGAGACTCGGTCCCTTTTTCCCTTTTGGAAGTGAAGGGAGGGAGCACAACGGGTGGGAACAGAAAAGATGGCAACACACAACTTCCTCACTGAAACAAAATGCTTTAAAAAAGCAGCAGAAACCTGGCCAGTGAAAATGGTTAGTTGTGTGAAAAGCTTGCCCTGGCATCCTGACGTGATTATGAGTAGCCTTTCCCGAGCAGAGGCTTACCCAGAGAGGGCAGGATGCACCAGGGGCTGCTCAGGCAGACGTGCTGACTGCTTTTCGTGAGCCCTCCATTAGAGAGCTGATCTTTGCCATCAGTGAGAATTATTCCGTTGACTTCACTGGATTTTAGATCAATACAAAACCAAGAAAAAAATCTATGAATTGAAGAGAAACAGATCAAAAACTGAGAAAATAGATTTGATTTTTTTTTTTTTTTTAAGCAAGCCATAATTACTCCATGAATTTCCTTGCCACAGGACAGGATTGGGGCCAGGGTGTTAGGCTGCTGCTAGCCCATAGTCTCATAGTCTATGCTTACTCCGCTTTCCAAGGTGGGTGGAAAGGGGGAGAGGCAGCAGCAGGCGGGCGCGGTATGGCCTCCCCCACGGGCCAGGAGGGTTCCTGCGCTGTAGCTGGGAGCATGGCAGGGTGCCCAGCTTGGATGCTGTAATGAGGCAGAACAGAAAGTGTTCAGGATTGACAGAGGATCTAACAGGCTACTTGAGAGAGGCAGGCCAAAGCAAACGGTAAGGCTTTAGGAGATGCAGTTATCTAATCAAGGTTTGGTTTTGTTTTCTCTTTTTCCATAAGTTTATCATTTTCCTATGTGCTCTTTGAGGTGATGGTTTGATGCAGACTTGAGGAGAGTGTGGGATCTTGCACAGTCTAGTGAGAAACCTGTCGCTTTTGGGGAATGATCCATGTATTTTACTGCTTTGTAACTCTGATTTCCTATTGATTTTTTCATGTTGGATTACTTGTGGCTTAAGTAGAAGTTTCTCTGCTTCAGTTTGAAACCTATTTAAGCCGTGCTGTTAGCTAACATACCTGTTACATCCTTCTTTCCCATTTCCCTGACGTAAATTACATTTAGCCTGTGCATTCCAAACTAAGTGCTCATGTGTGCTGAGCTATAAACTACACGCCAGCAAATGGCTGCAAGTTAAAAGAGAGGAGTTTTATATAAAAGTTATTATGTTAACAAGTAACTTACATGCTGACATTCAAGCAAAGGTTGTTGTAACACAAGCTCAGTCCTATTCCTTTGCTTTCCCTACAGTGTTTATCTGATGCCGTGTGACCCTGTAGCCTAGGTACCTTCTGTAGTTTGTTTTGTTTTTATCCCTGCCCTGCAACTCACCCTACCAATAAGTTTCTGTATGAAATTCTGCCAAATAGTCGTATCAGTGCTCTTACCCAGTGGTAAGGCTTTGAGTGTCCTCTCTGGTGCAGTAAAGCGTGATTATGCTGGAGACAGAAATACTGATTTATATTTTTTCTGATTTTGTTGTATTACTTATTCTCCGTTAATTTTTATAGTCTTATGTTTGTGAATGGAATTGAACCCAACTGGTTTCAGCTGTTTAGATGGAAACCTAGCAAAAATCAAATGAAATTAACTTTGTCTGCTCCTAGAAAAAGCGTCACCGTGTTTTCCAGGTATCATCTATTATGGATAGAGTTGTAAGCAATATGAAAATAGAAGAGCTATGCATTTTTCTCCTTATTTTCAACTTTTATGGTTTCAGTAGGTGGGTTGCTTCCAGATGCAGGACCTTGACAGTCATCATGTGTTTCACTAATAGGTATTCAGAGTCAATGGCATTCCTAATATGCCCAGAACTGAGCACGTGTGGCTCTGACACATGCAGGTCGGCCTCAGCCTCGCCACGCAGGGGACGTTGCATGGTGGGGTACCTGCGCAGGTGGCAACGCTTCGGTCTTTGCTAACAGCAAAGGCAGCTTTGCACAAATGCAAAATGTTTGTTTTAAATAACATGTAAAAGACTACTTTTATCGGATAGAAAAGTTTTGTGGGTATGTTCCTTTGCAGTAAGAGTTTTATACAGCCCATCCACACCCAAAACCCAGCACTATTTTACAGCTGCATTCATGGAGTGTAAAGGGGTGCTTTGGCACAGGTGGGGCCAATGGGCCTGCTCCAGGGCAAGCTTTTATATACAAGTGGCTTCAGCTGTGCTACCTGCAGATGGTGAGAGTCAGCATCTGGCCTTGTGGCTGAATTATCTGAGGGGAACACTGTGACTTGAAGGTTTATTCTGATAAAAAGTATTGTGGCATGGGTATTCTTTAAAAGCTCCACATATCAAGAGCTTGAGTGGGGCTCTTGCAGGAGTCTAGGAGGGTGTTTGAATGAGAAATGGCAGTCTCGCCTCTAAGGGTTATAACAGACTTGTGGCGGCAGCCTTGCAAATGGTGCAGTGGGAAGAGGATTTAAAGATAGAGCTGTCATGATTTCTTAGAAGCATCTCCTAAGACAGGACTGCAGAGTGCACAGCAGCGGTGTGACTCAGCCTGAAACAAGGGGGAAGGCTGTTTGGGGTGAATGATCCAAGAAGGAGGAGTTTATTCTGAATTATCTGTGAGTATTTTAATGGAGAAGAATACAATGGAAGGATGTGACCAAAGCAGGTAAGTCTCTGCTATAGCAATTTATAGAGTCAAAACAGCAAATTGTTTGTCTTTTTGATACTCAGAGAGTGTGTTTAAATTTTATATTAGACTATTGTCCCTGCAATTTGCACTTATTTTAGCAGAGCTAATCTGTGTTGAACTATCACCACCTAGTGGCAAAATCGAAGTGATAGAAAATGACAAAACCCAAAGATTTTTTTCAAGTCTTATTTTGTTGTCGGGTGTGCTTGTGCAGAGTGTTGTGGAGAAGGAAGAAGCAGTAAGACTGATGAACTTGATTAGTTATGAAAACTCATGTATGTGTTAGTAATTCATTACTAGCTTCATCCTTTAATGGCTCTTCTTTTTGTACTGCATGATCATTTGTTATAGAATAGTTGCTTATTAAATTCTTTCTCTCTTAAAAATGCTATTTATAGATATAATTAGGTAATGCACCAGTTTTTTGTTCTTGCCTGCATATGATTGATTGTAAAGGAATTTTGATACTGAAAAGAGGGTGAGGGGTCTTGTATTATGTAATGTCAAAGTTTTAAATATTACTAAGTACATTTCATATCTACCCTGGACTGACTTGCTTGAATACTTTGGTCATACTTTTCTAAGCTATGTGTTTTAAGCTTTTGAAAGTTATGTGTTGTGTAAACAAAAAGATTCATCTGCTCTGATGTTTTTCTCTCTGTTAGACAACGTGACCTTCCCTGAACTGTGTATGTTTTGCAGTGACATTATTTTAAGTATTACAGTATGAGTTGGTGAAATCAGTGATTATCCATTTATGTCTCTTGATAACTAGCTTTTATGATAATTTGCCTAATATCTATCTATTGTCTACATCAGCATTTTTATATAATATGTTTTTAATAGGAAATGTTCTTGCCCCAAGCACCAGAGGTATGCACAGTAGGCAATGTACTTGCCCACCAGTGAAAGTAGATTGGCTGTGTAGTTCCTGAATTTTATAGCTACCTGAATATGTGTGTTTTGCCTGGATACTTAGTTTTCCATTCCTATACCTTTTTGATAGTCACTGTTTTATGTATGCAACTGTGATGGAGACTGTTGCCAACAACTCCATTAAGCTGACTCTTGAGGCTTTTTTCAGTTCTCTTTGTGTATAGTTATCCTCATTAATGATGTATAAAAATGGCATTGCCATTATTCCTTGCTTGAGATAATCGTTGTAGGAAAAAACTATCTGAAAACGGGGCTTGTTTAACCTAGAGAAACTGAGCTATGAGGGAGAGATGATATGGTGCTGCCTGTGAATACCTTTTAGGGGTAATACTTGGAGAAAGTGGAAAAAGCTATTTAACTAAAGAGCAAAGTTATCCAAGAATAAGTAGGAATAATTTGGCCATTAATAAATCCAGGCTTTTAACTGTTAAAGGAACAAGTGCTTGGCGTGAACTAATGAGTGATAGGCCAAGAAGGATGTTTAGCTCAGCATTGAAGCTTGGTGTGGTCATGGAAGGAGTAGGACATAATTTTCTGTAGTGGCAGGGGCTAGATTCAGTGATCCTGAGAACTCTCCTCTGAATATGTCTGAAACATAGACACAATTTGTTTGTGTTTTGGAAATTTTTGAATATATGGGAGTTTTCTTGTTTTTTCCTCTCTCTTTACCTCTCCTCCACAGAGAGCTGTATATCGGTGATAGCCTTTGTGTCTTTAAGTTCTAATCTGTGCCGACGCAGACTAAGTTGAATTAACGTGCTGCAGAGCTACGCTGGTACAGCTCTTCAGCCGTCAGCCACTATATCTACATGGCTGAGCTATAGGTCTCACAAGGTACTGCACCATGCCAAGCTGGCGTGCTTAAAAAACAAATAAGAAAATCGACCCTTTCACTTCACAGGCCAGAAGCTGACCTCTCTAGCAATGGCTAGGTAAACTGATCCAGTCGAAAGGATAATGCTGACTGACATTTGTTCTGTGCTTGGGCCCACATTGCTTATCTCCCTGTGCACTGTCCATCAAATTGCCTGTATGCTTTCCTCTTGGAAAAAGCTTTTTCATGTCTGCCAAAAACTGAAAAACTTATCCTCAGTTTCTATAAGCTGCTGAAAAAAGAATGATAATTTCTTATACTATCTTAATTACTTGGACAGTTGGCATGAGGCAGAAAGGAATGTAATGTCTGATCTGTTACTTTATAGGTTATTGTTTTAGAAAAGTCGTAACAGTGCTGAAAATCACTAGTTGCTTTAATCTTGTGGGGGGGTTTGTTTTTTGTTTTTTTTTTTTTACTTACCTCTCTTAGTGGGTTAGAATTGCTTCACACAACTCCATCTCTGCTGGCTTTGTTCCAATTTGCTGAAATTAGTTATGCAAATATGAAATAATCTAATAGGAAAAGTAAGGCAGAGCAGGCTGTCCCAAAAGTGCGCAGACTGAGAACATGAAGACTATGTGCTGTACAGAAGTGGTAAACTTTTTGTTGTTGTTGTTCATTTGTTTTGATAATGCAAACATAAAAGAAATTTATGTTCCACTCATGGAGATGATTTTCTCTGATCATAAATGGTTCTGTGTGTTAGAAAGGTATTTGACTGCTTTGTTAGACTAAACACTTTTTGGACATGTCTTCAGGGAAGGTTTCCTCTGGTACTTGTCCTTTTCCAATTACCTCAGTGACTCTTTGCACTGAATTTTAAACTTAACACTGGTATGAATAAATCAGTGGCTGGTTGGTTGGGTGTATCTTAAAATTTTCAGTATGAAACACCTGAGACTTCCTTTCTAAATAAAAATCTTGTTTGTTTTAACAGGAAGACAGGAATAAAAACCTCATATCTTCATTTTTTAGTTTAAAAATACTTACTTTTTTGAGTAACTGTTTCATCAAATCCAGTAATGCTTTGGAAAAATTAAAAGTTATTTCTATTGAACATCTAATGAGATTTTCAACCAAAATCAAGTTGTGTATGCCACTAGCTTAGGCAAAATGATAGGATGTGTTCTAGCTCTACCTCTGCCATCTCACTATCTTCTTTTTTATTGTACTGATTACGGGTATCTTGTCTGAAAAGGCTTTAATAACTTTTGAAAATGATACATTGCTCTTTAATGTGTTAGTGTATTGAATTAATTATGATACTCTCCATCTTTTAAGAGATTCAGCTGCTGTCATGTTACAAAGTGGGAATTCGAAGAATTAGCAAAGCATTGTTCGGAACTCGACTATGTTCATGTGCTTACAAATCTTGCGCTGGTAAATGCTTCTCGTGGTATCAAATAGAGTGCGATACTCTTCTGCCTCTCTCTAATTGCACTAGACTATTGCATTGATATAGAAAGTCTGTGGGTGGCAGATGAAGGCAAGGCAAGTTTGTGTCTGCTGGAGGCACCAGTGATGGCCAGGAGTGGTACAAAAGGCAGGAACAAGGAACTTGTATTTTGTCCCCGCATCCTGATTTCTGGAAGAGTTCTGACTATCATTTGCATCCAGATAGTGGTAACATCACATTAAAGTTTGGGCCCCTGTTGGCTCCAGATTGGTCCTACTCCTCCCTCAACATTGTCCTGTGCCAACTGCGCACATGAATTCCTTTGTTCTCCTTCTTTCATCTGAAATGCATTCTTTTTAATTTTCCTTTATTTATTTATTTAAATGTTTCTTTAACCAAACGAGTTAGAAAAGTATAACTAACAATTATTGGCCACCATGTTGCCAACAGCCTTATGTGTTCTTCTCTTTTGTGGTGCCTCCAAAGGTTTTGTTGGAGGAGCTGTTGTGTGTTTGTAAATCACTTATTGCAACCAAGTCTGAGTCGTTTACTACTGGATATGAAGAGAAAGAGATGCTCTTGCTCTCTGCCCCAGTAACTGCCAATAGTGAGCAAAGCAGAGTGGCTTTATTGGTGTCTTCTGGGCCCTGTTTGCATGATGGCACTGAGTGCATGGAAATGGTGCTAGGCAGAATGATAGGTATCTGTGAGGTAGAAGGACTTTCCACCATCATCTTAGAGTGAATTAATTTGTCCCTCTCAAGTAGCAAACTAAGAATTTAAGCTGGCCGTATGTATGTCTGATACAGCACTAGCACTGTTGCAGGTTCTTGGTCAAAGTTGCACCTACTTGCATGCCATCAAATAGATCATAGTCAGGGAGATCGGACCTGTAGAGACTTTGGGTCCTAAGAGGAGAGCTTAACGGTTGTGTTTCTCCTAGACTGTAAGTAGTCAGTGAAAGGACTAGTGTTTAAAGGATTAGAACAAATGCCTAAAATAGCATTCCATAACTTAACAGGTAGTAATTCCATTAATTTAAAGAAGTTGTGTGGGAGAATGGTTAAGCGAGAGAGGGCATGATCTCTTAGAAGTGAGCAATCCTGTCTTCACACTGGAGGAAGGATCCCATGGCTATGTGAACTGTCCTTGAACATTCCTAGACCATTACAAAAGGGGAAGGCAAGTAGCGGTAAACAAGTCAAGGAGGGGGCCGACAAGCCCCTCCACGTGAACAGCAACTTTGCACCAATCATATATCCGCTTTAGGCGCGTGGACAGAAGCTGTAAACCAATCATACAGCTATTGCTAGTGCATGCTTATTGCTTGTCTATATATACTCTGTGTAAGCTCTAATAAAGGGAGAACGACCATACTCATATTGAGACTCATGGTTACTCCGGGCCCGTCCCCCCACTCCGACATCTGGTAGCAGAGGATGGTTTACTTCTGTGACTACCGACAAAGTTGTATTTCTGAAATATGTTTACAAGCACATACTTTCTGAAAGCAGATGTGACCAAGTAAATGTGTTTTGCTCTGAAAACAAAGCACAAATTTAGGTCAGTCTGTGATAAATGGAAGTGGTTTTGGTGGCAGCCAGGAGCACTGTGTACCATCTGGTAAACTCTACTTCTGTTTGAAGTTGTTATAATTTCATCTGATGTCTCAAGTGAAAATTTGTCTGTAGGGATAGTTGTCTGACCTACTGCTCTCATTTTTGAGACTTAGTACTTTTAGTGATTATATGAATTTTCACCAGTCACGTTGGCTATGCGGTTTCTGGGAGGTCTGCCACAGAAGGTCGTGTGGGAGACTGACATCAAAGCTGCTAGGATGTTTATTGAGATTGTTAGAACAAATCTAGCCATTATCTAGTAAAAATAATCCTGTTTTCTCCAATGCTTTTTCTTTTTTTTTTTCCCTGTTATGAGCTGTTATGGGGAGAAAAGACCCCAGACCACTCTGCTGGCTTGTTCTCTAATATGAAAGTAGGGTTTTTTGTTTTTCGTGGGTTTTTGTTTGTTTATTTTGGGGGGAGTTAAAATGGTGAGTGCAAAGCAGTGAAAACATGTTTGATAACCATATATAGCCTCAGAGTGCTTTAGGCTTATATGACAGAACAGGGCTTGCTGGTATCAAGTTGGGGTATCTTGTATTGTTATGTGTATGAACTCAAACTTAGACTGAAGAAAATATATTTTATTCAGTGTCTTGTTATTGACAGGTATTTGGCACTTTGAGACACTATTGCTGAGAAATGATTCCTGCAGTTGTGACTTTACTGCAGATTTGCCCCTTTCTTTTTTTTTTTCCCCCTCTTCCGCTGCCCCCAGCCTTGGGACGAAGCTTTCTGAGGCCAGCAGAGTCTGTGCATGGTGCTTGTATGATTGCTGGAAGGGTGGAGGAATATCCATTGAGAAGGTTAAGCATTGAGAGTGAAGAAGAAGCATTTTCAGGGTCTTTTAGGGCAAAGAAAGCCAGTGGGATACAACCCAACCCAAAATGTTTGCATTGGTAGTCATGCAGCTAATCAGTTTTGAAAGCTTCAAAAGCTCCAAGGAGTTTTGCTCCTCAAGGAGCTAATTATTTTGCTACAACTCTGTTGCTTCCATCATGTCGCATTTTCCTGAGAAAGCTGAGGTTTCTTATAACTTAGATAGTGCTTTTAATGGGGAGATGGCTGGGATGTCTTGGACCAGTGAATGTTTGGAGTGACACCTTTCTTTGAAAGAAAAAGTGGTGTTGGGCAAAAGGTCTGAACCAGGAATGTACCCAGTTTTCCCTGTTTAGACTACTGACTAGACTGCATTCAGACCTAAATAACCTGGGAGCATTTGGGACCTAACAGCATGTGCCCATATAGGTAGAGTTCTGATATACGACCTTCATATCAAAAAACAAACACTCTCCAGTAAAATCCATAAAGTTTGCAGGAATAGGCTACATGAATACACATGTATGTATTGAATGAATTGCATTGATTAAAAGCCTTCTTTTCATTTTCTGATAGACAACATGCAATAATGTAAAGGGGTTTTTGCAATGTATGATCATAAAGTACCTGTCTGTAGAGAATTATGGGGAATAACTTATCCTAAAATGCAAAAGTCAGTATACTCTGTCAGGCTGTATGGGATGCTTGACAGACTCGCAGTTTTTATCTCAGAAAGCAGTGGAAAAAGGTAAAATCAGTCAAAGCTTAAATATAGTAGCATAGGTTTCCAATCTCTAGCACAGGCTTTCAATTAAAAACAACTTTTAATTTTTTTAATAAAGTATGCTTTTTCCTGTTGCATTTTGATGCTACTTAGTTAGGGGATGAAGACTGTTGATATTTATTGTTCCAGAAAGCTTTAGTACAGAATGGAAAATCACAGATATTCTCTTTGACTTTAGAATGATGGATCCTAGACGCTTGTAGGGAATCGAAGTGTAAACGAAAGAGCAAGGGCAGCTAATCATACCCAACAAATTTCTTTGCGTCATTTGATTCTGTGATCTGTTACAGATCTGCTTAGTTCTCCACCTCTCTCCATTCCGCACCCCACCTGCAGAAGAGTATTTAAGATGTCTCTAAAAGATTTCTACTAAAGGCTTTTCCTTGGCTATCCAAGGAAACTAATGGCTAGATTTCCTAGAGTATCTTTAAATCATCAAATTTGTATCTGACTAGGAAATAACTTTGAAATAAGATTTAATTGTAGTAAAATTGCATCTGGATATTTACTTGAAAACATTTTACTTCAGTCATACACCAGTGCTACTGGACTTCTAAAAATTTGCCTGACTGGACTTTATACTGAAAAAATATTTGAGGTTTTATTTCCTGAAGAAAGCTGCTGATAAAATTGCATAGTAGACTTTTTTGACTGGAACCAAATACATATGGTATCTCTATAGTTCTGTAGTTTTCTTTAGTTCTTAATAATATTCTCTGGCAGTAAATTACAATTGGAAACTTAGGAATGCAATTTACATCCCACCTCAATTGCTTCTGGATAGCCATATATCACCTTAATCATTGCCAAAGCAAGAAAATGAAAATGCTCTGTATATCCAGCGTGTGTAGGATAGCTTGCCCAGCCAGCTTATGTTGCATTTACTTAAAGAAGTAATAATAATACATCTCCAGTAAGTCTGGGATAATTATGTTTGTTACATCCTTTTTTTTAATTTTCTTGATTTGTATGGAGACTTTGTATTCAATTTTATTCTTCATACAGCACACACTATGCAAATAATGAATTTTTATTTATTCTTCCTGCCTTTGAGAGTGGATTAAAAAAAATTAAATATTTAAAATATTTATTCAGAGCACAGATTGCTCTTGAAAGGATAATGATTTAATAGTGTAAGATGGTTTCATAAAATAACTCCTGAAAAGTGATAAAGGATTGTATGAGATAGTAGAAACTCTTTGGGCCCTAAATCACACTGAGTTTTTTTTTTTTTTTTTTAATGTTAATTGATTCTATCAAATTTTCTGGTAAGGTTGACTTCAGTGGATCTAACAGTGAATTTATTCTTATGTTTTTGTCAGGCTTTCAAATGCTGGTTTCATTGTTGGTCTTTTGTAATTCAGCAGCATGAAAACAGGTCAGAGTCAGATCTAGGTCCTGTGTATTAAGAACTTTAGTGTGTTCATACTATTTTCCACTGACCCGTTGGAGACAATGAGGTATTAACCAAACAAGCCAAACATTGTATTTTACTGCAAATTGCTTAAATTAATGTGTGCTAAACTATGTGCGGTGGCAGGTACTTCTGGGTAATATCCCACAAGACAGGAAGTACTATGGCTCATCAGCCATTTGGCTTTAAATTACTTTTATGCAACAGTTATGGGATGGTTTGACAGCTGATTGTTTGGGTTTTCTTTTTATTTTTTTCTACTGCAAAACTCAAACCATGTCTAAAGTTCCCCACCTTCTGGTAGCTTTTCCATTGTTTTTTTTCCCCTTTCCAATCAAAACTCACCTGCAGAACCTCATGTGACACCAAGCAGCCGTTGTCTGGCAAGTGACTGCTTCATGGCACTGTGCAGGCCAAGCGGGAGGGTGAGCAAGCAGCGACTTCCACGGGGCAGCAGACTATGAACCAAATGTCTTATGCACACCCGGTGGGAAGTATTTGGCATATGTTTGATTAAACAACCATCACTTTTCTGGAATGGAGAAATCGCTTATTTCTCACTTGGAAATGATGGAAAATACTTCCTTCTACCTTTTTTTTTTTTTTTTTTTTTTTATTCTCTGAAGTCTGTATGCAAGAGAAGGATTCAGGCCTCACATCTCTCTTTCTACAGACTAAGTGTCTGGTTCGAGATTCAGAACAAGTAGTCCAGACAAATGAAACTATCTTACTCTTAATTTACTATGTATACACTTTTGATGAACAATACTATAACCTTGTTTTTTGCAGTCAGTCCAAACTGGGCTCCAAAAAGTTATGGAGGTAGGGGTGCTGTCCCTGTTGGAAGTTAAGAAGTGGGGAGGTCCCTTCCCTTCAGTTCCTCTTGTTCAGAAGTGCTTTACGGTCTCAGCGATGTCCTGCTCCAGAGCCTCGTTCACCAAACCAGCATCTCGTCATGCTGATTGACCCCGGACCCTCGCTTTCAGCAGATCGACCTTCTTGTCCTGCTTCGGGGGAGAATTTCAAAAGCTCTGGGGTAGTTGCACTTCTTGGACTCTGACGGGACAGGATGTTGGGGCTGGATGACGACTATCTGGGGGCAGGGGAGGAATAGGTATACGGCAGGCCTAGTCCCGAGCAGTGTGAACTTTGGTCCTCACTGCATGCTCAGCCCTTGAGACCAGCAGCACTGAGCACTGACCTCTTTGATCTGCCCTCATTGTCTTCCGTTTGGCCTGAGCAAAAAGTGGTTTGAGGTGGTTTTGAGCCTCAGCATGTCCTGTGACTGTCTGCAGATTGAAGACTTATTCGATGTTGCATTTCTCCTCCAGGACAGTAATAGTTTACTATAGAAGTGTTACAGAGAGTTTTCTTTTAAATTATCTACTCATGTAGAGTCTGAATAATGGTACTGCTATAGATATAATGATTCGGGCAATCTTGTTAATATGCATGACAGGCTTCATCAGGAGCAACTGACACATTAGATAGGAATAGTTCCAAAGGAGTCATTAATGTCTTAATGTGTTAATGATCCATGCATAAAAGAATCCCTCAGTAGTCACTGACAGGCGTCATAATGGTCTTAGTCGGGAAAAATGGATATACCTCCTCTTTCATTCTTTCCTGAAGTCATACCTTGTTTTTTTAAAATGTTAAATCACACAGTAACATTAAAAAATGATGTGAAATCTGAAGGAAAAGGTAAAACGTAACATAGGCACAAGAAGTTCATAGGCATTCTGGAACGTAACGCGAGTTTCAAAAGACTGCAACTCCATATGAAGTGAAATGTTGTAGTGATGGAAAGCTTGTGGAGTGTTTAAGTTCATTTTATTCATATTTCTGTTGTAGGTTTTGTAATGAAACAATGTGCACAAAGTAAACAAAAACAGGGTTTCTGTTCCCTTACTTTCTAAGCAAAATGGGAGACAAAAGTGTTAAATGGAGAAAACTGAATTTATACCATAAAGCTTTTAATCTTACATTTTGCAAAAATCAGGGTGTTTTTAATCAATATTTCTAAAGGAATTGCCAGCAGCTTTCTCTTATTGTACACAGGACACCAGAGATGATTATACTGGAGACCAATAATCCATTAACTTTGAGATCAATACTGATCTCTCTTGTGCTTAGTCCCAATCTAATGTTTAACTGTGAAAAATGGAATAATTCAAACAGCAGAGAATGAGTGACTCACCCAACCAGCCTAATAACTTTATGACTAAAGCTTTTGCTTACACAGAAGAAACATGGAATGAAATTATTTGTTCAAAGTAGGCAGGGGAGAGATGTTTTAAGCCTCTACTTTTTTTATAGAGTCATTGATATGCTTGCTGTTATAGAAGAGCTTGTAGATGTTCCCACAAATTCCTCTAGTGCATGCCTGCATCAAAATGAAATATTAATATGATGTAGATGATGTAGAAAAAGTTGATAAAATAAATAGCAACAAATTGCCAGAGTCAGATGGTAGCTTTTTTTTAATTTTAAGTGTGAAGCTGCCAAGCTATGGTGCATAACTCATCCCTTAAATTGACTCCGCTAGTGGAGGAATAGGAGATTCCAAAAGTAAAAATGGTCTTTAACAACATTTGAGAGAGTACAGACTAGTAAATCTGATTTATGGAACAGAAAAAACAGTTAAAATGATTGGACTAGCAGAAATATGCTATAATGGGCAAGAATCAATGTGTTTTTTAAAGAGAAAAATTGCACACTAGGGCATCAATAAGCTCTTGGGTAGAACTGATGTAGTTGGTTAAAGTGTGATAAGGTTTTGAAAAACCTTTAGATAAGTTTTCTCACTGAATACTTTTAGTGGGATAAAAGGGCATGTACTCTTCTAGATTAGTAATAGACTAACTATAAGAACCAAAGGGATAAGAATAAATGAAAAGGGATTTATGCCTTTTTCACATCAATAAATTATCTGGGAAAGAAGATGAATAGTGAAATGACAAATTCTGTGGATGTTCCCTAAGTTAATCAGCATATTTAACTACTAAACTTGGTAGAAGTAGTGGCAGAAGGATCTCATGAATCTTAAAGACTGGCCAGTTAAAAAAGAAGCAATTCAGTATTAATAGATGTAAATTATGCAAATGGAGAATATATGTATTCAGAATTAGAAACCCTAAGTTAGTTCTGGAAATGGGCATGTTCTTGGGAACCTGAATGGAAGGGAAGGTATAACAAAATATCAACATTGTTCTACCTAAATTCTGACTGCACTGGCTTCAGAAAGGACATGGTAGAAGCAGGAAAGGTAAGAGAAAGGGCACATTGATTCTTAAAGGAATGGGATTGCTTTCATGTAGGGAGAAATTAAATAGCTCTGGGGAAAAAATGTCATTATAATGGAGACAGGAATACAAATGAAATGAGGAATGAAAATAAGGATGACTGGTCCAGTGTTTCTCACAATACAAGAGTCAGGGAACACCTAATGAAAGTGTTAGGCAGCAGATTTAAAACAAATGCTTTTTCACACAATGCATCATTAAATTGGTGAGTTTATTTCTGCTACCCGTTGTATATTAATAGTCTAATGGCTTTTGAAGCTAATTCAAGTAAGAAAGATGCATTAAGTGCTATTGAAAACAGTAGTTTTATAAAGCCTCTGTTTGGGAACCCCTAAGCCACAGGTAACCAGTGGTTGCAAGGTACATGGGGAGAAGTAATGCTGTGCATTTGCCCTGGTGGGTTTTTCTTTTCCTTATATGGAAGCCTTTGATCAAGTACATCAGTTCTTTCACTCTTAATCTAATTCTTGTTATAGGTGCACTCTCTTTCTCCTTCTCTTGGATGCTCGCTTGTGTTTGCGCTCTCTTGGTTTTCTATTGATCCAGCCAAATTCAGGAAAGGGTTCCCGGTTGAAGCTCTCGAACAGTGCACCTGAATAGCTGGGAGTCTGCTGGTCCCCGCTGTGCTGTGGGGCTCTCATGGGTTCATGGGGAAGCTCTCTGCTCTCTTTGGCTCTGGGGAGACCTGTCTGTGAAAGGATGAGTCACTGTGTTGTAGCCGGGGCTTGCGCCCCCTTGGTTGGACCCCTGTTTCCCCAAGGATCCTGGTGAAAGTAAGTTGTCTGGGCTGCAGCCTGCTCTGTCACCTGGTGAAGACTGACATGGGATTGATGCCGTTTCCCCTCACTTGGCCCAAAGCAATCTTGCATCTAGGCAAGTTCAGAGATCTGTTCTTGGCTGAAGGTCACAGTTCTGAAATATGATTATAGGCTCTAGCCCTTGGTGAACCTAGCCACAGAGTTTAATGTTGTGGTCTTACAAGCATCTGCACGGATGGATGCTGTATCCATCAAGTCCCCAAAAGCCTGTCATGGGGAGTAGCTGGCAACCATATGGCCTCAAATTGTATATTTTAATTTTCTGCTGACATTGGTCTAAATTAGCCCTGTCTGCTTTATTGGCAGGGAGGTGTAAGAATTATCATGTGCTGTGTAAGCTCTTGATGCTTCTTGCCTCAAGAAGCTTCTCAGATTCGAGTTTCACTTCCTTCAGGTGTATCTGCACATAATTGTGGGAGGAATAAAACGATCAAATGACCAGCTTTGGTTACCTTCTAAAAAATTTTAATTCTTATCATTTTATTGAGCAATGAAATAAGAATATGGCTTTAAATATTTTGATAGAATGGACATGAGTTGGAATATCTGGTTTTAAACTATTTTTGTAATTCACCCAAGTAACTGGTCTATGGCCAGCAGATGGCAGTGTCAACAGGCTTCGTTTAAAGTGCAGCGCACGCTGAAGACTTGCATCAAGCAGAGATTAGTTTCTTCCCCTCAGGGCCTGTTTGTCTGTCTCTTTCTTTGTCTGCCTTATCTGAGGTACATCTAAAGTAAAAGCATTATTCAGCAATTTTTTTTTTTTTTACCCTAAAGACTTCTATGGCTTAAGATAAAGCTACGCAGAAGGAAAAATAGGGAAAAGTGAATCTAGAAAGTGTAGAATGAGTGCAGCTCTTATTTTTTCTAAGCATTTTCAAGTGATAATCTGAAATTAACAATATATTGCAGTATTTCTATATCTTGTCTCGCTTTTCAGGCACTATGGCAACCAAAAAATGGAATATGAAATGCAATATGAAAAACGAAGTCTTAGTTGCAGTTCTAAAAATAAGTAGGCCAACTTACAAGTCTTACTTATAGTAATGTTTTATTGCAAGAACATTAAAATTAATTTTATTCCTTAGTTTTAAAACCTGTTAAGAGAATATGCATTTTTTTTAGAGGTGTATATATTAGCTAGCTTTTGACTGACTTTGAGCAAATTCTTAGATTATATGTATTTTTATTCCCTTGAAATCCATTATAAAACAGATGACTCCCCATCTCCAACTTTAGCCTGTACATAAAATGAGCAATGAATATTGGCTCACATGTGGATAGTTCTGATGAGCCTAGTGCATCTCACTGATTTTTCCAGTATTCTTAAAATTTTTGTGGGAATATAAGAAGAAAAGAGATATTATTTATCTGAACACAAAAAGGGAAATAGCTGTAAAGTGTAAAAGCAGGGCTAGAAGTTTGTCGTGGTTGTAGCCGTTTGCTTGTCATGTTTTGCTATGGTACTCGGGCTGGAAGATGACATGCCTAACTGCATGCTATTTGCAGAGAGGAACACTAATACTTACTGACACATCACGATGCCTAGGTGATTTAACTATGGACAGCCTATTATGTAGCAATGCTAAAACCCCAAAACTCAAAAAAAAACCCTAAGTCAATTCCCATGTTACTTATCTAATAGAAAGAGGTAGCCATCTTAAATACATATATAATAATTAATTCAGAAGTGTTTAGCATGTACAGGATATGAAAACCTCAAGGATTCTACAATAGACTCATCTAAAATAATATCTATGTAATTGTTGTTTATATTTATTTTACATATATTTATGTATAAATGTATAATGTGAAATTATCCACATTTTTTCAAAATAAACTAGTGGACAACATGTTTTTATTGAGGCAGTTTAAAAAGTGCAATTAACATTAAAAAGTTTGCATTTGCAAAGTTTAGGATTTTATTGTTTGGAAAGGTTAGATTTGATGGCATCCGGCTTGATTTGGGCTCCCTGTAACTGTGGAATTCTTGGAGTCCCATCATGTGCCTGTGGGAGATCCAAGGACAGGGCTAGAGCCAGCTTTTGTGGGTTCTATTCCTTGCTTTGCACAGAGAAGTAGTTTTGTTTTGTTTTTTTTTGTTTTGTTTTTTAATCCCTCAGAAAAAGGCTTTGAAAAGCTTTATTTTTATCATTGTTTGACCTGACTGCTTCGTTTTCACTTTTGAAGGTTACAGCTAATTTTCACATAAAGCTGCCTAAATTTGCATGTGATTGTTCATATAACTTCACATTGTACAAATATTCATAGACTTGGACATGTCCACTTGTGCTGCTACTCTTCAAAAAGCTGATAGAACTCAGCATTAACAATTTTTAAACAATGGACTACCTTCATTTAGCCTGTAGGCAAGTGTTTAGAGCTATTGCAAAATGTTGCCTGCTTATTCAGGTTGCACAGATTTCACACATCATATAGTGGAAATTTTTTTCTGTTTTCAAAGATATTCTTTTGGGATTCTGTTTTTCTTTTTTTTTTTTTTTTTTAATCTATTCTGTGTTTGCTCTGGCTGTTGTAAAAAAGCTAGCTATCATAATTATTTTCTTCAAGCAGCTGTTGGAAAAACTGGGTTCTTCAAGGACCGATATTGGAAAAAGGAATTTTTCAAGAACAGTCAACTATTCGTCAAATAACTGTATTGCGTTTAAAACACAGTACTTTTGAATTACTGGGGATGGAAGTGCCATGCTTTTTTCAAGAGCAGACAGGAGCAGCTGGTAGGCTGAGACAAGTTTGCCTGTTTTCAAAGGTTATGTTCTTTCGGTGCAACTTAGAGGGAAGTTAGGTATGTCTTTTGGCAATTGTATGACCAATGTGACAGACTGCAGAGGCTGTAAGAGCCTCCTTCGTAACCCTGTCAAAGTAATTCCATCTGGCTTCGAAGGGAGCAGCTCTCACCTTGACTTTCCCATCCATCTTTCTGAAACACAGATGGATTAATCCCCAAATCTTCCCTAGCAGTGGCGAGCAGGGTCAGGTAGGCTGGAAATACAAGAGTGGCCACTTTTGTTGTCTTGGCAGCTCCTGACTTACTTTGCTATTGGAGGACCGTCCAAGAATGGTAGAATTAAAGGTTATTCTCCATTTTATAAACTTTTTCAAGGACACATCCATTAGGACTGAAATTCTTATTTTGTGATTTTCAGTGTAGGATAGGTAAATAATCTATTTCCTATTGAAATGGAGAAACTGCGACAGGAAATAGATCTATGGAAATAATGTTCTTGTTTATGAAGTGCTTTAATATTTTCAGATTGTATACACAAGTAGAGAAGTTCAGTTCTGCTAACTAATTTTGTATCTGTAACTGCAAATAATTGCAGCTGGAATTGGACTATGGAAAGTGGCACTAAATGTACTGAATGCATTTACACTGAACATCTCTGTGAAATACCATGTGGCTTTATGAATCAGAAAAATATAATGAAATGCTACTTGAATTTGATGTGGTAAAATTACAGACTACCCAGGTTGTTCATTTTATGTTAAATTGAATGAGGCTAGAAAAGATGTTTCAAAAGAAAATTGGCATAAATCCCTCTCTCTACCCCTTCCCTGAAAAATGCAGCACACTTGAGAGAGGCTGTCAGGTTTTTATTGATTTCTGTGAACTTTCATATGGTTTAGTATTCAAGCTGCTTGGAACTCTCATTTTCTGTTAAATGTTCTCTAACTGCTGCCTGTCCCAATACTGAAAATAAAAAGGAAACACTCAAAGGGAAAGGAAGGGGCTGAAAAAAGCACTTCTCAGCATCACCTGAACTTGCTTTCTGCTCCCCTTGGACTCTTGTGTAGAATTTTAACTTAGACCTTTACAAGCAGCCTACCTGATAGACTGATCCTGGTCTCAGCTTATGCTAGCTGAATTACTTAAAACAAAAGGAGGTCCTAACAATGTAAGACAGTTCATAGCTTTAATATGAACCACTGAATTCTGAAAAAATTTGAATTTGAAATAGTAGTTTTTTGTCTTTAAATTGCTAACACTTCTCTAAATTCCAAAGAGATGTTTTGATTTCTTAAGGATTAAAGTATTCAAAGGCATATAAAAACTCTTTTTTCGAGAGGACGACAGAAGCAGAAAGACAAATGGAGAAGAAGAGGGCAAAATCCTACAAGGGAACAAAAGAACTAAGAGTTGGACTAGAGCTTTGTGTATTTGCAGATCTTTGCAAAAAGTTTTTTTTGGTTGTTTATCCTTACATAGTCTAACAAAAATCTCAGATGGTTATTTTGGCTAATAGATTAACATAATCAAATCGAATTCAGGCTGTGTTTCCATATACTGTGTTACCTGGACTCTTCCCTCAGCTGCGCTAGTGCCACTGTTTATAGAGCTGTTCTATAATCAAGATCATTGAAATTATTTTGCAACATACTGTCCTCCATTCCCCACTACTTATGCATTCAGGGGCTAACTTTAGTTATTTAGATGTCACGTTACAGTGCAAATGTGCTCAACTGGGTGCAAATGATGCACTTTAAGCTCTTACATCAGAAAGTTACCTTAGCAGAGGTCAGGCAATGCAGACAGATTCATGCGTCATACTGGCACCGTGACTTTGTTACTGTATACGGTGCCTCAATGTCAAATGCTAGAGTTCAGAAAATGTACGATTACTATTCAGGTGCCAGAATAACAGTCGTCTTCCCGGTCTGCTGGCTCCTGCCGCGTAAACACCAGCTGTTGCTCTGGGCTGTGGATAGCTGCCTTGGGTGCCTAGGTTTGCATGGCCAGGGTGGTGGAGGTGTCCAGGAGGGCACCATAATGCTGGTAAAACCTTTCTGCAGACGGGCGCAGCAGTGGCGAGAAGGAGCAGTACTAGCATGGAGACCTCTGGCTCTACTCCGGAGAGTGCATGCGTGGCCCGCGCAGCCCCCGCGGCGGTAGCCGGCCCGGGGCGTGCAAGCGCGTGGACGCGGCAGAGCAGAGAGCTCCCCCGGGGGGAATGGGTTGAGCGCGGAGCCGAGTCCCACCAGCTTTTCTCGTCCGTTTGTGTCGACACTGCTGCTTAAGGAAAGCTGGTATTGTCGGTTTTCAGCTAAATAAATACCATTCAATTAAGTGTTGTTTTATTCGCTATTTGAAACATATTGCCAGCTTTTGTTGACCCAATCCAGAAGTTCAGCGCTCTCTCTTTTTTTGGTCTTGGCTGCTCTCCCGGGGATCATTCAGAAATGCTAATACAGTTTAGCGAATTTTTAAGTGGCCGCAGTGGCAGACTGGCGCAGCATACTTGGAATCACTTTGTACCTAACCAGTAATTGGTATCTGAAATTCTGCCCTAATAATATATATATGGCAATAATAAAAATAATTGCTACCAGGTCATTCCATACCAGTAATCTAATGCTTTTATATCGGCCAATGTTAAATATATGTTTTCTTAAAATATTTAGTCATTCACATATTGAAAAGGATTTTTTTTTCAAATCACTATGTACAAGTTCATAAACATATTGATTATGAAGAATATTATGAAAAGGCATGATAAAACTAAGGAAAGGTATATTTGATAGGTAGCTACTGTCTTTGTTAAAACCTTTCGTTTATGTTTCTAAGAAGAAACAGATAAACATCTGTGAATCCTCAAAACATAGCCCTGAGTGATTAATTATGCTTCACTTAAATTGGAAGTAATTAGCGCTTTAATTGATTAATACGCTGTACAAGGCTTATAAAATAATAAATTGCAAAAATAATCATAAAACACAAGACTATCCTCTGACATTCAGTTCCATTGTCTCAACATGCTGTGCATATTTCTCAGATATGTTTTATGATTTTCTTTTGGTTTTTTTGAAGCCATTAAGTATTTGCTTACAGCGCTAAGTAAAAGTCTGAGAATCTGGCAAAAATGCAATCTAATTTAATAATCCAACCATAAAATAACAAAAGAAAGCCTGATTACTGCTATTTAATAAGGCTCTAAATTTAATTTCTAAAATGGTGATTGTAGAATTAAAACTTTTAGTACGATTTATAACAAAACTTGTCTATGTTCAGAGTATCTTGAAATAGTTCTCTCAGTGACACCTGTGCTTTTCTCATCCAAGTCTCCCAAAGTATATTTCCATTATTTAAAATTTTGAAATGCTTATGACATACAGCCCATACTTTATGCTTTTTTTGATGTTAACAATATGAAAATATAATTGTATCCGTATTTTTTTATATATCCTATCAGATGTACCAATATGGAGGCAAATTGGAGCAGTTTCTCCGGTCTTGTTTGGTAGGACAGATTATATATAGTATTGTATTTATGTTTAATGTCCGTCTGTTGTTTGTGAATTCAAGTGTCTGTTCCTAATTTACATAGCTTGTAAATCTACAGTACCAAAATTACTAAATCTGAGCCAAGCAACATTAAATTCATTTATGGTGGCCCAATTGTGTGACCTGTTTCATGATTCCATATACAGAAGAAGGGTTGTCCCTTCTCCAAACTCTGCAGAAGTCTTTTTACTGCAGCACTGGCTAGCAGCAAGCAACTGAGAAAAACCTGTGCTCATTTGGATTCTCACCCCTGTCCAATGTGTAGTAGCAAACTAAAAGTCTCTTCAGTGTATGAGGCTTGTTATGGAATGCCTTTTTAGGATATAATGGTGTAGTTAGGGTTAAATTGCCCTAAAAAGCCGATCTGGAAGCAAATCTGCTGTACGACCTACAATAGCTGCAATACTGATTGTAACAGTAGAGGAAGAACTGGTGCGAGGGGGTAAATGGGTAACATCAGTAGCTCCTTTCAAAGGTGAGCAAACCACATACCTGCTATTGGGAAATTATTCAGAAAAGACCTTGGCGCCTATCTCCTATGAGCTGACTCCTGGACTGGTGATGTTAGTGTTATACCCTCTCTCCGGGTGGTTGTCAGTGAAATATAATAGGCTGTTGACTCATTTCCCCAAGGAAATGATAAAAGCCAGGTTATTTTTAAGGCTTAAAATTAGACTTGACAGAACCCTTGGCAAGGTACTGAGGACCAGTGCTGCGTTTGCAGGGTGATGAAAGCAGGCAGCTCGTGCTTCCTGGTGCCTCCCTCCGCAGAAGCGGACAGCGAACCCAGATTTACAGCTACCAAAGCGGCCATTTGGCAACAGTGGATCTGCTCGTATTTTAGCTCTCTTTCCTATGCCACTTTTTGCAGTTGCTAGCCTTCTTAAAATGAGATAGAAAAGAATGAAGTCAAAGAGGGCTAATTCTGATACTTGCTTCTTGCCTAGCTTAGTATAGCATTCAATGGAAATCAAAATTGATATGGAAGTTGTCATAGCCTCCTGGCAGTAACAACTGTAATAAGAGAGTTGTGGACTATATGAGGGAATTTACACTGTTACTATGCAATGCATCTGTTCATCTGTGGAGTGTCAGTAAAAGCCAGACTTTTGCAAAGAGGCAACTCTAGGAAGACGGTGGGGTTCGCCAGGAACTGAGTGAATCCCGGCATCCCACAAGTCCTGGGAGGTACAGAGCTGTTTATGGGGAGCCTGCGAAATATCTGGAAACACAGCCCTGGAAATACATGGGTTAAGCTTTTTCCTACCTAAACTGACATGTTTTTCCACAGAATGGTTGAGTTTCAATGAATTGGCATTTTCTGATTGAAAAGAGTGTCCCAGTTCAAGAGGAAAAAAAAAAATTACTAACCTACAAGAACCATACATTCATTAAATCCTTTGGCAGATGCGCAAGCATGGAAAATAAATTTCCAACTCCTATGCAAAACAGTTTAGTTTAATGATTATCGTTGATAATCAGGAGTTTGCCTTGAATAAATTCTAAAAAGTCTTTCACAGTGTAGTTTTTTGTTTGTTTGTTTTTAATTATTAGAGGATGAAGAAAATCTAATGGAAGCATCAGCTGGGATATTAAAACTATTTGGAAGTACGCAATGCTGTTGAAGAATTCTGGACAGGCTAATGAGATATAAGTGTTTCCAGGAACTGTTGATTTGCAAGAATCTTAGGGTTTGTGGATCTACGCAGATTTTGAAGGAGAGTTTTGGGTTTGTTTGCTTTTTGTTTGTCATTTTGTTCCATTTAAAAGCAAGATTATGGATAGGATAATGGCCAGTTTGATTCAATTTGTAAGATCTGTTGCTTTTGCCAAGCATGATCTCTCATCAGCCTGCTTTTTAGGCTTTCGGTGTTTATTTTCTGAAATTTGTTTGTCTAGTTGCATATGAGCAGAGCTTAGGATAGATCTAAACACAGGTGACTTCAGAAGTTGTTCAGTGATGGCTTTTTCTAATATTCTTTCTGCAGGAAATAATCTCTTTAGTTACCTTATGAAAAAATATTTTTACTTCTCCTTTTTGCCTTTTTTGTATCTTTTATCTTTTAAACTTTTGTTAGGGTTAATCAAAACCTGCCAGAACTATTGAAAAGACTGCATTTTTCATGCGTCCTTTTACTGCCAATACTATCACAGTAACATTAGACATAACCCAGCACAACTTCACTGCAAAAGTACTGAATCCCCACTACTTTTTAAGTAAAAGTTGTATCCAATTCACTGACATTTTTAAAAGCAACTTGTATTTCTGTTTTGTTTTTCCCCCTCTTACTATAATAGCTAAACCCATCAACTCAGTTTCAAGAATATATTTAGCTGGCTGATTTAACCTAATTTTCTCATTGAGCCTGCACTGGAATAAAAAGGCAAATCAATAGCACTCTTGGATATCTTCAAGATCGTTTCAGTTCCTGCTCTCCTGTGTCAGCCTCCTTCTTTTATAAGACAATGAGCAAAGATGGCAGATTTGGGCATGTAAAGGTATTATATTGAATCCTTGAAGTTATTAAAGGTAAATATTCCATTCCTTTTAAATATGTGAGGAAATTGTTGTTGTTAGGATGTTACTGTCTCTGTGGTCTGGTTTGTGCGTGCCGTATACTGCTAATATTCCCTTGGTTTAACAGGAAAATACATCCCACTTGCAGGACTTGTTTCTTACTAGATTCTTTTCTTGGGTGCTTTTAAGACTAGAGCTGTGTAGAGCAGCTCCTTACCTGGTTTGGTTGTCTGGTGCTCACAAGTAGACTTCCATGGAGCTTGTTATTTTGGGCTTTGATATACAGCTTAGTGCTTCGCAGCTCTGTCAGTACCTTGTGTTTACTTTTCTGCCAGCTCCAGGCGAAGCTGTCACTTAAAGATGACAGAGGCCGCATGTATTTGTCTCTGTCTTCGCTGGCCTAATTTGATTATTTTTGTCTACATTGTATGGTGCTCTATGGATTTCCCTGCGAATCTTTCACCTGGGTCTCAGCTGCTTCTAGCAAATTCTACAAGCTTCTTCAGACTTTTCATTGGTGTGCATTTCTAGGCTGTGAAAACACCACCCTTTCCTGTATTGCTTTTTTGGGGATGTTTCCAATGACAGCATTTGCAGTGTTCCCCATTTCCCATCTGAGGAGGAGTTGTGCAGGGGCAAAACCCTTACGATCGCTGTTTCAGTCAGCGGCTGTGATTTTGCAAGACCTTTCCCAGGGTGCTTCGTGTGCCGGTGCTGTGTGAGCCTAGGCAAGTGGCAGGCACCAGTTGTGTTTTCTAGTGTAAACTGAGATTAGCAAAGTGCTGGCTGACATTTTTGCCCCTAGTCAGATCCCGGGATCCATATCCAGGCTTTCTCTCCAGTTCAGAGAGCTGCCATGGATTTTGGGGGGCCTGTAAGAGATGCTCAGCATAAAATCACTTGTTCTGCAGATGATAGTGTGTTGATATGCTGAGTTTATATGGAACCACAGTAAAATCTGTAAAGGGATGCTTACACACTATCTTTTGTGTAATTTTGGGGTTCAATTTAAAGCAAGTTGTAACTAAAAAGAGGGAAAAATAGGAGAAAGGAACAGTGAGATTAGAGTATTAAATAGAAAGAATTAATTGAAGTGCAAACTACTATTATATTGTCCTTAGAAAAACTGAGTAAGTATCTAGGAATGTCATCTATTTAGAAAAGGCAAAAAGGGGGAAAAAAAGTTTGTACTCTTCTGCCATCCTTATCCTTAGAATAATACACAGTGAGTTTAACTGGTATAGATATCTGCTAGCAGAACAACTTGCGTGTATCACAGAATGGCTGAGGTTGGACGGTGTTGTCAGAAGCATGGATGGGTGATTGCTGTGAGTGTAGACTTACTGACTTACACAACTATAGTCAGTGACTTTTGTTTCTATTTTAAAACTGGAAAGAAGTTATTAAAATATATTTTACTGTAATGAAAGGATATTTCACATATTGAAATGGAGAATGATCATATTTTCTTCTGAAAAGTCACGTAAAGGAGAGGCTTAAATAAACTTTAACGACCCATGGTCGGTCTTTATGTTACTGATGTACGTGATTACAATTGCCTGTAAAAGTTCAAGCCAGTCCTTTTGGAAGGACTTTGGACATGTTACAGGATAATTAATCCTTGCAACGACCCTGTGAGACACGATTTAATTTATGTTTATATTACAGATGGATAAATTTTAGTAGGATATATGCTTTGGATCACGTAATAAGGAAGTGGCCATGCGGCTGTGAAGCCTGCTTTCCATCCACACATTTGCTTTGTCTGCCCTGGGTAACAGAGCTAGCTGCCTTTTCAGTTCACTGGCAACACATGAAAAATTAGCACCAATGGGACTGGTTGTTTGACCTGAAGTGGCATGCTAAATCCTCTACTTATGAATTTAAAACAAAAGTGTCAAAAAATTTAATTCTGCAAATGTCATAATGACATGCCTCTTCTTTTCAGTCCCTCTTCCCCTGTTTTTTATCAGCTGAAACAGTTCACCATTTCAACCCAAATGTGCAGATAGCTCCTGTCAAGCTAAAATCTGGGTGTCCTTTAGCTTAGAAAATACATTGCAGGGAGTATTTTCAAGGTTGAAAACTACTTATGGTGATACTTCAGAGAAAAAATTTAGGGATAAATTGTGCCAATTCAGTAAGGGTATTCAGTTGTTTGTGGGCCTGGATTCTTATTCTGCAAACATTTTAGATATCTATATCTTTTATGTTCTCTGTGTTAAAGAAACATTCATTGGTCCAGTTTGGGAATGCTGATTGAATAAGTGCAGTTAAGTAAATTAGCTGCTAATGTGCTAGGAGATTTTTTAATCTGACCTGCTTCCCCCCCCGGTGAGATCAACTTTACTGTGCTGAAGTGCATATATCTGCATTTTTAAGAAAACTGAAAATGATTTTGAACCGGAAATCTCTCTCAGATATTCTGCTGATCTTGGCTGAAACCTCTGTCTTTATGTATGAATGTGACTGAAATATGCACAAACCTTTGGCACTGGAAAATTTTGATTACCTGCCTATTTTTGAAAGCAGCCCTTTCAAGCTCTCTGTCTAATGCTTTGCCAATACCTTTTAGACATTATCATATTTCCCCTCACAAAATTATTTATTTCCAAATAATAATGTTAACAGTGACATGTAGGCAAATACAGATTCCTTGCAACTCCCTAAATTCACCCTTCAGAATTTACTGTTAAGTGTAGTTCTTTTTAAGACTGATTATCACTTTGCTACAGTCCTGACTCCTGTGGACTACTGACAGTTTTTTCTTTGTGATCTAATACTGAGAAATGTCAAAATTCCATGAATACCCATCCTATGTATGGGTCAAGATTAGACTCTGTTAAAATTATCTGTATTTTACTTTATGCTTTTTCTCTCACATTTGGTCCTGGACGGAAATGGCATGCCTAGGGTACTTTGAATTTACATAATTAAGAGTTATAGCATCACATCTTAAACTTCTTTATTTTTAAAACTCTTATAATATCTGTTCTTGCAAAAGAAGTGTACTTTATACTTATTTCACTGTCAGAATGGTTTAAAGTCTTCTTGAAAAACAAACTCGACTATTTCTAGATATTTAGCTTATTTTCACCAATAAACCGTCAGAGCATGTTATGCCCTCCTTGTGAATACAGTCACTTCCTTAGGTTTACGACTTGGTTTTTCTTTTCTGTGTCACTTAAAGAATATGTTTGAGCATAAAGGTCCCTCAACGGAATAAAAGTTACAGAAAAATGACCTCTTAATTACTGTTTACATCAATAGCAAAACAGAAATTAGTAGAAAAGAGACTTGAGATCACATGCTCCATAGCACTTGCACAGCTTTTCCACGTGCTGCTTGTGCAGTTAGCTTTTCTTGTCCCCTATTATCACTTCTCCAGTATCCAAGAGCCATCAAATGATTGAGACTGGAAGGGGTGTTGGGTGCTCATCTCATCCAAGCAACCCGGTGCCCAAAGCTCCTGCGACCCTTCTCCCTTCCATCCCTCGCAGGGGATTACGGTCCGGCTCAGCCTGCCCTGAGCCCCGCGGCAGCACACAACTGTGGAGGGGATTTGGGGCTCTTGCACCTGCTGCTTTCCAGAGTCTGTAGCAAAGAGGGGATGGCCAGAGGAAAAGGGGAGCTCTGTGGTGTCCTTGACTTATGCTCATCCTTCACAGCTAGGTTTTTAGACATCTAAAAGCATCTGCAGGTAGAGTACATTGTATGCTTGTAGCTTTGTTAATCGGACAGCAAGAAATTAGGTGAAGGACAGAGGATCTTGCGAATTCAAAGGTGAATTTAAATGGCTTCTGTGCATGTGCCATGCATATATTTGCTGAGGGCAGGTATGCAATGCCTCAATAACCAGACTCAATTATTTTAAAAAATATTTTATTTTTAGTTTTATTTTTATTATAATTCATATAGAGACACCTATATATTACAAATACATATATACTTACAGTGCAAACATTGATTGTCAAAGTGAAAGGGATGCAACATAGTGCAAAGTACAGTAAGGACCCTTCAAAAATTTCTTTCTTGGTAATTATATTTACAACTGGAAAAAATCTGACAAACTATAAGACTGAGTTAAAAATACATCTTTTTCACAACTACTGCAGTTAGTGTGCGTTTAACAGAATTGTTTTTTCCAAGGGCAATGAAGGCTTACCTTTATTAGAATTCAAGTGATCAGTTGCAGACAACTGGGGCTACTAGATCATTAGGATCCCTTATCTAAATTGTTTACATGTCAAGTTTCCTTTGTAGCACTGAATAATTCGGATAAATGACCCTTCAGTTGGTAATTGCATTTCCTTAACAACAGTTGGGTGATGGTACATAAAAAGTAATAAAATCCTTCAGCAGTGCCCTTTCCTGGAGCTTGTCACAGTCTCTACCCCTGATAGTGTCTGACACTTATTACTCAAGTCATATTTCCCTAAAAGCTGTGGCTTTATCAAGGTTCTGTCTAAAGCTATACTGTCTCCTTTAAGTGAATTATACAGTGGTAAAATCAAACTGAAATTTGTTTCTCTCTCTCTCCCCCCCCCCCCCTTATTAACATATATTTTGTGGAAATATAACAGTTACTTCTCAAATTTTCTCAAAAAACTATGGTTGCCACCCAAATTTTTTCCTAATATTTATTGAGAAATCTATTGTTTATTGCATTCTTTATATTGATGTAACATTGACCTAAGTGAAATTAATGTTGCATTACTTGTGTAAGAACTACACTTTTTGTGTATGCATATGTTGTCTGAAGCTCAAATGGGACCAAAATTGCTGCTGGCAATATTGGGATTTTTGCTGACCTGAGGCTTTGATATTAGGCCTATAATATGCAAGTATTGTGTAATACAGAAACATACAAGTATAGAGTAAATAGTAGCATATAACTAATTATGAGGCTTTTTTAATGAATAATTTTCCTGATTCTCTCTCTCACATACAGCTAGAAGAATTCAAAATCTCTCCTTTAAAATAGTCTGGTCACACCTGCATCTTTCAGAAGACCACTATAAAAGCATTTAAACGACAGACTTCACCCAAAGAGGCCAAATCTCCCAACACCTCATTCATAATGTTTGAACTCCGATTTTGGCTTGTATAATAGAAAAGACTATCACAATTTAATGTATAATCTAATGGGAGAAGAGAGGTTTGTCTAAAAGCAATAAAACAGGAGAGGGAAATGTAAGAAAGTTAAACAAACCCTTTAACTCCCAAATGCACACATTTTTGAGGTCTAAACTTTTCCTGAAACTTTCTCAAAAATATTTGCCATATTAACTCCCATTCTTCATTTTGTAAATGAAGACAAAAGTGATACTCTGCCATCTAATTGTCATTTACTTGTATTCCTCATCAATCTTTCATTAATATCTTTTAGTTTGGCTTCTATTTGCAGTCCCTTTTTTCAAGAACACAGGTGTTTCTGTGGCTTTATTAAATGCTTACTTACTCTGGTTTTATCTGGCTTTCTATAAAATGTCTTGTGGGACTACAAATAGCATAATGCTTGCTAGAAGTGATTCATAGGTCAAATACCTGTAATTATTGGTGTCCAATAATAGCATGGCAGTAATTTGGGAATATCTGCCACTTGATTGTCTTGGATAGCAAAGGTCTTATGCTTCTGGAATATCCATATGCATGACCTCATTTTATCACTTAAAAATGTAATTTCACTTGGTCATCTTGTGTGCCTATCTGCTTTCTCTTAATAAGTCTGCTTCTTCTGTTTTGACTCTCCCAGAATATAAATTCTTCAGACTCTGTAATTCTTCCCCCTGTTCTTAAGTCTGGAAAACATACAGTGCACTAGAATACCTCTAGAAACCATAATTAATAAAAAGGATAATAGCTGTTTCCTCAAGGTCAAAGCTGCCAAAAGTTGTTCAACTCTTTTGGCCACACATGCCTTCAAATGCAGTTGGGTATTGTTTAATCTACCCCTATAATATCCGAGATCAAATCCTCATTGTAGTGGTACTGGCCGCACTTTCTGCTTCGTTTTCGCTCTGTTGGAAAAATTGATTTGGATATATGAGTATCTGTATGAGTGCAGTAGGAGCTGCTTCATCTTGAATAAAAACACAATAATATAGAAATGTTAGATATTTTAGGATCCTCATGCATCTTAATCCTCAGTGTCTGAGTTCTGTATATGTTTTTTCATTTCTGTAAGATTTATTAACAGCCATTATACTTGCAAAGTGCTTAGTAGATTTCTGATTGCTACAAAGAAAATAATTGTGCTAGGTAAGAGAAATCAAAGCCTTCCTATTTTATGAAAGAACCTAGGACTTTTATAAGTTTGATTGCAAAACTCTGAAAAATGCTGTTTATCAAAATAAAAACATGATACATTTCATAAAACTATGGGTATTTCAACAATTTCTCAAATACAGATCTCACCAACATGCAATAAATAAAAACAGTATGAGCTGACAGCCTTTCTTTGGAGGCAATGTAATTTTGATTTTGTTGCCACACAAACAATATCATTCTTTAATAAGAAGACTTGTTATTTAGTACACAATATTTAAATTAGATGATGTCAAAGTTTTATAGTTGACTGAAATTAGTGTTGCCATGTGAGCCTTAGTGTTTTAAAGACTGATATGAATAATCATTCTCTAGATGATTTTTGCAAAGGTTTTATAATATAATACATCAGTTTCTCTATTCTAGATTATTTTCAATTAATAAAGAAATTATGTATTTGGAGAACAACTAATTGTACCTGCCTCTTAATATGTGAAGTTGTAACAATTTCCCTAGAAACAGCATAGCTGGAAACAGTGTTGTTAGGATTGGCATTAAAATGTCAGTACACCAACTGTTTGGAAAGCTGGTGAGTTTCATGATACAAATATTGCCAACTTTCAAGTCAATTAGATATGCCAGATATGCTCTTTTCATCTTCATTGGCTTTTCAGCTTCACCAGAAATAGATGTGGCTCCCATTTTAGTAATTCACTTATTTATATTGTTGCTCTATAAGATACTCCGCACCAAAGCTTTAAAAATGAGTGCCTGGTATTAGTTTTTAGTTTTTTATATAAATACTCTATAAATGCACAGAAGCACTTGGTTTCCCCTCCCACTTAAAAATCTGAACATTCAAAATTTCCTATCACTTTCAACACAGGTATGTGCGTATATGCACAGATGGTGTTTTTAAGAGTCTGGTTCTTCTGCCCTAACTTCTACGGAGTGCAATCTTGCATGAAAAGTAGCCTGGTTCTTCTGCAATTGTCATTCAGAAAAAAAGTAAGTGCAGTGCAGTACCGCAGACAGTGGCAAGACTGGGCTCGGACTGTTTTTAAATAAGGGCCACTTCCTTATTCTTTCCCTAAGACATAACTTCTCTTTAGTACTCAGTGTTCATGGGGAGCTGGCAGGTGAGGCAAGCAGCTCGGTGCTCCAGTGCCAGCGTACCAATTGTACGGGGGTATCAGTAAACTAACACTTTTGTGACAGCAATCAGAGCAAATGAAGTTGAATTCTTGGACCTTATCATCGGATGATCTCTCTGCTTTCTGAGGCTCAGAAATCTGCATGCAACTATTCACACCCCTCTAAACTGATATTTCAGATGCTTCTCTGATGTCCAGGGTGTGAACATTTTACTGATTTATTCTGGAGGTGTATGGCTAGGGATATATACCCGTGGCACTATTTCTAAACCCTCTCAATCAATTCTAAGACTTTTGTGAAATCTCTTAATAATATCCCTGTCTCTCCGAATCACTGGGCACAGATTTACATATGAAAGGACACTGAATTCAGCAGAACAACAACAAAATTCTTCTCCCTTTTTAATGTTTAATTCCTTTTAATTGCTTTCATTTAAATTGATTTGTGGATTAATTTCTCCCACTTAAATCATAGTAATATCTTGAGCTTTTTTGTATTCTCTAGGTGTACTCTAATATCCAACTTTGGAACACTGAAGAGAGAAGAGAATATAATTCATGCATTGAGATCTTCATTAACACAGATTTTTAATACATTTTAGGGGTTGCTTTTTGCCTTGCCAGGAGTTAACCTATAAATAGTTGCAAATGCAAATCTTCCCTGTCTCTGTTTTTGCTTGATTTCTCATTCCAGTGGTTTTCTTTCAAGCAGCACTCATAAATATTCTGTAATAAATGAAAATATCCCTGAAGAGCAAATGCATTCCTAACATGTTGTAAATGTCAAAGGAAGGATAGAGGTAAAAATTATCTCCGAATCTCTCATTTCCCCTAGAAAATACTAGAATAAAATTCCCCAGAGGGAAAGAAGCTCCTAAGCAGCACTGATAATGCTGTTTCAAGACGTGATCTTTGAGATCTGCTGGATGTTCAGGTTTTTGTGGAAGGCTATATCTGATTTATTCGGTTTCTTCTTGTACTAACTGCTGTCTGACTTCAGAATTCCTCTAAGGCTATGAAAGAACTGGAAGCTGAAACTCCATTTCCCCCTGAGTCTCCCTTTGCAACCTTGGCTCACATCTCTAATCCCAGCATGTTTTTGGTCATTTTCTATCTTGGTGAAGCCCATAGTCATGCTCTCTGCTTCCTTATACTTAAGAGATGTACACATCCTAAGATATAGGAATACACGATGAGAGTAATCAGCTGTGTGCTGTAATAGCCATGTCGTTAGGTATAGTGCATTGTTGTAGCTGCCCTACAAATTCTGTGCAACTTCTTGATTAGCATTTTATACAAATTTATTTAAGCAGATTATCAAATACCTATATATTTTTGGTCACTATCAAAAACTGCACAAGTCAGTAACAGAGTCAGATCTTATCAGAATAGTTGATATCTGTGAATGAAATGTGCTACAAGGGCTTTGAAGATTGCTTGGCAAGAAGTAGTGTCTGAGTTGTTTAGATGGTGAGAACTGAGCAGCAATGGAGTTGAGTATGCTGGAGAGATGTGAGACAAACTGAGGCAAGTCTGTAGTGCTAAAGAGGGCCTGGAGTGCTAGATTAAATAAAGGGTAAGTGGAAAGGTGGGTAAGCAGGCTGGATGAATCAAAGATTGCCAGTTGTCTCTTGTAATGAAATCTCTTTTTTGTGTAACATTAAAGAGGTAGAAAGGAATATCAGAAAGTCAGGTGGAATTGGGAATATGAAAACTTAATATGTAGCTAGGAACATACGAAAATAGGGGAGGCTTTTGTGTCAAAATATGTTATCTTTTGAAATGTTTTCCCAAGAACCTGTTGATACTGATTTTACTTCTGGTGGCCACAAGAAGAATACTTTCATAGGTTATTAGTATAAAGGTTCTTCGCACCTCATAGCAGCTCTGGGGAACAGTAAAATCAAGGACAGGTAGCAATGTCCCTGAGGCTTTACCAAATTGGAATTTTCCTTCAGTGGTTAAATATTTCACTTTAATTTGAAATTAACTGTGATGTTTAATACTCAGAATTTCTCTTGGGGCATAATTTCATTTTCTGGTTTTATCTACTTCCCCTAAAACATGGGAATATTTGCACTACAAGAGATAAAAATATAAAAGAACAAGGCTGAATTCTGAAGGCATCTGTTGTTGCTGTTCTCAGTAGGAATAGGGTCCTGAGGGAATGAGATGATCTAATTGGGCTAATATAAATTGTGAACAATGACAGATTCATTTAGAAGAAACCTGAAATGGAAATGTGGTTTAACTGCACTGTTCTGGGATTCAAAATTAAAATGCTCTGAAAAAGTCTTGGGCATGCAATAGTAAACTGATAGTAGAATGAATATTTCTCTCTTTCATCCTATCTTCACATAAGTTGTTTCTGAATGACAGAAAAAGTTGACTAACAGTTGACACTGTATTCAGAAACTTGCCTTAAGAGTTCATGGCCAGTACATCTTCAGCTTGCCATAGTCTGCCTGCTCTTCGGTTTCCTCCCTTGTGTTTGTTATTGTCGTAGGCTGGAAGGTAATTTCCCAAAGTTTGCACATCAGCATTCTTAAAGTTTGCAGGTTCTGCTCAATTTTGGAAACATGAGATTTGTTCAACTACAATATGCTTAAATGAAATGGCTTTTACTGCATTTTGGAAAAACGAAGCTAAAGAAGGAATGGTCTGAAAAGCATATATTGGTCTTTTCTTCTCCATTGGCTAGATTAAATAAGATACAGCAAAAAAGTTACAAAAAAAAGCAATTCCTTTCAAAGCTATCCTCTCTGTCTTGTCTTTGATGGACAGAATCTTTTTTTGCCATCCTTTGCACCCACTTTTTAAACCGCTACGCCTAGAACAGCTGAAATGCACACCTGCCCGTCTCCTGGCTGTCTCCCAGTATTTGGAATTGCATCCCCATATTGCTCGCCATCTTCTAATCATTGCTGATTTTTCCTTGCTTTGCCATCTGGAAAGTTGATATACAAAAGTTCTTGTCATTTTGATTTATCTATTTGTTTTGTGTAACTTCAATCAGAAATATTTGCCCTGATGTCTCTTCTATTCTCTAGAAGCTGCCATAATCTCTTGCCTAATACGCTTGGGAAGTAATTCTGGGATAACTCATGATACGTTGTCAAAATATGATACTCTGCTCCAGTACTTTGCAACCATACTGTTGCTGTAATGAGAAGCACTACCTCCTCTCTTAAAGAGCCTCAACATGCAATTTTTCTCCATAGAAAGCTCCTTAAAGAAAGAAAGAAAAAGGGCTGGAGGGAGAAAAGGTTGTCTCAGCAAGATACTAGGCTATATCATGGTAATGATGAGAGGGAACTGGAAGAGGTATAGGTTCATTGCTGGGAGTTTAGAAGAAATAACCTTGATAATAACTAGGTTCTTCTGGTGACATGCTGAAAAACTGGGGCCGCCTTCTCTCTAGTTACACTGAGAACAAAAGCTGGGTGGTTGGTGGTGGTGGTATTTTTAGATGGCTGTAGTGTTTGGTTTCTCCAGAAGCTTCTGCGTGAGGTATTGGCAAGGATTTCAGTCCTCTGCCTTGGAGCCAGAGGACCTGCAAGCAGTGCTTTGCAGTTGTGAGTCAACAGCAAATAACTGGGACTTCAGGCCTCCAGAAGCCTGGACAGACCTGGGACTGTTGTTAATGGCAGATGGCAGAACAAGGTTACTAATTTCCAGCTACTAGTGGGATCACATCATGGTGGAAAACCTTTACAAGAACAAGCAGACATTTCTGAGGTTGTGTTAAATGCTTGTTGCAGCTATCCTTTTCCGGTTGCCTAGAAAGATCTTTTATGTATTTCAGTTTTCAGTGTAGTGCTGAAGATCTGCCACTCTGCTCTCAAATTCAGAAAACTATCACATCATGTTTCCTAGTTGGTATGATATCCATTGACAAGTCTAATTTTGCTGCGTATGTTCCTCCTACAGACAAAGAAAAAAAGAAATAGAAAGAAATTGTCAAGTGCTTTTTACTTCATAATTCACTTCTATATGCAGCTGAACAGACCAAGAATAAAATTACTTTTTTATTTCAGAAGATTCCCTTTTACATATCATTCTGCCATTAATTTTTGCCTCCTGAATTATCAAAAAGGGGGGGAGGGGGAGGTAATTTATGGTTTCCTCTTTAAAGAGAAAGAGATGTCCGCTTACTGGAAGAAAGAATAGCAGCAGCGCTTTATTACATCTTCTCAAGGCTATTAAAACTTTTCAAGATGTGTAGCTGCTTCAGACTCCAGAATGGAGGGAAGATCCAGCAACTCCAAGCACTAAGCGTAGATAACGCATTTTAGTGTTTGGGCTGGTTGGGCCTTTCAAAATGCAACAGCGACAATGAAAGATTTGCCTTGCCAAGGAGTTTGAAACTAGGAATCTATAGGAAGCAACAAATTGTGGGCAATTTTTTGTTTGCTCTGTATCTGAGATTCAGGAAGAAGTTATCATTTCTATGTGAGGGAGATAAGCTATAGTTTTATTGCATGTTTAAAGCATTGTTAGCTGTATTACTTTACAGTACTTTGACTGGTTTAGACCAGTATGTATATTTATCTAGGCAAGTTATTTCAATTTTTTTCCCCACAGAAGAACATCCTTCACCAGCCCAAATGTCTAGTACCAGTCATTTAAAAAATAACAGTCCAGACAATGTGGGCTAGTCATGTAATCCTAGGGCTGATAGAGGAGTTTGCTGATAGATGCAGGGTTCTCAGCCTCCATGTGCTGTTCACAAGAACCTAATACTCTTGGCTAAGCATTGATCTTCTTTCCCAATGTTAGATGCAGATTAGAGCAGTTTTTGTTGTGGTCTTTACATAAATAAAGTCTAGAAGAAAAAAACAAGGCTTGAGAAAGCAAAATCTCTCTCACTTAATGAAGTTTTTAACAAAAAAGAAGAGTATTGAGCTCATTCAGGGTAGCTGGTACTTGGCTGACCTGCAATAGCTTTATTTATTTAAGCCTAGTCTTATTTTTTCATCAGTTGCTGATGGGGAGAAAAGTCAGTTACAAGAATGATATTTGAAAGAGGAAAATATACCTTTTTTTTCCCCACTTTCATTCTAAATATTGCTTTCTGAAAAGGTTCTTTTTTCACATTCATTCTCAATGTTGCTTTTTTGTTGGAAAAATGTCTTGACCTAATTATTTGATTGCTTATACTTTTATCTTTATTCTGTAGCATTTTTATTTCAACTTTTATCATCTTTTTTTTTAAAAACAAAATCTGAACTTTTACTACCAACAGCTTTGTGGCATTTAAAATGGGTAACATTGTATAAGAATATTATTATGATTTAGGTTTTACTTGATACTGAACTTCTTATGTAAGACATCCAGTTGCAGAGCCATTTTGAGTATCTGGCTTTCCCCCACCCCTGCTAACTTTTGATATCCTTTAAACCCAAGGGAAGTGACAGGAGGAATTTTTGCACTTGGTTTAAGCTAACAAAAGAGGATCATGAAAATTTGATCACCTTCTATTTAAATAAAGCACTGTTGGAAAGGGGAAAGCAATTGCTCTGGGCAAACCAGATTTTTTTTGTTTGTTTGTTTAAATGCCAGACAGTAATAACTACTCAATAGATTAACTAGTAAAGGACCAGATAAAGTTATATAAGAAGGCATCTTTAGAGAAGTAAATGAAGCCTGGACACATCAACAGAAATAAACAAGCTCTGTGTTGCAAGGAGTGGGGATGGCTTTGGCAGTCCCATGTTCCAGAAGAGAAACCAGGACAGGAGGTTCAGGATAAGGCAGTGCAAAGAAGAGCCTAGTCTCAGGAGAAATATCTAATTAATCCTGAAAACCTAGAGTCATGTGGAAAGTCTGCATTTCTCCAATTCAGATAGCTCAGCTGCTTCAGATGTAGGAGTGTCTTGCTTGAACTAAAGTAAAAATTGGCTGACTTCTTGGAATCTTCATTGTCCGTGGACAAGCACACGTGCTCCAGCAGTCGGCGTGAACTGCAAGTTCAGAGTGGGTACAAAGCTGGAGTTCTGGGAAATGATGTTTTTATGTAGCTGTGCAAGTTCAGAAATCAGTATCATCCCAAAAGCATGAAAGTGGTTAGAGTATGAGGACACTTTCTGTGAAAGACTATTAGAAGGAAAGCAAATTGCAAACAGATTCTCATGGTAGGGACATCTTGCTATTGGCAAACAGGGGACCACACTATATATTTAAATCTATAGCTGGTCCAAATGATTACAGAGCCAAAAATTTATTTTTAGTCTATTTAAAATCTTAACAATAAAACCCAAATACAAAAACAATTAGTATTATTAGTGCAGTTACAATAATATTAACAGTGAGGTCTCATAGCACAACGATCAGTGAGCTGAATGATCAGAGACTTTCAGGAGTATTTTCACTTAGGTCTCGTCCTTGCCCAGAACAGTACCATAATCTGCTCTGAGACTGCAGGATGTTTTGAAATAAGGTTCCTTGCTATTGGTACTGTTCTACTTTATATAAATTATTCCGAGGCAGAGAGCCTCACAAACCAGCCTTGTTTTTTCTAGTCTGTGGAAAGGTGGAATGTTCCTGGGGAAGTCAAAGCAGTATATTATTTAGAAACATTAATATTAAAAAGTGAGGAAATCGTCTAAGTGTTTTCGTGAGATAAATGTTTTACCTTCAGAGAAAGTCAACCAGTTAAAACCATCTGTTCCTCATTTATCTGCCTTCTGTTTTTTCCTCTTTTATCTAGGGGAAAACACGGAGGTAGGCTAGTAATATGTGACCGACCTGAATTCTCTCTGGAGACAACATATGAGTGAGTCTGGCTAATGATAATTTAGAATAGTGCAGGATAAAATGTGATTACTGAATTGAAAGCAACTTTAAGGAGAGTGGGTTTATCCAGTTTAATCAAGAGACAAGAACTAAAGCTGTACAAAATGCCATAAATTCTTTATTGACCAAAACTGGTGAGGGCATCTTTGCAATTAAGATGCTTATATCTGACAAGTAACTTCTGTAAAATTTTTTTTTTCCCCTCCAATCAAGTTCCTTGGACATAAGATAATTCTAACAGAATTTTTTTGACTGAACAGCTTATCTCTTCAATTTTTAATACAGTTTCTGCCATAGAGGTTGCTATCCTATTCTGATGGGAAAAAGTTTGAAGTCATAATTTCTGTAATATAACATGGTTTCTATTTGGTGACTGAAGTTCTACATCTAGCACACAGTCCAAGCACCTGGTACTGGAAAAAAAAAAAATCCTAAGGAATTTCTGTGGGGCTAAATAGAAGGAATATTCACCCCTATACTATATAAGATCTTAAAAGCACCATCATTCTTCCAGTGTTGGGGAGTCATTTCCTTTTTGTAGTATTTCTTGCTCCTGACAATGAAACAAGTAGTGGTATTCCTGTATCTTACACCAACACTGGTGCTCAGGAGCATACATATGTTTAATTTCTTTGCGCCAGTTTATGGAGGTGGGAGAAATGAGATGCTCCATTGTCATTACCAGCCATGCAGTTAACTTCCTCTTCTAAACTTCTGAGCTGGAAATTTATTTAGAGTCGACTAATGAAATGTTCTTTTGCTCTGCTAGACCAAATACAGATTATTATTGGTGACTTGTAACCTCATAATAGTTGAGTTCATAATAAAAACTACTGCATTTCCTTAAGCTATAAAGTTGAAAGATTATTTGAATTTATGCTTAGGGCCTTTATCTGATCAGATCTTTAAGACTGTGTTATTGCTAAGAAACTGCAGTGATTTCTTTTCAACTTCTACTGTTTTCTGAGGTCTCAAGCATGAGTACCAACTCCCAACTAGGAATCAAAGATTGTCTTTCACTAATTCTTCTGGGTCACACATGAGGCTGAATTCCCTGGTTGCTCTATTCCCCTGCTTTTTTTTAATCTCCAGTATTCACTTCCATTCTGCCTCCTTCCATCTTTGGTCCTTGGGGACTGATTTAAAGTAGTATTACCAGTAAAGTAGTATTACACAGAAGAGGGAGGCTTGCCTGAAGCTGCAGAGCGTTGCCATTGTACTTGTTGGAGCCAACTATATTGTGGCAAAAGAAAGTGGTGAGAGAGAAAAAGAAGAATGGTGATATTACACAGATGTTGTATAAGGCCATCAAAATCTGCAGTTGTGGATAGTGTATGACTTCAAGACCCTAATGTGGACTCAGAAGTTTCCTTTATAGGGCCAGCAAAGTTAAATGGGTATGCTGCTCTCTGATTTATATTCTTGATCGTTTTATCTGAAGTTCCTGCTGAGTAGCTCTGTCAGTCTTTACCCATAGAATGAAACCCAAATGAATTTCAGATTGACTGAAGATGATCATAAAATCATTTTTTGGAATGTGTTTTGAATTGTCTGCAACTAAAACGTGTGCAAAATAGAAAAGAGGTTGTTACTTTCAAATTTTGGGCATATATGAAGCTTTCTTATTATCTGTGAGTAAGGTTGAGCTCAGGTTTATCGAGCTATACAGATGGTCTGATCAACTCTAAGCCTATTTATGCTGATTCTTCTGATTTGTCAGAGTTAAATTATAGATATATTGCAAGTGCTAATCAACTGTATTGTGTGGAAGGAGAGTTTATGGGCCAGTGTTACAATTGCATCAGTGAGAGAAGTTGAGAATAGACAAGTAACTACTCATGTGCTCCAAAGAGCTTTATCGTATAGATAGCTATCTACCTATCCTATAGATTCCCATAGGAATGCACAGACTGTTTTTCTTGATGTTGCAGGACCCTGCTAGGAGGGAAAAGGCGTACACCACAGGCCTTGGCAGTATGCTAGTGGAACTTGCTCTCAATACTGGTCCTTCATATGTAACTACAGAAGTTTTAAAACAGTTAACAGAATCAATTTTTTGATGAAGGACAGCTGGGTCAAGATGACTCTAGGTGAGACATAGGCTTTGAAGAACTCTTTGGGCTGTTGCCTCCATCTTTCATGGAGGCAAGCTGCCCTATTTGTTAGGCTGAATTCTCATTGCCTGCTTCCTAAGCTTGGAGGGCTTTCATTTTTAAAACAGAAGACCTCTTTCATGTTCAGTTTGCTAGGAATTTTTGTCCTTTTCTTCTATCTGATGTAGCTGCAGCATATTCACCCAGATGCATTGTAATTCATGGCATTTGAAATGAGATGTGAAGAAGCTACACAGGCATCCCTTGGCAGGGAATGCAACTATACTTTTCCATGGTCCTAGAACATTGTGGATGTCCCATGATTATGTCCAGATCCACTCATGTGAGCCTCCAGTTACCTGCTCACTTAAAGAACTGGGACCTTTCGAGGTTAATTATCAGTTTAGTTGGGGAAACAAACCAAATCTGCAAACTGCAGCAAGCACAATTGTTTTAGGATAGCAAAAATACATTAAAAAAACTGCTGAAAACTGAAGGGAAACCCTTGACTGAAGAAGATAAAAAATAAATTTTGACCTTTCATGGGAAATCCTGGAGGCAAAAGGGTTTTCATAGATGACCAAATTATTAAAGATATGAAATTAAACAGTTTCTTTCAATGATGTCTATATTATATGTATATAAATGAATAGGCATCCTTCCTATGAAGATTTTTACTTACTGGCCCATGCACATATGTATATTTGTTATATTTACAGAATTCTCATACCTGATTTAGTACAATGACTATTCAGTCTTCCTAAGAATGCTGCACACATAGTATATATAGATAAAAGAGATTTTGTACCCAATTGTCAGTGTGGTGTTCAGGGTCAAAATGCAAAATATGTTCAATGTTCGTTATGTATGGACATGATATGGGTATGTTTGAGTTGCATATCAAACCTCTAGAGAGCTGCAGAACCTATAGTCTACTAAGGCTATAGCAGAGAAATTAATTCCTTCTGATTTTTGTGTTCTGCTTTGTCTCTTCAATTAAATAGAGATGTTAAATATATGCAGAGTCTAATACAATTAAAATGAGTTATGATAACTTCAGATATTTTTTCCACAGGGGAGAGAGATTTGAATTTAATCAAAGAAAAGAATTGTCTTTTCTCTTGAAGGCAAAATGTAAACTTCTCATGAATGGAGTATTTGAAATTAAGATAGGAGTCCAAAGCTCCCCCAGTGCACATGCGCACACACACACACATGCACAAATATCAAATACTTGTTGATAGTAGTATATGTTAATCATTTTTTAATTTATTTAAAATACTTGGCATGGGTTTGTTTGTTTTTTAAGTTGGAATGTATTACTGTGTATACAAAACTATTTTCCAAATAAGGAAGATTTTGGTGTTCTGCAGAAAGATTATTGATAACACAGTCCTTGCAGGTTTTTATAGTTAGCTTTGTGTAGAGGGATTCAATTTATACTGAACATTAAAAGACTGAGTAGTCTAGCTTCTGCAGTGAGAATTTTACAGTGCATGCACAGAACTTAAATGTGTAACATGAAAACTGCATTATGCCATTTTATGTTTCATGAGGTGAGTCCCAGGCTTCTTTATCCTCCAGCATAATTCTCTAGCTGGCTGTGGAAGGTCAGGTTGGGAAGTTGCTTGTGTTTGACATTGTAACATTCAGGAGTGATGAATATTTAATTAGGCTAGTGAGGATGGTGTGGGAGGTTAAGGCAGCGGTAGTTCCTAGTTGACTGTCTGCAGTATAATCTTGGACTGTTGTGTGAAAATGAATCCTTGGAGAAGCTTCAAGGACATCGAGTAGACAAAAAAAGCACTCTGATTGTTCAGCTTGTTACGGGGGAGTTAGAAATAATAGAAACAAATGTTTTAAAAATTGTTTTTTGTTATACTGGTCAAAAGTCTTATGCTCTGACAGGCTAAGCCACTATGTTTTATTCTTAAGCTCCAAAAATGTAATCTAAAATTGTTTGAAACTGCAGAGGCTGGTAGTATAACAGTGATGGAAGTAATTTCTTTTATGGAGGTACTAGCTATTACAATGGAGCACATGTATAATTTGTTGTTATTATGCAAGCAGCTTGAGATAGCAGTCATTTTTCTGTAGTACTGTTTTAAGCAGAGCAATAGAGCTGTTTGAGGACATTATTCTTAACACACTTTCAGTAGGAGTCAAAAGCAATGTAGACAAAAAGCAGTAAGACTTAATTTTCAGTGGCATAAGACAGGATAAACATCTCATTATTTTGTGTTACACGTTAAGAAGCATTACATACAGTATGAATAAGTAGTGATTGGGACGCTAGAAAATTTTTCATTATGCTCTAAAGGGTAAAAGAAAATCTGTCTTCATAACCAGGAGCCCTGACAATCCCCCAGCTTTCTGTCCCAGCGCTCCATGGAAGTTGCCATTCCCACACAAGTCACAGAAATGAATGAAATTGGGGCCACATCCCAACAATTTTAATATGGAGTGAAGGAAGAGGAAAAAATTTGTCCTCTGTTGTCACTATAACATCCAGGACAGACAACAATGAGCAATAACGTTTTAAACCAAGTAAATTTAGCTTCATCACCTAACATTGCTATTGAGTGGCAGGAAAGGGAATATGTATCTTCATTTCTGCATCCTCAGTTCACATTCAAGCATATAGCCATCACTGGTTTGTGTTAATATCTAAGATTATATTTGAGCAAATGAGTGCAGGAGAATTTTTGCTGCCCTTCTCTGGCTAGGGTTATAAGTGGTGGCTGATATGTTCATACAAACAGTGAATAATTCAGAATTAGTACTGCAGTTTCCAGTGAATTCTCTGATGCAGGACTTTGATCCTATTTCCACTTCACAATAATTTGGCCAACTTTGGACACCTTGGTATAAGATACTGTTGAGCTGAGAAGAAATAAAAGACCAGAGAAGAGCTGTTAAAATAAATAGATTAGAAGCTGCGATTTAGGAAGACTCTTATGTATATGACAGATAAGGAGCTACTGAAAGGAGATCTAATGATGGTCATCTACGTGTGGCAGCTGTTTATTATGCTGATCATAAACATCTCACTGACACCTTGTGTTCACCCATCTGTTTGTTTCTGCCCATCTGTTATTTCTTGCCATGTGTTTCGCTTGTAAATATTATCCCTGTTCTTTGAAATAAGGTTAGAAAGTCTCCGATAAAATGTTCAGTTGTGGAGTTCAGCAATTGCGTCAAGAACAAAAGCACTTGCAAGATGATCTTCAGTCAACAGTGAGGAAATTCAGTGTATGGAAGTTTTCAATGTTCCTGGTTGACTTCCTGCCGTTGCCCTTTCGATGAGGTTGAATTTGTTGCTGTTGTTAGAAGCTTCAGATTTGCTCTTAGGCAAAGTCTAGTCTGGATGGAGATCTGTGCCCTTAGAAGTAGGAAGAATGTTTAAATACTGTACGTAAATGAAAGAAGCATACAAGGCAAATAGTCTGCAACAGGAAGCTGATCAGCTTGTGTGTTCTGTGTATGTCACTTTAACTCACACTGTTGTTTTTTTGTTACCAGACTGGCAAATTTATCAGGCGTGCACTGTCACCTTTATTCCAGGGATTTTTTCTTATTGAGTATTTATGTTTCCTTAAAGCATTACACTGTGCTTTTTGCAAGTTGTGTTTGCCATTGTTAGCTAGTATGATAGCCAAATTTAATTTCTTATATTTTACAAGTGATGGTTTTGCTTTATTTCATTATTAAATATGATCTGTACTTAATAACTGTTTTCTCTCTCAAAAAGAAACTAATGTTATCTAACTCAGTTATTTATCATTTTATGCTATGCCATCACAATGCTCTGTTCTTAGACTGACAGTGCATTTGGAGTTAAGGTTTTCTGAAGGAAGACTAGACTAGACTGTCCCACCTAGCTGTGCAATTTAGAAATCAATTTTTTTACTTATTTTAAAATGATTCATATTGCTGATAATTGATTTCTGCTTTATGATTGTTTTGTTTTGCAGTGCAATGCTATTCCTACTCAGGAACTATAAAGGAAATACTGGTTCCATATCTGCTAATACTGACTCACTCTGAACAATAGGATTTGCATAGTTTCATCTTTTGTAGAATGGGCTTAAAGCTACATCAGTAGCTACATCCCTAGTCTGGGATATGCTTAGGCTTCAGTTGCCAACACATTGGTGCTCGGTGCCTAGAGCAGTGATGTTGAGATCCTAACTCGAGTTCTGAAAATCCATATGGAGTTGCAACTAGGGAGCAGCTGAGGTACATTTTCAAATTAGATTTCATCAAATTGATGTTTTTGTGCATGTGTTTTCTTGCTGTGATGACCTAGAGATATTTAAGATTTTTCTTGTAATTTTGCTTGAAAATCTTTGACTAATATTATCAATTAATTTGTCTTAACATCTGTACAATGCACTTTGTACATTCAGAGGAGCTTTTCTACTTTGCATTTAAACTTGTCAGTTGTTGTCAAGGTCTGTCTTTAAAAAAAAAAAAAAAAAAAAAAAAAGCACGTATATTTCCCTCCCACTCATTTCATGCCTCCCAAGTACTTCAAAATAAAGTAAATTTTTTTTTTAATGTTTTTTTGGGATGCCTGTCATCTGGACTGGGTAAACTCATTTGAAAATCCAAGAGTTTACAAACCATGCTTCCTTGTTACTTTTCTTACTGTCTGAAAAAACTTATTTTGTTTCATGTGTGTGTGTTTTATTCTTCTCCATTGTACTTAAATAGTGGCTTTTAAACCCGGATTTCTAAGTACCTGATTCTGAAGTCAGAACTTCTAGGAACTGGTTCAGATGCCTCTGATGTCAACAGAAATTTTCTTACTTTGTTTCAGGTTTTAGTTCAGGCCTATGGATTTTGAATTACTTGGGGTGGACATTGCTTAGAGATCTAAAATGTTTTTACTTAGTCCAGTGTGAAGAGAGACTGTTTCTGAGAGAGGTCTTTAGTGTTCCATCCACACAAAAAATTGTTCAATCATAAAATGTTATATGTTGGTATTCCCCAACTGTCCTTCAGGCCGTTTCACTATATTTGTCAACAAAACCATGCTTTTTTATTATTGTTACCATTGTAATTATCCTCTCCGCTTTTCCATGATCTGCTCTTTTTTGATTTGGGATAAGCAACTTTATTCCAACGATTAGTTGGCCATCTGTGTTGAGCAAAGGAATAATGGGAGCTAGACGCAGGTCCAAATTTGTCTGAATACTGTACTGTTTGTTAAAAGGCACTTAGTGAAACTGGTCAGAAACCTTTCATGAACTCTTTCTTAGACAGCAATTACTGTTATTGCTGTGTTGAAATGTAAAAGGCTTAGGAAAATGTGTCAAAACTGATAAAGCTTTGTTTTAAGGAGGGGAAAAAAAACCCATGGTGTTGGTGAAAACATCCTTGTTTAAAGCTTTGAGAAATCAATATTTCATTTTTTCATTTTGAAGTAACATTGCTGCTGAAAGTTTTGTAAAGCAATTAAAAAGTCAAAGGTTTATAAAGATCAAGGAGTCTAGTTGAGAACCTTTTTTTGTTGGCCTCTTCCACCCTCATCTAGGATAGAGACACACTTCAGTACCTAGTTTTCAGTATCTATATTCAGCTCTCCTAGCTATTTAAGGAATTTCCTTTTCAGAGACCAAAGGAGTTTTAGAAACTTGTAGGGCAGCCTGTGATATATGCTGCCTAAGAAGTTTTCTGTCAAACTGTTCTTGGCAAAGTCTTCTATCTCTCCTCAGAGGAAGAGTTGTTGCTCAAGATGAGTGGCTGCAGAAGGTGTTGTAAACATGAAATACTGAAATTTGCCTAGTTCCTTCTCAGGCTAAACCCTTAACTGGGCTGAAAATGGGGGGCTTCCAGATGCTGTTTCATTTTGACTCTTTCCATTGGTTGTGTAGCCTCACTGCAGGCACGGACAGCAAGCTTATGTCTTGGATAACAGACGCTTTGGGTAGAAATTATGTCATCTGACTGCAACTTTGATGCTTTGATGTGTTATGTCTATAATGTATTTATCCCTGCTCAGTGCATAATATAAAGAATAGTTTGAAGATGTGCATTGATGTTTATTATAATTTTTAAAATCATTTGCCAAAATGTTTGGTCAATGCTGTCATTAAATTAGATCAGACAAACAGTGGTTTTCTTCTGTTAAGCTTTTCCTAATGGGTTCTCTGTCTTCTTTTAACTGTATTAGGCATTATGTATTGCATCACCACCTAATGCAATAGTTGGAGTTGTTCTGTGTTTCTATATAGTACAGGGAAATACTCCAAGGGAAATGAAAACATATTCTTCTGGTTCTTTGGTCATGAATAAAGACTTCAGCAGATCATTTTTATTAATGGGATACACTTCTCTCACACAAGCCAGAAAATAAAGAATTTATATGGCAATAGGAAAGAATGCACATAGCTTCCTAAGGAGGCTTACTCGGGACAGACCTGCTACGTGTGTTGGAGGCAGCCTCATACCCTGGCCGGGCCAGGGAGCTGGAGCCGGCGGAGCTCCGCAGCCCGAGGTACAATGGGGCTCTCGCTGCTTTGCCCCATCTGTACAGTGCTGCTGCGGCCCCCCATGCGCGCACCCTTCAGCGGGCCCCAGCTCTGGCTGCTCGCGGTCCGAGGAGCCGCCAGGCCAAGGCAGCGCGCTCGGGAATCACCTGCCGCTTCCTACTTGCTTCCACTGCCGCAGGTGCGGCGCGGGCCCCCGGCCTGTCCCCCGACCTTGAGCGCTGTGCTTTCACAGAGTAGCTGGCGCGGGGGGGGCGGGGGGGGTTCTAACACCCCGTCTGTGCTTTTCAGGGGAGTCGGGTGTTTCCATCCCGCCGCCCCCCGGGGCTTGGGAATGGCAGAGCGCCGCGCCCGTGGCGGCCCCCCCCCGCGGGCGCGCTGATCCGTTGCGGAGGGGCGCGCGCATCCATGTGTGCGCGCGCGTGTGTGTGCATGTGCGTGTGTGTGCGCGGGGGGCCGGGCGGCCCCGCCTCCGGCCGGCGGAGCGCGAGGCGGCTGCGGCGCCGGCGGAGCTGCCGCGGGGCTGCGGAGGCGCGGGAGGCGGCCGGCCGCCGCGGGGGCTGGCGCGGCCCGGCGCGCTGCGGCCCGGCGCGGCAGCCTGCCCCGCAGCCGCGCGCGAGGCAGCTGGCGGGCGAAGTGCCCCAGAAGTTTGCTGCCAGAGGCTGTGCTCCTGCCTGGCCGAGCCTGCCGGCCCTGCCCCGAGGCGCACGGTGCTGCTTAAGATGAGCGGCTGTAGGAAGCGGTGTAAACGGGAAATACTGAAATTTGCCCAGTACCTGCTCAGGCTAATCACAGGTTCTCTTCACACAGGTAACGGCTGGTTTTCTTTGTGGTCTAGAGGCGCGGTATGGCACCACTAACATTTTCTGCTTTTAAAAATGTTGAATACATTATTTTATGCTATAATTCTCTTCATCTTGTAAATAAAAAATAATCTGTGAACTGTTTTATGGCTGAGTATAATAAAAGAGTAGGTACGGTGTTATTTTTATTAGAGTGCTTGGACAGCATAACAACGTTTTCTAAGCATTTACACACCTGGATCAAAATCTGAATGTGTGTGTCTTTTCACCTGTCCACATGTGTAGAGTAAAGGTAATGCAGAATATACACACAGTATTCATAAAGGATTAATCTCTTTACTCTTGCTTTCACTGGTTTACCTTGACAAGCAGACGACAGTATAAGATGATGATACTGGCATTCTTTCCCTCGGATGTTTTTCCTCAGATAGTTTTTTGCTAAACTTAAGCTCTAAGTCAACTGCAAGGTGTCAGTAAGATGTTTTAATATGTTGCTGCAAACCTTAAAAAAATACTTGGGCTTTCTGCCCTTAAGGAATCTGAAATACAAGTGGCTGATGGCTGTGAACTTTATTATTTAGTTGGTGTTTGGAGGGTGGTTTGTTGGTTTGTTTGTTTGTTTGTTTTTGACAAATTTTACAGTACCAGATGGGACTTTTAAGCTAGATTGAACAGACAGTATAGTTTTCTTTTTAGCACTTTGGAAAATACACTTTTCCCACAAATTGTTTTTTTAATAGCTATTCCCAGTGATTGATAAATATGACAATTTATATTTTAGCAATCCCAAATGACATATTATTATAAATTGTGGTTCTTTCTAGACTTCAAATGTATTTTTCCTTGGAAAAATCATCAGAAGTGCAAGCTCAGCATTAGCAGATAATAACCAATTACACTAACATGATTATCGAGAATTAAATGCCTTTCACTTTACTAAAAATGTTTTGAAAGTTGTTATTGATTTTTGTTGTTGTTGTTGTTCTGTTTCTTAGAAAGCCACTGATAGAAAGATTTAAGAGCAAAATTATAAAGTTCACTTTACACTTTAAATACTTTGAAGTATTGATATGTGCAATCTCAGATTTTTCAGATATAATGCTCTCAAGATCATGTATAACCACCAACAACCAGTGCTTTCTAGCGCACTTATAACTTCTATAGTTAGATACAGGCTTTCAGTAACTTTCAGGGTTTAGTATCATGGAATTCCTTGACTTTTTCTGTACTATTCCTAGTCTATTGTGGTTTCTCTTTTGTGTATTATACCAATTCAGATTTCTCTGAAATGCTGGCTTCTTGCTCCTGGGGGTTGCTATGGAAATTAATATACAATGTAAGAAGAAAGCTTTATTAGAAAAATAAAGGCCAATATACTCCTATTTCACTAAGTCATCCAAGCTTTTCCTTTCCTATCTACCAAATGAAACGTTACATGGTTTTACGTTTCAGACTGGTATTTGTCTTGCAAGCTTTCTAAACTCGCAGTTTCAAAACTGTTTTCAAGAATCGTTGTGGATACTGATTCTTATGTTACTACTAAGAGAAGTTCTTTCATTTATAATTAAACAGCGCATTTTCAAAGCTTCAAATTACCAGAAAGCCAGTAGAGTGATACGAAATGTGTTTTGTTAAAGGAAACAAGCAAGCAAAAATAATACCTTAGGTATTCTGCGTAGCAGTTTAAAAGTCTTTTTGACAAAACTCTTGAGAACTGAGAGGCAGTCCCAGGAAATTCAGTTCATTTTTACCACAGAGGTTGTTAGGATAATAAGACCCTGTTGTGTTCAAGTGCTGAAACAAGTGAGATCGATGTGATGTGCCTCAGAGCTGAACCTCAGAGCGATGTAGAGTTCCACTGCTCAGTTCTTATGCAGCCCAGTCTGCTCATTTACCACAACTGTTGCAGTAAGTTACTGTTCTCACTGCAAAAACTAATGCATAATTCATTATGTTGATAACTAGTTGATAATTAATGAAGATGAATGAGGAAGCCTAGTTGAAAGAGTTAGAAAATTATACTTTAATTTGTATATTAAAGATATTGCTATTTCTATCTCGAGTATTGCAAAATGTAGGATAGCTATCGGAAACAAAATGTGTGCTTATTTAGATTTTTACATGCAGGCAGTCAGCTGTGCGCTCATGACTCAAGTGACCAATTGTTTTCAAAATTTAAATGCTTACTAAGGAACACAGTGGTGAGCACAGTAACTTCCATGTTGTAAGATTTGGCCCCTGTTTTCTCTTCCAGGTGTTCTTTAATCTTTAAATTATGCATCGTATGAAGTTGGAACTACACTTTGAAAGCATATACATAGACTCTAATCCACACCTCTTTTCTGTATGTGTAGGCATGTTGAATATATACCTCATCTACATCAATATAAATTGGTACAAGTCTTGTTGAGGTTAGTCTAATTACCTTGATTTGAAAACAAAAGAAAGAGAGCTAGAAGGAAGGCTCAGTTTATTGGCTATAGGCCCAGCTATGAAGTCACTGATTACTGGTTTTATTGCTCACATTTCACAGCCATTTACAGCACTATGGACTTGGTACAGAATTAATCTCAATATTTACACTAGAAATAGAGATTACCTGATATAGTTCTCTGTGATAGTGCATGAACATGGACTTATTCTCAATATTCAACTCAGCTGTTACCAATATTAATGAAACTACCCCCTTGCTTGAAGGCAAATGCTACATAAATCTTTATGATGGAGTGTCAATGGCAATCTCTGCCTGAATAAATCCAATCTCTTCCATTTTCTCCAGCATGTTACTATGATTGAAAACAGAATGTAGCGGGGAAAAAAAAAAATCTCTTAAAGTTTTTCATCTTCTGTAAGCTCTTCTATGCATTAAGTTGATGTGTTTCCACAACTCAAACATCTCCCTCAAATAATTGAAGACAGCGTTTCTGAAATGCCATTGGACCAAGTCCTACTCTATAGCCTGTTATCTACTGGAAGTACCCGTTCTTTGAAACACCGTCATGAAGAATTTTGCCCTGCAATTGAGGAGAATGTTTCAGTTTTCAGATGCCACATGAATTTGTAAATTATAAACACTGAGATTAAGAAATCATTCAGAGATTAAGAAATAGATTGCCAGCAGCTGTGAAACTGAGAAAGCATAATTTCTGAGCAATGGATAGTCAGTTTTTCTTGACTGTCATAACTGATTAGACATGGGAATTAAAGAGATGTTAGAAGCAAATTTGTCACTGACTTCATTGTTCAATTTCCACAGGTGTATCCTTTGTCAGGCACGTTCATATTAAATGCCTGTCATAATGGAGGCTAGGATTTCCAGAGCAGTTTTAAATTCCAAGTTAGTATATGCATTTCACAGAGAAAGAAAGAAGGTGAGAACAATTCTAGTGGTGGAATTGTACTGTCTTTCCAAGAAACTAATGCTAATCTCACTACTTTTAGGTTCATATAGATAAATCTATAGTGTGGTTTTCTGTCTATTAATTGATTCTTTTGGTGTCAGATAAGGCTGCCACAAGCTTAGGATGTTTCTTAGGTTTGGGCGGGGGCATTTCTCTCTGTGTAAATGAGAAGTGCTTTTTGATGGCACTTCCTTTGAGAAACTGAAATATTATTGAAAAGTCATGTCTACTCTTTAATTTTGCCTGTTTGTGCACAGAAATGCCTACTGCCAGTAGGAAGGCATCCTCTGAGCATGGATGACTTTTCTCTGAAGATGAGGGAGACAACAGCACAGAGGCATGCAGGGGTTCAGGAGGGTATTCTTATGACTGTTACAGTTCACCAAAATTCTGCCTACCTGTGCCTAACGTCCACTTCAGTTTGAGACAGCAGCTTACTATGGACTTTTTCCAAGGCTGCTAAAATTTTTGGCGTATAGATTCATTAGATGTCCCTCTCCTGAACTCTGATCAATGCAAAGTGGAAATGGGGGAGTGTGTAGTATCTGTTGGTTAGGCTATCTGCTAGTGAAGATGATGTATGCTGCTGACTCTTCCTAGACTTAAGAGGACTGAGATCTCTCCTCGACATCCCAGGAGAATGTTCTTTCTTCCAAAACCTGGCTGTTATGGAGAAGAGCCCTGTCTGCTTCTTCCCAATCCATTGTACAGCCAGACACCTGAACTTCGCAGGACTGGAAAGGGAGAGTTACAGGGAGGCTGGCTCTGTTCTGATGATTAGGAAATTCATCTGGGAGGGCGTAGACCTGGGGTTGAAACTCCACTCCATGAAATCATTCAATAACAAAAATAAATAAATCTCTGTCCTAAGAGCAAGTATCATCATCACACCACTTGGACATTCACCTTCCAAAGAGAGCAAGGCAGGATAGGTCCCAGCCAAATGGAGGTCTATAATGTTTTGTATTGGTTCTCTGCATTCTAGATGGATTGAATTACCCCAAAGGAGGTTCCTCATTTCATGAGTCCATCAAGGGAGAACAGGAAACATTGAGACTAGGTAGACCTCTGGACAAGTTTTCTGCCTTGTTCCCCTTTCTTTCCCCCATTCTACAATAAATTCTGTGCTGCCTCACAGAATTTCTTTTTAATTCAGTTCTTCAGTTCTAGGTTCCGCTGTTGTTTGTGGATTCCAAGGTCATTAAAATATAATATTTGAGCTCAGTCCTCAGTTTCAGGCATGTGTATTGTGGATACATTGATGGAACAATTCAGAGAAATCAGGGTAACACACCAGTATTTTTGCTCTTGGAGTGATGCTTCCTACAGAATTTAGCAGAGGATGTGATCTGCATTTTAGACTGCGAATGTAAAGCTTGAAGCCTCACAGGCATATATATCAGTGTTGTCCCATTATCAACTTTTTTTTTTAATTAAGCTGCGAGAAGTTAAGTGATCTCCTAAAAATCGAAAGATTAATTATTTAACAAGAACGTAATAGTCTAGTTAGTGACAGTAGCTAAATATTCTAGAATAACTTGTTTCTTCTACAGCTTAGAGGATATATAAAAAGAGAATCTGAGATTAATTAGCTCTAATTCTTGCATTGAATTATACCACCATTTCTTCTTTGTTTTTTTCCCCTCTTTTTACCACAGAACATGAAAACATTTTGTACTTAGTCTGAGCACAGTCATCTGAAATATGACACGTGAAATCATTTGAACAACTGTTTAAATCATTTTTATTAGTGTTAGTAAGTATTTAATGTAAAAGATAAGTTTACTGCTTAAATAAAGCTGATCCTGGAATGAGTCCAGTGTACCTTTTCCTATGCAGTCATTTCTCCTGCAGAACTTTACAGATGCATGATGTAGGATGTGAAGGGTGAGCTGAAAATCTGGATGTCCTAAATAGATGTAGGGAGCTATTGTCAGATTATCTCTCAAATGGTCTCTTCTGGCCTTAAAGTTGAATAATCTAACATCATGAGGGAAATATTCCTGAATTCATCAGCTAACGTTATTTAATTAATTTGTTTCTTTTATTTTCTAATAGTGATGTTTTTCACTATGTTTTGGTTATTTTTTTGTTTGTAGTTGGTCACAAAAGCTATTCAGTTAAGTCAAAGATCTGGAATTGCTGTTAAGTGGTGATTCGAGGTGAATATTTGTAAGACATTCTGCTTCTTGTTTCTTAACTGAAAGATGGAAAGTTCTCATGAATTTGTAAAAGGAAATCTGTAATTTTTTTTTTCTCTTTTTTTATGGCTGGCAATAGCTGTGTAACAGCATTTTGAATTGCAGAGCAGGTAGTCTCCATACATGCTACCAATTTTAGTACATGCTGCTTAATTAAGTTCAGAGGAACTTGGAGTTTCTGGCAGACAAAGCAGTTCAGGATAAAAATCAGAGGGCTGAAACAGTTTCAGTCCCCAGGCATCTGCTTGTCTCTGATGGAGGCTGCTGCTGCTAAGGACACGCGAGCTGCTCGTTTGTCAGATCCCGCGCTGCGCTGGTTGCAGGCAGCCGTAGGCAGGGGCACTCCTTCTGCTTTTCCATTACTTCACTGCACCGCACTGAAAGCTGCAAGATGCAGGAACTGATGAATGAATTGATCAAACGTCTTTTGAGCCAGTGATGCCTGAGAGAGGTTTGGCTGGCTCGAGCACGGGAACTTAAAAGCACCAGCTCTCTAATTTCAGTCTTCTGAATCTCTGAGCTCTAAAACGTGAGGTGCTTCATGCCTTGCACCAACAGAACTGTGCTTCTGCCCAGGTGCTTGGTGTAACTTAATGTGGGAAAGCAGGGTCAAATACCGTGTTTGTAAAGGAGACGGTCCTTTGCCATCTTTCCCTGAATCTATTTCCTTTAGAGACTTTAGGAATTGTGATTGTGAAGAATTGTAGCGTATGAGTGGATTTTTTTTTTTAACTTTTCCTGATGCAATTTTACTGAAAGTGATAGGGTGAACTGAAAGGAAATATTGGTTGAAACTTTCTTTGCTTTTTTACCCTTAGATGGGATTTCTAGAGAAAGAATGTTGTTTTTTGTCACCAGAGCTTTGGCTCTGGTAAATAGTGAGAGATTGAGAAATGAATTTTAAAAAGTTAGAAAAATACAAAAAGTAAATATGTGAAGCATTTGGTTAATGGATTTAGTCCTGGGATAAAGGTCTGATAAAAAGGGAAAAATCAAGTTAAAATTTTGGTTCAGTTTTGATTTCATGTTTAATTGTATTGATGATGTACTCAAAGACCTGTGATGATTTTTTCCATTCACTTACATTTGTTACCTTAATTCATGGTAAAATAAATGAATGAGAAATTGCATTCACTTGTTAAGTCCACCTCTGAGTCACAGGAATATTCTTATATATTTCGAAAGTGAAGATTGAAAGAAATTATGTAAGAACTACAGCTATTCATGAGAGAACGTAAAATAGGAAAAAATAATTCCCAGCAGCTCTTGCAAAGTAACATCACGCACGCTACGTCACTATGTGCAGCTCCACAGAGGAAAGAAGTGGAAATTGTCCATCACCTTTGCACAGGTAAAATGGCTTTTAAAACAAGTTGTGCGATGTGACTCCCACTCAGCATGTGCATAAGTGCTTTGAGGAAATAAGGCCTACAAATGGTGTTCTGCTTTTATTTACTGCTATTAAAGTGCCAAAAATATAAGCTGTAAGAGATGTGTATTATGATCTGTTAACCCACAGAGTTAGGCAGTCTGGATGTTAGACATGCCCTTGTCTAATGCATAGATTAGATGTATTTAAGGGTCATTCTGTTTTCAGGTGTGTTTGAATAGCCTCTTTCAACTTAAAAATCTTGAATGTGCTGTGGAAGGCCAAATTTATCATAGCAATTAATAAGGTAACTCAAGCCTTATAGAAACAGAGCAGATAAAATACTTTGTCTTTCAGCCATCAGATGTTCACCAAAAGAGCGGTCCTGTTTTATACTTGGACCTCTGCGTGGTTCCCTTTCTTTTCCAGACCCTGTAATGAGAACGCATGCCCGGACACCGGGCCCAATGGCTCTGCTGCTGCACTGGCCCAGGGTGGGGGACCTGCAAGACCCGCAGCTGTGGTTCTCACCCTGTCCTTTTTCAGCTCTTGCCAGACTTCTTCCCGTATTGACCCATCCTGAGCTGTTATAGGCCCTTTTCCAAGCAGGAGATGTGCTACACTCCTCCCTTCTCCATTCGGGTATAATTACATGAGGTGATTTTAGTGCTGCTAATGGAAAGCTGTCTCTGCTCTAGGGTGAATTTGATTAAGTGGGAGAATGAGGCCTATCAAACAGGCATTTTAATTGCGCTCTTGTGTTGCTCATACAGCTGAACAGTCACTGCGCTATTCTCTGCAGTGACATGTTGCTCGGAGTTCAGAGGACGTTACGGTATGTCCAGAGTCTTTTGTTAGAAGAATGACTTTAGCGCTCAGGACTGTGCTAGTGACTGCCAAACCATGCTTGTGTACTCACAGTGTATTTACAAGCCTTACAAGCCTCTTTTTTTTTTAGTAGCACTGGACAAAAAGACAGCAATGGTGTCTTCTCCTTCTCCCCCCCCCCCCAACTGTTTTGAGCAGGGGAAAAGAAAAAAACAAATTACGTTGACCTATTTAAGAGGAGGAGCATCTTTGACTGGAGCCTGTATTATACGAACCTGTAGAAAGTTCTTCTATATTTCTTTTCACTAACAGCATCCATTGCAAACATTAACCGAGCATCTCATAATGAAAAGATTTTCAAATATTGATGCACTGATGTATGTCCATCGTAATGAATTTTCATTTCTCAGAAATATTTTCTTGTAGCACAGAGGATTTTTTTGAAGAAAACACACACTAGTCTCTCCAGAGAGAATAGAATTTACAGTTTACTCTGCATAAATCCATAAAAAATAGTGCTGCTTAATTACTGTATGGTGTGTAATGGAAAAGGCAGACAGTGAAGAAACTTTGCTTTAATGAGTTTTCACACCATCTCTCCACTGACATTTTAAAATATTCCTCATCTATTCTAATGTAACCACAGAATTTCTACTATCTTTTCCATTTCTCTACTTTGATTTCATAGGATGAAATTCTGAAATATAGAGCAAAATTATAATAAAAGGACTTTGCTCAGCATTCAGCATCCACAATTGGAATGATCGGCCCAAGCAGAGCACTTGCAGAAGACTGACAAAATCTATGAAGAGAGGAAGAACAATGGCTTGAAAGCTTTAGAAGTGGTAATTTTTGTTCAAGGTCACTTTGTTATTCCAGGGTTAGGAAACCTTAAGAAATAGAGAAAGTGAATTACCATTTTTGAATGCAGATTAATAACATTCCATTAACATCTGTTGATAATAGGTATAAAATAAAAATGAGAAATAGAAGAAATAAAAAGAAAGGACATAATCCTAAACAATGAGCGAAGTTAGAGAGCAGATAGATGAAAAGGGAACAAACTTTTTATGCAATTAGGATCTAAAATAAAATGATTTAAAAGAGTTTTGTAGCTTGACGATATCATGGAAAAAGCTAAAATATCAACATTAACGAAAAAATGTGGGTTTAAAAATGCTTTCAAATGCTGGGGTTTTTGTTTTTTGTTTTGCTAAAATACTTCTTGTCCTGATGCAAAATCAGTATTGTCCATCAACCTCATTAGTATTTTTTTAAATATTTTTATGAAAAAGAGAAATCCGGATTTGAGATCTGCATCCCTACCTGTCATCTGTGAGTTAGTAGGAACCACTAGGGTCTTGGATATTTTTCTTTTACAGAGGTGGAATGCTCTGTATATTATCACCTAGGTAATTTTACTTTGCAAGGGTGAAATCTTTGTCCTGTTATAGTCAGAGACAGAAATGTCTCACCAATTTCAAAGAAACCAACCAAGATTTCCTCTCCAGTTCTTCGTTGTGCTTTATGCTTAAACGGTTTCCCTTTCTCAATTTCCTGATTGTCACCGTTGCCAGTGCAGTCCTGACGTTCATCTCCCTCAGAGAGAAATCACTTCTGGGAAATGCAGTGCTGAATACAGAAATGTTGCAAAGTTGGATTTTAATAAGTTTCAAACTTCTATTTGAAGGAGACACCTACATGTAAAGGATCAGACATTCTGGGAGGAAAAAAAAAATCTTACTCCTTCCCCCCCAAATAAATAAATAAATTTAAAGTTCTGTTAACAAACAATTAGTTGAATTTTTGCACAAGTCCTCATTATGGCAACAATTTTCTAGGATTTTTGGTTTATCATATGGTTGAGTACCTGAATTTAGTAAACCTGTTTTTAATATAATCTTAAAGAAATAGGACCAGCTTAAAGAATAGAATAAGCTTTTTGTTTAGAAGTGGATTGTACTATAAAAAGCATTCTGAGAGAAAAGATCAGGATATATTGAACTTACTGGCAGTTAGCTTAAAAGACATTCTGGGGAATGCTGAGAAAAACAACTTAGTGCGTTTACGTTCTATTCTGCTTCAACCTGGAGCTAGTTATGAATATTTGTTTTGTTCCTCCAAAAATTAATCTGGCTATACGTCTCATGAAGCCGCTGCAGATCTACTATGAACTTCTAGGGCTTTTGTTAGGAGATCGCTCAGGTTTTAGGTAGATGTAATTAATTAGAAAATACATGATAATAAACCACTGCTAATCACTCCCTTTGGTAACTAAATTTTCCCTCTTCAGAAGAGGGTCTGCATAAGACTGTCTCCACTTCTCCTGATTTGCATACTTCTTGCCTCCTTCAGGCAAGATCAGCAAAACTCAATGTTGTGCAAAATTTTTAAACTTCATATTTTATAATCCTGAATATGACAGATTGGACATCACAGAAAACTGAAGCAGTAGTGAAAACTTTGTGTGGGTAGAAAGCTCTCTTGAAGTAGGGAATCTAAAGGCAAATCCTTAATCTTTAAACATATTCCTCTGAAAGCATTTCGCTCAAATGTTCTATATTTTTGACACGCTAATTCCATCGTATAACCTATTTCAAAAGCTTTTCTTCAAGATCCTTCCAAAAGAGACTTATTTGAAGTCTTAAGATTTCTTGGGGCATGTTAAAGGGGAAAAGGTCAGACAAAATTAAAGTTACCATGCTGGATACTATTTCTGTTGAAAAGTTGTTTGAGTTTTTATTCTTTTTCTTTCATTCCAAATTTGAATCTTAATTATAGTGAAAGATGCAGTTCAGCTTTTCTGACAAGTGATAGAGTGAAAAGTGTCTTATAGCCGTCCTTAATGATCTCTCTTTGGAAGTTCTGCAATCTGTAACTTTCTTGTAAGAAGCCAAACTATTGCCATGCCTTATAATATTAAAAGCTTCATCTGTATGTAGGACACGGGAGTTGACGTTCTATTTAAAAATACTCTTAAAAAAATCTGAAGGTTACACAGTTAGGCACAGAAAATGTTAGGAAATGACAGCATTAAGGCACTAACGGTTTCATGCAATATAATGTGGTTCTTAATTGTGTGGATATTTTTCCATGAACCATTGTACAGAGTAGCACAGTATAGAAGGGTAGAGCATACTCAGAGTAGAAAAGCTTTTCAGGGAATGTAGGTGCATGCTGTAGTAAATACTACCTCAGACTGCTTTTCTGGTTGTTGAGGTTTTGTTTATTTTACAGGGATTTTCTATCTTGGACGAATTTATGCAGTGATTCTCAAGGACAATAAAATGGCAGATAAAATTCAGGGTAGGTTAATATGAAATGATGCATGTTGGGTAAAATGAGCTTTACATTTAAAATGCTAGGTGGTGAGGTGACCACTACCAGTCAGGAATGAAACCCTGGGATTGATAAACCTCTGAAACTTCTTACTTAAGGATGTTGTAAATGCAAAAAGTTCCTGTTGTCAAAAGGACAAGCTGGACCAGTGCTTGGAAGACAGATCCATTGAGGGTCACTAACTAGATAAACTGTACCATGCTTAGGATATCCCCTGAGCTGAAAATAGTCTGAGTTTGGGAAAGTAAAAGTATTGCAGAAAAATACTACATATGCTTGTCCCATTTCTCCTTTTCTCTGAGCATCTACTTATGGCTACGGCTGAAGACAGGATACTGTGCTTAGATGGAGCCTTAGTCTGAACCAGTACAGCCATTCTTGGGCTTTTATGTTGAAAGGAATGTCCCTGTAATTAGGATACCATAACTGCTTCGAACAATCTTAGAGTGTTTCAGTTTAATCATTGTAACCTCTGCTTCTTCCTGAAAAAGTATTCTTGACTGAATTATCTCTCCTGAGCCCCTTCCTCCTCCCCGCTGCCCACCCAAAGTCTACAACAGATAGTTTGCATGGAATTGTAAATCGAATATGAAATCAAACAAAACACTCTGCAGAAAATCTTACACAATCTAATTATAGGTGTCATTGCATGTACTTCTTTAATGCCTTGGGTTTGCTAGGCTTTCACATTAGCTATAACCTTAAAATAACATTTTCTAGAATCTAATATCTTTTCCTTGTTTTGTGTTATTTTTGTTTACTTGCATGTTTGGGGAAACGGAGAAAAGAAGGATTGCTTGTTTTTTATCACACATGGAAACTGAAAGGATTTCAAATGAAATTAGTGACTTTTCCAAAAGATAAATGCTATTTCCTGCTCTTGGTTGTGACTTTGAGGTAACACAGAGCTCTTTTGGAGCTCCAGTACATAAACTGGGATTTCTCCTCAAGACGTTGGACTGTCAGACAGTAAATAGACAATCTGGAAAATGGCAATAACATCGCCTTGAAAATACACAGACACTGAACTGCGTGCTAGCATCACTTTAGTCTTTAACTGGTTATTCTATATGTTTGACTAAGATGCAGTCAAGTAGAAACGGTAGAACTGATAAAACCTTAAGAGTGCTTTCTGGCCATGGAGAAAGCCAGCTTTCATGCTGTGTGACACTGGCAATCACCTGTTTATGCACAGTAACATAGTAACATGGGTAATTACATATCACTATTCTGTTTCTCGGTACATTGTGATGGTCTTTACTTGTTTTAAGGTGTTTTCAAAGTATATGTATTTTTAATGTTCAGTCAAGTTTTAGATGCATTTGTATTCAAGCATTTCTTGTGTCAGCTATGATCAGTAATCTAGCCATGTTAGTAGCAGCAATGTCTCTGGAAACTGTGCTGGAAGTAAAAACTACAGAACTTTCTGTAGAATGTATATTTGAAGTTAGTTTAATTGCTGTAAATGTGAGTCTAATGATTATAGTCGTTTAGCCAGTTACCCAAAACTATGTGCTTGTGTCCAGACTAGCAAATATTAACCACCAGTAAAAACCTGCTGTTGAATTGCTGTACAGCAATCTAACAAAACTTGTTTTAAACTTAACTCTATTATCAGTCCAGGAAAAAAAAAGACAATAAAAGAGAAAACTAAGGAATTGTCTTCAGGTGGAGATGTCATTCAAATTAAGTAAAGCTGTTATGTTTCAGAAGGATCAGAACTGAAGTGACCTTACTTTAATTTAGCATAATTCATTTCTCAGGGAAATTAAACCAAACAAAGTCTATTTTAATTTTGAATGAGAAGGTGTCTACAGAGAGTGAATTAATTTTAACTATTCCACATTAGTGATTAATATTTAACTTTCCTGAGTAGCCTGTGTGCTTAGCTCCTCAGGAGCCCTTAAGAGGTGGCAAAGCTTTTCAGTGAGGGCAAAAGGATATTAAATTTCTTTAACCAGCTAATAACTTCTTAAAAAATAAAAACAAAGATAACTACATGCAAATTAATGCCAGAGAGAAGGGAAAATATAAATTATAACTTAAGAAAACCTAACTGAAGTACAACATTTAAATATTTAGTACATAAGAAAGGGTGAGGAGAGAAGATGGAGGAAAAATAAGAGGCGATACACTAATATAGAAATGCACATATTTTTACGGACATTGATACACCTATGTTATTGTGTAACAAGTTCATTCCTGGTGTAAAGCCATTGGCAAATCTGTGCCAACTAAGAGCTTGAACCAAGAAAAATAGTTAGGACACAGGGTGGCATCATCTCCTCAATTTTACAGCTTTCAAAATGCCGAAAGTTAAGACAAAATTATGAAACTCATGATTTTTTTTTTCTGAAAAGCAGTGTAGAAATATTCTATATTTCTTAACATGTTATACTGACATGTTTTTGTGCTATTGCATATATATTTGTATGCATGTAGACTGTTCTTTAGATGGTGAAAAGTGTTTTTTTCAAATTCTGGTCATATACATCTAATAATATGTTGGAAGAGTGATTATTGTTTAATAGCTATAACCTCAATGAATGGTTAATCCTACAGACACCGTTACTGTTCACAGAGTTGGACCAGTAGCTCAAATCTGGGTTGGGGAAGACTGAAGTGCAGGGGGGTGGCTGACGATCACCGCTCCGGTTCAGTTTGACACATCCGTTATCCTGAACTCCTGGTTTTGGAAATCTCATCACAGTTGCCTCCCTCGCCCTGCACACGTGTGGCTCTGGGAGCCCTCGCGTCCTCGGTGTCTGCAGTCGCCGAGTTCTGAAGCCTCAGTGCTGACGGAGCTGAACGGAGACAGCGGGGCATTCCTGTCCTTGTGAAGAATTACCAGACAAAGTGCTCGAAACTCATCAAATAACCACTGTAGTCTATTGTGAGAAACTAACTGAATTGTTTGCATTGCTTACAGGAAGTTCTGTACTGATCTATTAAATTACTTACCTGTTGTCTGTACAGTATCATGCTGTGTCAGGAATTGAAATGTCATCCTTTTGAGACAATGTAGGAGTAAGGGCAGAGCTTTTGTGACTGATCTGCAGAAATGTCTTTATCAATCTAGTCATGGCATATAGCAAAAACCTTTATTTTCATAAAGGAGGAAACTGGCCTTAAAGTGATAGAGTTCTCCTAAATGTTCTTCCTGACACTGTGAGTAGGCAGATTGCTATGTGCCTTTTATTTAAAGAGTATGAGTAATATTTTATCTTGTATCATACCAGGTATAGTTTACCTATGAGGGGAGAAGGAAAATAGCATAGAATAACAGAGCCAAGAAAATATAGTATCTAGAATTTTCTTTGCCTATATATTGACTGTTTACTTCAACATAATAAGGACATTTCTTTAAATATGTCTTTAAACATGCCCATTTAGCTGTGTTATTGTTGATCTAAGTGAGCAAATATAGATTTGAATACATTTAGATTTTTCTCTCCATTGCAGTTTACCCGTAAGATAAATATGTCCTGTCTTCCTGCATGTGTGAGTGTATGAACAAAAAATGAATTTGTTCTAGAGATTTTTTTTTACAACAGTACTCTTTCCTGGCAATGCAATATTTTAACTTAGCTTCTGTAGTGCTAGGTTTTTTTTTTGTTGTTTTTTTTTTTGATTTAGTTAATCTGCATCAGATATCAGACCTAGAGTCCCAAAGTAGTGTTACATACAAAAAGTTGAGAGGAAGTTTTCATCTGAGGTCTTGCTTCTCACATGATTCCTGTGATGGGAACTGGCACAACTCCATGCCATGTCAATATGGATTACAATTTCCTAAAGAGCAACCTTCTCGGCTGTCAGTTCTGCAAAAGCATCTTGTTTTGTGAAAGGGCAGAAGTGCTCATCAGTTTGTTTTTTGTAGTCTCCATGTCCTCCTTAAAAAAAAGTCTTTAGTAGGCATGTAGCAGAGCTTGACTCCTTCCTTTTCTGCGTTATGCTGCTGTGTGTAGAGGGAATATGTGGGCCATTGTAGAAAACTGGGTTTGTTCGTTTTAGAACTCATCAGTGGAGCATGGCACTGATCATTGTGGTGGACAGCAAAGACAGGCCGAAGACACGAGGTCTTCATCCCTTAGCTGGGAACCACACAACTGTTAGCTAGTTGAAAGAGTGAAACACCTTTTCTGCTGCAACACAGCTGCTTAAAAATAGCACCAAAAGCTATGCCTGCAAATGAGGCATTCCACAAGAATAGACTGAGTAAAGCATGAGAGATGAACACTGTAGCTGTACGTGCCAGAAGGCATTGACCAACTTTAAAGTGTGACAAGACAAAGCATAAGAGACAGAAATGGTGTCAGCATAGTGAATCAGAAGTATGGAATACAGATTGTTGAACACCTGTGGATCTGGTAGGTCTTAGTGGGGCTGTGCAACGTTGAGGCTTTAGCAAGGTCTAAAGCTGAGCCATAGAGGGGCTAGATTTGAAGGAAAAAAAACTTAAAAACATAGTTGTGTTTGGTGGGCATGGGAAAGATGTTGAGTGGTGGAATATGTCATTAATATATCGTGCTTTGTGTTTCTATTTGTGTTACGTTTTGAAGTTTGATGGAGGATTCTCACTCTGTCTACCTTTCGGCCCTTACCACTCTGCAGGTTCGGTATAATATAAGAAGCACTGCTAAAGTCCGCTAGTCAGGAGGCTAATTGCTGGTCAGCTTTGATTTGCTGAATTGTCTCTATCCATTTAAGCATCACTTATCTTGTCTCTTTTCAGTGCTACAGGTTTGAACTGGCAAAATTAATATATATTAAGGTTTCAAATGATTTTTCTTGGTGTTCACACTGGTTACTTCATGTAGTGCAGGAAGCCACCCCTGTTTTACATGGAGTTAAGTGCTTTGTCTCATGCTGTTTTCTACTAAGTTCTTTTTAATATTGGGAAAACAGTATGTAGTACTTAAAATGCACAAACCCCTGCATCTAAATAATGCTGGATGCTTGCTCTTCAGTTCCTTGTTCCCTTTGTAACCATTCTTAACATTTTGTTGGCTTTTTTCTTTTAAAGTGCTGATAAGCCAATGTTTTCTCAGAAGTATATATATTTTAGCACCAAGAACTGATTTTTTCTGTGGTTATAGTCAGCAATGAGTTCATCCCTGCATAGTGCAAGCTAAAATTGTTTTTCCTGCCTGCCTCATGTGAAGTTTATCTACATTGTTTCTCATCTGCCGCTATCTTTCAGCATCTCGTCACTCGGTTCCATGGGGTACTTCTGCAATTCTTGCACTAAACCTTCACTTTACTCTAGTAAAAGACTGACTATCATAAACAAGTGTTGTCACCTGCATTATTCATCCTCTTTTTCAGAAAACTTATGAATGTGTTGAATATTAGGAGCTTCAGCCTTGACCCCCCCCAGGGACTCGCTCCTTTGTAACCTTCCTGTGCTGTGATATCTGACCAGTTGTTCCTACCCCATTTCTTATCGCTGTCTTTTTCCTTATTTATAAATCTTCTAAATATAAATCTTCTTTTCGTTTTGCTGTCCAGAGTTGCAGTTAAGACAGAGCAGAGTGAAACTAAGGCATTTAAGACTGGATATCCTGTTAAAGTAGTGAATGCAGATCAAGGAGTTTCCACACAGACCCTGAAGGGGACCAGGCTGTGAGACCTGCTCCCCTCCCCCCCCCAAGAGATCACTTTCTCCATACAGTGTCAGCTGTGGGCCATTCATTTGCTTAATTGGCACATTAAAGAGCTTTTTTTCCTTTTTTTTTAACCTTTTTTCTTTGTTTTCTACTTGAAAATATTAAAGATATTAAAGATATTAAGATATTAAAACCTTACCGAGGCAGAGTGTGTCTGTGTAAGCCACTGTGAATTTCTTGCAAATGCAATACGAAGAAAATGAGCATCTTTTGGTCTGATACTTTAGAAGGCACAAGAATGTCATGCAAAGACTTCTTCCGTAGGTGCTCCTGGGAATCCTGAAGAACTGTTGTTTTAAAACACAGCACAGGTGGCCAGTTAGAATGCAGAGCTCTGGCCTGAGTTTTTTGTTCCATCACCAATTTTGGGACTTGAGAAGAAGTCATTTGGGCCCATGAGTAACTTAACTGGGATTCAGGTGCCTACATTCTTCCGAAGTCCAAGAAAACATTCACAAAACTGCTGCCTAACTGCCTGTGCTTTGGCCCTGTGGTCCTGATAGAACTAAATAGCTTGATGTCTGTCCCAAACTGTGGGATTAAGGAATTAGCACCCCTGCGCTGGAGTCCTGACAAGTCCAATCGAGGAGATGTGTTCAAAGCATACACATGTATATGCACAGCAGAACTAGGCTCAATACAAAGCAAAGTTGCCAGGACAACTTTCATTCAGTAGTGACTGATAAACTACTTTTTATAAAATGCTATAGTAGTTACAGCATTTACTTGTCCTAGCAAGAGTCATTTGATCCCATATCTACCACTTATCAGAAGGGCATTGTCCACATGGAATCTTGTTTTTACTATCTAGTTTATGAACCTTTTATTCTCTCAAACAGTTAGTCTGTTGCACAGTAGCCTGTCTCCGAGTGACACAAAAAACATGTTAATGCTACTTAAATTTCATTTCGTGTAATTTGTTGTGGATTTTGTTTCCTTCTCCCTCCCTCCCTCCCCGAGCTGACAGCAGTAGCTTTTGGAAATTCTGTATGCTTAAATTTCATGGCAAACTATGAAAAATTTCAAGGCATAGAACTATACCAGATGCTGAATTAAACTACTCATTTTGCAATTGCACAACAGACTGAATTAAATCAAACATCCTGAATTGCAGATGGATGTTTATTAAGTTTAATTTGTTTCTGTCTGTACTGTGCAAGTATTATGTGAATGAAAAACCATGTAAGAAAAAATCTGAATGGGATTTATATGTCTTAAAAATAAGTTCACTTTTTAAACTTACATTTTGGTCATGGGTTTTAGAAGATTATTTTTGACAGTTTGGTATCTTTTTTAATATTTTATTTTGAACAATTTCATTATATTGCATCATAATTTGAAAAATAAATTGTAAGAAAAATAAAAAAGCATGAAGAATTCTGTTCCTCTGATAAGATTTATACTCATGAACTGTAGAATTGATGGTAAACTAGGGGTTACTTTTCTTTTCTTTTAGTGTGTTACTGAAAAAGAGCACCTACTTCTCACACTAATGCCTGTGAATGCTCCTTTGGTTTTCACTCTGCCACAGATGTCCTTCGTGTTCCAGGAACTGTTATAATGCAGAGTGGGATTACAGAGAGGAAAGATGCTTTTACACTACAGGTACAGGGGAAATAATGAAATACATGGGCCCTTATTCAAGACCAGCATTTCGATGTTTTCCTTCATATAGGTATGTGGTGTAAAACTGCAGTACGGAAAAGACAGTTCCAGGGGGATAGTGTTTACTCACCAAGGCCATGCATTCCTTTTTGGTTTTGTTGTTTCTCTGCATTCTTAGGAACAGATGTTTCTGGCCCTAGTTTCTGTTATATATATATATATATATATATATTTTTTTTTTTTTCCCCAGGTCAAGCTATGGAGTGGCATTAAAATGACAGGTTGCTTTTGCTCTCAAATGTCTAGTTAGTGTGTACCAAGTCAGAGAAGTGTTTCTGAAAAACCAAGAATAGACCCCAAAATGGATGTCAGTTACTACTGATACACAAGGCACGTAAGCTGTCAGAAGTGGTGATCATTTTTCTGTGTGATGTCTCCTGTGATGCACAAGGGTTTGCTCCCAGAAACTCAGTTTGTTTCTGTAGAAAAAAGTAGTTCAATGGTAGAAAATGGTGGAAAACTTAGTTTTCATTTTATTTTCTCAACTTAAAGTAAAAAAATTTTTTTTATCGTAATTTCTTTCCACTATCGCTATGCAAATGTTTACTGGTAAAAAAAAAAAAAAAATCCAAGGAGTTTAATAAAGTTCAGGCTAGGGAAAAACTCCAGAGAATATATTTTACAGCATATAATAAGCTATGAAATTTGTTAGGTATTTACTGTCAGAATGCTTTAGGCCTGGGGTTTCTTTAATTATCTCATGAGTTTCTCTCTTTATTAAGGTTTTATTCCAATATGTATTGGATTTCCTTGGGTAATACTGTTCTAAGTAAGCTAATGGGAGAAGAAAAAAATTACCTGCAAATATCTGTGTCTTCAGATTATCTGCTCCTGAGATAATACACTTTTATATTCATTGTTCTGGGGAAAATTTGTAGCTGGTTCTTTTTTCTGAGATATTTATTAAATATCTCAAAAATAAATGTGTATTCCATTTGTGCAGGTTTTGGTGCCATCTATACCAATAAAAGCTTTTTCTCCTCAGTCCAGTTCTTCAACCCATGGGAACTACTCAGTTAAGAATTAGAACTTTTTTCAAAAAAGAAATTGCAAAAGAAATTTCTGAGTATAGCCAAGTAATTTGTTTTCCTAATGGACTTGCAAGACTCTGAGGTATTGGGTATATTAGAAAGATATTAATCTGCTTTCACTCAAGAAATGTCTTTCTTCTTAGAAATTGTTCTGTTTCCACACAGTTTCTTTGCTTGATTTTCTGAGCTTTAAATAGAAATGAAGGATTCAGTTCTCTGCTCATCTGACCTCTACTTCAGGGTGGTTTAGGTTCAGCAACTCTCTGCTATATTCATTTGAGAGCTCTCTGCTACCTGAAATACTCTTCTCCCTTTTTTATGCTTTTGGTCCCTTGTTGCTCCAATGTAAGCAGTTACTTGATTGAAGAAAACAAAACAAAAACAAACAAAAGGTTTGCTTTGCTTTTTAATATAGTAATGGCTATTTTTTTTCCACCTTGTTAATCGTATATTAATTTCATATATTCCTCAGCTGGTCCCCACAAACCGCAAGTTTCATCTCTTGACTCTTTACTGTTTGTAACTCTCCTCTTGCTCCTCTTGGCTTGTACAACTCCGACCACTTAACATGAATAAATATGCTCTTTGCTTTCAGGGCGATGGCCTAATCAGTAGTTCAGGGTGGAGTGACAATCATGCAGTGACCCTGTTGTTATCATCTTGCAAAATGATCGTTCTAAATTAAAGAAGCAATTTGGGACTTAATAGATAAGATTTGGGTCATTATAGACACAAGAATAAAAATACAGTGTGAAACATCAACTTTGAATATATGCAGTATCATTATGGTATCTTACTGTATTTGCTAATTTTATTACTTTTTTTGTCTATTGCTTTGTTGTAGGCTTTTTATCTTCATGGTAAGCATGCATGGACTTTTTTTTTCAGGACTCGTTTTCTGTGCAAAGAGTATTGTCATTCTGCCAGCTTCATTTTGAATGAAGGCACTCTTTATCTTGGAGAAGAAGTTATTTAAGTCTCCTACTAGTCTTTGTTTTGTCCTAAGTCACAATTCTCTATCTTGTCCAGAATTTGTTTAATCCCTCAAATTTGTTAGATTAACTCTTTGGGTTTAGAAGAGGTACAGACAGAATGATTTGCTACTTATCTATACTCTTCTTTCCTTATGTCTGCATGGCACTATTTTGTTTTTCTTTTATAAAATGTTATAGCCCTCATGCTGAGCTAACTTGAAACTATAGTGACCATCTGGTTTTGGGGATCAACTGCTGTCAGTATTCCTTATGACTCTATTCTTCTTTGCTGTATTTTTAGGAAAAAAACCCCCTGTTTTTAAACATTCTGCAGCTCTCTTCTTTGTCTCGAGAGAATTTGCACTTCATTCCTCCATTTATGAGAAGTGCATTATTTTTCCCCCCTCTTCATTAATTCCACTTTTCCAAAGAGCATTTAGTCTCAAATCACTCAGAGCCAATCAGTCTAACAGTGGCATCTTCCTGGTGAGTTTGGAGGGATCTGTAATCTCAAGCTCTGTGGAAGATTCTCCCAGCTGGTCATACAGATTTTCTTGAAGATCAGTTGCCCTGCTTTTTCCTGCCCCTTAATTTACATGCCATCCTCATTTAGCTTTCTCAAAGGCCTGATGTAAACAACTGGTCTTTTTGTGAATGCTTTGAAAGTCAGCAGGCTTGGGCTTTTTGCCAGTTTTTAACTGGGGCCAATTACTCCGCTGAGATCTGGGTGAAGGAACTTGCTTCTCAGTGTTGATAAAAAGCAAGATAGACTGCATTAGTGCTTCTAGCAGCTTTCAAAGCGGAAAGGTCGATAAAAGTGCCTTGGCAGTGGCCATCCTGTCATGCAAAGAGCAGATGGAAATCTACATGAAAGCCATGAAGGCAAAACAGAATAAAAATATGCTGGATTGGAAGCTGCCTTGAAGAATTTATGTACCTGTAAAAGATAGTACAATACAGAGCCTCATTCCTACTGCCACCTGGAACGGGACGTTGTTTTTGCATTGTATTTCTGTTTGTTTGAGAGTTTCATAGAATAAATGCTACCTTTTGTTCTGGAAAAGAAGTGCGCTTATGACTGTGTAGACTGAGTGTTTCAATGGGCTCCTAGGAATAAAGAAATCCTATAAATTAAACAGCATCTCAGAGAAGGTGTGTTTTGAATGTGATAAAATGCAAGAAGAGATTTATTCCTGTCTGTGTCAAAAAGTTGCTGTCTGTACAGCAACAAGAAAACTCTCTGGTTCTGCTGTCTCCTGATATATTGGTGCCCTTGCTGTTGTGATATCCCCAATATTGATACAATGACTTTTCTTCAAAAAAAAAAAAAGTTAAACCAACGAAGAATCATATTGTCTCAAGACAATGGTACAACGGTAGTTCCATCATCGTATAAGGCTGTAGTATTTTAGGGAAAAAAATAAGAACTGGAACAAATAAAGACTTTTTTTTTTAATTAATGGTCTCATTATTTAACTAACCTCTTAGTAATAAAATATTATATAAAATATTAATATTTTGCATGGATTTCTCCTTTAACTGATCAGAAATCCAAATGAATGAACAATCAAAATGAGAAATCTACCATAAATTCCACCAGTTCCCTGCTGTTTAAAGAGAGCTTCCTGGATAAGAAATCCTTGGAAAAATCCAGAATAATTCTCAATTTGTTTCACAATTTATGCTGTAATTTTTCACAATCTCTGCTAAATTAGACCTCTAAGTAGTTCTAATGCTACTTACTTCAGCCTAAGTGTACACTTTTTAGAAAGCAGACACCTTAATTTGTCAAGGTGTCTTCTACTCTACATGATGCCCACAGAGGATGTTATGGTTAATGAGGGCTCCATTCGAAGCATTCAGTTAATTGGATAGATATTGTGGTCATTTCTGCACAGTGAACCATACATCTGTTCCCCAAATGCTAGCGATCCTTCACTAAAAGAACAGCTTGAATTAGCACACCCTTCTGCATAGAGGTTACTGCTGCTTTTTCAAACTTTTGCTTCACTTATGTACTTTCCCCCTGCTAAAACTTTCCTTCCTTAAGGTCTGGTGCCATTTGCATACTTAATCTTCCTAGCTGACGTCTACATTAATCAACTATGCTGCAAGGAAACTTCATTTCATCTGCAGGTGATGACATCCTTCTGGTTGTACAGTGTAGTTTATGAATAAGCCAAACTTTGGCCATCACTGCTCTAATGCCTGTACTTCGTACTAACACAGAGCACGTTTTTGAAGTGATTGGCACAGAACTCATGCTGTGTGGGTCATCCAGACACAGTTGTGTTAGAAACAAGCATAGAATAATGATTTGAGACACTGATACTCAGTTCAACTTTCTGTTGTAGCCAATATAAGAAAAAAATATGGTTTTCCTGTATTATAATATTTCTTAATGTTGTGACAATCATTTTCTCTACTTCAAGAGTTTTATACTACTTGGTATGCGATTTTATGTTGTCTTTATATAACTGACTTGATAAGAAGTTGAGATTACTTTTGGCACTAAACTTACCTGTCTATTCCTGTAGGTTCCTTCAGCATGGGAAACGACTAGGCTAATAAGGTCTTAAAAAAAAAAAAAGGCACAAGAAAGCGGATGATTGAGAATACTTCTTCAGAAAATCTCTAAATAGAAAGAGCTTGTTGTACTATTTTTTAAGTAGGAAACCAAAATTTTCTGAGGTAGAAATTGTTCTAGTTACAAATGAGCGGATGTCCCATGAATTTTCATTAGACTGTACTGAAGGAACATACAGGAGAATGGAGATTTATTAAGATTAAGGAAAACAGAAAATTGTGTGCCTGCCCTCTAGTTATACAAGTGGATCTTATCTGAAGAAAAGTGCCATCCAGAGGGTGATGTCAGGGAGCACATGGGAAGGCTTCATGTGTTAAACGGGGGCAAGAGCTAAACATTAATAAATTCATGAGCATTGGTTGTAACACTGTGGTTGATTTTTTTTTTTTTTTTGGAAAGACTGTCAGTCTCAGCTGATTTCCTGAGCTGTATCACTTTATGAACTGATTTTTGAGAATGAAAGAATCGTGTAGGAAGAGACGCTGGGGCATGTTGTTTTGTTATTAGTACTTCTACTGCTGTGTTCTTGGGTTTCTGCCTGGTCTTCTGGCTCTTCAGTGGATGTTGTGTATACTATTAATTAGAAAATAAAATATTTTGCCTTTGCCTCTCATAATATTAATTTACATTTTCATATATCTTCATAACCAGAATTTTTATTTCGGTATCCTTACAGTAACAAATATTGTGTTTTAAAATAGGTATGCCATTTAAACTTTCCAGGTAAATTAAGCTTCTTATACGTCCTAGGTCAGTAGGCAAATAGTTATTGCCACAATTTCGTAGAAGGGAAGAATTCAGCAAGCGCTAAGGAAAATTGGAAGCAATACCCAGATTTCCTGGGGTAGTTCCCAGGTTTGTCAGGGGTACAAGATTATTTTACTTCCATGTCCCAATTCCAGATTGTTTTAAAAGTAAAGTTTGTTTTTAAAGTCCAGAGTTGCTAGAAATGGAGTTCTCCTCCAGCCCTCGTGATCTTTGTGTGCTGCAGAGCATTCTTCGCAGGCTGCTGTTCCTTTGCTTGCCCGCAGCGGAGGGGTACAGTGCTGGTGGATGCAGCTTTCCCGCGGGGATGCCAAGGCTGGAGCTGGGCCTGGTGCTGAGCAAGCTCTGCCGGGGGCGGGAGCAGCCTCCGGGGCACCCTCTCTAAACCCTGTATCTTAGGTGTTGGGAAAGAAGCTGCTTCTAGGGGAAGATCTTTATTTAACATATACAATTTTCCTTCCTCTCAGTCACCACCCATGGATTCCTTGATGGGGGACGCAGAGAGGATGGTTCGATCCTTCTAACTGCAGCTGCATAAAGATGGTCTTTAATTTTCAGCCTCATCTAAGTTTCTCTTTTCTCTTAATTAATATTTAAGGGAAAATTAAGTTTACTTCTTATGTGCCTGTATTCTTCTCTGCAGCGCCTTTATTTTAAAATATATACCATAAAGTACAGTGAATGAATGAATCAGTAATACTCACTAATACTGTTTTCACTCATTTAAATTTTCTTCTATAGTCTCTTTTGTACTATGCAAAATAGGGCAGTGGGACTATATATCATGAAGATAAACCTGTCAGAGCAACTGAAAGATATCTTTTTAGGAAAAAAAAAATCCTATTAAAGCAATAGATATGCAAAGCGCTGTAAAGTGGTTTTACAGAAATTGCTCTAACTCAGTCAGGCATAGTTAATCTGTACTTAGGCTATCTCTATATAGCTGTAGCTTGTATATTGTGTCTATTCAGAAGATGTTTTTGTAATGAAGTTTGATTTTTTTTTTTCCTTTTAAGTATTCTAGTTTTTCTGTTTTAACTGGTGAAATGGAATAATGTCAGAAAGTAGCTGCCCAACTTTTCATTATCTTGGACCTTGTATTGCCACCTATTACTATATGAGACAGTACTGTCAGATTAGAATAACCATCTTCACTTGTTTATGTCTATTCTTAAAGAAGTTAAATGAAATAATAGGGTGTAAATATCAGGCAATATGTAATTTATATTTACATTATCCATAGATTTTTGTTTTTGAGTGAGTTATTTTAAATATTGTTCTCTTGAACTCAGCTGCTGTTTTGAAACTATATGCATTATGTGTGATTTTTCAATAGAGGCTGTATATTTTGGCCTTTTAAGTTTTCCTCATTGTTGCATGTATGGCTGACACTCAGCATAAGAAAACTAGAAATAATTTTGTGTTTTACAGACAGTTGCTCTGTAGGCAACTTTACTTTTCCCTATTTGAAAAGGGAGGGAAATCGACTTGCAGCTTGTTGATGGCAGATTCACAATTTTGTTTGGAGTTACCGCTGTGGTTCACACTTGTTGTGCTAGCAAATTTGGTGTGGCAGGCTTTTTGCTCTCAGAGCATGCGAGACCAAAATACACACATGCCTGGGTGTGCTAACACATCTCAGGAAAGTATTATAGTATTTTTATATCTGTAAAAAGGCAATCTACCATTTTTTTCTTACTTTTATGGATATGGCCAAAGGAATTTCAGCAAATTTTTCTTGATCTCTCTTTGAAAAGCTGAAAAATGTTGCCTTGCACTTTCATTTTTCACACTTTCAGGTGAGGGTGGGAATCTCTCATCTATTTTTGTCATGCATTAGTTATGGCTTGACTTGAGGACAATACAGTGTTTCTGAATGCGCTCCCTGCTCCCTTCAGCTGAGGCTGGAGGAAGGGAGGGCTCCAGCGGAGCACACGTGACAGCACAAAACTCTTCCTTAAACCCTTGCGCTGCAGAATGTTGTCCTTTCTAGCCTTTTCCTAAGAAAACATGGGGAACCTAGCCTTCTCATTTTCTCCTTGCAGAAATTTGGTTTAATTGATATGGAAAAAGAAAACTGAAGATCTACTGAGGTAGTGTTTTGGTCTTGCTGATATTTAATTGATTAGCAGATGAGACCTACAAAACGCATCCCCTTCTTGGAGCTTCTGGGGAAAGATTACTGTGTCCAATGGAGGGGAAAACGTTATTTATTCATAAATTGAAAAGCCGCAAAATTGTTCAATATCAGTGACTTTTAACATAAATTTTTCCGAGTCTTTTTTTGGCAGTCACTTTGTCCATGGTAAATTCTTTCCTAAACTGTAAGATCAGGTCTATTAATTACTCGGCAGTTGTTTCAAACAGCACATTATTCTTGTCTGACTTAATTAAAAATCTGCTGTCTTATTTATCCTCTTGCAGGATTACTTCTGAATCTCAGTCATGCTGCATTGAGGGATGTTTGTGTGTATATCTCTATCTGTTTAGATAGATATATATTTTTATATTGAACATTCTGCAGCTGTAAAATTTTATGGCAGGCTAATCAAGCCCAGATGCTATAATAGAAAATATTCTGTGGAATGACTTCTTGAATTCTTTTCTCACATTTAACAGCTGGTTTGGCAGCAATAGTAATTTCTTTTCCCTGGAACTCACAGACAGATCTGCTAAGAGGAACAGAAACAGTGTAATGATGCCCAAGTTAGGATAAGAATCACTTCACAGGAGCTAGAAATGACAGAATCTGCTAGGGGAATGCTTGCAAAAGAAGAAAACTGCAGAATCCCCTTGAGCCAATTTTGATTGGGAAATGTAGATTAGTCTTGCATGAATGGACTTATTTTTCAAACTAGAAGGATATTTTTTGTTTATGGAAGTTGCAAGTGTCACTGAGGATTATCCCAGTCTAGCAAGAGTAAGATAATAGCATTAATGATTATATTTTTAAATCCTGTGAGGATTTCAGTCACTTCACACAGCATTTAACATTTCGTAGACCTTGGGATGCATGCCTACAAGTAATATTTAAGGCTACACCTACAGGCATGAGGCAATGGCAGTATTCCCGCTGATTTCATTGTGGCCAGGTTTTCACCCTGATGTTTCAGAGAGTTTATTTTCACAAGCAGATCACCTGGCATCTGTTTTTTTTTCTTTTCTTTTCTTTCCTTTTTTTTTTTCCATTGTAGGCATAGTGTTTCCCTTGAAATTACAGATCTGTCATCCTTGATCATTCCACTGATCTCATAAGAGTTACGCAAGGGGCAAAATTTTCAACTGGTATCTAAGAGGCTGGAAATATCTAAGAGTTTTTGTGATATATGCGTATGTCCCGTTAATACCTGAAAAGATTCAGAAGTAGGCTGCTTGGTTGCTCTAGGCTGTTTTATTCCAAGTGTAAATTTGGGTACTGTTTGTACAGAAAGTTTTGACACTGTCTCAGATACAAATTAGTATTCAAGACCTGCTGATCTCTGCTGAGCAAGTCAAAAGATGAAGAATTCAACCTTCTGGAAAGGAAAACAGTGTTTGTTGCAGCCCATTTGCCTTTCAGCAAAGGGGGTGGGGGTTTCCGAAGCCATCTCTGCCTGTCTAGGGAGCAGGATTTGGGGGAGGGTGGAGGGAGTGTGCTGTTGCTGCTCTCTCCTGGTTAAAAGCACGCTCTTCTCTGCTGTCCTCTTGACTTCAAGCTTTGCTCTTAGTTTTCCTGCTTTCCTTATTTAGTTGAAACAGTAGGTGTTTGCAAGACAGGACTTGAAGACCTCTCAGACCAGGAATTTTTCTTCCCTGTCCATTAAGTGGTCAGCGTGATCTAAAATGTCAAATGTTCTTTTTGCTGCAGTTAGTTATTTCAGCATAATGACGCCTACCATATTTGCTGTGTCCTGTTAAGCCTTGGGAGGACTTGCAGCAACCTCTTAGTGGGAGCTAAGAAGGGACACCCAGGTGCCCCAGGTTCCTCCTGACTGTGGCATCTCCTAAGGATCTTGGAATAGTTCTTGTGGATAGCTAGTCCATGTGCACTTCCCAGTGTCATGATTGCATGTTATGGATGACTCAGCTGAGCTGATTTTCTAGCAATGGAGGAAGAGGTTGAGGGGGTTAGAGACAGAATTAAGTGGACGAAGAGCTTTCAAAGGGTAAAGAAGCTAGGAGTGGTGCAAGAGAGAGAAGGCAACAGAGGAGTCAACACCGCATGCTGAAACCGGTAAGGACAAAAGTACACATAAAAAAATCTAGAAGAAATAAAAGAGGAGAAAATAATATAAAAAATGAAGCTGACTGATTTTTCAGATGAATCTAAAATCTCAAACTTGCACATATTTGCTGTTCTATGATTGTGCCGAGAAATCTGCAGTTTTAGAGATCCCCTTAATGAAAAGTACCTCTCTTCACGTGCTGTTCATGAGAATAACAAATCATAGGGATGTGAATGAGATGAAACCAATGGGCTCTTGTATTTGTGCTGATCCCACTTAGCCATCATGGGCTGAACTTGTTCTGTCAAAAGTGCAGTATTTAGTAGATTCAGATTTGAAAGGGAGAGATAAATGTGCAAAGAAGTCAGCTCTTGAGTTCTTATGCCAGATAAGAGGCGGAACAGTTTTGATCATTACTTTTATAATGGTTTGCAGAGCAGGAAGGTCTTGGAAAGATTTGTCCCTTCAGACTGAAGAATGTCCTTTTACATTTGAACTGTTGTATCTAACGTATTAAGTCATCTAGGTGAACAAGCTAGTTGTTATTTGGTCATTTACCAGGGCTCATATGAGTTGAAATTTTATTCACATTTTTTTGACATTAGGTAAAGGCTTCCAATAGTAAAAGTTCCTATTGGTTACAGCAGCCTCTTGTTTCCTCTCTCAGCTGTGCTTTCCCTGCCTCCACTAATCACTGTCTGCACATGTTGCTGTAGGAGTCAGTAGAATTTTTGCAGTAAAAAACAGTGTTGGAATTGGAAAAGCCTGGAATAATTTTTATCTTCAAATTTCTGCTGCGAGTATGGGCCCTTTACTTTAGGAGACTAATAATATGTCTTCTAGGGTTTTCAAGCTAATCATAAGACCTGTGCATGTTGCACAAGCTACTGTGAGAGACCTAATAATCCACAGGAGACAAGTGCCTGTTCAGATTTTTTTTTTCTTAGAATAAAAATAAGTTTTTTTCCTTTTAAGCCTTAGATTTAGATGTAGGAATCGGTCTAACAGTTGTGATGTAACAGTGATTTACTGTGGATTTATTTTAGAGTTGAAAGATTAGATTGAATGTAGTGTTTTTGTAAGAGTTACTGGTGGAAAATAATTAAAGGAAATTGTTCAATTCATGTGGTATAAAAATTTAATTGCATAAAGAAGACCAGACTGAAAAAAATTTTCAGGAGTTGGGTAAATAGATAAGAAGTTTGAACATTATGTTTTCCTCAATAAATAAATTTGATTTGTTTATTTGATTTGATTGATTTGAAAACTTACATAAAATTAACAAAATCTGAATATACTGTTTCATATAGAAAATATTTTTTATTATTTTCTGCTTGGCTAGAGATAAAAACTATTTCTCCTGCTGATAAACTGTTTCATCACACAACCGTGTCTGCTGGTGCATATTTTCAGCCTGTTATAGATTGTGAAGTCCAGGACAGTGAGGTTCACTTCAGGATCAGTTTCCTCACTGATCCCAGTAGGCATATATAAAATAGTATTTTTAGATCCACAGCAAACAAATGCCTCTGGTTAATTTTTGTCTTCATAGAAAAATCTTGATCACATTCAGAATTATACTAGCAAAGTCATCTGCAGCCAATATTTAGGAAAAACAACTCCTTCTGACAATTTTTTTTTCCTATTTCATTCTTGTATAATTGTCCTAGGCTTTAATTTCAGATGCATTTAGTTCAGCCCTTTCACTGTGGCACAGAACAAGCTTTTCTTTAAGATACAGAAGAAATGTCGGTGTAGTTATTGTCTCACTTTTAAACAAGTGGTGCTTTCTGCCAATGGGAAATGTGCAGGCGGCATTTCATCAACCATGAAAGCAGTACGTGCGAGTCTCCCAGGTGTGTCTAAGAAAAGATAGCAAATGTCCTTGAAGGACATGTTTTCGAAATGCTGGGTTAACTCTATAGAAGTTAACGCCTTTCAAGCTAATGCTATCAGTGTGTTGCAGTTTTATGATCATACTCTCAATAAATCTGCAGATTGTCAAGGTAATTTTGGTTTAGATGTTAGTCCATTTGATCAGATAGTAATTTTTAATAAAATGCTCAGCTGATGATTTTCTGGTACCAAAATGCCCAGTATGGATCTGGATCTAGGCTATTTCACACTAGAATCTTCAGGAACTGCAGTGGGCAAAGTACATTTTACTGGATACTCTAGTTTTTTTCCATTCTGTTAGGTTTTTTATTAGTAGAAGAATTTACATGTCTAGTATTTGAGTTCTTCAGAATTCTTTCTTTGTGGAAACGGTGGGTTTAGCTCTTGAACAGAACAATGCAATCATATGTCTGTTATGGAAGGAAAATTTAGGTTTTTATCTGCAACTTTGAAAGTGGATTTGAACTGACTTAATATAGTTCTACATACTTTGTACACCTCAGATTGCTGTGTGTGAAAGCCTCTTTTGACTGTATGAGGAATACCAGGGAATGCAACTGTCTACTGCATTCTGTGTGCTCAGTCTGGCTCAATGCTAGCGCGTCATCTGCTTAGCACTGTCTGACAAGAGAAATAACTGTCTCGATGAAAGCAACGATCTCTACAGAGCAGCTTAGATGCACTGGTTGCAGAAAGTATTGAAACTAGTGAGCAGTGAGTTTGGTGTGATTCTCACCCTGGAGGACAGTTTTGAGGAAATACTAAAATTTTGCACTCTAAAAAAAAATGTGTTAATTAGTTTGCAAAGCCAACACTGCTGAATAGGAAATGCAAGATAACCTTGACCCATGAAATTGTTTCTGATGCTATCTAAATGTGAAAGTGAATTTACCAGTATTTTGGAATTAAGTTGTTGCTTTTACAGCAAGTGAAGGGGGCAGGTTTTGCAAAACATTTGGACCCTTATTCAGATAGAATTTGTTCTTCAATTTTCAAATATTTCAGGTATCATTATATTTATTTTCCAGTGTGCCAAGCGTTATATGATTCTTAGTGACATTTTCAATTTATAAAATCAATTCAGACAAACTGGATTAGATTATTGCATTTACTGAATTGAAGGAATAATTTAAATTAAAGTATGAAAATTAAATCAATGTAATAGACAAGAAGCCACCTACGAAAACTACCATGGGCTTGGACCTGACCTTGTGTGTGTGCTTACGCAGAGAAAATCACAGAGAAAAATGTGAGGGTGAATGTCGGGCAGTGGGGAATAAAATCAGTAGCTTTATAGACAGAATTAAGGCTTCCTCATTTTTTTCTCCACTAAGAACACTCTACCACTTTTACTGAAGGAAAATATATAGAAAAAATATTGTTTTCTTTGTTAATAGATAATTGATGCTTTTTGCTGGATAACTTCATTTAGTAGCTGAAGTATAGCCTACTATCTATACCTCATTGCCCATTCTATGCTTATATTGATCTACATATACAGAACAGGGCAACGTGTGTAATTCAAGCTTTTAAGTACAGTTATTATCTCTAGAAATTTGATCATTCAATTGTAAGATATACAGTTAACTATAAAACCTCTATAAGAAATTCATTTTCACTTAGTCTAATGCTGTACACTATACCTCTCCCCCCATGGCGTTTTCTTTTAGATTTGTGTGGTAGTGCATGCAACATAACACTAGTGTCATACCCACATGGTCCCTGGGCCACTGCCCAAAGTCCACTGTCTGTTGTCTTCTCCTTTTTCAAACTCAGTTTTGGCTCATAAAAATCATTTAAAAATCCTAGCAAATCTTTTTCAGCTCAAGAAATGTTTTGGCTTATTTCTTAAACAGATTCAGTTTTGCAAGTATTTTCTGAGAGTTTTAAAGGAAGCATGCAAAGAAGCAGATGGAAAACACCAAACTAAGCAAACTTCCTGTAAAAATAGTCTCAAATAGTTTTTGAAATGACATTTTTTCTTTTTCTACAGAGTGTAGAACCCGTATGTGCCCTCTTCGCTACACAGGTACTTTCAGCACCTTGCAGCACTTTCCTCTTTTTAGAAGGAACCCAAGTGTGGTTTTGAAATCAAACTGTTCTATTTGCACTTTGAGACATACTAAATTGAACCAAATTTGTTGCTATGAAAGCCACAGAAAAAAAAATGTTGGCTCTCGTCTACAATGCAGAAAAGAAGCAGGTACTAGCTACTGGAGTATGACCATTTTGTAGGACTGTTTCTTGGCAAGCAGGTATTTATAGTCGAGATGTGTCCTTAGGTTTTGCAATCAAGATAACATTTTATGCAGCTCCACTGGATACAGCAAAATTAAGACTGGCCCAAAAAATTGTTATGAAAGTGTAGCAGTTTTGTAGTGCTGCTACTCAGTGATTGACAGAACAGAATTCCAGGCTGTAAAAGGGACTGAGAGGGCCAGAATCATCTCATTTTTGTCAGTGCAATAAAATGAATTAGAATCTCTTGAGTTACACCCAGACATTAGAATTGCTCTAAATTGGTTAGAACTGAAAGACTTTGTTTGAGTGACTTTATCAGTTGATACTGAGGATCAGTAATAGAAATAACTGAAATCCTTAAGTAACTGATGTTTATATTTTGAAGCAGAAACATGAAATTCTTGGGGTGGGGTGGGGTGCAGGGCAGGGAAATCAGTATACAAAAGGCAGGTACAAATCCAGAATGATCTGCCGCAGCTTTGAGGCCTTGGATTTGAAAACTGAAATGAATAACGCTATTATTTCAGTCACGTCTACACTAAGAACCTGGATTAATGAAGTATCATTTCACATCTTTTTAATTCTTGTTTAACTGGTGGGAATAGTGCCAAAGGGAGGGGAATGGTGTTACTTCTTCTGCCACTCTTTAAGAATTGGACTGAAACCACCAAAGAAAATTAAGATTGTCCATCAATTATCTAAAATCACAACAATTTTATGTTACTATTCAATTGAACTTGTTTTGAGCTAGTAATGCTTACTGAAAATTGTTGTACTGTATGTGAATTGTTTGAATCTTCTTATACAGAAAAGCGTGGGTTGATTAAGGATAACCTGCATAAATTCAGTCAGGGGAGGTCATGCTTAACAAAACTTCTGCCATGCTTTGAAGGTATCACTGCCAGGACAGAGGAGAGAAGCTCAGTGGATGGTTAATGTACTTCAATTTTCAAAAAACTGCTGACAAACTTTTATTTAGAGATTAATAGCTAAAATAAAGAAGTTGAAACACCAAAAGGATGCTGTTAAAAATAAATAGAAAAAAGAAAAGACATACTTTTACTGAAGTGCTGTGTGCCAGGCTTGTGATGCAAAGATCATTTTCATGACCTGTTGCTTAAGCTAAATTAGTCCTCTTGAATCTGGCCTTTGGGGATACCAGTAAAAATATCACATTCCTCCTTTTATTAGATCTGTAGTCGATGAATTGCCACTGTTAAGTGTCTGTCCCCACTGGGCCTATTGCTTTTAGAAGTGAGTTTCTTGTGTGTTTCTTTGACATAATAAATCATCCATCTTTTCTGTGTTCTTACTCATATTATTCTAGGTAAAGAGTTTGCTTCTGTAGATTTACAAGTATGAATATAGACAGACATAGAAGTGTTTGTGGTTGTTTCACCGCATGTATTATATGTAAGAAACTGTGATAGGCACAACATCAAACACAGCCAGTGAACTTTAACCATTAGTGGCAATAGCCACAAATGTTCTTGTGGTTTTTGTGTTCCTGATGGTCATATTTTTAATTTTTTTTATAGCATTATAATGCTGTGAAAGATGCTATCACTGAAATGGTAGTCAGCTGGCTCCCGGCGTTTTAACATTTCTGCTGAGTGAAGGACACTCACTCACCAAAGGCTGTGGTTTGGTGCACGGCCACAGCCCAGCTAGATTATTTAGGCACTGCAACACAACAAAATAGTTTGTTTCAAAGCATAAGGCTTTCCCAGTATTACTTCCCTGCTGCTAAATTTGTATACTAAACAGTACCCAGGAATGTTCCAGGCACTGGGACTTAATCATCTCTACTGGTACCATGGGTGGTTGCTGGAAAGCTTCTGGAATGTGCTATTTAGTGCTCTCCCCTGCAATTCCTGGGCATCACTCAGGAGTTAAAACTTTTCAGGGATCGTTCTCAAAAGGCAGTTTTCGTGCAGCTGTACTCTTTTGGAGGACAGGAGAGTTTACTAACAGAGGCATGGGTTGTTCCATGCAAGCAGATCAGTACTCAAGGAAGGACATTCCCCAACACATTAAATTTATTAGCACAAATGTAGTTTTTTTGACTGACTGCCATGGTATGGTTGAGGAGGAGTAGAAGCTAACAGGAGAGAACTAACGTATTGCATCAGCTGAAAATGAATTGTCACCGTACATTGCATGATTACATAAGGGTGATCCAACTCCATATTTTGAATTAAATGAATTAACATGGTGTACTGATGTGTATAAGTTGTCATATTGTGGTCCTGTCTATCTGCTATCCACCTGTCTGCTACTAGCGCATTAGCTGATGTGACTAACATCTGTCATCTGTTGTTTGTTCTGCCATCTTCTCCCCGGTGACTGTGCAGTGAAGTGTCATATATATTGAGAAAAGCCTACTGAAACAAGTGTTCTATGTATATGTACACCAGAAATTTTGCTTAGACTAGCAGTGTTCAAATTACTTTAACGTTCAAAGTAAAACAACAAACTTTATACAGTTAAAAATTTTCCAGCACTGCTGCTCTTGTTAGGAGTATGGCTTTTTGTTTACCATAATTATATTTGCAAATGTTGAAATGTAGATGAAACACCAAAGACAAAAGCCCTTTTCTCCCTCTTTGGGGATTTCTTGAAGGAAAACAGGAAGTGTTTATATAGTATTTCAAAATATATACATGAATGACTAGCATCATGGGATAGAGAGGATGCCTTTTGAGTAGACTGTGTATTAAATGAGGCAGGATAAATCAGTGAATGTATGTAACATTTTTTTTATGTCCTATCCACTAACCGCTACATATATTTCTTTAAAATTTAAATGGGAAATGTCATTTTAATTATAACCAAAGAAACTGCCATTACCTCATTATGCAAATGAATCATCATTGCTAATTATGCATTGGTTAAATGAGGCAGCTTAAAAGTGAGTCTGATCCTTAGTTTCCAATTCAGTACGTCAGGGAAAAATATCCTAACAGCTTAGAATAATGTAAAGGTAGCAAACCTGAATGTTTTGTCCATCTTTCATGTTCTGGTCACGTAAACATCTGCCTAGTATTGCATCTTAGTTGTTACATGGGTACTTTATTAGTATTAGGACTGCATAATGGCCTCAGAAAAGTTTTCACAGCAGCTAAGCATCTTTTCTTCTCAACAAGCAGTCCTGGTACTTTTTTGTGGTTTTGGTCTTCAAATGTGTATCCTGAAATCTTACCAAATGGCAGTGCGACCAAAAGTAACTTGGTGCTCCTGCCTCCCCTGGTCCTAGCGTGCCAGCTTTCTGCCTGGGCTGTGATGCAAAGGAAACCTCACACTGAAGCCCCTCTGCCAGAGCAGAGCATGTGCCACACAGTCCCACTTAGAGATACATGCAAGGTTTGTTAAACCCACCTAAAGTTGTTTCAGATGACAGTACAGACAGACAAGTTACAAATGAGCAAACTGTGAGAGCAGAGCAACTGTGCTTAACCTACTTGCACTAAGAGTGTAAGTGCCCAGATAGGAGAAGGAGGTTCTCCTTGTTTAGTGTAACAGGGTATCTGTTGCCCTCATTCATCTGACTTGCTGTTTCTCTCAAGACAAGGTGTAATCCTGATTCAGGCCTTGTATGAGCCTTCACTTTTCTCTTGGAGGTGTACTTGAGCCTTTGTAGCTGCTTTCCAGTTTCAGTGCTCTAGACTGGCTTGATTTTTCACCCTGAAACCCCTCTATCCTCCTCGTAGTGGAAGACAGTCTGGCCGTTGTTAATTTGAACAAAAACTGTTTTCCTTCCAGAGGAATGTAAAAGTTGTCTTGTTACACTAGGACTCATCTCCTGTGCTTCCCTCCCTGGCTTTTATTTAAGGAGATGCAAGAGCTCAAAAGCACTGTTTCATAGGACATGCACAGACTTGACTAATGCTGTGAATACTTTCTGCTCTAAGCGTGCTATATGTACTGCTTTATGACAGTATGAATGACCGTTTATAGATGTCTAAGATTGCTTCTGAATATTCAGTACCATTTCAAGTAGGTGCCCAAATAGGAGGAAGAGGTTTTTCTCTTGTTGATTCACATCTGTGGCAAAGCTTTGAAAGGGTGAACAAAGGTTTAAAGACGGTTCCTCGGGTGGCAACAGTGTTCTGGGCTCAGCTGAGGAGAAGAGAAAAGGCACGCGAGCGGCAGTGCCCGTCCCTCCTCCAGACCTCGTCGTCAACGGCGGCTTGGGGAGCACACCTTGAGCACCAACTGTGGGAGTTGTATCTGTGCTAGGGTCTGTTGGGTCTCTCCCACCCAAGTCTGGCAAACCACTTTTCCTCCATCAGTCAAAGGGTGCTAATGTGCCCAGTTCAGGAAATTTTTGACTTTATATGCCTTACTGTTTGGCAGGGGATCTCTCTGTTCCCATGCGTACAGAGAGGATTTCATGAGAAGTTTGGAGTACTGCCCTACCTCGAGGCACCTGACCATTGCACAAGCGGCTCAGCAGGAAGGAATTAGATATTCTGGACAGATGGATGCAAGTTCCTGGAGGGAGAGAGATTTTGTCTAAATTTGGATTCTGTCAACAGCTAATCAGTGTCTCAGTAGTAGTTTTGTGTTGCTAAAATCACTTCTATTATTTTATTGTACTTTTTAGCATATTGACATTTAATTTGCCTTAAGCTTTAACGTAGGCTTCATGAGTTGTTGGATTTGCTGAGGAAAACACGAAATAGTGCCAGTGGAAAGATAATTAATGTATATATCAGTCTTTCAATTCAGCCATGAAACTGTGAAGATGACAGCCATAGCTGCCTTCATCTTTTGTGAATCCTGAGAGGCCACAAGTCTGGGAGAGCACTTCTTACACCATTATAGTGACAGAAATATCCTGAGCAAGCACTGGAAGTGTAATCACACATTCTGAAAATCTGAGGGGTCTGTGTTGGTTTAGGGAATAGATTCTGATGTGAAGTTTCTGCAAAAGTGAAAATTTCCACTTTATTTAAAGACTTCAGCTTTCACCTAAAAACCTGGCTTGGAGAAAGATATTTATAAAACTTGGTTCACTCCATAGGTTTATATTAACGTCAGCAAGTGTGGTAACAGTGTGTAATGCATTAGGTAAAAAATAAATTGAAAATGCATTGTAGACACAGTACATAAATTTCACTTGAGAGAATGTCTGCTTTAGTTGTTAAACTAATAACCTTGTTCAGTGAATTGAGTCATTCTCTAAGATGACTGGCACCCTTTTAACAGGTGGTTTATCAGTTTCAGTTTTTATAAAATACAAATATTGAGACACTGATCTGTCACAGTTCACTTTTCTGGTCATTCTGTGTTGATGTTCTCAACAGCAAAAAGAACGAGTCTAGTGTGGAATGAATTAATAAAGTGATATTCACTATAGCAACCGTACTGAAGTAATAAGGATCTGCTACCCACAGATTTCAAATCACTGTGTAGGGATTTAAGGATAAGTATAGGTGCTCCAGAATTCTGTAGTTCTCTACCTCATCCCGTTTCAAGTGATCTTAGTCTGTAAGGACGGTAATGGATTTTTTTCCATAAAGCGAATAAATGCATGGGCCACTAAATACTGAGGAAGGCATAAGCAAAAATGTTCAAAAGTGCTGTTGCTTCTTAAATGTCTGAATAACCCCAGACATGAGCGGTGAATCAATAAAGTTCAAGTAACCAGTTCCAAAAAGAAAAGTAGCCCAAAGAACTGATTAAGAAAATGAAATAATAATAGTAATCATAGAATACTACAAATTAAAATAATGTAGTACAAATATTTCATTAAGTGCTATATTTTAATAAATCTGATAAAAAGAAAAGAAGCTTAATACTATTAAAACAATTTTAATTTTTAAGATATTAAGGAACAATAATGAGTGACCAGCCTGGCAGGAATAAATTCACCCAAACTTCAGATGTTTGTTTTGAAGTGAAGCTCTTGTACCTATAGGTACCTGTGCATGAGCATAAGTTCAGTGCCTCGCTAACAGTGCTCCAGTGCAGACCTCTTCTTTTGCATCTAATCACTAATATAAAATTGTTTTGTTTCCAGCAGTGTTTGCAGTCCAAGGAGACTAAGTGTACTCTTTAGTCTGTTTTTCACCCATGGATAGCTAGACCGGTCTGGAGATTTAAGTGGAGAAACTTGGGCTGTTAAAACAAAAGTCATTTTGATAATGGGATTTAAAGTCTCTACTGTAATCATTAATAGAGGATCATTTTGAGATTTTAGTCCTTAAATTCTTTTTTGTTATAAAAAGCATTTCAGACTGGAGAAGGATACCCGTTTCCTTAAAGGCATCGAACAAGTGACTTTAAAAAATCTGATGCAAATACACAGAGGTGTTCTCCTAATTACCTCATTGTACAAAAACTTAGCAACTTAGAATACAAATGGATGTTTAAGCCATAGCATAATTAAATATCTCAGCATCTTATGACATAGCTCTAGGATATTTTTTTCTTCAGCTCTCATGGTAGAGACGCTTTGAAAGAGAAACATGAGGGCAATGAGGTGGTTCTTCAGAAAGCTGAGTAGCCTGTATTCTTTAATTGCTTGCTTTACACTCTGTTACTTCAACAGACTCGTATTTAAGCAGTCTTTGTAATGATTAGTTTTGTATCTTTGGAAAATTTCTCTTCATTATCCACTTTGCTTTTCTAATGTACATATTTCTCCTTTATTCCTTTCTTACAGGCTTTAAATGGACTGGATTTGCACATACAAAATACATCTCTGCTGTCTAGCATTGTTGTACGTGGGTCTTAGAACTATTGGATCTGTAACTTGTTTTCGTTGCTTTTAAGCAACTTTTCCTTTATATTTTTTAACAAGTTCTTCTATTTTAAGGAAATGCCTCTTTAATCAGGAAATTGGACAATAGCTTTTTCCCTTCAAATTGTATCTCTTACTGCTTTCTGAAAAGTTTGTCTAGAAAGTCATGAATATGGTAATTTCTCCTCCTGAGCAGACTTTTTTTTATGCCATTTTCATTCCACAATAGTTAGATGTATAGTCAGTAGGCACAGTGTTAGTGTAAAATGGAGAAATGGCTTTGTTATTAAAAAGTTAGCTGTAAAATGCAAATCATTAAATGATAATAATGCAACAATCATGTTTCTAAAATTTGCAATGTTAATCTAAGCATCTCATGTGAAATGGTACTTTTCAATAGAGAACAGTTTTTAAATAGAGTTAACCTTCTAATGGAGGATAGCTGTCACTTAAATTTTGTGGCTCAGTTATTTTCAAGTGAAGAAGAATTTTCAGAGAAAAGTGTTAAGGAGAAATAGAGGAATTACAGTGAATGAGGTGAAGGTCAGAACAGCATTTCAGAAATATTGATTTGTACTTCTATGTTTTATTCTGGGTTTGGGTTTTGTTTTGTTTTGGTTTTTTGGGGGGGGGGGAACACGGGGGGTGACTCTTCCTTTTTAAATCAGGAAGAAAGTCTGTTTAGCCCAAGAAGAGAATATACTAAGGGCAATACAAACCAGTACTATTGACTTATAGCTACTTACAGAATAAATATTGTTGTAAGGCAATGAAGATGAAAATTATTTTAAAAGGATAAAATAATGGAATGAGAACATAACAACTATCTTGTGTCAGACTATGCGCCCAGTAAAATTCCTATCTTGACCAATCATGGAAAGTGTAGGAGAAATAACCCATTCATTTGTCTAACTTATTTTTTTTTAGCACTTTTCATTTTGACCAGGTTTTTTTGGCCTGATTAGACTTTTGACCTCACAACATCATGAGGACATGAGTTCCATAATTAATTATGTGATACACAGAATAAGGCTTCCTTGTCTTTTAAACATGTTTTAAAAGATAGCAATTAAAAAGTTAACTTTTAGCAGTTAAAGCAGTTAATATTTCAAAGTAGCAGGTTTTAAACCTGTTATTTGGTATTTTCATGAAATGTACTCTGTTGCTTATTTCTCCATATCTCCATATCTCTTCCAAAATGAATTGTTCTTATACAGAAACCATTCTATATATCTGACTGTCCTTGTTGTCCTTGTCTCTGAAAGTTTCTTGTTACGCTGCTTTCTGTCTGAGACTGGAAAATCAGCACAGTGCACAATATTCAAGAGCTGAGTGCAGTATATAAAGGTACAGTGATGCTCCTCTGTTTTCTGTTCCTTTCCTAACAACTCCTAATATTGTTTGGGGTCTTTTTTGTGTGTTTGTGTGTGTGTTTGTTTTACCACTACCAAGCACTGTGGTGATACTTTCTGATAACCGACCCCGACTCTCTTCTGAATGGAGGTAAATAAATCATTGTGAATGAGCATTACTTTTTGTGCATGATATGTTAATAGTGGATTTCTATCTTTAGTTTTGTTGATTTCTTATTTTAGCTAGCATATTCCTACATGAAATGCTTTATAAACAAATGAGGCAGGAATTGCAGGATTCCTGGCTAATGAATCTGATTCCTCAACTATTTTCTTGCAGTATTATTTCATCATTTTGTAATTCAAACTCCTAATGGTGAAAGTGGCTTAGTGGTGGTAACTCCTCATATCTCGCAGTATGTTTATGAAGCAACAAGACGTCCATCCACATTTTTAAGAGGAAAGCCCATGAAAAACTTGCTGTGCTCCTCAGTAGCGAGGGAAGCAGCCACAAAAAAGCTTAGTCATTTCATGCATTCAAGAGTTGAACTATAACCGAGTAGGCAGCGCGCTTAGTGCAAGTGAAAACATAAAGCAAAGAAATAACAGGTTACACTGCATTCAGACAAACAGTCTTTGCCTTTGGCAACAAGATTAAAGATTCATTCCGTAATACAATAATTTGAAAATTATTTTGGTGGGATTTGGTAAGTAATATGCAATGATAAAATTGGAAGGATATAACAATGATTGTTCTACTTTGTTTAGGGAGCTTCTCCTAACGCATTCAGCAAATGTTGGGGAATTTTTTTTTTGAGAATAAGCTCTGTGAGGCAGTGACAAAGGAAGAAACTGCTTCTTGCTGTACGGCTGCAACATGGGATGAGCTGTGTTAGACAAAGACATTCTTTACTCATAGTAGATAAGGAAATAAGGCTGATAATCACATCACAGTTACTATTCAATACCATGTAATACAAGAACTATTTTTACAAGAAAGCATGAAAGCAATCCAATTCTAAATGCTACAGGATATTTCCAATATCTGATGAAGAAAGACTAAGCTGTGCATGGTCTTTCAGCTGTCTTCTAATCTTTCACTGATTGTAAGAATTTCTATCTGGATCTTAGATTGTTTTGCTTTTTGTTTAAATTCTTTCCTTTCAAATAAGGTGACCTATTTCTCTGGTAGGCTGTGTTAAATTTATTTGTTTCTTGGGCTTCACAGTCTACACAGTTATGTACTAGTCAAATAAATATTTATTTTCAGCAGCTCTAAGAAGGTGAGAGAAGTCTTTATTTCTGCTGTCTGCTCAGTTGGTAGAAAATGCCTCCAGACATAATAAGGCCCTCTCCCCATTTTTTTCAGTTTAGTGCCAACCTATGCCATGTTAGCAGAGATATTAGTATTGCGCATAATAGTGTGTAATATTTATATTGCACAATACATTATACATTATTTAGATATTTCAAACTAAATTATAGCATGCATCTGTGTACAGCTTGGTATAGTATTGACCTAGTTCAGGTAATAAAATATAATATTAACTGGCTTTAAGCAGTTACATCACTTACACGCTCCTTACATATAAGCTGTTATGATATTAACAATCTGTAACTTCACCCTATAGGTTATGATTGGTTTCAAGCTTTTCTTGCCAAGTATAATTTTTTTTTTAGGCAATATAGCTGTATATAGCTGTTTTATCTGCAGAGAATTATTATTGCCTTTTTGAAGAGTTCATGCAGGTTTTTGTGAGTATAAATAAAATTCTAGTTTGTCATGTAAATGACAGGCAGAACATAAAAATCTCTTGTAGGTCAGACTAAAGTTCATTTAGTCCTGTATCCTATCTACGTGAGGGATCAAGATGTTTCTCACAAGTATAAAATACAAAAAGCATATAGTGAGATGTCCTAGGAAACTCTCCCATTCCCAGCAATTTGCTCCCTGAACGAGAGATGGTGTCATTTTATTTAATAGCCCTTGGCATATTTTTCATCCATGAATTTTTCCAGCTGTTTTTGGATGCATCTCTATTTCTGGAATCTGCAGCATTCTGTGGAAGAGAGCTTTGTATCTTAACTGTGCGGTGTGTGAAGATACTTCTTTCTCTGCCTGCTAGTTTCGTTGGGTGTCCACTAGTTTTACTGTTGGAAGAGCTCCTGAGCCGCTGTTATTTATTCACATTCATGAATTTATAGATCTCTATCACATCTTGCTTTGATTGCTTCTTTTCCAGGTTGATGTTTCTGATTATATTTTGTCACGTCTCATACAGAAGTTCATTCCTTATGTTTTATTATGCTTCTTGCCCTTCTCCATTGCTCTTATATTTTTGCTATAAATTGAAACCGAACAAATGATTTTGCTTTTATTTTAGGATATTTGGAACTTAGGACCATCCTTTTGAAAATTCGTTTTTAGCTGTATCATATTTTTATGTTTTTCAAACTCATTTCACTAGTAAAAGATACTTTGAAACTGTCTTTCTATACTTTTAAAATGAATATTCTTAATTTTTGTATCACAGCTATCTTTTGCAAGAAAAAGTTTTGCTGAAGAACAAATACCTTCTTAAATATTTTCCTAAATTTCCTCTTCGTTCAGTCACTATTATGGGTGAAGAATATATCCTCATTGTTAATTGATCTGTTTTACAGTAAATAGTTGGGTTGTCAGTGGTGTTATCAAATGCTTTGTCCCTTGGGCGCGTTTGCATCATTTGATTTATTTATCTATTTTGAGTGAGCTTAGACTATTTTACCTTTTCAATAACTGTTCAGAGACATGTTGAGAAATGGCACAGAAGTACACATTTGCATTATACATAAGGGCTCTCTGACACCAACTATTTGAGATTTATTATTCTCTGTGGGCTGGACTGTAATGTTTTATTGAATTTTTGGCTGCCATAGGGATTGTATTACATTTTTCTGAGGGTATACACGTGAGATTAGAGAGACAGCTTGAAAATCTTGTATGAATCTTTTAGGTTTTTATTAAGCTAAAATGGTATTTGTTTATTTTTACATTCTTCATTCCTGTGCTTATTTGTCCGTTTGCCAGTCTAAATGCTTCTTAGTGAAAACTGGTAATAGTTGAGCATTTAGAGTAATTGAGAATAAGAAGGTGGGAGAGGAAGGCAGAAAATCTGATCTAATCACCACTGGAAAGAGTCCAGCAAAGCAGAAATACAGCTGTAAGATGGGATGGCTGCTAAAATTGGTACGCAGCTGGGAGAGTAGTCAAAGAAAATGTCATCCAGTGGTTTAGCAGAGAAAAAGTACAGGGGTCAAAAAGCTGCCCTCTGCCTTCCTTGACAGAAAGGAGGGTGCTGTTTTCACAGGCTCATAACTATTCTGGGTAGAGATTTTTCAGCATATTTCAACTCAGTGTGTTTTTGTTTTTAAACTGCTTGGTGAGAGAAAAGAAAGGGAGGAGTGAGAAAATCAGTTATTGTAAGCAACTGTTGTGCTGTTGTGTGCTTACCCAGAATCCATAAATCTATTTTTGAGCAATTATAATATAACAGAGGGACTAAATCACCTGGAAAACTACGTGGTGGTTAAAACCTGTTACCTGATTACAGACAACATTGATGTTCCATTTACTTGATCCTTTTTGAAGCTGCTTTTGAACAATTGCTCATGTAAACTTTACAAGTCTTGGCATACGCAACGGATTGGATTCCACATACAATATTTGCCATGTTAATGGGGAGTTTGTTTCACTTTTAGAGAAGCTACTATGTTTCTAAGCCAATTATGTTTCTTAAAATGTTTACAACACAGTTACAGTAAGCACAGGGGGCTGTGTTTTTTGAAGTTTAGTGAAGCACTGTGCCTTGTTCCCTGAAGGCATCAGTCAGGGATGTGCCAGGCAGGCACGGACTGAACGGGCGTCTGCTGTTACAGAAATCTATCTCATCGTTTACAACCATGCCTCTGGTCCTCGCTGCTGTGAAAAAGGATTTTGTGATATAAGTAATCAGGCTTATTTTATATTTTTTGGTTTGGTCACTGACTGAATCAAATCAACCAAAGGTTAAAACATTTTACGTTTTTCGAAGAATGAAGTTCAGTTGCCCGTACTTGTGCAAACACACATTTTCCCAACGTTTCTTTTTGTAATGTCAGAAAACAAATCCTTGAGTTTGAAGAATAAAGGGAATATTACAGTAACAGTTTTTGAGATTGTGTTCCTGAGGTCTGCAAAACAGACTTTAAGCAAAATGGTATTCTCTTGTAGCAATATTCATGCAGCTTTCAAAACGCTATCTTTCCTTGTTTATATGGGACTTTACTTTCCTGTAAAAAGGTCTAAGTTATTGAACATTCAATGCTTTCATTTAGATACAAATTTTCTAATAAATAATGTAACTGGTGCATCAAGACTTCCCTTTCCCTGTGTGTTTAAAGTGATGATTAGAAATCAGGTTCTGGGATGATTTTTTACAGGCGTGCTTTACTGATGCCAAGGCTCTGGATGTATTGTAAGTTCTAGGATAATGACCTACTTGGATAAAGCTGTGGCTCTTGCCATAATGAAGGGTGAAGGTGAAGCAAGAAAATAGAAGTTTCCTGTATTCCTTTGAAAAATTTAGCTTTGTTCTGTAGGTATGGCTTTTTTATAGGAAACAGATGATTTCTCAAAGTGCATTCTTAAATAGACCACTATAGCCTAATAGTCAAAGAATGTGTCTTTCAAACTCAGTAGTCTTTATAGAATTTCCTTTGTAAATCTTTATGGTCACCTCTAGTGGTAGTAGCTGTTTGTGGATATGAGCTGCTTGGTGCTTTGGACTTTCTACTAATTGTTTTTCTTTCCTCCTGATTTAATCAGTGGGTTTATGAAAATCAAGCTTTAAGGCTAATTACAGAATTTAAACCAGAATGGCACCTGAAAAAAGCAGAAACAGAATGGCACAAAGCAAAAAAGATGAGGAGAGTGAAAATATACAGCTGTACTCTCAAAGTTGTAAGAGATTTTTGTTAAGTTTAAGGAAAAAAATATTGCTACTATTTTATTATGTCTTGTTCTTTGCATCTGCTCTTGAGGAGTATGTTCCATATTGAAAAACAATTTTTAAAAGTAATTCAGGTTCTTCCTAATATATAGACATAAGTATTTAATATCTGAGGTTAAGAAAGGTATTCAGTCAAGTGTGCCATAGAACATGCAACTTAAAAGTACAACTATAATGGAAAAGTTACATTATCCCCTTTGAAGATAGGTTAAATATGGTTCCAAATGTAAATTTTTAAACCTCCCAAATGACTGTCCCATGTATTAGCTACTCAGGGAACCATAAGAAGAGAAGTAATTTTTGAGTTCATCTCAAATAGTGCACAGGATCCAGTTCAAAATGCCACTGCCAAAGAACTAATCTGCATCTCTTTTGGTCTCTGTAATATACTTAGATTCAGCATCTTTACAGGAACAGCAGAATCCGTTATATTACTGCCAAACTTCTAAAAGGAGTTCTATGTAAAAAAGAGAAATTTGTTTAAAGAAAATTTAAAGAAGCATCCAAAAGAGTAAAATACTTGCAGATGTAATGGAAATAATTTTAAAACATATTAGAGGCTCAGTAAAAATCTGTAACACCATATCAAAACAGATTTTGGAGGGGAAAAAAGGGCGTCCTTAAATAGAAGTGTCAAAGAAACTATGAGAACTAGGAAATCAATATTCAAAACATCCAAGAAAGAAAACTAGAAAAATCCACAAACTCTGGTTTTGTCCTTTCCTACTGAGAACATGCTTTGGATAAGAGCAAGAACCCTGTACGTTTCTGATCCCATAATGAACTTCTTACACAGATAGTATGGTTGTAGCTAAATGGGAGAGGTTATCAAAGCAAGGTGCAGCTCAAAGCATGGCCAGCAGAAGCAATTGTTGGAGGGATGGCCATGAGGAATGAGAAGTTCAAGGCATGGCTATGAGGAGGGGCTATTAGGTTGAGGAGTGGCTAATGCAAGTTAAACTAAAGGATTGAATAAACTTTAATGGGCTTAGTAACCCAGTATGACTTAAAAATCTTAAATATTGAGTAAAGGATACTGCCAGAGTAGAAAACAGCTCAAATGGCAATTGACTCTCCAGAGGAAAAAACTATGAAGTACCACTGCTACAGTTATATTTTAAGGATGTTTCTGATACCCTGTTTATGTACCTTTTTAGAAACTTCATTTTGCCTTTATTAAAATTGATTTGCAAATTGATTTGTATTTGCAAGTGGTGAAAATGGCTCATATTAACAGAAAATATAATGGTGTTTTCCAGCTTAACAGAGGAGGGTTATAATCAATTTTTTTTGTAATGACCTCCTTAAATTTGAATCCCATCCTCACTGGTGCTATTCCAGCCTGGCAAAATGGGGCAGTGGGGGAGGGAAAAGTTCCTCTTAGTGAGGACCAAAAGGCAAACACTGAAGAACTGCAGAAGGGTGTTGAATGAATGGGTGACAAAATGTCAGTACTCATAAATATAAAGCAATGTAAATGTTAAAAACACTCCTCTCATTACATCCACAGTGGTGTGTTGTGTTCTTGTTTTTATTGCTCAGGAATGAGACCCATGAATTATAATAGGTTGTGCTATGAAAATGTCATTTCATTGCTCAGAAGCTATCAAAAAAGTAAATATGACATTAAGAATTATTAGGAAAGGAATAGAGAACAAAAGCAAATGTCATTATACTGCTGTATGAATCTATTGCCTTCATCTGGAATCCTGTTTGTTGTTCTGGTGCCTCAAAAAAGGACAAAATAAAACTAGAAAGAGTACAGAGAAAGGCAGCATGGATGATCAAAGGTATGGAAGGCTTTTTCACAAGGCATAACTAAGAAGATCAGGGATCTTCAACCTCAAAAAAAAATGACTAAAGAGAGGAAAGGAAAGAGATTATGTAGGAGGTTATATATTTTGAGTGGCAAGAAGGAAAACAGAGAGGCTCATTGCTTCTCAGAATTCAAGTATGAGGAGTAAAATTATCATGTGTCAGATTCAAAGCATACCAGGAGATGGACCTGTCACACTGCAATGCATAGGCAACTTGAAAAGCTAATGGATACTGATGTTTTTCAAAGTTTAGAAAGATTCAAAAAAGCAATTATATAAATTCATTGAAGAGAAATCCAACAAGGCCAATCCAACTAAACCCAGAATTTTATCTCTGTCTCAGAAAGTCCTGGCTGAGGACATCAGGGATTTTCTAGAGAGAGCATCACTTATATAGTCTTCCCTACACATCTACCTCTGGCTACCAGTGGAGACTAGATACTGAATTGGATGGGTATTTGTCCTGACTCAGTACACTAAATCTTACATTCTTGTGTTACGGACCTGGCCTTCACTGGCTCCAAAGTCATGTGAGTGTAGGATGAATATCCTCCTTAGAAACTTCAGACGTAAAACAGAATATAACTCCTATAGTCTGTCCTAGGAAGTGAGCACAAAGAATGTGCTTAATTTTCTGTTCTACTGTAAAACAGCACTGTGCCAAGTGCTCCAGCTTAAAACTGTTTGAGTACAGACAGGGCTGACTGCTATCATTCCAGGTCTTTTTTGGTGGCTTTTCAAACCATGCAGATTCCAAATCCCTGTGGCTTTCCTAGAACTTTCCTTGGCTTTTACAAAGGGACTGCACATTGCATGTTTCCATGTTTTATGCAATGTTAAGAGTGCTTGCATGGATCATGGCATATGAACACGTATCACAGGCTCATGGTCTAATCTTTTCACCTTGACTTGCTTCCCTGTCAAAAATCATGCATTTTAGAGCAAAAAAGAACGTTTCAAATACAAATGGAACAATGTAGGCACAACCTCTGAGACAGAGTCTAAAATTAGGGACTAGTTGTTTTTTCTTTTAATCATGAGCCATGAGCTTTAATACTTCCACCATGTCTCTGTAAAAGTTATTGTGAATTCAGTCCTGTAGCAACCGAAGGCTCAGGCACATTGCCTCTTAACAGACCTACTGTGGGAGATGCTTAGCAGGTTGAATGCTTGTCTTGCTTGATTTCTTCCCACTGGCCTGGGAATTTGCTGGATGTTTTCTGCACTGCTTTATCTGAGGATTGTTTGAGGTAGTAAAAGAGAGAGGCTGTTTTTTATTTTGTTTTTGTTCTAGTTTTTTATTTATTTGAACACAAAAAAGAAAAAATAGATATAGCGATTTATTTGAGATGTCTTCAACTATAGTAGTCTAAAGAAACATATAAGGAAATATGGTGGTTAAAACTTGTATTGATTTACTTCACCATTTATAAAAATATTTGTTAAATTGGTGAGCATTTGTGGTGTTGTTGCTTTGGCTATAATGCCCTCCAGCTTGACTTGGGGGAAATTTTAGTGGGTCTGAGAGAGGGATTTCCCACCTCATAGACTTTGAATTTGGAGTAGGAGACCAATAGGTTCTTCTCCAGAGCCCTCATAGTCAGGTTTAATAAGATGGGAGAATGACTTAGCTTTCTCTCTATTTAATATTCTTTGTCTTGTAGCAGTGCTTCTTCCCCTCTGTTCGGCTCTTGCGAGACCTCGTCTGGAGGAGCGTGTCCAGTTTTGGGCTTTGCAATACAGGAAGGATATTGACGAAGCGGAACAAGGCCAGCTGAGGCCACTGAGATGGTTAAGGGGTTGGGTTATATGACACTGAGAAGCAGCTGAGAGAACTGAGTTTTTTCAGGCTGAAGAAGAGAAGGTTAAAGGGGAACTTCCACTACCTAAGAGGTGTTTATAGGGAAGGTGGAGCCAGGCTCCTCTTAGGCATGCAGAGTGAAAGGATAAGAAGAGATGAACACAAGTTGCAGCAAGAGAAAATGGGCATAAGGAAGAACTTCTCAGCAGTGAGGGTGATCAATCACTGGAGCAGGTTGCCCAGAAAGACTGTGAATCTCCATCCTCAGAGATTTTCAGAACTTGGCTGGACAAGCCCTCAGCAACCTGACCTAACTTGATAGTTGGACCTGTCTTTGATGTTGACCGTACTTTCAGCAGGAGGTTGGACCAGATCATTTCAAAGGCTTCTGTCCAACCTAAATAATTCTATGAGTGTATGACTGTATGCAATTTTATAGGGACCTCTGCAGGCCCTATATGCCCTGCAGAGAATACGTAACTGGCATGTTACTTTTAGTCTTGAAATCAGTTTACAAATCATTATTTGTTGTTGGAAAAAAAAATCCATTATTCAGTAAATATTCTGTCTCTTTAGCAATTACAGTAATTTTTCTACATCAGTTTTAAAGTGGCTTCCCGTAAGTATAATAATATAGAATATATAATAATATAAATATGTAATATAGAGTATTATATTCCTGTGGACCTATTTTCTGTTGAAGACAATACTGATCCTGTGCATCTTTCTTGGCACATAAAACCCTGAAATATTGGGTATTATGTGAATACCTTGTGTATTACGTGAACTGAAATATATTCTGTACTCCACCATGCCACCTACCCTGTTAAAAAAAAAATAATACACTGGTTTGACAAACAAACATGTTTCCTGGTTTTAGATTTTGAATTGATTTGGTTTTTTTCGGGTTACGGTTTCAAGTGAGAGAGAGCTAATCTTAAAATTATTTGGGCAGTGGCTGAACATTTGCCTAGTAATTTGTCACAGAATCTTTGTGGGAATCAAATTAGGCTGATTGGTCTGTAATTCCATCAGTCCTCCCTTTTCTCCTCCTTAAGAGATAGATGCTCTGTCTGACCTCCTTCGGTCCTCTGGGACCTCCCTTGTCCTCCAGAATCTTGTAGAGGTAATTGTTAATGATTCAAAAATTGTTTTGTCTAGTTTCTCTAAGGTGGATTTAATCAGGCCCAACCAATTTGAATGCGTCTTATCTAAATATTCTTTATTACATTCTTCTTATACTTTGGCTTGCAAAGTATTTTTTTCTTAAAGTAGTTTTGAATTTCTTGTCAAGATTCACCATTTTTTGAAGAGTGGAATGAAGATGATATTAGATAACTGAGTTTTATCTGTGTCTCCATTATTTTCTCTCCTTTCCTGTTACCACATACCTGTGTTTTTTATATACCAGGTAATTAAAAATTCTTCTTTTTGTTTATTGTGTCTCTTGCGATTTGAAACTCATTTTATACTTCGGCTTTTTTGTTGTATATCCTTCTCCTCTGTCTTCTTCCTTTGTTATGTGACCTTGTTTTCCTTTTTTGTTTGATTCCTTTTTGATTATTCAGTCACTGAAGATTTCCAAATGCAGATATAATGCAATGGCCTATTCTTTCCTTTCATTGTGATAATTTGTACATTTAATATAATCTTCCTCAGTAACTGCCGGCAGACCTGCACATGTTTATCTTCAGGTCATTTTCAAAAAGACACTTAATGAGTTTCCAGAGTGTACTGAAATCTCTTGCTTTTGATGATGGTGTGGATGGGTGGGAGGGTATTACTGTTTTATTTCTGTGGCTGTCATATCTCATTTTCCTAACATATCAGTTTTGACTGCTTTTCCCCCAAACACCTCTCTTGATATTACTAATCCATGCTTTTCTGTTAAGTAGAGCCAAATCTAAAATAACAACTTGTACAGTAGCTTCTTCACTCTCTAAAACTAAAATTTTCCTCCAGCACAGCATCCTGAGATGTAAATTTTTATTTTTTCTCACATGGTACCTCAGCATTCAAAATCTGTCACTTCTCAGTCAGATGCTTTTAAAATTTCTCATTAACAATAACAACAACAACAAAAAACACAAAGAAAAAGACCAAGGTCTCACTTTCTGGTTGAGTTTTAGCAGACCTTATAGCATCATGTCTGCTCTTTTCCTTTTTCATATGTTTTTGTATAGCCCCTGTGCCCCAAGGTTTTAAACAAACTGACTTTTCACTTGTTTCTGTATTTTATAGCATGCATAAAGCTCTTGAAATAAAGCACAACATTTTCATTTTTATTCCATTAAGAGAGTTTGCTAAACAAGCTGTTTGTTCTATACCAATATTCTAGTCCTGTGATCTGACTCACAAAGCTTGGAGATGCTGGTTATGTCTTTAGTTTTGAATTAATGTCTCCTCCTTGTTTTCTTCTTGCTATACTCCTAGCACATGTAGGCCCCTTTCATATTTGGCACGTTGCTGTGTCATTCTTTCTGCATCCCAATTTCGGCATTGCCATGGAGTCAGACTCTCCTCGGTGGTGCCCAGTGACAGGACGAGAGGCAGCAGGCACAAACTGGAACACGGGAAGTTCCAACTGAATATAAGAAAAAGCTTTTATACTGTGAGGGTGACTGAGCACTGGAACAGGTTGCCCAGACAGGTATGGAGTCTCCATCCTTGGAAATATTTGAGACCGACTGGACATGGGGCTGGGCAACGTGCTCTAGGTGACCCTGCTTGAGCAGGGGTGTTGGACTAGATAATCTCCAAAAGGACCTTCCAACCTCCACCATCCTGTGATTAATAAAAGTTCTGTGATTAAAGGAGACTTAGCCAGTGTGTTTTAGGATTGTGACCCATTCAGAGTCTCATAGTCTTCAGTAAGCTTTGCATCCTGTATCCATCTGAAGATCTCTGTGTGACTATCAGGTTATTTATTTGGGCATCTAACTTAGCTAGATGAGGATCTTTTTTCTGCTAATCCTTTTGGTGACAGTTTTGGCTTAGCTGTTACTTAGCCATACCTTTCTGTGTTAACTTTCTGCAAAACAGCTTGTTTCTGTGTCACATTGTAATTTTGGTGTGTCTTTAGCTCTAGCCCAAAAGCTCTGGTTCTTTCCTGATCAGAGCCTCTAGTTGTGCCTTTCAAGTTTTTTTTTTTTTCCCCCGATCAAAAAGTCATATTGGTAGATCTTTGTACCCTTTTATACATCAAAAGCTTGTAGCTCCCTGCAAATTTTCTAACTCTGAAAACTGAGAACCTAAGTGGTAATATGAAGAAACACTCTCCCAAAGGGAATGCCAAATGTACATAAATGTATTTTTTTTCTAAAGGAAGTTCCCAGAACTCTCCTAATGCATCAGGCATAGTTCTTCAGCCATCTCGCCAGCAAGGTTTCCCCTTGTAGAGGAAGACATTTCTCATTTCCATGTGCTTGTTTAAATCTTTTGGGTCTATACACAACCAAGTGGTTGGTTGGCTGATTGGCTTGTTCTTCTTCTCATTCTTTCCTCTTGTCTTCTGTCTTGCGCATGTAACACTCTGACTTACTCAGTTATGTCAGTACTCCCTTGAGGTGGCAGGAATGTTTCTAGGCATGCCAGCTGTGAAATGACTGCGTGCCTTCACCTCTGCTCTGTACAGTATTTAGAGATTCCTTCTAAGGCATCTGCAAATGCTTCCTCATCAGTTTTGTCCTTTCCTACTGAGCACATGCTTTGCATAAGAGGAAGAAGCTAGTATGTTTCTAACCCCAAAATGAACTTCTATGACATATTGATTAAAAATGTAGCCGATACTCAGTGAAGATAAAATCTGGACGGTAAGCTCTGCGTTTCACATACTCAACTTTTTTGCCTTTGCTTTTTTTCAGTTATACTGTCACTGATGCTGATACTACACTGACTTGTGCACTCATGTCCAATTTAAAATTGGCAAGTGTCCCATATATTTCTGGGCTGCTGATCCCCTCATAACCCTCTGTAACAATGTCTTTGCCCCTTGAAGGACCACTAGTTTGGATAAATAAGATTCTTGATCTGTTAGGACAGGCTAAATGAACAAAAAAACAATATTCTGGGTAAATAGAATTACCTGGCAAGTGAAAAGTGAAGTGAAAAGGAGGAGCTGCAGTCCAGCAGAGAAATCAAGTTCTCATAGCAGACAAGAAACACTGAAGGGACCAGAATACTGAGGTCAGAGCCTTCTTCCAGAGTTCCGCTCCTTCCATGAGCAGCAAGATTAAATAGTGTGCAAGACTACTTTATACTACAAACTCACAGGTAGACCTGCAAGTTGTTCTGTGATTTCCATCAAGGACATAGATATCTCAGAAGCTTCTTAAGCCCATAAAATAGGATTTTATTTCAGAAAGGAAACACATGTTTAATAACAAGGTAATTTCAGGTTCTGTGTCAGAATATTTTCATTAGTTTGTGGCCGTACTGGAAGGTCTGTCTGCAGTGCAGAAACCAAATTTACAGTCCTTTTACTAAAATAAATTATTGTTATTTTTTGGAAGAACAGTAATATTCTCATTAAAACTTGAAGAAAATTCCTCTCTGGTATTAAACTTGAAAATATTTTTTATGTTGTTGAAATTAGGGTTGATTGATTAGGCAAAATATAATTAAGGCATTTTATCATATGCTTTTTTATTATATAATTTTATAAATAATTTACAGTTAGTAATTTAAGTAGTTTTTAAATTCATAATCCGGAGAGATAACCAGTCTTCAGCTTAGATTTTAGAGGTTGGTAATGTTTGCAGAATAGTAAAAATCCATGTGAAAAAGTGGGAACATTAAAAAAAAGTATTTATCTAATTTTTGCAAGATTATATCCTCTTGCATGATAGAAAGAGCAATTAATTTTTTATCAAGTTGCCAAGGATGTTTAGTTTTTGATAATGCAACATAGTCATGAGCTTCATCAGATTGTCACATCTGTGAACCCTAGCTGCATTCAAAGGATGTTTAATAATTCAAAAAGGAAGTTTCCTTGTAGCTTTGCAGTAAAAGATGAAGTGACTTTTTTTCCCTACTATTAAAAAAGTAATCAATATGTGAAATATTGAGTCTGAAATATTCAGTATTTAAATATTCATAGGAGCAAAGCAACAAATATTTTTAATTTCTTCTGCCACTTACAGTACATAATTATGTTTCTAACTATATCCTTTATTTGATAAATATTTTATATTTGAAAAGTCTTACATCTTCCCTCTTAAGTAGAGAGTTGGAACCAATTTTTGAAACTTTAGGGGAAAGGCTAGTATATATTGTAGATTATTTTTTATTCCTTAAAAAAAAAAAAGAAAAGTATAAAATTGGTTCCAAATGACAGGATTTTAGACAATTTTATATATGTCTCAGATGATCTTGCTAGTACATTAAGCAGCACATTTCAGCCTCAGCTGCTTTTTGACAACAAAAATTGATAGTTGTTAGCACCTTCCTGAATTCTGCTATCAGTTATGCAGATGTGTTTTCTCATAACAAAGCCAGTCATTTTTTATGGAGCATAATTTGTGAGATACAAATAATGTCAGTCAGACTCAGCAATATGCTATAAATAAAGCACTTTCATGACAGCGCTGTGATCAGTACTAGACAGCAGTGCTGTAAAACAATTGAGTGCTCTGTGCTCCTTGCCTCCAAAGAGCACATGACTCATCCTGCGCTTTGAGGAATGTTTGTCAAGTTGTCTTCTACTGCCTGTGTAGGAAGTTGGGAGCAAGGAAGTAAATGTGGGTTACGTATGTTTCTTCGGAAGAACGTGTGTGGAAAATATTTAAGGACATTCCCTAGTTACCTATCTGTTTTCACAAATATGCAGTAGTATTAATGTAGGAATACATATATCAGGGAGCTAAACCCTCTTAAAAATACCATAGGGCAGGTGCACTGCAGGTGAGGTGGTGGTGTGCTGGTGGGTATTTGCATGTCGTATCCCATGTTGGAACATATGCTTGTTTTGTAACAAAAACCTGGAAGTCTGGAACTACCCAATAACACAATATGGAGAAGTTGTAGCATATGTCTGCCTTGTATGGTTCATCCTGGCCACATGGTCTGTCTCAGCCAAAGAACAGGCATCACTTCTTTGCATCAGTTGGAGAAGACAGTGCGGCTCCAAACTGTCTTCTACTAAGACTGCATGTTCTCCAAATATTCAAGGTACTCCTAATCCATCAAAATCCTTGGCAGAGCTATAACACTAATTTCTACTATATTTTTTTTGCTCTTTGATGTTGAAGGTACTGATGCTTGTACAACTGTAACAATTTTTTTCACCAAATCTGCAGAGACATGCATCTTCCTAGCTTCTGTGAGCTTAATTGTTCTACTAATGTGCTTTTAATTAAACATGAATATATACAGTTATTTTTTGAATTGTTTACTGCATTTGCTGTTACCAAAACAAAGACTGAAAGTCAGGGCTCATTAAATGTTACTAAGAGTCAGGATACCATAAAATTAGTAAACATAGTAATTTCCCATTTGTGTGTTCTTATCCCCTTGATAAATGTTAAGTAGCTTATTCATCCATGAGAAAGTGGTAAGTTTTTAACCAAGTAGAAAGGATATGCTACCATGGAAAATCTGATGCATTCTAAGATCATGTTTCTAGTTTTTCTAGTTCTAGTCTACACAATGCATCTCTGGAACAACAGATGTAGGTGTAGGTGAATATTTTACACAGAGTAATGGCATTAATTTTGCTGGATAAGTCTAAGTATGTTTTTGGCCCAGTATTTCTAAAGCTGCCTTCTAATTTTGAATGACTTCTTTCTGGATAATTACTTAGCCAGAACTTTTAAAATTAACATTTCTATGAATAAAATGTAATAAAAATATAAGATGGTCTGTTTTCTTGTCAAGAAATGCTCAGATTGACCCTGTTTAATTTTCTAAAGTGGTAGGTAGCCGAAGCACCCAAAGCAGTCAGCTGGAGCTAAAGGCATTGAATCTTATCAATGCCTCTGCCAGCTCAGTCTTGACTTCTTTCCTTTATTTTCTTCAGGACCCTGAATTTCTTTTTAATTTAAAAGGTGCTTCTTCAGAACAACTCTCTAACTATGACTATGACTGGGAGTGGGGAAGTTTAGGCTTCAGAAATTCTTTTCCTTCTGCATTACTGTGTAGATGTGAGTTTTTTTCATCTTCTTTGATGCAGTTCACTCGAAATAATTTAATATAAAATACCCTAAACCAAGACTGATTGAAGTGGAAGACTTTTAATAAAACAAACTGAAGAGTTCAGGGATAAGCCTCAAGTGATGCTTTGCAAAATCTAGTAAAGTAGCTTCCCCTTATCTCATTTATGGAGAAATAGAAAGAAAATCTTGTATCTTTTTTAAAAGTTCTACTGCTTACTGCTCTCTTGCTTATGGTTAAGTACAGCTAAATGTTTGACTCAAGCACTTTTAGTTTCCTTATCAAGTTTAAGGTTATCCTGTTTGTTATTGTATTGGTGGTGAATTTATGATTATTTTTTTGCTAAAAGACATTTCAATAGAAAGGCAGAAACAGTAAATTGTGCCTTTAGGTTCTTCTTCAGTCCAATCTTTGAGCAGGTCTGCACAATGAATATGAGTGCAAAATGCAGAAGTTAGAACATGTATCAAAGATAAGGCAGGGCATTGCAGGAAGGAAAAGTGAAGATGATCTAACCATGCACTGAAAAAGGCAAATGTCCTTTACCAAAATAGGAAGTGATAGTATAAGTAGATATGATACCTAAGAGACCAAAATTATGGTTCCACAGTATCTTCTAAGTCCATGAAACATAAAATTATTACTGCAATGATGAAGTGTATAGAGTAAATATATGTATGTTAATAATGTAAATACATAGAATAATACAGCAATATTACCTAATGAACTAACTAAGGCTAACTTTATTTTGAAAAACATCTCTAATACTCTAAAAAGCATTTTGACTTACTTCTTATCTCTGTGTCGTTCTCTAGTTTGTTTTTCTATGTTGTGAAAATGGTTGGAGAATTATAATAACTCTATAAACCACAGGTCTGTAGTTTTATTGAACATGTGTTTGTGGAGGCAGTACCAGCCAATAAAAGAAAATTGAATTTTGAGTTTGTGTGAAAACACACACACAAGCTATATAGAAGAATTTCACACTTCATTAAACCATCATGTCCCCTTCCTGGAGTTTTTATTCCTCTCTAAAGGAATTACAGCCTTTTCTCAGGATTCTGAAAGTCTGCTAATTGCTTTTCTCTGAGGTTGACTTTAATTCTTCCTCATGCAAGCTAACCAATTGCAATCCATTTTTCATTAAGAGACCTTAATTCATAAATTTCAAACTGAGGTCACTTTTTTTTCAGTGACCTTCCAGATGCTGAAACTATGTAATCACCAAACTTTGAGAGGAGGGGAAGGGCAGCGGACATTTAGGCCTCCCCCTTCACCCCCGAATCCCTGTGTACCTGTGCTGTCTACCAGCTATAATCAATGCTGATTCTTTTATTTATGTGTTTATTTTTAAATGGTGTTAGTGATTTTGAAGCAAAGGTACTCAGTTAAGTCTCCAGGAAGTGTGTTGTGACGAAGGACTCAGCAGAGCATGTGGCTGTCCTTGATGGACAGGTTCACTGGTTCAGGTATCAGGCTTAAGCATAGTAGGTCAGCTTGACTTTAGTCAATAATGAAGGTATATTTGATGAATGTCTGTCCTAATGACTGCGTTATAGTGTAGAAATAGCTGAATCAACTTTAAACAAAGCAGTCCTGGCAGTGTGGAGCTCAGTGAGGTAGAGGAACTCACTTTCCAAATACACCTAGGCTACTTTGGGTACTTGCCTTGGTTCATTTGAATGTTAGCTAGAGTTACCCTTCTTGGTGTGTGAACACTGATAGTAGCAAGAAGAGCTATTATTAAATGTTATTAAGACAGACAGCAGTCTAATTTTGATTCAGGCCTTCAAGCCCAATAAATTCAAGCAAATTTGATCTGAGTGAGTACATGGTGCCTACATGTTAATCAGCCAAGTGGCTGAGCTAGTTAATTCTACTGAAACAGTGGCTTCATGGTTTTTGTCTACCTGTGGATACCTTTTTCAGTGGAATAGACTACTGCATAGAGAACTTTGACACAGTGGTGCTAAAGTTGCTATTATTAATTTTCTTTTGCATGCTTTTAGGAGCATTTCTAGAGCTTCCAGGAGTTCATAAATCACTACAATATCCTTTTACCTACATGAAGTCTGTACCTTAAAATTGTGAATAAGCCCATTATATGTTTAACTTTTTCATGCATATAGGTACAGATGGCAAGAACTGTAGTTATGAAACTTAGAAAAGTAAATGAGATGTATGATTAACTTATTGCAAGATAATTTTGAGGCAGTATTTAGTAGACTCAGGAAATAATCCGATAATCCAGGTTCTGTTTTGTAAAATGTATACAGCTATCTAGCATGTGTGTGTATATGCATGCATAAATATTTGATAGCAAAAGTATAAGTGTGTGATTCTGTCCATAGATCATTACAAACTGCCTTCACTAAGTAGAAGCTCTCAGTGGTATGCTTGTAAAACATTGGGTATATATCATCATTCCTTTTAAATCCAGGGATTTAACAGAGAGTAACATAACCGTTTAACCTACAGTAAACCTAAAAACGATTAGCTAAAAATGTCTATTTCAAATTACATCAAAGGAGTCTGAACTTCTGAGCCTTTTCACATAGGTCATACCTTGCTCTGAACTCAGTAGGTACAGTGACATGTAATAGCTGCAGGAAGCACATATGCTCAGTTCCTTTAACTGCTTTCATTAAATGTTTCTAAAATTAATTTGAAATGTTTTATAATATATTGTAGTTAAGAGCTGATTAGGAATGACCTTGTAGTAGTAGTTTCATAGTAAATGGACTTGGAGTTATCCGCAGCAAAGCACTGATAAGTCAGATTTATACTGGAAAAACAACCTTGTTCCATTATTGAAGATAAAGGAGAGTGACAAAACAGGAAGTCAGCATTGATTTACCAGAATATGACAATGATAATAGAATAATTTCTAAACAATTTATATTGTGAGTCATTCAACATTGACACACAACATTGAGATTAAAAGTTGAAGGAAATAGCTATTTTTTTAATTTTAAAAAATTTCCTCCCCATTTTTCAAGACTGCTTTGAATGTGGGCAAATACTTATTTCCTCTCACGGTTTTAAATATTAGAATTTAATAGTTTCTTCTGATTGAAACACACCATTAGCCTCTTTCTCAGAAGTAATTTATCACTGTATATTTAAATCATAAGTCAGCAAGTCCCAGATGATAAACGAACCTCTCTGATGTCACGCATCATATCCATTCTTGTTTTCTTGAATTTCTATACAACCCAAGTTAGCATAATTAGATTTAGTTTCATACTAATAAGACCAACTGATACATATGCAACTATATACATGTATTCATAGGTGTAAGAGATATCGTCCAGTGTTTTCAATATTGTGGTTTTGTTTCTAATATACTTCATCATCCATTGTGGGAAAAAAAGTATTATTCAATCACACTATAGATACAGGTTCAGGCAGATGCCTGTATAATCCATACCCTAGATGTCACATAGGATTATCTTCACCTAAAATTCTGCTCTTAATTACCTCACTATAATACAAACACTAGTATGTTTTTAAGTCATTTTCACATTAGACATTAGATGCTATCGTAATCATTTTTCTATTGTCTATTGCAGAAAATTAATCAACCGTACTGCTTAGCTTTGTTTAGCTGATACAGCCATAATTAATTCTTTGTTCATTTTCATGGCTATACAAAGTCTTTTCCTTGATGCATTGCTTTGAAACATACACCAAGAAAGACTAAATAGTGCTGTGAAAAGGTAAAAAGTTAACTGATGACCAAAACCAATGTGCTGTGCTCAAAATTAGACAGTCTCAACCTGACAGGTGAAGAAAAGTTGTGCCTAGTAAATCAGGAAGAAGGTGGAGAGTGGAAGTTAGGAAACGTTCTTTTAAATTGAGATGGAAAACTGGAATCAGACTGCGTGCTAGAACTTTCCTGCAATCAAGAGGTTTTTAGCCACTGACCACAGAAATGTCATTATGACTTTTGCTATTTCAAGTAGTGATTCTGAATATAGAGAGAATTACAGACTGGGGCTGTAAATGTTTTCGTCTAATATGATTCTCCAGGAGTTAATTTTATTATTTTTACTTTCTCTTGCTTGTTTGCAAAAAGAAAGAGTGGAATCAGAGGTACTGGTAATGGAAAAAAACAACATAATTTCCCTTTGATTGCTCTGTGTCATTTTTGTATCTTATTCATAACATTTACCAAACTGCAGAACACACATTGGTTGCCTGCATGTTTCCTAGTTATTCCTATCAGACATTACAGAAAGGGGTTTCTTTTACATTCTTGCCTGTGAGTCTTTAACACGGTATATAACACAGCAAAACATCATTCTAAATTTTTGTGAACTGTTTTGTGTTTCAAGATTTTTACTGTAGAAAAAAGAACCATGAAAAAGATAAATAGATATGGTAAAGTAAGAAAAAAGACCTTGTAGTGATTTAAAATTCCAGAGCAAATAATTAGTCTTCCGAATAGAATCCAATTCACTTAGGACTATGGACTCTGACTTTAGTGGTTCATACATTTCAATTGACTTAGCGAAAAGTTCTTGAGACTATACAGTCTTCCTCTTAAAAGGCTTTGCTGCCACACAGTGGAAAAAATATTTATTCCATTTAAAATAGTTAAAAATAATACACAAGCATGGTTCCTATCTCTCCCAGGCTTCCAACCCACCCTTAAAAACAGCCACACAACTATAATAAACTAAAAATACAAGATAGGGAAAGCTAACAGTCTAGTTTTAGTTGCAGCTTTGACCTCAGCTGTATACCCTAAGGAAGGAAAACATTGGCAAAGAAACTAAGAACATGATTTTAACAAAGGAATGTTTCCCACAGAAATCAATTAAATCACAAATTGCAGGCCCAGAAAAGCATTTGTATAGAAGGGACAGCCAAAGGCACTATCGTTACAGATACTTAAGAATAAGCTGGAAATAAAAAAAAACAGAGTACGAGTGAAAGATATTTTCTGACTTGACTCTTCTGAATTCATATGTCCAGTTTTTACATTCTAGCAGTCCATAGAGAGGTTCCCCAACATTTTGGTCTTTGGAGGTTTTATGGGATTTTCTTAGAATTAAGCAACTCTATCTATCGTTTCTACACTCAAGCAAAAGGATGTTCCCATAACGTGCTGCTTCCCTGGAAGATAAAGACAAAGTCACGCAGGTGGTGTAATCGCTAGGCACCAAGTGGGAGCTGCCTGCAGGCTCCTCCGGTATGATTAACTGGCCAAGTTTACCTTGCGGCCAAGGCATATGGGCAGCACAGCGCGGACCGGGAGGCCGAGCTCTACGTGCAGCATGGCGCAGCACAGCCCGGGCCTGCGCCCGCTTCGGTCCCCTGTGACCTGCGTCACTAACTCCTCCGTGTACAACAGTCTTCCACTGAGCACCACTACACCGGGGAGTTGGGAAATAAGCATAAAATCGTCTTACTGGGCTGGCTTAAGATGTTCTCTGTGTTCCTCGTTTAAAGATGCTGTTTGCATTTTATTCCACATGGGCGCTGATGAAGCAAAGGGTGTGAAGGGAATGTTAGGAGGTGCAGGGACTCCTGCCATGAGTAACTACAAAACGTCAAAGGATTGTCGACTAAACATGTCACTTGTTACACTTGTCGCATCCTTCATTTCACATGGTGGTATTTATTTATTTTCTAGATATACTGTTTTATTTTCTCTCCTTCTCCAAGTTTATTTTATAGTTATCATTTAAACTGAAATTTCTGGTTAAGCTGAAGAGGAGAAGAGGGCAGCACTCAGGGCTATGTGATGTTCTTCAGTGCCTAGCACAAAAGTGGAAATTAATACAGTAGCTTTCAGTCTTCAAGCAAGGAATGGCTCCATCAGTCATAGGCTGAGCCACAATAAGTAGTTGAAATGAACAGCTGCAGATGAAATAATTGTACCAATTCATAACATTTTCAAGCCATTGGTATCTACACTCTTCCAAGAGTTCTTAATAAAATAACTAAATACATGAAAACACAGAAGAAAAACACAAAACCATGATGATCTTCAGGATTATAAAAAATGAAATAAGTTCCTAGATTCCAAAATCTGGTAAATCTAAGTTTCTGAACATATTGTAAAACCCCTCAGTATAGAAATAGATAACAATACCATGAAATTAATTGGGATTGTATAATTATAATATTAAAATACCTCTAGTTATAGTTATATAATTATAATATTAAAACAACTGGTATTATAAAATTATATATTAAATAATAGTGTAATCTGTCTCTCAGATTAGAAGTGTTAGAAGCAGGTTTAACCATGCAAATAACATCTCACAACTAATGACATCAATGCCAGTTAAAATGTCTATCTTATCTACTTTTTTTCTTTTTTTGATACTAGAGCTTTCACAAAGTTCTTAGTGCCCATATCTAAAATTCAAATATTTTTAATCATTTCTTTGCAGAAAGAATTTTAAAAATTGTCATACTGAAAAATTATTCCCTGTTTCACTAAGCATAAGATCTACTTGCTATCTAATATAATGTTAAGTGGTAAAGAAGAGGTTCATGAAAACTTTTAAAATACATTTTTGTAGGAAAAATCAAAGCAGAAACTGAGGAAAGCATTTGGAATGGTAATTTGTGTATCTCGTTATGCATGTTCATTAAAAATCAAAAAACAAAGGAACAAAAGCTTTGTTAAATATAGCTACCAATGGGACTCAGCTCACTTTGTAGTAAAAAAGGTAAAAATAAAATTAATCATTGTTTAGTATGAGCATGTGTGAGACAATATAATGCAATAACTACCCTTTACACGTACTTCCCCCAGCGTTAGATTTTTTGGCAAAAGTTTTGGAAAAAAACAGGTTGTGTGTTGCCAGATAATCAACTGGTGTTTTGATGAAATTTTCTGGTTCTCTATCTTATGACTAGTTGTTATTATAATCATAGTTGTAAGGTGTAGAGAAACAGATTCTCATACCTCCAAAGACATGGGAAATATTAATTTTGTAAATGAGACAAATTTTCAATGGGAAAATCTATACTTCTGGTAGAATTTTCTGAAAAATATAATATTCTTCCAGGAATTCCAATCTCCTTTCTAATATGGAAGGAAAAAGTTATTATGTGCTCAATTATTAGCAAGCTTTGCTGCAAGAAATTGTAAAAATACAAGTATACGATTGATAAAATTTTAACCTTGTAGTTAGAACATACTGCATTTGTTGTTCTAATTCTCTTAGTAAATTGATCATATCCTAGAAATAATCAAGTACATACTGTAATGTGAGGATAAGAAGCATTTTAGTCAATCTGTCTGTAATTAGTCTCCAACTTGAGAACAATGACAATGTTCTCCTTCATGAAAAATGGTGAAATATCTTATAACTACAGAAAGGAATGATAGCAGTATTGAATCTGCGTGTTTTACTTTGTAACTAAATAAACACCATTTGTTAAAGCTTAAATTCTGTGCATTTTCAAAGTTTCTTAGAATCATCAAAAAATGGAGGTTGGAAGAGGCCTCTGCTGGTCATCTGATCTTGTCTCCAGCTGAAATCAGGACTAAACTTAGAAACTAGATCAAGTTGCTGAGGACCTTGTCCAGTCAAACTGCGAAAATCTCCAAGGATTTTCACAGTCTCTCTGGGCACCCTGCTCCAGTGTTTAACCTCTCTCATGGTGATTTTTTTTTTCCTTTATATATCTAAAGAATTTCCTATGTCTACTCAGAATTTTCCTTGCTACAGCTTGTATCTGTTGCCTCTTGTCCTTTCACTGTGTGCATCCAAGAAAAGTTTGTCTCTATCTTCTCTGTGACCACCCCTTTGGTAGTGGAAGGCTGCTATTAGTCCCATCCCACCGCTCCATCAGCCTGTGTCTCTTCCCATTGAGGTCCCGCTCAGTGGCAACCCTGCCCTTGCGCTGTATCTGCCATGCATCACAGTTCGGTGTCATCCATGAATTTAGCAGGCGTCCTTTCCATCCCACCTGCCAGGTCATTAGCAAAGGTGTTAAACAATATTGTTCCCATTATCAGCCCTTTAGAAACATCACTGGTAAGTGGCTGCTTGTTGGATTTTGACCTGCTGACCACTCTTGAGTCTGGCAGTCCAGTTTTCCATTCACCTTGCAGTCTTTCCAGTTTGACTGGTAGGGTACTGTTGGCGACTGTCTGGAAAACCTTGCTAAAGTAATGTTAAATGACGTACCTGAGCCAGCCTTTTCATCACAGAAAACAACCCAGTTGGTCAGGGATGGCTGGTAAATCTTTGTAAGTCTGTGCTGGATTTTCTTAATGAACTTCTTTGATGCTTGGCCAGGACTAAAGGAGACTTCCCATAGAAGTGACAGAGAAGATAAAAGGCTCTTAACCTTTCACATGTACCTTCACATAACTTTCTGATGAAGTCTTGGTATATAATAAACTGTTCTCTCTGACTAGTGGAAAAAAAAGGATGGTATTCTGTAAATAAGCTGCTTTCTACTCATAGAAGAATGAATATCATGGTATTGAGATAGCAGCTGTTTTCTGTGCTCATACTAGATCATGACCACATTAGATTCACTAGATCACTACTGCCTCCTAGCAAAGAGCATTGCTTCTCTTGGTTATGCGGTTTTTAAAGAAATCAGTTTGCTGCACATGATTTATCTTATTCCTGTAGGGTTTCATCTTAGCTTCAGGACCTTCTCAGGTACTTTAGGATGTGGGACTGGGTCAATTTCATTGAAGGGAAGACTAAGAGATTGTGATGAAACACCTCGTATCTTTTCTTGCTGCCCTTTAAACACTCCTGTAATCTCTATCACTTTCCGCTCCTGTTTACTATCCTACCTCTTTTTAATTTTCAAAAAAACATGTCCAACGTGCTTTTTTGCTGGTTTAACTTTTGGTAATTTTCAATTTCAGATGACACAGTAAGTCATGAAAAATAACTCCCCCTTAATTAGAGATGTCTTTTCTAAGCATTCGTGTCTTATTTGCAAGTGTTTAGTACAGTATATATATAATATACATATAGTGTCAGTGCAAGCATCTAAAACCATCTCTCTTAATGTTTGTCCAGTTGCAGAAGGAATGGAGAGAAGATTGCTTAGCAGCCTCTTAGGAGCAAGCCCATGAACTGTTTATGCAATGTGCACTTCCAGAATTTCCCTGCGACCCTGTAATTAACACGTGACAGATAAGAAAAAGCAGAGTAAAGGTGTTGTCCTTCAATCCAGGCATGGTGATGTAGTTTAAGTATAATAATGATTTAAAGAGTAGGATCTGTATTCCTTCCGTAAAGCCCTCAGTGCTTAGCACAGCCTGTCTAATCACAGTGTTTAATGCAGTGTGTTGGGGAATGTTTGTATGGGCACAGAGGTTTGAGCCACGTTCTGGCTGTGTATTTTGCTTAGTTCAGCATTTATTTTTGAAATAGTTTCTTGATCCCCTCACTGCCCCGAAAATGAATTGCCAAAGATATCAGGTGTTTTTTCTCAGATTTTGCTTGAATACCTGCAAACTCGATTTCCAGCCATTTAGCAGCTGACGAGTAGAATATTTCTGGCATTTGGGGTTTGCCTTTCCGAAAGAGGGTTCCATTTATTTCTAATACGGAAAAAGCTCTGTTGGCCGCACACTGCACATTCATTCTTGTCTGGCATCCCTGTGCTGCCAGTTTGCGGCCTGAAGACTGAGTCAGAAACTAATTCTCTTTGGAAGGAGAGTCAGAGCACGGGAGGGGTTGACTCGGGAGGATTTAATGCAGACAGCAAGAGACATGGGAAGAAGAGCCGGAATGGGAATATCTGTGTCAGAGGTAAGACTAGTCTCAAGAGTAGCAAGGAGTATTAATCACCATCTGTATTAATCAACGTAATCAATACACTGTTCAGCCCCTCATTCCATTTCCTTCAAAGTAAGCTGTGCTCAGAACATTAAACAAATTGTCAGGAAAGAAATAATAATTAAAAAATCATTTGCTTTAAAGCAAATCATTAAATGCATGCTATACCAGCGGTGCCACGTCGATTTTAATTTTCTGTTCAGAAACTTAACGCTGGTGCAGTTTCTGGGCAGCAGGAGCCTGGGCAGCAGCGCTCAGCACTTCTGCGGGCGCTGCTGAGCGTGCAGCTGGTGGGAGCGCCCAGCCGGCGGGAGCATGCCCGCGGGCCCCGCACGGCTTCGCTGCGGCTCCCTGCTGCCGCCGCCTACAGATACGAGGTCAGAGGTGATGCCAGCTGACAGGCAGATTGGCCCTGCGTGGGTTCATTAGCTCCGATTTTACTGCTGATTGTAAAGCTAGTTGTTGAATATCGCCAATAGATTTATGTTCTATCTTTGTCACCCACACTAAGTGAAAATATAGACACTGCTACTGTTGTGACTTCAGCAGTGATTTAAATTTTTTTCAAAGAACTTGAAATAACTGAAATTTCATCCCAAAAAAACACAAAGCAATTTCCAAAAAACAACCAGGTCATTTATTTGAATTTAACTTTCCCACTTACACAAGCTTGAAATTAATTTCTTAACAAGTATTTGCATACTTTATGAAACATTTGTATTTCCTCCTCCTATTTTCCCCATGACCATTACAGCTTCATCTTCCCTTGACTTCACCCTCATTTGTGTGATAACAAATGTTGTGGATGCTGAAGTGAAGTTCAGCATAGACATTATCATGTTATCTTTTCATGTGTGTTAGTGCTCATATGACCCCGAAATGTGTAGTTGAGTTATTACAGCTTACAAAACAGATGAAATTATAGTTGATATAGACAAGAGCAATAATCATATGTTTTTTACAGGAACTTTACCTAGGAACTAAGCAAGAGCAGGGTTCAGTTTTTGTAGGTACTCTGCGAGCACAGAGACACTAACAGAAGAGCTTCCAATTTAAATAGGAAAAGCAGACAAAAAGAGCAATCCATTGGCTGGCAGAAAATGTTGCATTTGTTCTTGTTTTTTAGAGCTCTTGAGGTAACATCTTTGTCCTACTTATGGTTCATGGAAATTAAAATACAAAACTGACTAAGTTTTCCATGGAAAAGAGGTGCAAATAATCTTAAATCATGCAAGATCCTGAAGTCAACCTAAGATGAAAATAATGTATATTTTTTTCTCAAGGAAGGGGTAACACTGATTAAAGTTAAAACATTTATGAAATATTATTATTTAATTCACTAGTAGAATTGAGACTGACATCATTCACTCTGAATCACATTTGCAGGATATGGAATTTATGTGATAGCTGTCAGCATTGTTTTTTCTTCTTTTGCTCTTCATGTGACTTCTTTTTGCATTTTAAAAATTATTAGTAGTAATAGTTAATTTTACCTGGATAAAAAGCATTACCTATACCTACTTCCTAAAATATTTCCAGTGGAAGGCCTTCATTTTAGAAATATTTAAAAATGGGAGAAAAAAAAATGCAAGAAAATAGAATTCTAGAGGCCCCAGGCAGATCCAGAGTGAGCTCAAGTCATAATCTGGTTGTGTAAAGTATGTAAAATCATATGCAAAACAGGCAGAAGAGAACACAGATGACTGGAATCCCCCCCTCCCACCACCACCACCAGGTGCTTAATTCCTCTTTATGGACCCTTTTTTTAAAAAACACGTTCGTAGAAACAACTAAGAACATCTAAGAAAAACTATTTTGGGGTGGGTTAGGTGGCTAACGGTAGTTGTAAGTAGTGAAGAAAAGCCTCTCTTTTCTCTGAAATAGAGAATTGCCACAACTGCAGCACACATCCAAAATAATCTGTTTGGATATTTGCTGCCTCCTGTGTTCCTTGGCTCCATTTTGGTTGGGAAGGATACAGGAGAAAGATGACAAATGCATTAGTTTGGCATTTCTTTCCCCCTAACCAACCCAGAACTGGAAAGCAAAATCATTCTTAAGAGAAAAAATGTTCTAAGATTTCCAGTCTACTGGTTGATTCAGTCCTTTCAGCTTGAACATGTATCTTGCTTTATGTTCTTCTGTGAACTTTTTGCAAAGTTATTCAGGCAGATAATATGTTGTGGTAGTATATCTGGACTTGCTGTTTGGCATAATATTTTTATGTCCTGTCTTGGGGTGAATCGAGGTTGCTCATTTGGTTAAATAAATTCTAAGGTGAATTTTATTTGCTATGAGGTTGCCCAAGAATGGTTGCTGGGTGATAGAGTTACTGCTTTACTACATATCAGAGATGGGTTTCTTTGGTCTTGGATAGTTGGTATTTTTGAAGGAGTAGGGAAGCTTCTGTTACTGATGCTTGAACTATTGCAGTCAAACAAAGCACAAGCTGTCAAGCAACATAAATATGGCATGGTTCAGACTGAAATTCTTGGGTGATATGCTAGCGAGCTATTCAGCAAAAAGAGGACATTTCTACTCTCCATCATAGTGCTCATTTTTCTTTTCACTAGTTGCAGTGTTGTTTTTACTCCTTCTTGCACACAGATGTTCTTTTGCTTTGAGGTAATTATCAGACTATGTCAGTGGTTGCTGATACCTTTATTGCTTTCTTCTGCTCAAATGTCCCTAAAGAGTTTGCTATATTGGGAAAACAGCTGTTTCTCTGTGCCTGTTTGTATTTCATATAATTGCAATGCATGGCCAGCCTCACACTAAAGTTTCTTTACCAGAAGGGAGAGTTATGCAAAATCTAATTGTACATCCAAGGTTTGTGGAGCAAGACCATTGTACATACACTATATTTCTAAATCAAGGGCTTTAAAATCACTGGGAACAAGGTAAAGTGCATCTTCAAAGTTGTGGACTGTAACTTATTTTGTTTTAAATACAGCTGTTGTACTGTGATGCGCTAAGGCAATTAGATATCATTAAACACTTCACCCTTCTGCTCTATGATTTGAGGATGAAAATATTTTTCTGCAGAATAATTGCAGCCATTAAGTGCATTATATTTCAATTCTATTAAATGTTTAAACTAGAAATGCTTAGATACAGTATAGAACTATTATATTTGAAGAGAGTCTTGCGGAGGAAATTTTTTGGCACTTTTTTTTGAATTCTTCTGTTGTCATTTGCACACTTACATTAGAGGAAATAACAGAAGCCTTCTGCATCAGTGATAGATACGACCTGTTCAACTGGTTGGACACAAAGTGTTTGTTTCTACTGCAATGAAGCTGTCTGCGGATTTTACCTGTGCTGTCTCTGTTTATTAAGTATTTGATCAAGTTTTAGTATTTCTAAGGGGTTTACTTCTTAGAGGTGGTGGGGCTTGCTTTATTTTCCTGAGAGCTGGGTGTGTTAGTCCCTCTGAGGTTATAGGCAAAGCAATCTCACAGTTGCTGGACTTTCTTTTTTAAGAAGCATCAAAGGACAAGGATTTGATGATCATATCCAGGTGAATACCAGTCTTTGTGGCCCAACATGAAATTCAGAGGCCTTTACTTAGTAAAGACAGCAAAATATTACCCTATTTTTTATTTTTTTTCCTTACAAACTTTTAACAAGAAGGAATTTATTCCACACATATCTATCTAGTACTACATCACTCTAGTCCTATTTACTTAATTTTACCATGTGCTACACTATATCCAGGCTACTGCAATATAAACAACCCTTTCTATTTATATCTTAAGAGCACTTGAACTCCTCTTTGAAGAGGTGTGTCGTGACCACCCTAACAGTGCAAGAGCAGCGGGAAGGTCGCTTACTGCAGATGCTCCGAATGCTCTGCTGTGTTATAGTCAAGCTCTTCCACTGAAGAGTGTCTCTGATTGCTGAGTATGCCTAACCAGACAGAAAATCTGGACAGCCAAGCTCATTAATACTTACACTGTAAACAGACACATGCTCGTGAGAAGGCGTTAACAGGTGTGAATGCTTTTTTTGTTTTCTTTGTCACAACCCTGGTTCGTTTTCCATACACTGCCTACCCGTATTTCTATACAAAGGATCCCTGATACAGCAGGTTAATATTGAGAAACAGAGATCTGGGACAGAAGTTGAAGGTGGATATAATGATGATGACTTTTTTCTTGTTTATGTTAGTGGAGACACAGCAGAAGTAAAGGTGTTGACCTGTTTCCACTTAATGTATGTAAGCATACATGCATTGTCTGCAGGTTTCCAGTTTATTTTAATATATACATATATTATTTCTATATTGAGTTAGACTTTGAAATCATCTTTGGCAGAGACTGAAATCTATTAAATACTATTTTTAAGGAAGTTGTTGTTTTGAAGTAGGTATTTTTTTATTTTTAGGATAGGAAAAAAATTAAATATCCAAACTGACAAACCAATGCACTACAGAGGAAATTGAAATGCCAACTATTTAGATTACAGAACAAAATACTCCACTGGGATGAATTTACAATAATTTTCTTCCTACTAGTCAAGCTCCAGCATACTGAAAGTGGAGTCCATAATGCTGTTTAGTGTTTGATTGGAATATTAGGAAATTATGTTTATTCACCTACAATTTCTAAGTGAGCAAAAAGATTTCTTAAATTTTGAGCCCACCATTTATAAAGTCATAACTAATAGGAAATAACAGCAAAACTGACTTCAAGAAGGACACTCTAACAGGATATTATAGCTGTAGCCACGGCTGCCAGAATTCCTGTTGCAGCCATTGGATGTCCTTGTCACATTGTGTGCCTTTATAACCAGCAGCAGTAAGCATTACTGTAATACCACAGAAAGATGGGAAAACTTGTGTTAAAAAACCACAAGGTAGGGTAAGGAGGAAAGGAAATCCTTAAAATGAAGTCATTCAGGAGATACTTTCCAAGCTAAACAAAACAAATGTTTCTAGGTGTGTCTTATAAATATGTATGTAAATATGTATGCATAGGTTCATATATGTATGCAGCCAAAAAGAGGATGTTTCAGGAAGAGCAGCACAAGAGAGTAGAAGGAGAGTACATAGCACATTTGTTACTTTTGTGCTTTATAGTAGCTCAGCAACTACCCCAGAATCAGGAAGCATGGTTACTGGGTGTAACAGAGAGGATTTTGTTTCAGTTTAGGTTCCCTATGAGCACTTCAGCAACCTGAAGACATAGCTTTTCCAAAGACATTTACTTTTTAAAGAGCAGATGATCTATATAACCTTAGTTTTCAGAACATACGCAACCCAGCGTTTCACTGATGCATTAAGGTCACATCTGATAGCATCCTGTCTCTTGAAGAAATGATCAGAGGCCTGCGGTGCCTTCAGTGGTAGCTGAGAGCAGGTGATGTGCCCCCACAGCTCTCCCAGTCCTGATAAAAATAGAAAGACTTTAACTATTGTAGTCATTTTTAGTACTTTTAGCCCAGTATTGTTTCTTCCAGCAGTTGTTTTCAAATTTAAAATCTTTGCTATTGTGCAGCTGTTTAAGTGGATCAGAAGCTACTAAAGCATCTGAGGGATTTCTTACTTGAAAGAGACCAACAGAATGTGATATGTGATAAATTACTTTACAGTATCATGCACTCCTGAAAAATATAGGTTAAATAAAAGAAAAAATGTCAGGATGTTCTCTTTTCTTGTGTAAACAACACTGTTGCAGTTTAGGTCATCATATTTCAGAAGTAATCACTGATGCATTGTTAGCAGAAAGCCATCACAGTGACAGAAAATCAGATCAAAATGAATAGGAAACCAAGTCAAGTTTCTTAATTATGTGCAGGCAGCCTTGGCTTGAATACTTTAAGTACAGGAAGCCATGTTCATTAAATAGTGATGTGTGCACTGAAGGAATGAATCCTAAAATAACTGACATTTAGTTCTCTGTAAATTCCACATCTTGTAAGCGTATGGCTGAAAGCAAAGCAGAGGAGGAGTAAGGGTAAGAAAAGAGAGTTTGTTAGCTTTATAATACAAACTTGATATTAAAATTTACACTTTGCATGTAATTACAACATTAACTATAACTTCCAAAGGATTTTGGATGTTATACTTTTAAGTCTTTAATGTCATCTAAGCTCAGTGACAGCCATGGTTGCAGGATATCTGTATCAGCTCTCCTGCATGCAATCAATACTTGTTTGATCTTGATCAGATGGGTGGTCATGAGTGGGTTGTGTCAGTTTAACCAGAGGGACGATCTGGATTTAGGCCAGTACTGTTTTCTTGGTCACCTTGATGCTACTTGTGGGAGGACAAACAATACCAGTTGTGGTAAAAAGCTGAAGTATTGAGGGCATATGACCCAACATTACACCTGCTGGTGTAAACTCAACCTACCAGCATTTTTTAAAAAAATAAGATTGCCAAGAGCAAGGTTATACCATGTTTTGCGTCACTCTTATTGTTATAAATACATTCCTACCCAGGACAATGAAAAGCAATTGAGATATCCATAAGCAAAAAAGTAGAACACTGAGGAAAAATGATAAGAAAAAGGATCTCTTTTTTTTTTCCTAAAAAAAAAGGACAAAGATTAAAGGATAATGCTGCTTCTGCTCAACACTCGTAATCTTTGAAGTAACTTGGAGTACTTCAGAACTATTCAAAAATCTTCCCAAACTCCTCTGACTTAAGGGATCTCGCACGATGTTCAGAGTCTTACAGTCAAAGCTTTCTGCTTTGTTCCAGACAAGAACTTTGTGCCAGCTCTTCAGTTTCTCTCTTGTATCAGTTCTTATTCCTCTAATATGCAATTTAAATCTTTCAATCATGTGAGGTGTTCCACTCAAAAATATGTGCCCCAGATCTGGCCTTCAGCAGGGACATTCATATGTCACTATTATGATTTCTGTAAACCAGACAACTGTGTCAAAATTTATATCCTGGAATGAACCAACAGAAATGAATGGGGCTACTTGTGTGGAAAGGCAGTATTTTATGACTGCACTGTGCGGCTACACAGAAGTCAGTGGAATTTTTGCCATTTGCTTTAATGAGGCTTGGTTATATCCTTTGCCAGCTAGAATGCAGCGAACCACCATTGTTTCCATCCTCTTAAACTCAGTGTCTGACCAAAAAGTGAAAACAACTATTTTCTCATTTTTTAATTGGAAGTAATTTACCAAGAATTCATGTGCTGAGAAAGAATCCTTCATATTGTTACAATGATGCCTGGTGCACAACAGATTGGATTACACTTCTTTAACTAGCCTTATTATCAGTAATAGGAGGAATAACAAATAGTTGTTCGTTTTTACCCTGAAATTAAGTGTCCATTAAAGACAATCTCTGGTTAAAATGATGACATTCTGAAATGATAATATGATGAGGCAAGAGAATACTTTCATCTGAATCTCTGTGTCTTGTAAGATCTCTGTCAGCATACAATGAACACCCCAAACCTGAATACTCTTCTTGTTAGTGTCATCACATTCTGAAATCATGTTTCATTTCCTCACTATTATTCAAAATGTATGATATGTGGTTAGATGATAACTACCATCTAAGCTTTTTATCTCTCAGTAGATTTTAAAAGTTTTTACCTTCGTAACTCTGCAGTGCTTTCTATTGATCTTTATTTTGGGCCAATGAGCATCTCAGATTACTCATAATATCCTTGAGCCGTTTTAGCCTCCATTCGTCTCTCTCATTTTATCATTTACGCTATTTCCATCAGTGTCCAGCACTGCTGGATTTTTATAAAAAAGATAAAGTTGGCATCATTAAGCAAGGATGTAGTAAATTGCCCTACATCAATCTCTGTGGAGAAAGGCAAAATTTGAAAAATAACATGTACCATTAATACCTAAATTCAAGGTAAAAAAAAAAAATGGTTGGTTTTGATCTAATACAAAAGTAGGTATAGCAAAATCTCTTTAATTTGGATTTTGGACTCTTGAAATTATAACTGGTGTTAAATTATTGTATTAATATGACAGATCTATGTAACTAGGAAAAGAGTTAATAAATGGTTTTAAGACTCATCAGGATGAAAGGCAAACTGACCTCTGTTGAGGATTCTGTATTCAGTAAAACTGGGGAGCAGTGATGTTCAGAGGTTTAAAATATCTAGTGGAATCAGCTTTGAACTGATGAACTGTGAACCGTAGTGAATAACTGAACACTGGCTAATGGATACAGGGCCTTTAATGAGAATAAGTCTGCCACATAAATCTGTGAGTGGGTGTCCAAGAGCAAATGAGATGTTCCTCTTTCCTCAAGTCTGTTTGGTTTGACAAAAAGAAATGAACGGCGTTAAGGCAGAGCAGGTATCTGGCCAGGAGACTTAACAGACAGCTGCTGTTCCAACAGAGGAAATTCTCTGGGAAAATCCACACAAAGGAGTGGAGGGTCCTTCCCGTCTGCATAGCCTAGGGGGAAATATCTAGGTAAATATATTCGTTATAATTACAAGAGGCTCCTTATCAAACCCAGTACTAACAGACTTCAGCAAGCTTAAGCAACCAATCAGGAGTTTACTGCTTTCGACTATCTCTATATTGAATTATCCATATTTTCATGTGTACCAGCCCACTCACACTGTAGACGTGCTGTACAAACCAGGCAATCACTGGGAGAAGGAGCAGGCTGTGAAGATTTGCTCGGGACAGAGGAACTGTTGTGCCCGGAGCAGCAAGGACGGCCTGACCTAGCTTTCTTCCCGCTGCACTGCTTGGCCAGCTGGCCAGGAGCACAGGGAGCAACACTCCTGGAAGCGGTGAGGGGACCATGCTCAGGGCCCCAGCGTGTTACAGGAGAGGGCACAGCTATTCCAGGTGTCATGCTGTCATGCTATGAAGGTTCGATAGCAACGACTGAGACAGTAATATAATAATAATAAAAAAGATGTTTATTTCCTCACACAAGTTCTTGGATTAGTAACATCCATTAAAATAATGCGATTACTAATTTAGGAAGGATAACACAAAACCATCAGTTACTAATTTAGAAAGGATAACCTGAAACCGTCGATTACTGCGTTATTAATTGGAAGGACTGCTTATCCCTACTTGAAAGCTTTCTTGTTCACTCTCTTAGTGAGAGGGCTCTCAACGTCGAGGAGTTACCTTAACCCAGCGTCCCAGGAAAAGGGGAGGGGGGGGATACTCACGCTCCAGCCGGAGAGGATGGTCAGGTCACGTTCCCGTCCCTGCTCAAACTCTCCTAGCTCCCAAGTCTCTTTTTATACGGCTGGGGCTCTGGGCAAACACTGCTTTTGCTGACTTTTAGCAAGTTTCGCAATCGCAGGACTGTTTGTTTGTCTGCTTGGGAGGACCCTGCTAGCGAGGCAAGACCACAACACCTCCGTATTGCTTCTCCCCTCCCCGGGGGTCCGTGCGGATTCCAGGTGGCAGACCTCTTCAGTCTTGTTAATGCTGCCATTCCGCAGCCTTGCACATATCAGTCCTTGCGCATATCGGTTGGTAGACGACTTTAGTCCTGTTAAGTCCTCTGTTCAACAGCTTTGTGCAGGTCAGCTCTTGTGTTCTCAGTTCTTCTGCATATCAATTGACAAACTTCAGTCCTGTTAACTCTTCACTCGCCCGTCACCAGGTCAGAGGTAGGGATGCTATTAGAAGGAGGACTTTTAGCACATCTTTTCTTGTATTACCTGCATGCGCAGTTAACATACATTCTTGTTGAGTATCTGGGTGTTCAGGCTTAGCCAATATCATTCATTTTAGTGCAAAGTAAAGATGGGAGGAAAAGCACAAATGGGCATGGGGAGCTCATGGAAAACCATTGCCATAGAAAACCAATATCCAAGATTTATCTTTTGATTCGGTACTTGAGAGGAACCTATGGAGAGTAGGTGGGAAGGGCAGAAGAAGTTGACTCAAGAATCAGAAAGTTGTATTCTGGAAGCCTTTAGGCATTCACAGAAAATATTTTCCTGGTATTGACAGGAATCTTGAAAAGGATGTGAAGCATGCAGGTTGCAGCCTAAACCTTTGGATGAGTCTAGATGAGTGGTGATCTTTTGTGTTTGATGTGTAGTAGGCCCTGATCCTTTCTGGAGACTGGCAGCATGGAAATAGGGAGTTCACAGCCTCAGGGGAAATGGTAGTAAACATTAAGTAGTGGGAAGGAAGGATTCACTTTCTCCTTTGTGCAATGACATGATGTGCCTAAACTTAACACTGAGCTAATGAAAAAGCAAATTCTTTAGAAAAAGGGTAAATGCAAAAGAATAAGCAATGCATTTTGTCCATTCATGGTTGTTATAATAGCCTCACACAGACTTTCCGACAGCAGCTCAGACATCCTACCCACACCAGTGAGTCACATGAGATCAAAACGAAATAACAAATGAGAATGAAAGACAGAGTAGCACAGCAGCTCAACCTGACAGAAGTGCAACGTTTGGAGAAATAACGGGCTCGAGCTGTCCAGTGACTGAGGCTGTCTGCTGGCAGTCAGCTGTACCCTTCAGTGCCGTTTGGGCTTTTGGTAACAAGTTTCCATGGTGATTCACTGGCAGGTAGTCCACGGAGGGAAATGTGAGATATCTCACACCCCAGATCCTGGAACCAGGTGGTATTCTCCAGTGATAAACATTGCTTCAGTATTAGAATAATGGTACAAGAAATTGGCAGCTATAAAAGCTTCTGTCAGATTTAAAAGCATTGAAAAATGCCAATTTTAGGAGCAAGAGTTCTTATGAGCTTTCAAGCCATATGGAGCATCAACATGTTTTCCATCATCTGCCTGCCAGATTAAAGAGAAATAGTAGGTTTATAAGGTACAGTCATTCAGCAAAGTTCATAGGGGCTGTGTGCAAATGAAGAGAGAGGTCTTGAAAGTCCTTAGCATACCCACAAGGAAAAATTTTAACAGGCCTCATGCTTTAAATTTAAAAAAAAGGGGGGGTAGATAACTTTGAAAGTTGAGAATGTCATGTCCTAAGTTTTCTTGTTATGCCTTGTGTGGTAATGTTCACCAACTCTGGCCAAGTGTTTAAGTGCTTTTCGGTTAACTTGGTTTCCTATGGAAAGGAAGCATCTGGGATCGCACTGTGTGTGTTTAATTGGGTGCATGCATGCATTGTGTGAGGGCCTGTCTTTGGCTTGGTAACTTGTGAAATTTCATTCCAATTTGACAGGGGGTAGATGCCTCAAAGGTGTTACATTTCCACCTGCTTCATGAAAATATGTGATTGTGGGGGGGAAGAGGGGTTTGTTCATAGCCACGTGGAAGAAAAAGCCACAAGACAGAGGATCCATAAAATATCATCTAGGAACATCAAGACAGCTGCAAATTGCAGCTCAAGCAAGAGTCTTGTATTTTTAATATTTTGCTAAGTAACTACAGCTGTATTTGTCTTGATTTGTACATATTTATTTACATACCAGCTGAGCATTAGTTAACTGCCTTTAATTGAGAGCTTATACAGAGTTGAGTCAATAACTGATGTAGAGTAGACTCCTGGACTAGATTCCAACAGAGAATGCATACTAGATGTGTTGTATCAGTCATATAAGAAAAAACTATGCATAAATCACCCAGGGAATCAGTGAAATAATTGTCACTGATCAGCCTCCATGAGAAAATTTTGAGCATGGCATTAAAAATTTCAGATGAATTAAGACTTTAAAGATTTTCTTTCCTTTTTTCTTTTATGTTGTTGGTACAAAATAGCAACGTGGGTTTTTTTCATCATTTTTCTTCTTATTAATGTAATAATAAGATCCCAATCTTAGCTGTACAGATCTGGGATAATTGCAGTGAAAATAATTTGGCTATTCCATTTTTTTTTATTGACAACTATTTCCTTTCTATTCCCATTATAGTTTTAACATTTCATATTTGGTTCTTCACAGAGAGTCTCTTTCGGAAAACAGGTCTGTAAGTAGTAGCTCCACATGTTTATGGCAATGAAAACTCTTTACTACAATTTTAACCGTTTTTTTAGTTTTTGTTTTAGCCAGCTGCTGGCTTTACTGTGTCCTTAAAAGATACCAAAGTGTCTTACCACTCTTTTGTATCGCTCTTTTGACATTTTTTCAGCTGAATTAGTTCTCTGTCCTGCTTCACAACGCAGCCACAGAAGCAACTGTTGCTTCACAACAGATGGGAGGAAAACATGTCCAGGAGCCCAGGTTCCTTAAAAGGCAAAGTGGTGAAATCCAGATAACCAGAGGCAACTGAGAGTAGGCTCCTCCGGCTGTGCTTCTGTGCAGAGTCCTTCAGCAGCAGCGAGCCCCCAGCTTTCCTGCACTTACTCCCTTTATTGCGCTACCGCACACACTGTGCTGGTTGTGCAGCCCACGTGGTGGGCCAGATCAGACAACTAATCCCTCTGAAAAATAGCACGGAGGGGGGGAGTTGCTTTTCAGCTGGACCATCCCTGAGCTATCCAGCTGGATAAACTGTTGTGTCTGCACGATGGACAGGGAGGAGCAAGGGCAGGGAAGAGAGGACGGATAGGAAGGAAGGGAACCAAAGCCAGTACATCTTTAGACGTAAAAATCTGTTCTTGATTGTTCTATGATAGGTCAAGTTTGTGTGGAAGTTGCAGCTGTGTTTAGATTATAGTGGAGAAAACAATCTAGACTAATAATTTAATGAGAAGGCAATATATCTCTTGGATAAGGTTTTCTACCCCACAGTAAAATTACAAGCATAAAGTGCCCTTCTATCTAGCTGACATCTGTAACGTATATGTATATAATGTATTTTGTGTTTTAATGTGTTTTAGTAGGCAGTAAGTGTCTGGAGGACTGTATAAAATATGAGTAAAGAGAACCTGTTGAAATATTACTTCTGTACACAGCTAATGTTGTTACAAATGATTTCATGGTCTGGCTCTCGTCAGCAAAGAGTGAGTGAACCATGAAAACTAGAACCACTCCCTTTACATATGATTTTACCTATCACTTTTGAGTCTGGAAAAGTAATATAAGGAAATTTGCACTGAGGTTGTCTGTATTTGAAGAAGGTGGCTCACATCCTATGTTGCTGCCAGAAATTAAGGTCTTAACTTTCTAAATACAAACTACAGGAGTCATTAAGTTTGGCATGCTCATCTGTGAGAAGAAAAGCAGGGGATCTTGGCCTTTACAATTAAATTGCACATCCCAAGTGTGGGATGTACCAGATGGCTATGTTTGCCTACACCAACCCATGTGTTGTGTCACCCTCTAAGCGCTAAAGGATAGTGTCAAGTGCTGAGCACCCAAGAGTGTGTTGACTATAATAGGAACTAAATGCAGTGAACTTCCAGCATGACCCAAGCGCTGAGAGCTCATGCTTATGTTCATGGTCACATATTTGGCAAGATACTACAGGCTTTGATATTCCAGTAATACAGACTTCTGAAGCAAAGTGACTAAGCTTTGGAGGTACCTTGGAAATCTGTCTACGCTTACTTTGCACTGAGCTTGAAATTCAGGATGAGTAGCAGGAGCTGCCCGCAGGCTGGAGTGGGGCCGTGACACGGTGAGCTGCGGAGCAGGCTCAGCTGGCTGTGGGAACTGCACTGCCGCTTCCGCCCTGCGCCGAACCCTCTCTTTTTTCAGAATAGCAGCTTGTATTTTAAGCTGCATCTATTCACAGCTTGATTGACTCTGCAGTTTCCAAGTAGTTGTGCTGACGTAAATGAGAGAAATGTGGTGGTGGGCATATGCCAGTGGGTGGGAAAGAGGTAGGAAACACTTAAGCTGCCCTGGGCATTAAGACACCACCTGCAGAGGCACGGCCAGGTCACCCAGTTCTGTTGTCCTCGGGGGTATGAAGAAAAGCACAGGAATATTCATACCTAATTAACATTTAAGGTACCTGTTAAGAGAACAAAGCAAAGCAAAAGCCTGTGGCAAAATGCCCATCACTGCAAGCATCTCAGCACCCTGCCGGCTCAGGGACAGCATCTGGGACACCTGAACACAGATGCGGGTGCTATGGTAACTGCAGGGAGCAGTGCCTGATGATCTGCCTGTGCAGGTATCCGTAGAAATATCATGCATGTGTTTGGTTGGTAGCCCTCTTATTCAGTCTTAACTGAATGACTACGAACCTTTTATTTACAATGATGTATTGAAAGTCTATAATCCCCAAGTCCCTCCCTTTGTCCCCTTGCTGTGCTCTCACATTCCCAGGCAGTGCTGCTCTCCTTTTCTGTCATTACTTTATATATATAAGTATAATTTATATGACACATCAACTGCATTAAATTACACTGGTTGATAATAGAACTGACATTAGAAAGACTTTTTGCTGAGAAATCATACAAAGAGGAGTCACGGTGTTTTAAGCTAAGGATTTAATGACACTTTGATGATGATGAAAGTTATTATTCAGAGAAGAAAGTGTTTCAAAGTGAAGTTTGTGGAAATTAAAACACTAGGTGGTACAGCAATCTGATTTAATTTGTAATCTTTTCAACACAGTGAAGGAGTGAACATTGTATTTCAAATTCAGTAGCAGTAATCTAATGTGCTATGATGTTGGCTAATAGTTTCTCAGATATTCCATATTCACCAAAGCTTTTGTCTTTACATCTTCTGTATAGATGAATTTGCATTTTAATGAAAATGTTTAAGTGAGTGATATTAAAGCCTGGAACAGGGAATATAATTTTCATATCCTCTCAAATATGATTTTAAAATACTGTATTTCAGCCATTGAATAACACTAAAGACACAGTCAATTTATGTTTATTATTTTCCAGTTCATTTAATAGTTGTTCTATTTTAATTAAGAACTTTAAATCTAAAATGTTTTACTAATGCAGTATGTTAAACATACAGCTAAAGTACATTTTCAGTGTCTGTGTGTGGCCCCAGCAGAGTGCTGTTAAGACCCCCATTCTCATCTTCTGTCATTCAGGGAATCTCAAACTAGGATCTCCAGAACCTTTACCGGAGGTGCCCAGAGACCTGGCAAGCTGGCCTCATCATTTTTACGCTCTCTCTTTCCATCTTAAAACCTTTTATTCCACACAGCTTTTCTGTGAAGGACTTTCTTTTTTCTATCAGTGTGGCAGAGACCCCCAGTGTTCCAGTGAAGGCTTCTGTCTGAAAGATAGGGGATGCAAATCACTCTCCTATTAATCATTCAAATAATGAAGGAAACCAGTGGCATCTAGAGCAACTCGCCTGTGAAATTTTTATTCCCTCTAGGAAACAGGCTTTGCTCCACAGCTTGTGCTTCTAGCAGACACGATTTAGCTTCCATTTCCAGGACATATTGTTAATGTTTCTTATCTTGACTAGTCTGTTCATGCCATCATAATAGTGTCAATAAGGATTATCTTTCCCCTTCTCTTTGATTGTAAAATACTGCTTTTGCCAAGCTTCCAGTATGTCAATGTTTAACTTTTTCAAAGATACATTTTATCATGCAAACTGTGTTTCTTTTGCCTGATGTACAATTTTTATTTGATTCAAAGTAATTTAAACAAAACACTTATGTGGACTTCAAATTATCCTAGGGACTCATAATGTGCTGACCTAAGTTCTTATACTATTTGTGTCACCAAACAGAAAGTTAGTGTTAATAAAAAGATGGTAACAGGAAGTTTTGGGGTGATCTGTAGAATAAATTTTTGAAACGGATATCTTCTCAGACTCGGTATGATCATGTATCCTTATATCAGCATTTTGCATGCACAATTATAATGAATAAAACATTTCCTTCAAGATATCTAGTATTCCGAAAGATCTGATATTTCAAGCAAGATTTGTTCTTTATTGAGTCTTCCATTGCTTCTCTAAGAATCCCTGTATAACTTTTAATCTTAGTTTTAAATTATGTAGCATGTATTTTGTTAATAAAAAATGTATTTCAGATGCAAAAATGTACTTTTAAGGGATGAAACTTATTTTTGTGGTGGGAATTCCTTACTTTGTAGTATAATATCTGTGAAAACAGTTTGGGCTAACTAAATTCACTTCGTATTGGAATATATTTGCTTTATATTTTCAGGGAAACATGGATCAGAGCTGTCATTGTGTTGTGTGTCCTATGAATTAGCCTAAAGCAGTTCAACTGCTACTTTCTCAGTCTAAACCTCAAAAGGAAACTAATCTTAGAATTAGTGGGATTAGGAGCAGCAAGTAAAATTTTCTTGTAGAGAACTTAACTCCCTTTACTCTAAATAATAGTCTACAAAGCATAAAGCACAAGTGTCCAGATCTGAGATATTACAAGTATCAAGCTAATGGAGGTATTGTCCACAGGTTATTTGGGCTTATCTTGTCATCAGCCAAATAAGATTCAGCCATCCTAAAATATTCTTGACTGATTCTCTGAAAAAAAGGACATTAAAAAATTCTCTAGAGTTATTGCCATTGTAATGAAGATAGTCCATGAATCTGAAAACTTTCACTGTCAGTCCTGACCTCTTCCCCTTCCCCCTCCACCCCCACTCCCCAAATCCCCAGACCAAAATGCACTACTTCTTTCCGGCACTGTTTCTAGTGCCCATTACTTTTTATGTGTCATTTTGTGTGTCATAGCAAACAGTTATATCAACCAACATCACACGGCTACAGAGCGTAATTTAAACATGTGATTTCTATTTCCCCCAAAACAAGCCATTGCCAGTCTAGTGAAACTGCCCTCTTAGCTGCTGGGTAGCAGGAGGCTATGGAGGAAAGTGCTAAATTAACCAATGTATTATAGATGCATAAATATCATAATAAAATTATGATGATAATTTCCCACCTCTATACCAGAATGACAGAGAGGAGAAGTCATTGATCTCGGAGGAGCTCTGGTTTGCTCGACAATCTTGACCATCCTACTCTGCTATTCAGGGACTGCTTTCTGTTTCTCCATATGCAGGGAGATCTATAGGTTGAAAGCATAATTTAAGGGTTAAGAATTATTCTATCTCCACAGTTGCACTTCCTGGTAATTTCCTCAAGGGTAATTTCCTCAGCAATCAGCGGGCTTTGGACAATCAGGCTGCAAGGAGTTATTTGCTCCCCTCTCTAATGCTGCGTCTGGGTTTATACAAACCTGTCTTGACATTGTGTCCCTCTGGCTGCGTGCATGGTGAAGTACACTCTGCAGTTTAGACTTCGGATGTCTCAGCAGTGTATAGGAAAAGTTTGGCTATACATGAATACTTCTTTTAGAAGAGGTTAGAGAGAGAAAATGTGTTGAGGGATGGAATATATTCTGTCAATTGGTCATAAGACCAGATAATATTTAAGAAAGAGGTACGAGGAAAAAGAAAACATGATTTTTCCTTTCTGTCCCCTCTCACATTGATCTTTAGATTGTTACCTCGAGTGAGTTGTGTCTAAACTTACAGTTGGGAAAAAGTGAGGAAAGTTGCATGTTAAAATAAACAGTTTTAGTTTTTGTTCTATAATATGTTCAGGTTATAGCAAATTAGGAATAATATCTAGTTAAGATAGAAAAAAGGATATGAATCAGTTGACAAAAACTTTCAAATTGAAGACAAAGCTTTTACACTTTTTGATAGTATTTATAATTCTCTTTCCGTGTGTGTCATAACAAGTATAGGTGTTCATGACATTAAAAAGTGACAAATCAGTGGATCAGTCATTTTTGTCTTTCCTGTGAAAGGTTAGAAATGTTGTATGAATCTGTTTTACTGCAGGGGGACATATTAAGAAAGAAAAACGCTGAAGAAATAAGAACAGAGAGGAAAAATTAAAATTAAATTAAATTAAAAAACCCCTGTAATCTTGGTACATATGTGAAGGAGATACTACAAAAATATTTGCAGTTGTGGGTTTTTTGTCTTTTTGTCCATATTATGCACTTTCTCCTTTTTTAACTCTGCTTTGCCTTGTAATAGTTTATATTAGAAAGATTCTGTATAGCATGTAGCTTGAAAAGCTAAGGAACTTATGGCTGAGAGTTCATTTATATAATCAGAAAAATATTTGTGTTATCAACAACAGATACAGAGCCAAAGCAGAAGCTATTTCAAACACCCTTTTTGCTGAACTTAATCAACTTTTTTCATTCAACTCTGCTGTTCTAGCCAAGCACTTAAGAGGGCAGCAAAGAAGCTCCTAGAAACAAAAAATACTTTTATTAGAGAAGAAATATAAACCAATATCCGTGTTCAGTAGAAAGATTCAAATTATAAGTGACTCAGAAATAATGATTGCGAAGCTAATAGAACATTCCTGAAAATGTGTTTTTCTGCAGGAAGAGTCACCTCCTTGCTGCACTTTTATATGACCACTAATAGGATTGTTGGAATACAGTCAGATAACAGTGGTTGCGTTGTAGTCACGCTCAATGAAAAATAACATGGCTTACTGAGTCACTGAAGACTTGCTGAATAATATGTATAAATGCTACTGAGAACAGCAACCTGAACTCCAGGCTGCCCCTCGCTGGGAAGCCTGTCGGGCTCTTTTGGGCACCATGCTCTCTGCCATGGTGGCACTTGCTGCCTTAACTCTGGGTCGGCATCAGCAGCAGCATGAGGAGTGGTCTGTCCGTCTGCCCTTACCCTTGTCATTTGGGGAACTCTTGTGGTAAAGGAGCTGCAAGCTGTCAGCTGAAAAGGGTCTACAGTGTCTTTCCTTCCTGGATCACTGCTTGAGCCACTCAGGTGTGAGGCAAAACGAAGCTGTCTTCTTTGCTTCTGCATCGCTCTGGTTTTTAAACAGATACTATAGCTTTAGGATGGTTGCGCAGTAAAATGGCCCCGGCTTAATGCTAAGGAGGCAAAGGGAAAGAGATCAGGGAGGAAGAGATACTGACCAAAAAGTGGTTATCGGAAAAGTCTGGATCGCTGCTTTTGCTTTTCCAGTCACAAATTCCAGTTTCTCGTGCGCACAATAAAACAGCATGGGAATTGGAAAATCTGAGCTCACAGCTGGGGAGCAAAAAGCAGATTTAAGGAGAGGAAGTGTGCAGGATTTACGTTTTCTGGAATATGTTTTGCATCTCCTCAAAAAATGCATATACCGTAAATGAGACCTTGAATGCGAGAAGCGTCACACATCTATTATACCAGCGCACCCCATGGGAAATAATAGCTTCTAGTTTTACTGGCTGAAAAACCCTCTTTGCTGGCTGTTGGGCTTGGTTTTCTTATTTTGAGGTTTTTTTAAATCATCTTCCAACAAAAAGCAAAGTTATCCATAACCTGAAATTTATGAGGAAAATGATAAATAAGCCCATATAGGTTGTATTAAAATTAGGGAATAAAATGATTATATTTTTATTTGGTTAAATTACCAAGCAAAAAAAATTGTTTGACATTAATTTGAATCCATTTTTTGTGTTCCTGCTGTAATAGTACTGTTTGTCATATGAAAATGTGCTATAATACTCCTAAATAAGTAATATGTCAAGGAAACAGTGTTTCAGCGTTCAATAAATATGATTAAATGGCATTCTACCTCCTATATTGTGCCAACTGCCACATATTTGCTAATTGAGGAAGATAAGGTGGTTTCTTAACTTTGGGCCAGACGGCGTTTAGATCCTGAAGGAACACAGAGGAGAAGAAGAAAGTGATACAGCTGAAAGAGTTGGAGCTGGGCTGCTAGAATGGAAATATATACTCTTACCTGAACATGATAATAGTGTTTATATTTGTGATACCTATATTATATGATACCTAAACTGAAGGAGATGTTTATAGATCCACCACCTCTTCGACATACTTGCAAGCAGAGGGTCTGGCAGCTTTACATGACCCGCATGCTTTGTGCTGATGCAGTGCAGCTTTTTAAGGGGATTCAGATGGACATCCTACAGTTATGAACCTATGAAATTGTTAGTGAAATAAATAAAAAGTAGGCTACTGTTTAGATACCAGGTGTGTTAATGAAAGGTAATTATGTTGACGGAAAACAAGTAAAAGCTTCATCCAGCAGACATGTACATTTTTTCCATCACTCTCAGTAACAAATGCCTTTTAACACAGTGGAAAATTACTAGGCAGGTCTGAAATAACTAAGCAATTACTGCAGGCTTTGTTTAAAATTCCTCCAGAGGATGCCACAAAGAAAATGATTGCCATTATTTCAACAGTGAATGTAATACCACAGTTTCACATGAAAAATAAGCTCACATCTAACTATCAGTTAACAGCTTTTGATACCTTGAAGTTGTTTCAGCATTATATGTTGATTATATGTTGATTCAGACAGACCCGTCTGTCTGAATCTACCTGAACAAAAATGGGAAGAAAGACAAGTTCTAAACCAACTGCATTTTAAATGAGAGTATTGCAGCAGAAGTAGGTTCTTGTTTATTAATTGAGAGACCAGACTCCTTATTGACATTGCATAAAAATCTGTCTTATTGGAAGGTGCATTTTTCCCCCTGCATGTGAGCTAGCAGAAATATTATCACTGAAAGCAATATTTAAGGATCTAAAAAAGGAAGAAGTACACTATGTGTCTGGATTTGTTTTTTGGGTTTTGTAGCACGTTTTGGGACTCAGTACTGGGACAGAAAATAAAGTTTTCAAAGCTCCTGCAGAGGATGCCCACCCTCAGCCTACCAAAGGGTTTCAGCTTCAAAAAATTTCAGCTGTGAAGTAGAGATAACTGAGGACAGGTGTGGTTTCTGTGCTACTTAGCAGATGTTTTAATATACAGAGCTAACAAGCACTGGAGATGGTGGGCACTAGCACTGTTGTTGGTGGCACTCTGCTGTCTGTGTAGGTTTCTCCTTTCTTTCTGGTGAAATTTCCTGGCATACAGCCTCAGCAAGCAGCCTACGATTCTAACTGACAGGAGGAAGACTGCCAAAACTCCCAGTTAAATCAATATGCCCATTGTTTCTTTGATTAAATCATCCCCTGTGTTCACTAGGGTAGGAATTACATGTTGTTGTGATAGTTCCTCTCAAAATAATGCATATCTCACTTAAACTTTTAAAGGGATGATTTCCACTTTCAGCAACCACCCATATATCTAATTTGCTTGAACACCCTACTGTGATTTACTGCACACCCCTCTGTGTTCCCAGCTATTCAGTTGCTGGCTTAGTTATTAAGAGCAGTAACTATGAAAGCCAGTGGTGTTAGTGATAGAATAACAAACAACTTCTAAATTACAGAATAGAGATACAGCTGTGACACACTGTAAACAGCAACTCACAACAACTCCCTATCAAAATTTGGCTTGCCCTGTGTTTGCTATCTGAATTGAACAATGTCCTTAGGACTGAGAAGGAATTCTGACTTGTCAGAATTCTAAATGTCTAAAGTCTAGATGTCTAAAATCACTACAGCTTTATTGTGACAGGGAAAGCTGCACTTGATGTCTGTGTCAGCAAGTTAACTAACAGTAAGACCTAGATCCATAAAAGCATTGGTATGCAAGCAAATCTGGGTCTTACTGTGTGCATGGAACAATTATCAGGAAACCGTTGTAAAGGTCATTTAAAGCTTTTGTGTGGATACGTGATTCTGTAGAGAGAAACAAGTCAGAGTTAGTCCCATATAGCCTACTATCAGTGCCGCAAATCACATTAATAAAACCTTCACATGTTAACTTTTCAACCAAACAAATGGGGCTTTGGATCTCTTCACAAGAGAGGAGATCACAATAGAAGAACAAATGAGGGAAGGAGATTACAAGTATATTGTACTCTCTAAATGTTTCCGATCATCATCTCAGATAATCATTTCCAACCATATGTATATCTAAGCTTTCATCTGTCAGAGAAAAGGAAAGCTAGGTTTTCTGGTTATTTAATCAGGCTTGCAGCACTTAATGCTAAAAAAGTAGCATGTATATACTATCATATTTTCAAAGCCTGCAAATCTTTTCTTGGCTTGTTTAATTGTATGAGTGCCATGATTCTGACAGGATCTGGGCAAGAGGTTTCTGGCGAGAACTTTCAAAGGTTTTACATCTGGAAACAGATGTACATTCTTCTGTCTTTTCATAAGTCCATACACCATTTCAGTCATCTGGCAAGTGAAATCATTAAAAGCTCTGTACTATCTCCTGAAAACATCTACTGAATGGGAAAGAACTGTCTCCTGCAAGGCCTTCTGCCCAAAGGGCTCTTGGTTATATATATATATATATATATACACTCTTATATATATCTTACTGGGTAGCTTCCAACAAGAGATGTGGTTACTAACAAGGAGAAGAAAGATTTCTGTGATTTGCAGAAGCACGGCAATGGGAATGTAATTTAAACCTTTATTTTGTGTATTCTCTGTTCTGTTACCAAATGTGAAGGAACACTGAACTCATATCAATGTTAAACAAATATGCTTTAAACAAAAAAATTTTGGAAGACGCATACAACAAGCTGATTTAATCCTCTTTGTAACTCTTTTGATATCAGTATATTTTAGCTTGAGAAGGTCTTGCATGTTTAAACCTATTTTTTTGGCTCTTCATTGAAAAATCATTCCTGGGATTTGGAAGAAAATCTATTCTGAGAAATGTTATTTGCAAACTATTATAGCTTAAACATGGTTAATTTGCCTGGTTCTATTCTCTCAATTTGCTTTATTTCAGACTCACAGAGATCTCTTCACCTGCTTTTTGGTGTTTAAATTATGGTTAACTATGAAGGAGACCAAAACAGACAAAATAATTGCCTCTTGTTCCTTTGTCTCACTGTGTCATGCTGTGCTATAAACATATTTAATCTGGACAGAACCAAAGAGGTAAAATCTAATTTAGTAGCAATCAATCAAAGATAAGAAGCCTGCAAGTTCTGCAGTTCTGCAATAGGCTGTGGTTCTCAGATCTAGCAAAGGAGAAAAAAAGCGGTATGGTTAACACTGGGAGTCTTTAGGAACCCCGGACTGGAAGGAACCACCAGAGTCATCAAGGTTCTCCCTTTGTGGGCACCAAAACATATAATTCTTTTCATAAAAATACTTAGATCTTTCTTAAAAGCCACAAAGTCTTTTTATTCTGACAACACCCATTGGATAGCTGCTCTAGTCTGACAATCAGGAACCTTCCAATTTCCAGTCAAAACTTATTCATGGGCAGTTTAACCACTGATGGTTCCTTCAGTTTAAGTAGCTTTTCTTTCCTCCTGGTATTCATCCTTTTTATTTAGCTATCACCAGTCTTCTTCGTGTATTGTTTTGCCATAACAAACAAGCCAACTTTTCCTGACCTCTCACAAAGGTGAGGTCTGCAATGTCCATCTCTTCTTAATAGAGAGCAGGATTTTAAGGAAGAGTAAAGTCCTCTTCTTTTACCAATTCTGGCCCATTTTAAATTATTTTTATTGGCCAGAGATGTGTACTGGTTTTCATATGATAAACTGTTAGCTTCTCATTCCATGGTGTTTATACTTCTTGCCTAGGAATTACTATCCTTGCATATTCTATAATCACATATTTCAAACATTTCTTCCTTCACTATTTTTTGCAGAAGTGTTACTTTTACAGATTTTCACTAATGGGAAGTATGCCGTCATATTTCCTGAACCCTTTAATCTTCAGAAATATCAGTGGAAACAAATTTAGAATGTTCTGAGAATCATTGTATAGTATTAATTAACTGATCATAGCCAAAAATGTAAAAAGGCCGTGTAGCTCCGACCACTTTAGTATCCTCAGCTAAGAATCCTATGCAAGTAAAATAAAAGATTTGTCCCAGACAAAATATCATGCACTGACAGGAAGAGCATGCTTTTCTTACTGTGGTTCTCATACTGCCTACCGTTAATTTACTCTGTATATTTTGATTTCAGTAATTCATTTAGAATACTGATTTTTATATTGTGCCTGTGTATGTTTCAGTCTTGCACAGGCTACAGATCACACAGGTTTGGGAATGTCCCTCCAGAGATTTAACTTTGCATAGACATCAACCTTAAAATTAAACTGTCAAGCAAAAAATACCTCACCTGCATTGCTAATTCATTAATAAACTTTCTAGGTTTCAGTCAAAACTGAAACAAGAGATGCTAAGTACTCAAGAGATAATCAGGATTAATTCATCCACACAAAGTTAATAAATTCTAGTACAGCTTCTGACATTAATTAATTTGAGCAAGTCAGAAAACAAAGATAAATTGATCAGGTCTGCAAGAGTACAGCAGTGTCTTAGCTGTGTCAGGTGTTAGCTGGACACATTTTCTAGACTCTAGAGAAAAGTATCTCTTGCATGGCAGTGATCTAAGGAATGGCTCTTCAAATCTGTGTAATACCACAGCAAACATCATAAGCAGTTTGTTTTTGTTATTAAATGTAAATTAGGAAGAATAGTGACTGTGTCATTATTTCTCCTATTCTGATTTTTCCTTGGTCTCTGCTGTATAGCGACAAGGTTTCTCACATTGTTCTTGGTCTGAATTTCTTGCTTTAAAACAATTTGCTACCTTGTAGGAGGAGAGTGAAACAGCTTTTGACTGAGATCAGCGCTTTAGAGAAAAGAAAATCATGGCTAAAATTCTGAGATATCCTGAAAGAAGAACTGCTATAGATGTTTTATGGATGAAGTTAGCTGAAAGACACATGGCAGAGAGGTTGAAAGTAGTGCTTTAACACTTTGATTGCCAATGGCCTTTTTGTTGTTTGTTCCATACACTGATGTTCAGTTTAATATAGTAAAAATAAAATTATCTCTCTCTAGCTAAGAGGAGTCCAAATTAAAGCCCCAGAGCAGTGCTGAAGGAGGAAAAAAAAAGAGCATATTTTGCAGAATACCATCAACTATCTTCTTGTAACAAAATTGCTTAGACTAGAGCATGTCAAGTAATTTTTATTAAACTAATACACCTTTTAACTGCCCAGTTTCCAAGATATTTGATGTGGCCTAGGAGGGAGGAAAGCAAAGAGCACTAGTAACTGAAGAAGGATCAGGGATGAAACAAAGGCAGAACTGATATAAGGACTGAAGAAGAAAAGTATTTTGAAGCAGAGAGAGATTTGTTATCACAACTTTTCTTGAAAGACCTCTTTCCTGCTCCCAGAGTGGCAGCCAGAGACTTCTTTCTTGTTTGAACTGACTTCAGTGTTGAGGGAGGAGAGCTAAGGCTCCACTTCACTTGTGCTATGTGAAGAAGAAAGTTTATGATTACTTTTTTGAAAAAGAAGACCTTCTTGAAGCAGGAAACTTTGTCTCTGCCATGTTTGTTTCTAAAGGAACTGTTAAGTAAGTAATAGAAAGAGAATGGAGTATCAGTCTTTCTTTACCCAGCACAGCAGCAGACACACAGATGTGAAGAGGCAGAGCACGAGCTGAAGGGCTCTCTCCTTCCTTCACTTCAGACAGTAACAGAGAACAGCAGGAGATGCAACCTTAATCATTTTTTCTGTCAGAGACAGTGGTAACTACATCCTTGGAGAAAGTGGAGAGGAAGCAGGGCATTTGATTCCTAAGATTGTTCAGCTCTTTGATCTAAGAGTGAGAAAAGAATCAGATTTTCCCTCAGGTCCTTGCATCTCTAAATGCTTGGGACTAACAAGTGTGCCAGCAAGCACGCCGAGCCTCCAGCACTAGCAGTGAGGGTGACTGAGCTTTTGTGCTCAAGAAGTACAGAGGCTGAACAGAAATACCTCGGAGGGAGGTGATTTCTTTGGCATAGGGTTATGATCACCTTCTGCATGGATTCTAGAATTTCAGCTGATCCAGGGATGGCTCTGTTTCATGACTCTGTTAACTAGTCAAAAAATCCTTTGATTTTAAACCAGATTGGCTGTTGGTTTGCATAAGTATATTCAGTGAGAGTTAGTATAACTCAAAACTACTGCAGATGCCACTGCTAGTCACTGTTGTCAAAGGCATGCTGGAGTTGTATATATATTTTTTTTTTCTAGCCAGAATCAGTGCAAGGAAACAGAAGTGATGTATTGACTTAAGCTCCTGTCTCCAGTTCTTTGCTCAACAGTTTAACACCTGTATAATGTCTGGCTTTCAGAAGCAAGAGAACATTTCTGCATCTTCCAGGTAGTAGTTTCTTATGCTTTCTCTGGAAAAGTGTATTCACTATGCCTTTTTTTGCATAATGTGTCTATGGACAAGTAAACTAAAAAACAAAATGGTAATAGTTTCTGGACTTTCCCAATACAACCTCCAGTGTCCATCTTTGATCACATCAAGGTTATAAATGTGGAACACCATTCTGAGGGCTTGTTTGTTGCTGAGCCTCCAGAAAACACATTTTTTCTTCACTGGCCTCCAAAAGAGAAAAATTCTACTGTATTGCCCTCCAATGGCTTCTCATTGAATTTGGGGCTAGGAGGCTTATAAAATGGCACAACTGAATCTGAACTCTGAATTTGTCACTCACAGTTTGACTTGAAGTCAAAATAATACTTTTTTCTTCATAGTGAAACAATGTGAAATAAGGTCATTAACATTTAGGAAAATGAATTATTTTTTTCTTCTGTCATTGATTATTGGCCAGCCCCAGTGTTTTAACCTACTCTAAAAATTTCCGCTAAAAAAAGAAGAAATGTTTCTAACCACAAATTTCTAACCACAGTGCAGAGAACCATGAACTCATGGTTCAACAGCTAGGTTTCCTCTATTACTAATATTTATCTACTTAAGTAGGTAGTGTGGGTGAAATTTGTTTCATAGAGAAGGTCTTGAAGATATAGGAGAAAATTTGAGTGGCTCTAAGTTTCCGTGTTGAGATAGTCCAGATTACAATAAGCAGTGTCCTGGGTGGCTTATGGGCTTATTGTCACATTGCTGGTACATGTTTTTCCTCGATTTCTTAGAATTTACTTTAAGAGCCTAACTTGTCATTTTCTCTTCCATGTGTCTGTAAGAGAAGAAGCAATGTGCGACCATCCCAACGTCCTTCCCTGCAGACACCCACATTGCTGCCAAAAATACCATCATGTTCTCTCCTCAGCAAGGGAAAATAGGGGTGCTGACAGCAGAGAGCTCTAGGAGTCTGGTCAAAGTAATCGCAGCCTAAAAAGCCTGAGAAAATGATGTGCCCACCTTCTACCATACGTAGGAAACAACAGCAATTGGCATATGCAGATTTGTTTGGTTTTGCTGGATGCGAACTAGAACAAAGGCCACAGCAATTTAGGTTGCCTAGCCAAATTCCCAGGACACAATACATGGTGCTGCTTGCATGATTAGGGAAGAGATGAAATTTGTAGAGAAAATACCAATGTACTTACAAAGAAATGCTGTACTTGGCACTGAAGAGCTGAGGAATCCAGGAAAAAAAGACGTTTTTGAATGCTGGGCCCATTAGTTACTATTTCCTCTTTTCTTTTTTTTTAATGAGGTATAGGAGATAGTAATATTAAAGGTTATATCTTGTGGTGAGACAAAATAAATGAATCCTTGAAGCACTTTAAGAAGCATGCTCCAAAGGGACTAGGTTATTATTAAAGAGCAGTAGCTAACATTATTCACCAATGGACTGTCCTTCCATTTGCATATTTGAAATATGGCAACAGTGCTGTTCACTAAATTCAGGGTTATGAGTGAGAGAACATCCATCCCCTCATAGGTCTCATTCCCTGAAAAAAATCTAGTAATAACTTCTTAATCCCCAATAACCTTGTCAAGTAGCTTGTGTCATATACAAGAATGCAGAACCTTAGTTTTGAGAAGTCCTTGAAAAGTGGATTGGGATCACTGCTTTTCAGAGACTTATCGAAATAAAACTTATCAGAATATTTAAATATCACCTGAATTTGACATTATTAGTGTGCCTCTCTACCAGTCTTCAAGATTTCACACTCTGCATGTCCCAAAATATATAGCTCAAAATAGCCTCTCTACATCAATTAATAATGAGCCATGTTAACTGGAGTTAAATCATTTTTTATTACCACTTTGTGAGTGCTTTTTCAGCCTTTGGCTAACTAAAAAATAATCTCACAAATGTTCAGTAAGAAAGAGATATTTTGTTGTTATGTAAAAAATAAACAGCTTTTCTGGCAGTATTTCTGAAAAGTAGTGTTTTTAATGATCTTCTAACTCTGTGACTTAGATCAAGATCGGCACATTAATTAGCTACTTTTAGGAAATGGCGACTAATAATTCAGTTGCAAGTAGATCCTTCGATCAGCATATTTTTACAAGAAATTTTATTCATTTTCATATTTATATTTCAGCAAAAGACACAATGTAAAAATCAGTTTATGTGTGAAATGAACAACAAACAGAAGTCCCTTGCTGTGACTGATTGCTTTAGTTATAGTATTGCTTGAGGTGTAATCAGGAATATTTGTCTTTCTGACATAGCAACAATGATGTGGGATACAGTATGCTAATATGCCTATCTTTGTTTATAAAGTATTATTAGTCTTTTATTTCTTTCAATCTCTTTAATTAGTGACAGTTATTTAAAGTCATCCATCTTTGCTCACATTTATGCAAATATTCCAAATTATTAATGATAGCATCAATAGAGTCATGTTTATCCATTTTTATCAAGGAGATATTTTTCTAAGGGCCACATTTTACTATGCTTGTTCACATGGAGTAGAAAAGTATTTTGTTAATAACTCTAGCTGTTTTGAAGAACAAAGCATTACTACCTGTGACTAGATGGGTAGGTAGATAAGTTAGGGAATTTAATTTATACATGTGTGCTGTAGCAATTATACAAAAATAAACTTTCTCATCATATTGTACATCATATAATTTTCACAGAGTACTGTGGAGTGGCACACAAAACACAGTGCTCGCAGAAGGGCCAGCATGCAGCTAAGCAGTTATAAATTAAAACCAAAACCAAAACTTTTATGTTTAAACAGGAATATCAGAGTAAACACTAAAAATGTATTGTAAATATAAAACAAATATATTTTCTAAGAGTTGCCTAGTAATTTTCTTTCAGTTGTGTCTATGTGCGATAGTGATCCGTGGTGGCTTGGGAAGTAGGCGCCCTTCCCTTCCCTTCCCTTCCCTTCCCTTCCCTTCCCTTCCCTTCCCTTCCCTTCCCTTCCCTTCCCTTCCCTTCCCTTCCCTTCCCTTCCCTTCCCTTCCCTTCCCTTCCCTTCCCTTCCCTTCCCTTCCCTTCCCTTCCCAAGAAGGGACCTGCGTGGAGGGGAGGAGAAAGCAGAGAGACCTGAACTGGTCAGGATGGCTCTATTCCCTCTTTCCTTCCCTGTGACTAGCAGGACAGTCTCTGTTTTCCTCATTCCTCCTTTTTTTTGCTTTTTTCTCTTTCTGGCTTTGACAGTGGCAATGAGAGTGGCTGATTAACATTTCCATAAAGGAAGAAGCTGTGCGAAGCATTCATGCAGTGAAATTCAACATACTCTGCCAAAGGGTGACAGGGTACATTTTTTTCTGCTTCATGACATAGCATGTCCCAGGAGAAGACCCCTTATGCCTGTCTGGATTCTGTAGTTTCCCCAATCGAGGTGATTCTCTGATGTATAAACCTGGTGTCGATGTCTTAGAGGTATGGTGAAAGCGCCTCTGTCCTCGTTTGTCCTACCTAAAGAACAGCTTGTTTCTGTCACCATGCAGCTGTGCCAGCTTAATACTCAGAGCCTGAGTGGCTTGGCAAGACCAAAAAAATGTAAACTTTTTAATATACTTTGAAAATTTTACATGCTGGTGCTATAGCAATATCTAGAAGGACCAAGGAAAAAGTGATTTGACATAATGTTACTCATTCATAAACTAATAGAATGTTGCATTTAAAAGGATCGGTACAATTTTAACCAGCTTTGTAACAAAGCTGATTTTATGAAATCAGTCGTCTAGTTTTTAAAGGATATTTTCTAATTTGTTTTGTGGAATTGTTTTGGTATCTTTAAACCCTTAACCTTTTGGGGTCTTTAAGCTCATAACCCTGGTTCATTAGTAAGTGTATGCAACAACCTCTTGATTAAGGTAGCTGGAAGTGACCCATTCCTATGAAATGTCTTTAGTACAAGTCTAACTCCAGTGCTTCCCAGTAGCATGGAAGCAAAAAGAAATATTTTCTTAAACGCTAAAGTGAGCCTGCTCATAGTTAAAGAAGACTGATCTTCTCTAGAAGAAGAATGGAATAGTGACGTTGATGAAGTGACATTTCTAAAGTTTTCTTTTGTACTTCAGAAATAATCAGTTCCACAGAGTTTCATCTATCCTTTTAAAAAAAATCTGTAATTTGAAAACTATATTATACCTCAATCATCAATATTTTTTCTTATTGCCTTCAGACAAGGTATATACAGAGAAGGATATGTTAAAAACAAGAGCTTTATTCAGCTTTGGAGGCAAACACAAGGCATTAAAATAGGAAAGAATTCACCTCTTTATATGGAAAAGCTCTCTGCTGTGACATAAACAGGCAGATTAGCAAGTACAATAGAGCAACTGAGATAATATTACTGTTCTGTTTTTCAGAACGTATTCTCTCTGTCAGTAAAATCATCTGAAAAGCTACAGTTTGCTATCCTAGGTGTAATATGAACTGTTATGGATATATACAAAGGTTTCAGCCCTGAAAGCAAATTGACTTAATCTAATAAAACCCTTTAAAGTTAGTGTGATTTTCCACTAGTTTTGGGACTGATGAAAAGTTTCTAAGAACTTAGTCTCGTCTCTTAGTCTCTGTCTTCTCCAAAGACATTTTGGTCTACATTTTTAAAATTATATAAAGTTCATGGGAGTAAACTGTGATTCAAACACATTAACTGATCAGTATCAGTAACCTGTAAAATATTGAGCTAATTCTGTGTTTAGAAATGATGAAGTTGTGTGAGAGAAGCAGAATTATGCATGGTCCTGACATTGAGCTATTACATTACTTTTTTAAGGCATCATCTTCATTACGCATTATGGGCACGTTAGGGGGAAGGTTTGGGGTCGTCGTTCCCTGTCACAGCATGACTTCCTCTGTTGGTTTAGATCTGACCACCCGAGGAAAAATTATCTTGTATGTTTTTCCTTCCAGAAAATGTCGGAGGACGCCAGAGTGGGAGGCGGGCCCGGAGTAACGACGGAGTCTCAATATGAGTATGATCATTCTCCCTTTATTAGAGCTTACACAAAGTATATATAGACAAGCAATAAGCATGCGCTAGCAATAGCTACATGATTGGCTACAGTTTCTGTCCACGCGCATAAAGCGGATATATGATTGGTGCAAGGTTGCTGTCCACGCTCCGTCGACATTTATGGAACCTAGTTCCGTCTAGACTTGTTTACCAGTTTTGTGAATACCTTCTTTTGTAGTGCTCAAGGCCGCTGCAAGGAGCGCTTGCCTTGGCCTAGATTCCTTCCCTTACCATGAAGACGGGATTGCTCATCCCAATCAGATCATGCCCTCTCTCGCTTAACCATTCCTCCACAATTCCCCCTTCTTGTTTATGAGCAATCCAGGCGTGGTGCACTACTTTTAGCAAAGCGTTCTTCAGGCAGCTTAATACTACACAGAAGCACAAACCTACAATTATAAGGATTAGTAGAATGCGCAGGCCTTCAGTAAGCAACCCTATTAGCCACTGCGGTAGATTGCCAAATAGGTTAGTTAACCATTCGGCTAATAGCCCATGGTTCTGACGGATTTTACTTGTGTGCTCCTTCAACCATTGCAATTGTTTGTGAATGGATTCACTATGATCAGACAAATTCATGCAGCACATGCCTTCAAAATCCTCACAACCATGACCTTGAGCTAATAACAAAAAATCAATTGCAGCCCTATTTTGCAGAAGAGCATGTCGCAGGCTATTTTGGTCCTCTAGTAGGCTCTCTATTACTTCAGTGGTGGCGTTAGCTTGCTTCTCTGCCCAACAAGCCAATCGTCCTATTTGGTTTAAGGCGTTACCTGCCGCTGCCCCAGGTACGAAGAAGGATAAAAATACTCTTTCAGTAGCACTGCGTAGGGTAACCTTATCATCACACTTTGGTGAGAGCCCTATGGCCGCCCGCCTTCTGCGGATGGTGGCCCTGCGCCGTTAGCTTGCTCCACCAATTTTTATTGGGCGCTAGTAGTGTCAATTTGCCAAGATAACACGGACCACCTATTACGTTTCTCGGAATTCCTTGCCAGGCCCTGTCTCCACATATCAAGAAGACATCTGGCGGCAGGGCCTTTGAGGTACCATTGTTCCAGATTCCCTTTTCCCCTGACGCAGCCCCGAAGGCAGAAGTCTTGTTTTCGGAGTCTCTGGTATCGTTGACGCCGCAGAAACCGTCGTCCGACGAGTGGTTGTAAATCTCTCTGTCTGGAGAAAGGTCCGTCCATTCCCCCTGTCCCGAGGAATCGCTAAAAGGCATACCGCTCATTACAGGCTTCCCGAAATAAAGGCACGTTTGAGTCCAATTTCCCAAAGCATTCCCAATTTTCATTGACCCTAACAGGTTTAATTCCTGTGGGTCCCATGGCAGTGTTTTATGCAAGCCTGTAATGAGTGTGATACTGCAGTTAGCGGTTGACGGACTGTTGCTGCAGCTGCCCGTGCTGTACTCCTGAAAACTGGTTACAGTATAGCCGGGGACCCCTATTAGGCAGGTTCTAAAAGGTTGAGTAGCGGAAGCTAGGGACAAACAGAAGGCCTGTTGCCCTGTCTTATTTGCCCAGGTAACCCACATATTTTGTCTGGGTTCAATCTTATGAAGAGTCATTACCAGCGGGAACAGTATCCCCAGAATCAGGATATCCATCTTCTTGTCCACTAGATGGATCATGGTGAGACAAGACAGGCTTCACGTTCTTGCTGGGTACCCACACTGGACCACGATCTGTGGAGACACACATATAACCTTGACCATTAAAGACGACAGGGGCGGGCCCAATCCATATTCCGGAGACTGGGTCCCAATACATTACTTTAAACTGTGGTAACGTTGTTGTATTATTAAACTTAAGATTTTGGTGGTGAATTATCACCGGGGGTTCCTCACGGTCGCCCATGAGACAGAGATAATTCAGGGTAAAGAGCGCACGGTGCAGCCTCTGCTGTGCGTCCGTCTCCTCACCTTTTTGTTTTCTGAGATAGTCTTTTAATACTAGATGGGTACGTTCTATGAGCCCTTGCCCAGTCGGTGAGTGTGGAATCCCTGTAACATGATCAACCCCCCATCGAGATAGAAACATCCTAAGCTTTTGACTGACATAGGCAGGTCCATTATCCGTTTTTATGCGCTCAGGCACGCCCAATATGGCAAAGCAGGCCAACAGGTGCTTACACACCTGTTGTGCCTTTTCTCCGGGTAATGCAGTTGCCCATATCATTTTTGAAAAGGTATCAATGGTTACATGCACATACTTTAATCGGCCGAACTCGGGGACATGTGTGACATCCATCTGCCATAATTCTAGAGCTTTTAACCCTTTTGGATTTACTCCAAGCCCAATACCCGGGCTGTGGTTCCCACATCTTGGGCAAGCCTGTACAATACCTCGGGCCTCACTCTCTGTCAGGCCAAATTGCCTTTTTAAGCCCTTGGCATTGTGATGAAACATGTCGTGACTTTGCCTAGCCTGCTGAAACTTGTCCATAGGGGGTAGATGACGCACTGAGCTAACCAGGCTGTCAGCAAGCTGATTGCCTCGGCCTAGCCCCACATCTAGCTGGTGACTACGAATGTGGATAACACAACAAGCTGCTGTTCGTTGGCCAAGCACAGACCGCAATGCAATAAACAGACTTCCCAATCTCGGGTTCGCTGTCTCCCATATTAAAGCGTCCTCCAATCGTGGCGCTATCCCTGCTACATACATTGAGTCAGTCACTACGTTTAGAGGGGTATTTTACCAATTAGTTAGAGCCCAAACTACTGCAGTCAGTTCCAGGGTCTGAAGAGAATCCGGGGGCTGTCCTTCCATAATATGTTGCTTCCATTGGTTACTTTCCCTCCATACGCATGCTGCATGTCGCAAGCGCTTGCCTGCGTCCGTGTAGACAGTGACACCGTCTGGAAGTGGTTTCTCACTTACTTTGGATTTTTCTAGCCACTGATTTCGCTTTAATACTTGCCACAGCTTTCCCTGTGGCTGGCACGAATGTACCTTACCACCGAAGCCTAACAGAGCATTTTGTATGGCCACAGCGTTTTGGAGCCACCATTCTAGGTCAGCCATACTGACGGGTATGCTAATATTGTCCGGCTCCTGGCCACTGATCTCTATGATTCTTGATCGTCCCTTGCGTATCAAGTCACCAACTGCTTCGGTTCAGGTCTGGACACTCGTTTTTGGTTGTACACTCAAAAATACCCATTCCAAGATGTTAAATACATCTCTGTGATTTTTGCTTTTGTCAGTGGCATCAACCAGAACAGGAGAAAGAGATTCCCCGTCGCTGTGTTGCCACTGGCAGATGACTGCATATGGCGAATCTTTCCCATTGCATATGATTAAGGATATGGGCAGACTTAGGAGACGGCGCGAGGACCACGATAGATGTAGTTTGTCCGTAATGCGCTGCAATACCGCATGGTGTTCAGGTGTCAGGGTAATCTTGTTAGCAGGATTTGTGCCTCGCAGCAAAGCTGTCAAGGGTGCAATATCAGTGTTAGCGATACCAACACAATGCCGCACCCATTGAATATCTCCAAGTAAGGTTTGAACGTCATGCAGGGTGCACAACTGAGTTGCGAGCTCCGTTTTCTGGGGTCGGATTTTTGACTCTGCAATGGACCATCCAAGATACTTCCACGGAGCCGTGCGCTGGATCTTTTCCGGTGCAATGACAAGTCCCTTTGTCGATAGAATGTCACTTAATTGTGTTAATGACTCATCCGTAAAAGACTTTTCCTTGCAGCAAAGAATGTCATCCATATAGTGATAGATTATGGTGTCTGACCATTGGTTTCGGAGTGGCTGCAATGCCCAGGCAACATAAAGTTGGCACAATGTCGGTGAGTTTTTCATTCCTTGTGGCAAAACAACCCACTCATAACGCTCTGCAGGCGCAGCCTTGTTTATTGCTGGCACAGAAAAGGCGAAACGCTGTGTATCTTGAGGATGTAAAGGAATGGTAAAAAAGCAGTCCTTCAAGTCAACTATCAGTATGTGCCACCCGTCTGGTAGCATACTGGGTGATGGCATGCCGGGTTGCAACGCTCCCATAGGCTGCATTTGTGCATTGACTTTGCGGAGGTCATGCAGGAGTTGCCACTTTCCATTCTTCTTTGGGATGACAAAAATGGGTGTATTCCATGGACTAACAGAAGGCTTGATGTGTCCGGAGGCAAGCTGTTCGGTGACCAGTTGCCTGGTGATTTGCAGTCGCTCTTTAGTCGTGGGCCACTGGTCAACCCACACGGGTTCATCGGTATTCCAAGTCAGTGGCGGGTTGGGTGACTGCTCCCCAGTGCCCAGGACTAAAAAGGCTTTGTAGTTAACACTGCTCCAATTTGGCTCAGAACATCTCGGCCAATTAAGGCCTCTAATGTTCCAGGTAGAGGTAATACATATATCTTAAGTCTGGCTTGTTGGCCCTCTGGAAATTGCAGATGGACAGGCCGTTTGCTAACCTGAGGGAGAGACTGTCCTCCAACGCCCGCAATGGATGATGTTGGCAGCTCCACTGGCCAGCTTACAGGCCACACGGCTCGGCTAATAATCGTGACGTCGGCTCCCGTGTCCAGCATTGCGTCAACTCGCCGTGATGTGCCCTGCTGGGAGATGACAACACTCATTGTAGGATGTCGGTCCATTTTCGTGGTAAAGCAGACGGCAGGACCAGTAGACCTGAAGCCACGGTCACCTCGATAGGGATGGAGTTGCGGCGGATGGTCCAATGAGGTGCCAAGGGCGACTATTTGCGCGATCTTACTGCCTTTAGGAATGAAAACAGGCGGGTAAACAGTATAGACCATGATGTAAATGCGACCTGTATAGTCAGCATCGATTACTCCCGGCAACACAATAAGTCCTTAAATACCAGCAGAGGACCACCCTAGCAGCAATCCTCCAACGGAACTATCTTGATGGAAGAGAGGCCCTATTGCGTTGCTGGGGACTTTCTGAACCGTGGAGTCAACGAGCATGACATCTACTGTGGTTTCCACGTCTACTCCCAAGCTCCCTCGGGTTGCAGGCTGGTGTCGCTGAAGAAAACCTACGTCTGGCTTCGGGGGTTCACTTGTGTCTGCGCGCGGCCTCCTCCCGCGCTCTGTTTCCAGTTTCCCGTACAGGCTTTTGCGGCATGTGTGTTTTTTTGGCAGTGGTCACACCAGACGGCAGAGCAACAGGCGGATTTTACATGGCCGGACTCACCACAGCGGTAGCACTTTCCTCGGAACTGCCCACCGGGAGGACGCTTTGAAGGTACTTTGTTCTGCGGCTTATCCCTTCGAACTACAGCAGCCACCGCCCCTCGGACTGCAGCAGCAACCGTAGTTCCTTGCCTCTGAGCTTCAGCTCTCTCCACTCTCAGCAGCATCTCTTCCACTCCAGCCCCTTTTGGCAGGCTGGCCAACAGTTGTTTAGTTAGTTTGTTGGCATTGTCGAAAGCCAACACCTTGAACATTTGATTTTTGCTCTCCTCAGACAAATCAGGGTGATGCATGATTGCTTCCCACAGTCGATCCACGAAGTTGCTGTATTTCTCTGTCGCCCCCTGAAGCAGTTTGCCGAAAGACGGGCTGCTCCCTCCTGGCAGCCCGAGGAATGCGTCCATTGCTAAGCGCGCAGACAGTTGCAGTAGGTCTGCTGGTAAACCTGACTGAACCGTATAACTCGAATACTGTCCGTCGCCTGTTAGCATATCAGGGGTCATTCCCCTCAGCGGGTCATTAGCCCCTTGTCGGTGCGTCGCTGCCTCAGCGCACTGCTGCTGCCAAGAGGCGACCCATAGGAGGTACTGTGTGGGAGTAAGCAGGAGTCTCATCAGATTTTTACAGTCATATGGACACATGAGATCAGCCAAAAAAATCCAGTTAAGTGTTTGTCGAGTGGCTTCCGACTTGACCCCATACGTAGAGACGGTGTTACGGGCCTGTTATAAAATCTTCCAATCATGCGGTTCCCATTTTCCCTGTCCGTGTTGGTATAATATCGGTAATGCCAGCGGGGCAGAACCGCCCTTTTCCCCGGTGGCTTGCCACTGACCTTCCACTATGGCTTCTTTAATAATATCACCCCAGCAAGACTCCCTTGGAAGTCCAGCGGAGGGGTTCATTAAGCAGGGAGATATCCCTTTCTCTTTCTCTTGCGCCTGTAGCTCCACTTTTTTCAGGCGTTCCGATAGCTCCCGTAGCACTCTTACGGTTTCCCCTGGTGACGGCGGTGCTCTCCTCTCGTCCGGTGCTCTATTTCCCGAAGGCTCGCAGGGCGAAAGCAGTGGGGGGTACTCTGATGGAGTCTGGCGTGAGCGGGTGGTCTCGTTGAAGGAGGGTAGAGGCGGCCGCTGAGGTGGCGTAGACAGCGGCAATGGTGGGTACAGGGGATTGTTGCTAGGCAGCGGCGGGGGGGAGCACTAGGAGAGGGTCGGCCCTCCTTTCCGCCCGAGTCTATGAGGTCAGCAAGGGGCGCGGCCACCGCCCCCTCCCGAACCTCCTCCGGGTGCACTTCCGCATTTGCCCCAGAGCTTGGACCAACCGGCTCTGGGGAATCTTCCACCTTCTGGGATACAGCGGGCAAAGGTGCCGGCGGCGTTTCCCCCTCAGAGTCCTCCCGCACCCTTTGCAGTACCTCCTCAACAGACCGGCATACCGGCACCGTTGGCCCTTTAATGGGGAGTGGTCCGCCAAAAAACCGCGACATCAAGCCTGACTTACTCGGGGGAGGGGGTCCGGTAACGGAGGCTCCGGGGCTCAGCATTTTCGCAGCCGCGGACGCTACCTCCCTCTCTGCCTTCATAGCGGTTAAAGTCTCCAACACAGTATTCCAAAGTAGGTGAATGGCTTTTATCTCCTTCTCCTCCTTCTCGCTTCCCCCGATCGTCTTCTGCCACATTGTTCCCCCAAAGTCTCGCCACTCAGACACCGAAAACAACAGGTGGGTGTCAGAAAAGTGACCCCAACGCCATCCCAACTTGATCAAATCATGTACCTGCTTCGCCGGGGCTTCTATCCCTCTCTTAGAGAGGATTCCGACGAGCAGCGTGGCCGCAGCCTCAGTTTCCATGGCTGCACCTGAGAGGTGGGGAGCGACCCCACAGACCGGCGTCTGCCCCGCTACCGTTTAGGCCAGCACCTTCTCTCAGCCGAAGTTTCCCACTCCCCTCCTCTAGCTGCTTACCACAGGCTTGGAGATCTTAGTGGAGCTAAACCATCCTCTGCTACCAGATGTCAGAGGACGCCGGAGTGGGAGGCGGGCCTGGAGTAACGATGGAGTCTCAATATGAGTATGATCATTCTCCCTTTATTAGAGCTTACACAAAGTATATATAGACAAGCAATAAGCATGCGCTAGCAATAGCTACATGATTGGCTACAGTTTCTGTCCACGCGCATAAAGCGGATATATGATTGGTGCAAGGTTGCTGTCCACGCTCCGTCGACATTTATGGAACCTAGTTCCGTCTAGACTTGTTTACCAGTTTTGTGAATACCTTCTTTTGTAGTGCTCAAGGCCGCTGCAAGGAGCGCTTGCCTTGGCCTACATTCCTTCCCCTACCCTGAAGACGGGATTGCTCATCCCAATCAGATCATGCCCTCTCTCGCTTAACCATTCCTCCACAAGAAAAGAATCTCTCTTCCCAAATTTGTCTGTGTCTATTTTGCCTTTTTCTGCTGGAATGCAGACACAGTAGAGGACTGCTGGTACAACGTAGCAATTCCTGTTAGTTTTGGGGGTATATTCATTGGGCATCATGTATCAATAAAGCTGTCTCCTGGAGAAATGCATTATTAAGGGTTCTGTGTTTGCAGTGTTCATATATTGTATTTAAATATATTTAGCATGCTTTCGCATTAATAATACAGAAGAGACTTTGATATAGATGAGGCGATATATAAGTGCCTATGGCCTGATAGTGACTCACCAGAAGTACTGGCCATTTGGAACAATTCCTTTGATAGCTACAAACATATTTGGTCGTATTTGGCAAAGATTTTGTTTGCCTTTAGTTAGGAACAGGTTGCTGCTGAGAAAAGCAAAGGGCAGTTTGACCGAAACCTCCAATCCGTCTTTACTGAAGGTCAGTACCTTGGTAATGTTGTTTTAATCTAAGCTCCAGCTTACGTTTGGGATAGAAATGGCCCTTTTAGTGACTGGTATTAGCCCTCTGTGAACATGTATTATTTATCATTTCATTGGTAGCAGCTGAGGATGCTTTAAAAATAGATGTGTGAAATGATGGACAGTTCATGATTTGTTGGCATGGAATCAAGATGTGACAGAGGGGACTGTCTGAGCCAATTGCATCCTCCTGGCCGAGGTTACCATGGAAGCTTTAACTCTTTATACTGCCTTTGCCTCTCTTCGTCACATAACTTGTGCAGTACACTTTAATTGTTATGGATGAAGTGGATTTCATAGTGTAAAATCTACCTGCCCACATTAACTGAAGCTGTTGAACATGATTTAGGCAGCTATGTATATTCCGTAACTTCTAATATGAGAGTACAGGTACATCTGCCAAGGTCTTCAAGGCAAAAAAAAAAAAAAAAAAAAAAAGGCATAGATATGCAAAGCTGAAATGTAAATCAATGCTAATTTGTGTAAATTTAAATATATTTACATAGTTTTGATGAGAACTTAAGGAAAAGATCCACAGCAAGTAAAGAAAAAGGAGGGAAAAAGTAAAGACAGAGTAAATAAGGAATAGCGAAATCTCTCATTCAAATCTCTTCACCCTCTGTGGACCCAAACATTCCCTTTCTCACCCACATTTCTGTTTAACCAGTCCCCATAGTATCTTTTTCTCTCTGTACTTGTTTCTTTTTCTGTCATTTCGGTATAATTTTCACCCTTAGCTAAACACAATATTTAATTTAAATACCTCCTTGTTTAATTCAGCTATGCCACAAGTCCTCCCACAGGCTGCTCTTCACGTTCCTCTGCACATGAACATTGTGTTCTATCATTTTATTGCAATTTCTCTTCACAGAGAATGGGGCGGTGGGAGAAGAGTGGCTTTTAAGACTCCCTTAAAGTACTGCATTTGAATATTCTTTCCTACCTGTTGATACCCAAAAAAGAAGGTAGTGATAAGAACCTTTTTCCGTCCTACTTTCTTAACCAAGTAACAGAGAAGTCTGAAAAGAGCTACAGTGTAAAGCTCATCAGCTGTTTGCAAGCATGTCTTCTTTCCAGTTCTTTTGCTCCTTCAGCCTCAGGTTAAAGACAGAAACAATTTTATATACTAGCAAGTAGCTAAATGACAGTATTCTAAGGGTTTAATTTCTGGTTTTTCCTTCTTTTCTTAATACCTAAGCCCCATATGAATATTCCTTTTCCCTTTTCTTCTGCTGACCACAACCCAAATAACAGGGGTGAAACTTCCAGTCAGATTCCCTTAGTCCTCTCTGACAGCACAATGAGAAATCCATCACAGTCTGCCTCTGAGGCTTGTAATTTTTTTCTGCCATATTTCAGGCTCTTGTCTAGCATGCAATCTCTAGGGGTTTTCAAATAATTCAATAGGGGGAAAAATACAATTTACTTAATTTTTCACAATCTTCAGTCTCAGAAATGTCTGCTCCACTTTTATTTGGACTTAAGAAAGCATATGTTTTCTTCGTGAAGCAGAAAGCATGCATAGAAAATCTAAATGTTTTATATTTGGAGTGATTATAACTGCACATCATGGAAAGTGGTGTCATAATTTTAACCAAAGTGTGACTACCACATCCAACTAGAATGGTCTTGTCTTTCTCTGAGTTATATGCATTGTTGCAAGGTCTATTTCTTCCATGACTTAAGGGGTTTGTCTCTGCCTGAATATAATTTTACAAACCTCAGACTACCTTGAGATGAAAGCATAATTTGTTTGGAGCCCCCAGACTTCCAGAGTACTATGGATAATCTGGAAGTTTAGTGAGAATGGAAAAAGAGGAATTTAGCAATTTGTTGGAACAGTCTAAACATCTGGCAGCCCACTTAAAGAAGTAGCTGCAGTCAAGCTGACATCTGGATAAATGGCCACCAAACACGCGCAGCTCAGTTTTTAGGCAGTGAGTCCTCACTAGGCCCCAAGTGATTGGGCTGTGAGCTGTTCTGTAAAAAAATCCAAAGTCATCTCTTCACTGTGGAAATTACTGCACCTGTGCAGATCAACAGAGCAGCTCATGCACAGCTGGTATGGCATGTCCCAACTCATTAATCTCACTGTATATGTGGTCATGGGTCAGTCTGAGGAGTGGCAAAATCCAGGTTTTTTATTGGTTGTAGGTACTGTCTTGGTCTATATTACGTGTCTGCCAGAAGGTGTTTCAATAGCATGTGCAATTCAAAATAAAACTCATTATAGCCATGTATTGTGTACTGTGTCATAACATGAATTGAAAAGCTTTCCTTTCCCCTTTTATTCTTCTTTATCCTTTTCATTTGGCATGTAAGGGTTCAAGTGAGGGTGAAGAGCTCATACTCAGAATGAGAAGCACTCAGGGAAAAATTGTGTTAAGCAAGTAAAATATTAGACTGTTTGCATAGTTAATACTATGCTAGAGAACACAGCAGGTAGAAATAAATGGACAGTCATCAATCTGTATAGACAATTTATTGACACATTTGATTTTAAGGAGTTTGTGAACTTCAGTAGCTGATAAGCCATTATGATTCAGACTCTACCTTCAAGATGAAAAATTTTGAACAGTCTTGGAGACTCTTAAGCTTAATCCCTTAGTCATCTGTTATTTTATAAAATAGGGTCAGCTTCTGCCTTTTCCAAATTACAATTTTTTTCCCAGCAAGGCTGTACTCTACCTTCTCTTTTCTAATCTTTCATAGTAGACTAAGAACACTCTGAAAGCAATTATAGGAACTGCAGTAACACAATTAGAGTGTTGTCTTAGATATCTTTAAGCTTTAATATAGTAGACTGAATACCAGGATGGACAACAGGATATACAGGTTGTATTCTTGGCTCCGTAACTGTTACAAAAGGCAGCTCATTACATGTTAGTGTTATTTCCCTTTCTAAAGGTGAGAAACAAATACTCCTGCAAAATATTTTTGAGAAATACTTAGGGATTTTGGGGTAGGTGTCAAGTGCTATGCATATAGAAATGAAGCAATTTCCAAAATACATTAAGAATGTGAAGTTGAATATTAAAATTGAAATTTTCCTTGAATACTATCCAAGTCATAGACAAGAATATTTATCCAGAAAAGTTTTATTTGTCCATTTTTCTCTCAAGGTAAGATACCAGATCTCATTATCTCTTTCAATAAACCACATTAACAATGTGGTCTATTGCTTTTCACAGTGTTATTATTGCTGTTATCCTGATCAGATAAAGTGAGATTAACTACACTCACAGGACTTTGATAAGGATGTAGTAAGATGCACAAATTAGGTCTTTTCTCAAATTTAAAATAAGGGAGCAATGAAAAGAAATAAAATTGGAGAGCCCTGACTCATTTCTCTTAAAATCTGATGTGCGTGTCTGTTCATGTACCTTCTATTTTTGAAAATGTAAAGGCAATCTAAGGTGCTCCATTAGCTTGTGTTAAAGCAAGCCGAAATGTAAAGCTGAATTCTCTTTGTGAATGTCCTTTATTTGGTATTATCTGTCCCATTAAAATAGCCTGGTCTAAACAGGGTGCTAGCTTTCAATTAAAGTTTGGAGTTTTTTAAATATTTGAATTAAACTTTAATAAGCTGGAGTTTTTATTTGTTTACAGTTATTTAAAACACGAGGTGCATATTTTCAGTGTGAATAAATTACAAAGGCCTAAATCTGTGTTAATTGCTTATGTGTTCCTGCAAAAAAAGGAATCATGGCAAGCAGGCTTTCCAGGCTAGCAGCTGGGAATGGTACTCTTCCTCCCCTCGATGACCAGTTTGGGCCCAGGTCACCATCCAAGGATGGCAGTATCTGCCCGTATGGGCAGAGAGCTCTGACAGGCGGCATTTTACTTGTGAATGATTGCACTGGCTGCAAGGCAATGGAGAATTATGTAGAAGGGACTTTGCTGTAGATGCATGAGCCGCAGCTGTGGTAGCCAGCGGTACTCCCCACGGTGGGAGAGGAATCCCATCCCCAGAGCACCGCGCTGAAGTCGTCCTGCAGATTTCCCCGTGCTGCAACAGGTCAGGCTTGTGGTGCCTGCTTGCGTATAGCTGTGCTCTCTTTGGTGCATGCTGCGTTAGCCGTGACACGGTAACTCCTTCTCTTCATGGCTGGGAGACAAGGGTTAAAGTCATAGTCATCCCCTGCATAAGTGAGGAATGCACGCTGAGACTTATGTGGCAGCTGTAACAAGACTAATCTGTCCCGCACCCTCAAATTCCAGCAATACAAGCGTGCTCCTCAGGGAGAAGTTCCTTATGACCATGTGCTTCCTAAAATCAGAGCCAGCAAGCTGCAAAGCCAGAACATGCCTGGGAAGAAAAAGGACAGAATATCTCATGCTGTCTTTTCACTCTCATTTGCGGTTCATAAAGTATAACATATATCATGAGGTTAAAACTGTAAGTTACTATCAACTTCAAAGACAGAGATGTCTTGTTCTGCAGTCTTCTGCTGGCCCCAATCATCTTCTTTCTCATGCTCATATACTAGCATTTACTCCACTACTAAATAATATATGTGAGCCATTCTGAACTGGTAGGATTTTACACTCATTTCTTACTTCTGTAAATTACCATATATTACAGAGCAATGGTGAACCAACTCCAGTGCCTTTGGGACCGCATGTTTATACAGCTCTTGTTGCTTAGTGTTTTACAGATTGAAGGGAGTGGGGGGGAGGTTCTTTTTTTTTTGCTTGTTTTGGGCTGAACTCTTTCAACTGTGAGAAGAAAGACATTATCTTATACATACTGTTCCCCTGAGCTCTATGAAATCTCCTGCAGTGCTTTCTCAGCACTCAAAATGGGATTGGGTCTACCCTAAAGCAAAGCCAAAAGTGTGTCCAGATGATTCTCAGCCCGCTTTCTTTGGGTATCTTCTTGTCTAACAGGACACAGCCCAACCTCAGCCAAACTGTTCTGTTGGTTTTTTTTGTTGTTGTTGTTGTTGTTTTTTCCTGATAACAGATGCTCTGGAAATCCATCTGTCTTTATGGATGCTGCAACAGATGCTATTCAGCTTTCTTGCATCTCTTTGAATTCTGCTCATGGATGACCCATACTTCATCTATGCTTGATTTTCATTTAGTTTATCCTGAACACTGTAATAAAGCTCTCTAGTGTCCAGTAAAGTACGTGGAGTTGAAATCCAGCCACATAAACTGTTAATGTGCAATGATACAGTAATTTAGGGCTCATCTTTGCCCAGAGACCAACACATTCAAGAGCAGAATAATTTGTATGTTGAAAATTTGGCAGCAGCTGCCTTGGCACAAAGCAGGTTCTCTACTGGGACACTGAATTGCTCCAGAAGAGTTCATGAGGTCAGAAACATGTAGTGATCAAATTTTTTAAAATGGGTCCTGACTTAAATACTTGTTACAGCTTGAGTAGTAAACCACCCCAAAGCTTTCCACACCAAACTACTATATCAAAGCCAGATTTATTTCATACAAGATATGAAATCATTCCAACTACATAAAATATTTGCTTGAATAAATAATGTATACAAGATATGTAATTTTTTTAGCAAGTCAGGAATGCTATGGCTACACCTAAGTTCATTTATCTTTCAACTAACGTAGAGCTCGAAATGCAAAATCAATGTGCCCAGCCATTCTCTGTATTTGTGGAACTTCTAAGTAGGACTTTCCTTTCCAATGCAATGGGCAAACATATTGTGAGGCTTCATGTGCTGTTTTTTTCAGTGGACATGATCACAGTATACATTTATATGAGCCAGGGACACATGCTGACCTTAGTTAAACGGTGTAAAACTAGAATTATTTTGCTGGCTTCAGCTGTTCTGAATCTGAGAGGCAAAATGAATTATAAATAGTGGCTTCCAAATGGAATAAAAAGCATGTCACCATCAGACTTTTCAGTTCAGCCATGTTCCACTTGAAAAGAAAGCTTGGTTGCCTTCCTTCATTTTATTGACATGTACAATTTAGATTATGATATACCTGATACGATTTTCTGAATGTGTACAACAATACAGTCAATGTCTAGGGAAACTTATAACCTAAATGAGAAGCAATAGAGGAAGGAGTATAATGAAAAACAAAGTAGTCGGTAGTCAGTTTTAGTAAGAGTTATGTTTTCCACAGACAGCAGAATATTTTAGAACTTATTCTGGATGATCCTGAAATTTCTAGACTTATTTGTGAGGAAAAATGTGTTTCCCAATGACTTTCTTTTTCCTTTTTTACAAAACTGTTTTTAAAAGTAGCTCGAACATTTTAGATATTCTTTTTTTGGATAAAAAAACATAATGCAGCAGAGGTTCATAAGCAAGATACATATGAAAGTACATATGAAAATTAAGTTACTTCTTCAAAGATTCAGACCTGACTATTATGAGGGACAGATTTACAGAGATGTGTGGATAAGACAATAAATGGACTCAAATAACAGCAAAAAATATTGGGGGATTTGGGGAAAATATTGGGCTGGGGTGGAGGTCAACTCTTCTGTGGAATTACAAAGTGCTGGAGTACTCAGGGCAGGATTAGGCTTTAATTTCTTAATGTTTTTAAAATGTCTGTCAGGAGTGATATCAGTATAATACAAGAGAAAGGACTAGTTGGATTCTTGAGATCCCTTAAATTCTACAATTTATAATTTTGAGTCTGCAGAATTCTTTGAAAAGTATTTTTATTAAGTGTTTCTCTCATATCTTTTTTTTCCCAAGGTATATTTTAAGTCTTCTTTCCAATAAGAACATCTTTTGTTTTGTTATTTTTGTCTTCCATAAGTCATGATTTCCAAGAGTTCACTCAACTTCAGTGATCCCATTTTTTATACTTGAAGTGTAAGTTCTATATGTATTTAGCTTTCAGCAGACCCAGGTGTATCTCTGAACATCTTCCTCTGGTTTCAGATAATTATTATATTAAATTTTTACCTTGACATTTTTAGTACTTTTGCATCAATATAAAGTAGTGAGTTGGCAATAGGACAGACTAGGACAGACTTCAGAGTTTCATGCACAGAACAAGTTTCACTGATGTAAGTCATCAGGATGAGGAATGATTCCCTGTAAATTGTGCAGTTTTTCAAAATGTCTTCTGAATTTATTCTGGATCATGGAAAATGGTTCCCACATGAAAGGAAAAATACCAGATAGTCTACTAACCTTCCCTGGGCATAGCACTTTTTTGATTATAGGAATATCTCTCAAAAGCTCTCATACCTAGTATCGGGTAGTAATAAGTATCAGGTTGTGATATGCCACATGTTAGTTTTTTACAGTCCACCTGCTTTTTTTAATATGGAGGTGTGAAATGCCTAATATTGATGACTTTTCAACACCACTATTACTAAGCAATTACTAAACACATTAATTAACATCTGATTGAGAAAAAGAATCAGCTTTATTCTGACCTCACGAACTTAAATAATGGTTAGAGCTGGCACATGTATATTTAGATTAGGAGTGTATCATTGTACTCCTGAACTCCATAGACTTTGGTACCTTGGATTCATGGATTATCAGTTATATGGACTAAAGATATTTTTAAAAGGCATTCTGGAGACTCCCTGAATATTTAATCAAATAGTTCCTCAGAATTTTCTCTGTACTTATGAGAGCAAGGCACTTTGGTATTGTCACAAAAGTTAGCAGTTTGTTTAAAGCTTTTAATAATCATATAAGCTACATCTTGGGCTTTCTTTTGTAGCATTTTATCCTGTATTTGTTCATGTCTTAGTTAACTAAAGTGTAAGACCACCTAGCAAGGATATACAGTGTGAATGGATCTGTGAAGAAGGCACATGGAAGTTCAGTTCTCAGTGTAGTCAAAATGAGCATATTATGTATGTATGTATGTTTTTTGGAAATAGGAAAAAACTCCTTGTAGAAATGACTAATCTATCAAAAAGATCATGTTGGAAAACCACAGCAAAGAATATGTGTTTAATAGTTTGTTTTAACGATTCTTGTGGCTAGATTTTGCCTTTTTCCATCAGAGCTATTTCAACAAAACTTTTTACGGGCAAAATAAAAAATAAATTGTATGGTGGACTAACTCCAGACTGCAATTATTGACTGTTGTTAAAGATGGAAGCTAGATGAAGGGACTGAAAACCTCTATCGCAATTCATCTGAAAATTGCTATGGTTAGTTATGCAAACAGACTAGGATTACTGTTCAAACCACTCACTTAGCTATAGTCCTAACTGTGACTGAAGGTTTTAAAAAATATATTTAATCCAAAAAAAAAAAAGATGTTTATTGATAGAAGCATGTCATACCTCTTTTTGGTGATGAACTAATAAAAATTAATACTTTCGAGGACAGATCCATTTCCTAACAAAGAGTGATTTGCCAGAAAGATTTTGCATGCAGGTAGAGGATGAAATAAGATATTAGAAATTTTAGAGCATACAGCAGAGCTTCCAATCGTCTGGTGATTCTTTCTCCATTTTTTAAGCTCAAAAGGTGTTTTAAGATATTAGCTATTAGACAAGACAGTGAGAAATAAAGTGAAAAAAAAAACAGATAAAACTATATACCCACTAAACTCTCAGAAACTTTAAGAAGTCATTTGAGGGAAGAAGAATCAGAGGCAATCCTTTCTGTTGACCCAGAAAAATAATCCTTGTCCACCAGCAGGAGTATGAAAGAACCTATGATTTATGTCTGCACAGTGGTTTAGTGGAAATATTGCTCCTGAGATACCTAAAGAAGCAGCTTAGGATGTTTACTGTGATCGTTTGAGTCCCAAAAGAAAGTTAATTTTGCCTGTGTCTGCAGAGCCATCGCAGGAGGATCCAGTTTACTTTTCATCAGCAGCACTAAGAATGGGAACAGGAATTCCTGATAAGATGATTAGAATAAAGGGAGTGAAAACCTAAAAATCTGTGAAAAGGTTAGCTTTTAGATCCCATATAGCTCTCCTATACAAGAAAAAGATTATATGAAACTCTGTGAGGAATACCCTGAGGGTTTTTTTTGTTTTTGTTTTTGTTTGGGTTTTTTTTTTTTGCATACCGAGGTTTTTCCCCTGAAAGGAATCCTTGTCCTTATAAGTGTATTAGGTTATGATTGCTAATGCATGAAGATAGTATATGCATCCATAATTGAATGTAAATAGTAGAATTGAACCCTGATATTGAATGGCTAGAACATTACATGCAGTTTCATACACATATGTTATTTACTGAGGAGTGAATGTATGTTTCTGTATTTTGATGAATTCAAACAGGATTCCTTGTATTATATACCAGTATGCCTGATCCATCCATTGCTTGGCGGTGTAGAAAAAGTTACACTGGTATTTCATTTAAACTTTTCTCTTTTTTTTGCTGATCTGTGTTCAAGGTTGCTTATGACTGCTCTCCCAATGATCATCTTCATACTGTATGTATGGTTTCTAATTCTGACTGGATTTTTTAACAATTTTATAAATAAAAAGGGAAGGAATAATTGCAGATCTAATTTAGTTACATTATTTCATCATTATTAGTCTAATTACTGTGTTTAATTATGACTGTAAGTAATCTAGCATTCATATTGAGGTGCTGTAACAGCAGCACTAATAGGACCAATTCTAGCCTCAAAGCAAGTTTCATACGGGCAGCAGATGTGCTTGATTTGTCCTGAAGGTGTTTCAGTCCTGTGGTTCCGTGTCAGTCGTGTGGCATTGGTGAGGACAAAAGGTTCACACACTTCCCACCCCAGCTTGGAAATCCAACAGTGAGGGATAGGAATAGGTGGTTAATGTGTCAGGTGGATAAAGAATTTATCTCAGATCACTGTCATTTGGCACGCAACTAAATTGTCAAAAGATAGTACTCTGTGGCTCAGCTGCAACCATGAGCAGTATCATCTGGTTGAATCTGCCATCTGGAAAATTCCTAATCAGCTTAGAGGTCTCTCTGGGTTGCCCTAGAGAGATATGAAGCTTCAGGAATTTGGCCAATGATGTTTTAAGTGGTCTGTTCTAATCAGGAGATTTAAATAATCCAGAACAAATATTTTTGACTGTAGCCCTGAACTTAGGAAAGTCTAAGACAGTGTCTTCCAGAAAGAGTTAAGACTATCACCATTAACTAAGTTGCTCCACAAGTTGAATTCTTAAGCTGCTGAAAGCATTTGCCTCATTTTTTTGTGTGAAGTGGGCCAGCTTTAATTTCTAGCTGTAAAATTTAGACAGATATTTAAGTGTATGAAACAGAAAAGCAAAAAAAAAAAAAAAAGTCCTAAGTATGCAAAGCGTTATCAAAGATGCAAAGAGGAGAGTCTAGTTACAGAATGATTCATAGCAAATCTGAATAATTTAACAGAAAGAATGATGATTCTGAATTATGTAATGAACTCGAAGCAGCCTTTAGCATGCAGTAACAGTTTGGAAAAGAACCTGGAAAAAGCAGGGACAAACTTTCTCCTTGGAATTTCACGTTCATATTTCAAGTGATTAGCACTCATGACAAAGGAGACCAATGAGAACTCATCCAAAAGTGGAAGCTGCAGAGTGATTCATGCTATTAGTGATTGGCAATGTGAGCAAGAAATAGTTCAAAGACACAAAATAGCCAGAGAAGATGAAGAAAAATTATACTGAAAACTGCTGCAAGCAATGAAATGAAAACATTGCTTCAAAATAAGGTCACAGAAAGCTCAGGAAATAGTCAAACTCACAGGCCATGACAAGCAAACTGCAGAACCACAGGCATCAAAAAATCACTGCACTATGGTTTGTAGGGTTTCTAGAAGTAGGATCATGGGAAAAATCCTGCTTGTGTTGCTGGGAGATGGAAGATAAGCAAAAGGATTCTGTAGAAGTTGGGTTGCAATGGATGTGCGCTCCAGAGCTCAGCTCTGCAAGAACCCTTCACTGATGAAGTACTGAAACCCACACTGCGGAGCAGATGCATATTGGGAAACAAGTTACTGGCAAACTCGTTTTGCCATCGTCCTGTGGGTTGTCTTCCTCATATGAAGCAAGAGGTTGTGGAATCTGCTCCAGCCATCAGTATCACCGTAGAAAATTTCTGTGGAGAAGTTCTCTACTCATGACGATCTCTGCTCCTGTGGTTTCCCTCTGCCTGAGCTTGCTGTTTGCGTTAAATATGGAGCTCAGGATTCCTCATATGATGCAAAATCCTTGTATTACTTAAGAGGAATATTCCTCAGATGGAAAAAAATATGGAATGGCTGAAGTTATGAAGGAGGACTTTTATATTTGAAACACATTTATAAGGCTAAAGAAGAATGTACAATGTTAGTGACTGTTACCACTGCCCACTCCCATATGGTGTGTATAGGTGTGTATACATTTAACTGCATAGCACTCCTGTACAATGATAAGGCTATATTCATACCTGAGTCTAAATTAAATCCTAAAATTTATTTATAGAATAGCAGTCTCAGGATACCATTTAAACCCTCCAGTTCCCAATTTGGGGAAAAGAAAGTGCTTTAGAACCTTTTTTCCTTCTTCCATACTACTCTTTCTTTAGCTCTGTTCAGTTTTAGACCTTTTTGTTTTCATATCAGATATCAAAATACTGTTCTGAAGGACTTTCAAGGACCTTCTTGTTAACCAACTCATCTTGTTTCCAACTCATCTTCAGTGTTAGCACTTTTCCAGACAGAAAGTGCAGACACAATCTACTTTCTTCAAATTTTTAAGTCCTCCTGTGTGACAGGAAGCATTCAAAAAAATTTTTTTTGTTTTACTCTGCAGAATATTTTATCACCTGGTAGTATGTGGAAATTAACCTTTTCTCTGCCTCTCTGCCTCTGTCATGTAAACTGACAGGGAGGGGGCTGGTGAGAGGGTTTTACGGGGACATCATACACAACATAGAGCTTCTGATGCCTATCTTTACAGTGCTTGACCTTGCTATTTGGGTAGTCCTTTTATATGTTTTCAAAGGAATGCAAGAAAATAATATGGGCTCTGGTACTCACTGTTATCTGTAATTCTGAGAATAATGGTAGCAAAATATCTCATGGGAAAAAGGTTGATGTTTCGTTTCATGACAGTGTATCCTTTAAATGTGGCAGACCTGGGCAATTGGAGCCCTGAACCGTACCATATCTGTCCGTAGCTGCTCTCTTCCTTTATCTCTGTGTGCTTTTTAATTACTCATAACTTTTAATTCTTTGTTCTTTTTTATTTCTGGGGAACAGACAACTTCTCACAGTCATCTTCGCCTTATCTTTACTTTCTCATAAATAGTGCAAAATAGAGTTATGGTTGTTTATGGATCTAGTTTATCCACACACGCACACACATACACATACACACACACACACGCACACAAATTTGCACAGATCCTAGTGTCATTTCATGGCAGAAGAGAGCACAGGGCTTGAATATCACTGTTGCATCAATCAAAAAACTGATGAGGCATTCAGATAGGGCAATAGGAGATACAAAATAAGGAAATACCTAACAGTAGTAAGGCTTTTCAGTGGTCACGCTTGGTTTTGTTGTGTGTTTTGCCAACTGAGGTGCCTTAAATGTAGTATTTCATATTGTTATACATTTCCAAACTCACTGGAACATTCTGAACTCTCTTTGTCATATATTTCCGGTGAAGATAAAAGCAAAGCAAATATTATCTGGCTTCTCTTGGAACTTTTATGAGATACTAAAATTAAAAAGCAACGTGGATTTTTCACAGGGATGTTGTAACTACATTTCTTCTTTGTGAATTAGTAGGAAGGTCATGATATATGCAGAACATTAATAGCTTAAAATACAAGACGCGTGATGAAGCATATTCATTACCTAGAAGTAAAAACCATATGTTGTAAAATCTTACACTTATCTTTGCTGTGGTTGTTTCTTCAGTACAAATGTGATACTTGCTAGCAGTGTACTCGGCTCCAAGTTACTAAAGATCAGATAACATATACTACAGTATGATAGCAATTTAATAAAGGTATACTGTAAGACAATTACAGTATCAGTTTCTGTAATTAGATGTACAGAATTAAATGCACCAAAAAAGAGGTTCTAATACAACTAGATTCTATTCACATTCCTTCAATGACTTTCCATGAGGAACACTATTTCAGAACACAGGGCAGTCTGATCTTAGTAGAGCATTTACTTTCGAATACAGAAAAATAACTACCTTGAATTTGCAGATAGAATCATTTATCAAACAATGCAAATATAAATGGAGGAATGCAAAAATCAAGGTCATGCTAAAGTTCAAGCTTGAAAAAATATGGACTTTAAGAAAGGAATGAAAGGCTCATTCTTAACCTCAGATATGTTGAGATGCCCAATGGCAATAGTGATGGTGTCAGGTCTAGAGGAGTGCGGAACTGGCTGCTGCAACATAATATATCTGAGAAAGACGTCCAGTGTGAACTGGAAAATGATCAAATCTGATAAAGAGGCCAAAATTAATATGACAGTTGATGAAAGCATCAAACTTACCATGGTAAAGTCGATAGTGCAATGGATAAATAAATAGTAAATGAAACTATTATTTCTAAATGTAAAAGGCTCATTGAATTCAGGGTTAGTTTTATCAGTCACATTACAGATTATTGCTTTAGAGATCATCCCTAAAGCTGACATACTTACCTATCAGATTTGTGTCTTGAAATAGTAAACTCACATTTTGAATCTGTGAGCAAACATCTTAGTGTGTTATATTAGAATGACGTTGAACTTATTTGATCTCTTAGATCCACTTCACTGACTATTCTAGGCATTTTCATTTGTAATAACATTGATTTTTCTTTTACAAGATAGGGAGCTCACTACTTCATAGAGTTAGAGAAAATCTAAGATGGACAAATGTGGGAACATTTATATCAGGCTTAGAGCAAAAGGAAATAAGAGTTAGTTTTCAATACTAGTTTCAATACAATCAAATTGTATTTGTTCTTAATTTATATATATCTAAAACATGAAGACTACATATGGTGTTCCATAAGATATTGAATTTACAACAAAATTAATCTTTCATGTCCCTTTCAGACACATGTAATGTTGCATTGCCATAACGGAAAATGATGCATCCGTGATACCCAGAGAATCGTTTTTATATATCTCTGCAAGAGTTACATAAAATTACAGTCTCTGTCATCTGACAAGAACTCACAGACAAGTCATAACAATTTCTGATACATAAGCCACTCTTGACACATTTTAAAGACTAACTTTTGTCACTTTTTAAAGATCAGTGTGTAAACAAATCTTGATGTCTTGTGTGTGCTTTACATCTCTGATGGGTCTCTCTTTGCTCCAAAAATGTACAAGCCAACTGGGAGGTTACCATCTCACACTGAAACGCGTGTCCACCTTGCAGAAAGTCATGGAAAAGGTATACATCAAGACCTAATCTTTCCAGTGCAACAAATCTAAATTTATATAAAAGCAGCTTTCAAAAGGCATAGCGTGATGAGCTCTAAAGAACCAATTAAAAATAATAATCTGATTGAAAATGGTAATTTGGGGGGCATGTAAATGACCATTTTATAAAGAAAATTATTCACCTGATACCAAAGAGTGTAATAATAGAGAAAGTAAACAATAATAGGGGCATGTATATTGCATAAGACAGGAGAGGGAGACAGAGTTTAGATAACAAGAAGTATTTTCTCCCTATTAATTTAAGATTAGCTTTACTGAATTTAGTGCTGTGGAAAGTCTCCAAGTTTTAATGCTTTATGCGCTGAAATCTTCCACTCATTTAAATAGTAAATGTCAGTACTTTATGTCTCTCTGGACTGTTGCACTAAGGCGCTTCAAACCTATTCTGTAAAGAAATGCAACTGAACTAGATTAGGTTCCCAGCCTAATGCAGACGGTCTGCTGAGACTGCTAACATACATGGTCATTCATGTAAAGTTGTGCCTGTAAAATGGCCATCAATCCTTATCAGTCAGTTTAAAATAACCCTCATTTCTTAGAGTTCATTGGGCATCAATGGGGCCAACATTACTATTGGATATATGGTTGATGTAAGTTATTTGTAATATGGTTTTTCACCATGTGAAAAATAGCCCAGTATCCTTTGGTTCTTCAGACACCCTACTGCACCCTTGAGTGAATTTCTGTAATAGCATCACGCTGGTATCCAAACAAAGCTCCTAGCACAACTAAGACTTTGACTTTTGTAACCTGCAGTGAGCTTGGCTCAGGAACATGGACTCGTATGCATTGGGCTCTTACGAGGTGCAGGGCTGCAGGAAAGGATTTAGAGAGGGATTGTCAAGATGTTAAAAACAAACTTGTTGGGCTCCTTCATAGTCCTCTGGGTAGCTTACAGTAAACAGACTTGGAAACTGGGTATACCTGTCAGTTTGCTTCATTTGCTTCATAGACATTGGTTAGTTCTGTGTAACCTGCCTGAAAATGACACTTGAGCTTGTCACTCGTGTTGTGTTGTTTGTCCTGCTAACCACTTCTGGGAAAACTCTGGTTTCCTGAAAGTAGAAGCTCCCTGTTCAGATTAGAAACATGCTCAAACAGCCCGCTGTGATCCAAGTCAGACTGTAAGGTTCAGTAGGCAGTGGCTTCACATTTCCCTGGCTCTTTGCTTCTGTTTTATTTTGGGTGGCAGTGTTTTTTTAAGCAGAACTTTAAAATATGCTGTCTTGTTCCAATTTCTCAAGCTGTTTTCCACAGATGTGTGAGCTAGGCTTCCTTGTGACTTTTTACTGTTGATTGGCATAAAAGTCACTTGTTGTCTGCAGTGAGTTACTAATGAACCAACGAGGGATTAACAGGAAAAGTCTGGCTAACATCCACATGCTGCATCAGCTGAACTGGAGGAACTCTTCTGTCAGTCCTTAATTTTGAGGTGATAGATATGTTTGCTAAACATATTTATGATAAAGCATATTTATCACAATGTTCATGGCTAAAGCCCCCAGGAAGCTTGACAGCTTTCCAAATAATACGCAGCAAAAAATGCAGCAAAGAGCAGAGTGTATTTCTAATGATTAACAGTGTGTCTTCCCCCTTTGCTGTCTGGACAAAAATGTTTACCTCACTCAAATGCTGACATTGTGTGATAAAATTCTTACCCTCTGTCCAGAGCTCTGGGTTCAAAAGTATAAGCACCCATATGCTTCGTATTACAGTAACTGCACATCTGCCTGTTTTGGCATGAAGGAAAAAAAGGAAGTGATGGAGACAAGCTTACATAATGTTTGTTTTTTATGGTAATCCCTCATTATAGTTTCTTGATGAGATTATAATCTTGGACAAGGGTTTGAAAAGCTGTGTTTGACATAACTGTGTTTTTAGAAAGCCCTAACGTAGTTTTAATAAATTTTACTAGCAAAACTGTCCTTTTGCTGAGATATCTATATAGTTTGTTATATGTGGTTTTACAAATGCAATAACTGCACATACTGTATGAATGCTTTATCAGTACATAGTGATACTTGTAATCATGCAGCGCTAAGTGCTTCTAGAGAAAATAAGGGTTGGCAGTAGTTGCTAAGTTTCTGCGATCTGGCTGTTGATGGTTGTGAAGGGTCTTTCCAGGCTAACGGCACCTCTCAGAGGAGCCGATGAACTCCGAATCCCACAGTGTATGTGCAGACCACTGCTCTTTATGTTGAGGAAACTCTTTTTGTTCATTATCTCTGTTTTTGCTTAAAGCTGTTACTGCTGAGTTGTCTTCATCCCATGACTGATGTCATGTAAACAATCTTAAGGCAATAATCATGGAGAAAAAAGATAACTTTTAGGGTAAAGAGACGGTACTGAGTAGAAACAGAGATGAATGTTAAAGTTTTATTAAGCACATTTGGAAGACAATTCTAAAATGTTCCACCTCACATACTTCCTATATTCAACAATTAAATGTATAGTATTCCTTTCTCTATTTATTAGAAAAAAAATTGCAGTTGTTATATCTTAAAAAGCGGTCCATGGGAGAAGACAATTTCCCACAGCTTTGAAAAGAAAATTACAAGTCATTTATTTTTTCATGATTTTTGGAAACTACTTTTAGTTTACTAAAGCTTTACTTAACATTTACAGCTGCAGAAAGCTGTAATAGAAAGTTTTTAGAAATTCTCCTTGTTCTGTAAAAGAAGGTTCCTTCTATTAGTTTTATCATCATCAGGCTCTCATGATCACATAAAAAGAGCAAAAGCTAAGAGTGCGGAAGTAATTGAATTATTAACAGTGTTGTGACAATCATGAAGGCTGCTTTCCAGCTTTTTGTACTTCTGTGAGGTTACTCATGCTCATAGAGATCTCTTTATAAATGTTTTCAAAACTAGCTCACTAACCTGCATTAAGGCCCTGTTCAAATTCTGTTTTTCTGTAGTATTTACAAAACTTGCTGTTAAGCTGTTGAAGTAACCTTTTTAACATACTATTCATTTGTAAGAGCAATGAAGAATCTGAATGAGTCTGAATTGTTTTGCCTTAGACCCAGTACTGTCACAAATGCCCTGATAAAAGCAGCATGACAGGCTCAGTGAAGTTCAGATTGGGTAAATCTGGAGAATCACCCTAGCAAAATTTTGATAGAACTGCAGTCATTAAAATCATGATTAACTAGTAATTTTTTTTTACATGGTAAATTCATAGTGATTTCTCTTGGTTGCAAGACCTACAAGGTCTATGACTTTTAAAGCAGCCCTGGCTACCCTTTTGAATGCATGTGCTCAAAATTAGAGTAGCTCTTCTGGAAGTTTGAGATATTTTCCTTTTATGTCAGCTCACAAATTATTACACTGAATCACTTAAAATGCAGCTGATAAGCTTAGACTGTGTCTAGACTAGTAAATTAAACAGTGCCAGGAAACATTCTTGCACATTGAGATACTATCATCTACTCTCTTAAATTATTAGAAGAGTTCCTGGAATGCTTTTGGCCTGTGCTAGCTCTCCCAAATAATCTCTGGACAGGGTGCAGGAGTCGGCACAGGCCAGGTACTATTCCTTGCAGACTGTGCCTGTGGCTTTGCCCATGGCCATTCATTAGAGGATGAGAGGGATGTAAAGTGAGGATGCAGCCATTCTCTGCTAGTGGATCAAAATAACAGTTGCATTTAACATTTAATTTACTAATTCATATATAGCCTTATTTTCTGAGTAGGCATTTTCAAAAAGACCCTAAGAAGTTAGAAGCACAAATTGTGCTGAGTGCCTTGGCTGCTTTTAGAAATCTCTGCTTATGTTTATTTAGCCTTGTTCTACAAAAGCAAAGTCTTTCAGAGACGTGCATCACGAATCGTGAGTAGAACTATAGTTCCCATGCATACATATCCCTTAGATCTGAGTCTTGTAGAAAGTGACTAACTAATAATTCTCCTAATACTGGACAAAAAATTCGACTGTGATGACTGCCTTTGGAGGATGGTGAAGAATGAGATCAGTAGATCAGTTTTCATATCCCACTAGGCTAAATATCAGTTCTCTTACAAATCATTGCCTGTACTTCTTTTCCCTGTAGATGCTATCGATATGGTTTAGGACTTCAGTAAGCAAAGCTCTACATAGTTATATAAAGTCAACAGAAACACCTCCAAGTCACCTAACATCTAAGAATAAAATGAGTCCTCAGGTAGAAGTAACAGAGATGGGAGAGCAGACAAGCACTATTATGGGTAGAGTGTTTTTCAATGACCACAGCACTCTAAATTCTGAGGTTTTGGCAGGACATTATGGACTTCATATTAATTTATTTTAATGAGGAATTTAAAGGAGAACAGAAGTAGTGGTATTTCAGAATATTAAGGGAAGTCCTTCCATTCATAAGGGGCCATATTAGAGACAGCAACATTTCTTATGAATAAAATTTAATTTATGGATAAGTAAGGCTAGCATTAATGCTTTTAGTGTTCAGTATTGTCTAAATGTCAATAGTGTCCAAACATAGCAGGAATAAGTTACAACTGGCCTCGAAAGTGATGGCAAATGTTTTGTCTATGATGAAGTGGATCCATTAAAGAAATGTAAAGGGAGGGCTGAGACAGCTGGAGTGACAAGCCAGAACAATGATCTTTGCAGCACTATTCTGAGTGTATAAGAAGAGGGGCAAGACAGCACTTGTCAAGGACAGAAAAGAGGAGGTCACAATAGTTGAGATGCAAAAACATGAAAGTCTAAATTAAGATTTCAGTTACGTGACAGGAAAAAACACTGAATCTTGGACCTGTTGTACTGGAAGAGTTAGGTATGGCATGGATTTGAGAGCACAGAAGGAGAAATAGATAAGAGATGATATCCCAGTTAAAAGGCTACGTGACTGATGCAGCTAGAGAAATTTCAGTGAAATTACTTATTTCAGGAGAGTTAACCTGCATGCATTTTGGCAGAATGATGCAGTCTCTTGAACAATTAAAGCATGCTGCATTTAATGGAAGGGTGGGTCGCATTATACTAAGCAGCCTGGTGAAGCCTAGTAATCTAACCTGCTGGGGTGGCTGGGGCCACCCGTGGCATTGCACAGCTGTGGCAGACGTTGAGCATGAACGTTTGAGGCCATGTATCATTTAGGTAGAATCAAAGCAAATGTTATAAAACACCATCCCTTGACACACACTGACTGTTTCAAAATTTGAAATAAAAGCTTGCTGCATTAGCTCTTTGTTGCTAAAGACACATAGGAGTTTTACAAATGATAGTTAATAACTCTCTTGAAACTCTATGTGACAGGATTTTCCCTGTAGTTTAGAAAATGATCAATCTGTTCCCTCAAGTGCAAACACTTGAAAAATCATTAGATTTCTTAGCAGAAAAAATCTTGCTAAGAAATAGATAGCATAAACAAATCATGAGAAAAGTTGAGCTTCAACAGTGGAATTACAACAGTGAAGCATTTTGCAGCTTCAGTTTCCACCAGGAGTTTTAAAATATTGTGGTTTGACATTTTTTATGACGTTGAACTTCTTTTTAATGATTTTTGCTTTTTAATGGGGTTTAAGGATTTCCAGTAAAGATGGAGTTATCTAGATGATTCTATTCCACATGATAAGAAAAGGCTAACTTCTGTCTTCTAATGAATCATATGGTCATGGTCACAGCTGGTATGATGTCTGCACCAACTTTTACAAATACACATTAATAGATTCAGGGAGTTACAATTTCACTGTGTAGAAAGGGACAGACCTGAAATATAATTCCATTTTCCAGAATATCTAAAGACTATTCAAAAGACTATTTAGAATAACTGGAATACTGACAGTTTTTATGCTACTTCTGACTTTTTATAACAAATGAAAACTTTTGAAAGTTAGTGTCATGATCTTATCCAGAGCTTCAGGTATAATTTTCCATTAGACTGCATCTTACTTGGATACCTGTGAAGATGTTTTATGTCACTGAGTCTCTGAAAAGCCTGCTTATGAATACTGTAGTACACATTTTTTTCATATTTTAGTCAGGTCTGTTAAAGATAGGGGATTCATGCATTACCATCTAAATATAATGCTAAGTGTGAAGAGCTAGAATTTCTGTTTCATGACTTCATCTTTGCCACCTTCCCAAGAATGGAGATTCTTTAAGTGAAATACATCCTCCATGGCAGCCTATAAAATTATCACTGCTTGTTGGGAATATATGGCTGAAATGCATGTTTAGGGAGTAATCATACTCTAGCTGTAAATATCAGTAGCATGGCTTTTCAGATGGGGCTTGGAAGCAGTCTTGTTTTGAGAGGACATAAGCATCAATGAAATGTGACAACTCCTCGAGTTGTGACAAGTGAAAAAAGTGGAACATGTGGTTCTGGACATAAATGCATACAAAATTTCTAAAAATGTGCAAAAAAGATATTATAATGGCAAATTGCTACAGTCTTTTTCTCCAGCTCTTAATCTGGGAAAGATCCTATGAAAGTCAAGGCAGTTTGGCTGACTGCCTAGAGGACAGTTGCAAGGTGTAGTCCATTATAAGATTTAATGTTTATAATGACTGAATGCATCACAGTGGTTTATATCTATTCTTTGGATTTACTAAACTATTTACTGAAAGAGGATTAAATTCAAAGGATCAAAATTAAAAAGAAAAGGTTGTATCTTTGTGCTGCTTTTGCTTCACTGATTTTATGAGCTAGAAGATTTACTGGCTTTTATATTTAAAAAAAATCTTTACCTTTTAAGTTTTATTTTATTCTCCTCATTTCTTATGCTAGTAGCAAGCTTAAGTGATAGAAAACAGGAGATAAACAGGTGTCTAGTAAAGGTTAGCCACACAGATAAAGTATATACACTTTACTTGTGATATATCAAGATTTTCTGGTCCATTTTCTATTTTAGAAGGAAAAGAAGTTTTACCCCTTTTTAGGATTAAAAATATAAATTCCTTTCAAGTATCTGCTCAGAGTAAATTTTTGAAGAATTTTATTGGATATTGAAATACTTTTTCAAAGTAGTTCTTATTGGAGAAAAATATTCGTGTTTGTAGTAAGTTGCAAAGACATCACTTTTAAAGCAATCTCATGGCTTTAGGTCACTTAACTTTTACCCTCATCAAATGTATGCTTAAAAATATTATTTAGGTTGTTCTCAGTCAAAATCAAGAAACTGTAGCTTCTATTAGAGGTGCTATTCTCAGGCTTTATGTATGATATGGGACTCCCACTACTGCTATTCATTTCAGCTTTCTCTTGCTGTGCCTAGACGTCCTCTTTTGCATCCAGAGGTTATTAAGCTCTACTGCTAACCACCCCCTGGCAATGATAGCCTCCCCCAGTCTGTAGCAGTTTTGGGGTGCGTCCCATCATTTGATTTATGCAAATTCATCAAGGTTAGCTCAGATTATTAATCTCAATTTTTTAACCAAATCCAACTGATTTTGACTTACACAAGTCAGGCTCTCATAAACTACTTCATCAGTAGAAAGGCGATAAGAAGATGAAACATGAAGTAGAAATTTAAGCATTGCCAGGACTCCATCTGTAAAACCAGCCATCACTTTTCAGGCCAAGTTGACTGGATCTTTTTCTAACTTTAGCATTTCATCATATACAACATTAATTAATAGCAGTGGGATTCATGGTGTTGGGGATGTTAGTCATAGTAGTGTAAATAGATTCACTGTATTGTGGTTTAGAGCTCCATCCGGAATGAGGCTAAGCGATCTTTCTGTAAGTGACCATTTAGATATGTCCCGATCTCCAAATAGGACTAGTGACTTCAAGTTAGTATCTTTACTCTTATGTTAAAAACTAACAGTTTGATAAATGCTTTGTTGAACACAAGGCAGCATATTTAACACTTTCTAGGCTGAAACCTTTTATCTGCAGTTACACATACAAAAAACCCAGCTACATGCATTTATGTATAAAACACCCATATAGCATGGTAATTTATGCAGTAGTATCTTTCCTTACATTCCTGTTTCCTTCATTCCTACTTCTCTTGTAGAGATTTTCCAAGTTCAATTCCACAAGGTTTAAGTTTGGGGTAGTTAGATGGGAGAGAAAACAAGGGTTCAATAAGTATGTTTGCTGCATTCTTCCCATTGTATTTTGGTAAAACTATGTGATAAAGATCCCTTTCTGTTTTCAGTGGAAGGAAAGGACAAAATAAGCAAACCTCTTCAATGGTTTCAGCAAGGTAGTTGGAGGGAGAAATAATTATGTCATGCAGTTTGTGACTCTAGCTGTCAATGGAGTCAACTCCATTTTTAAGCAGATATGGCTGGGAATAGACATAGCTTTCTAGTATTTTGCCTTCCTGCAGGAAAAATCTGTTTTGTAAAGTTTTATCAGATTTTGCTAAAGAACCTACTGACCTAATGACAGAAAGACTCTTTAACAGAATAGTATGTATATTAAAATGAGAGAAAAATAGAGAAGGAGACTCTCATGGTTGGTTCACAGTGCTTGAGAAACTTCAGGTTAGTCACAGTTTTCTAGCAAACTCCTGGCTTTTCCTGGAAATGATTATTTTTACCATGCTTTGGCAACCATCTGTAAAATTGGAATAATACTGCCTCCTTTCTTTCTTCCACATTCTCTCTGTTGTACCTGGGAAGAAGAGTCAGCATTAGATGTACATGAATTAGACCTATACCTCTGACAACAAACAGTCCACTTTGCCCGTGGTTGAGGAGGCCGATCCCAGACCACTGATCCCCGCATCCCCATCTGTCTAGTGACGGCTGCTGTGACCGCTGCCAGCAGCAACATCCGAGTTTGTGGGGCAGCTGCAGTTGCCTTTTCCACAGATGCCACCACCATCAGCTCCGCTTTCGCTCTCCTCCTCTTGGCTCTTTGGTTGACCCTCCCTCTTACAGCATCGGGAGCAGTCCTAGACCTTCCTCTCCCCCACAGTCGTGGAGGTGAACGTGGCTGCTAGGAGAGAGGAAGAAGAGCTTCCTAATTCCTCTGTCTCCTAAAATTTTATGAAAACCTCCTGGCCTGTCTGCACCGCTGCTGTTTTGTCCTGGAAGCATCTGCTTGGGCCCCTCGGGAGGCCCCCACCACGTCCTTGCCTTCACGGGAGCCTCGCTGTCTCGTGCAGGACTCTACTGCGGGGACTGGCTCAGCTCACTCAAATTAATAGTGAGTGCTATTGTCGTGCAAGTAGCAAATATTGGGTGTTTTTTCAAGTGTTTACTCTTCAGTTCAGTGTGCTTTCAGTTCAGCTGACACATTTTAATGAAATCAATTAATGAAAGTGAATATGTCAGTTCAGGTGGCAATGCTATATGCACCCAGTTGCAATTTGTAACTATCATCCTGGTGAAAGGTGCAGAGATTGCAGATGTTACATTGCTTATAATGGTAAATAAGCCCATTTTAATCCCCGGTTCAGGAAGAGCTGGGTCTACTGTTCTTAAAGCCATTGATAAGATAGCTTAGAGGGGAAAGATGTTTAGCCTTGTTTGAAGTGAGGAAGAAATGAGAAAGAAGAAGAATGTAAGGAAAGAATTTGCAATGAATAAAGGCAACAAGAGCCAGGGAAAAGTAGCCTACAGAAATGAAACAAATACAAACTAAAGGATTTGCCTTGTGTCCTAAGCACAGCCAGTGAAATACGAAGTAAAAATCTTTAAGGTGGATTATCAAACCATAGGATTTTTGACAGAAAAGTCTAAGCAGCTTCAGGAAGTCAGATCCCCAGCAAAAGCACACAGAACAGTGACATGAACATTAAGCTGTATGGATTTACCTATCTACAGTAGGGGAAAAAAAAGTACCTATCAGTTAATCCTCCTTTCCCCATTTCTCTCCATTGATTTCAATAATGATAACACCCATCATAATTCTAGTGTAAGTGGGGACTTAAAAGTTGCTGCCAGCTCTTACATGACATAATGAATTTTTTTTTGATTTGTATCTAAGCAAAGAAAAAAAAAAAGAGCCCTGGACAGTGGTTGGTGCCAGCTGGGGGCGGGGGGGACGACAGGATTCTGCCCCAGAGCATTAGATTTGTTGCAGTTGTATCGCTGCTCACTTCTGCTGTAACTGAGCCACTGTTTTGCTAATGTAAATTCCTTCTTCGATATTAAATTATTAAGGGATTTAAATAGTAATTCCTTGATCGTGAATAGCATTGTATGCTATGTGGGACAAAGCCAGCACTGCAACTTGTTGTACATGTATCAGTGGCCATTACTGGTAGAAGATACTAAAATTGTGTCCTGTGTTTTGTATATGTGTTATTAACACATATACATATACCTATAACTAACCACGTGGAAAACATTTTGTTTAGCAAAAGCTACTGAAGTGAGAGACCAGCACAAATAAGCAGCTTGCTTTTTCTTCTCTCTCCCTCTCAATCTGTCCTTTTTAGTTTTTGTTTCTCAGAAGAGCCTGAATACTTAATAAACCTTAAAGGAATATGCGATAACAGAATTAAAGAGGTTCATGTTTGTTGGTTTTTTTTTTTTTTAATTACAAAGATGATTCTTAAAACACTGCAATGTATAAAATGCTACGTATTACCTGCAAGAGGGAACAGAATGTATCTTACAATATTCAGGCAGTTTTTTAATATGAGAAACTAATTGAAAAGTTGAAAAGTCATGCCCCATCAAACGCTCACCTACAGCACAATTCCCCCCCCCCCCCGCAATTAGCGGAGGTCGGGGCGGGGGGATCGTCCGGTACGAGCTTCCTGTAACTGCGCGTTTCTAAGTGCTCTGGTTTCAGCATCACCCCTGCCCTAGCCACCTGCGAGCTGCTCCTGCCCCCCTGGTGCGCGGCCGTTTCTGTCCCTGGGTGTCCACTGCGGGCCCGCGTCCCCCCGAGCTTGCGTTGCCCTGGCAACGGGCTGTCCACAGCGCCGCGGCCGCGCGCCGCACGGGCCCCGCGCCGCAACCGCCAGGTCGGGGCGCGGCCGCCGGCTCGTCCCGCCGGGCCGCGGCTCACCCGCCCGCCGCTGCCGGCCGCGGCCAGGGCGCCTCGCCCGCCCGCCCGCCCGCCGCTCCCCCCGCGCTCCCCGCTCCCTCGCCGTAGCCTCCCTAACGTAGTTTCATGGCTTTGCAAAGAAAGCCGGGCAGAAGAGCACTTTTCTCAGTGGCTGTGGTCAGACCATGACCTAGCTCATCATGAACTTGGAGGGGCTTGAAATGATAGCGGTTTTGGTCGTGATTGTGCTTTTTGTTAAAGTGTTGGAACAGTTTGGGCTGATTGAAGCAGGTTTAGAAGGTAAGGGAGCGTGCTCGCCAGTGCCCGCGGATGTTTCGGTTCTGGCTCTGCTCTTGCAGCGATGCCAGGGGCCCCTGTAGCGAGAGGTAAGACCCCACCGGAGCCACCTGGAGCCTGCCGTGCACCTCAGGGGCTGCGTGTTGCTGATGTTGAAGTTGTGATGATTTTCTTCCACAGGAAAAATAGCAGAGCAATTCAAATGTTTTCCCTGCAAGTGTAAACTTAGAGGTTACGCTGAGAAAAATTTCTTAAAATCTGCATACCTTATTCCTGTTTTACATCTGTAAATCTGAAACCAAACCAGACTGCATAATGTTAACATGCAAATATGATTCTATTGCCTTAAAATTGTCTTATAACCTATTCGTGAGAACTAGTCTTCTGGGCTGGGATTGTTAAAATATCTGTCTATCTGTGTATACATATATATTTTATAGTATTCAAAAACCTGTTGAATATTTAATTTACTGTTAAAATTTTTAAATGTGCTTGGGGAGGAATAACTGCAATACTCAGATTCAAAATAAGCAACTTTAATGTTCACTTAGGACAATCAGGTGCAAGTTTTATTGTTTGATGCTTTGTTTATCTTAGACAAATCCTCTCCTTGCTTCTTAGCAATATAGTTTGTGTACAAAACAGTAAAAATGGGAAATAAGAAGCTGTATTTTACATGTGTTTTTTGTTAGTTAAAGCTAGTGGCATATTGATTATTTTTACCTGATTTCTGAAAGCACTGTTATTCTTACCTTATGAGTAGTTAAAAAAAACCCTGCTTGCAGCATGGTTGATAATGTAATGACATTCAGTGTGTCCTACTGTTTTATCAGATTCCAGGCTGACACAGTCTCTGTTTCTCAAATATTAAAGAAATACTGTATTCTCCAATATTCCTGCAAGCTAGCCTTTGGGTACAGTGTATGTACTTATACCTCTGAAATGGGGAACTTTATTGACGAAGAGATTGTGGTTTCATGTGTTAACAAGTAAGAACCTAAGCAAAATTTGCCCTTATGAAAAGATTTAAAGAAATCCTGCTTTATGTAAACCTTCCAAGAAATGCAGTCTCTTCTTCAAGAGACTTTAAACAAGGAAGTTCACTCAGAACTGTTTCTCTCTCTCTGTGGCTGTGTTTTGAAATGTGTAGACTTACTAGTATTAATTACAGCTTCTGAAAACCCGGCTGGCGCTCAGAAAAATGTGTTAGCAAATGCATTTTTATAAAGAAGATTATTTAGGTTGGTTTATGTATCCATAGAGTGCATTATATTTGGTTTGAAAGACACCAGAGAGCTTTCCTTCTGAATGTATTAACTTCTGCTTTTCTTTTTCTTTTTTTGTTAAATAGTAAAAAGAAATGTAAATCAACTCCAGAAATGTTGTGATAAAACTTATCAGCAGCATTAGACATTGCAGAGAGTCTGAAAAAAAGAATATTTGCTTTTTACATTGGTTGGCATGTTTCTGTATGTTCTGTTGAACCTGATTCGCACATCCAGCTGGATTCCACAGTAAAATTTAGTATTTGCTTTATATGTGTGTGTGGCTGGGGAAGGTGATAGTGCAAAGAAAATTAGAAATATAGGGGAGCCGCTTGTAAGCAGTAGTAAAGTTTCTGTAAGAAATAAGTTTATTGTGCAGCTGCCTATTTTGTCTGCTTCAGTGGCCACAAAACCGTCAGTCTGCATGTGCATGCACAAGTTGTGCCTTGCCTCGTGCGGTACAACTTTGCAGCATGCCCGCTAGGTGAACCACAGGAAGATGCCTACGCCCCGTTCGTTCCTCAGTGGTGCTCGAGTGCTATGAATGATAAAAGATAACATGATGTGGAAATCAAACAATAGATATAAACAATGATGTATGAAAATGGGGTTTAGATAGCAGGTACTTATGGATTTAGTTTCCTGTAGTTTAGGAACAGTGTAGGTTTGTTACTCGTGTATTTCTTAAACTTGAGGATTAAAGATCTGAATTAATCACAATAGAAAAAAGAATGTATACGCTTTCACTAGGAAGGTGAAAAAACTGTGCATCATGATTTTTGTAAGTATCAAGTCTATTCAATTACACCCATATATAATCAAAAGTACATGCCCCACAAAATTGTGCAAATATTACAGAAACTTTTAAGTAGAATGTTAAGAAAAATGAATTTTACAAGTCTACTCACACTATCCATGTACTTTTCCATAAATCAGTAAAGATGTGGGTGGGAGTTTTCTGAAAAATGTCATTTGTTATAAGGATGTTTGCAGTTGTCTGGTTTTGGTTAGGCGATACCTCTTTTTGGTTTTTGTCCCCAAGAGTCATGTGTCCCTGCATATGCATGTTTCATACTAACCAATGGTTTTACATGCATATGGCATATAAAATATGACCTACATCTATCTGAAAACAATCCCTAGATTGAGTAATAATCTATAATACACTGGACCCAAGCAGGATGCTAAATCTGAACCCTCTAAATTATACTGAAACTTATGTAGAGATCTAAGCTTCAGAATTAGCCCTTCTTGGTACCAAAAGCTTGAAGCTAACCGTCGTCCTTCCCACACTGGGTTATCATGATTCTGAACTTTGTGAACTAGTTCCACACTCAGTTTGAAAGAATCAGGTGCAGTTCGTTAACTCAATAACAAAATCTCATTTTCCTCATTTTAGTGTCTTAATAACTATCACAAGTGCGAGTAGTAGTCTGCTTTCTTCAAAATCTTTAAACAAACTGTGTATAATAAATAGCATGCAAGGACATCGTATATATGAAAATAATAAAACCTGCAGAATAAAAATTGGATATTCTTATATTAATTTTTTGATGTACTGAACTAAGTGACAGTGTGCTTTCTGTGGTTTTGTCCAGTTGCCTCCAACTGCTGAGTGATTCTGTTGTTGATATAGAAGAAGCATTTTCAAACAGATCTTTTTAATATTGTATGACAGCTCCTAAAGTGATAAGTAGCAGAATAGATTTATACTTTTGTGGGTCGTGGATTGCAGAGATTTTATCTCCAGGTTAAATATTTAACCTTTTGTAAATTAGGTTATGTTCTCCTTAATAAACTTATTTTTTAAAATTTTAATATGGTAGTATCTTATATGTAAGACATTTCCTAATGAGGCAAATATGTTGACACCTAGGTACAAATTGATTTAAAATTAATTATATTTCTTTTTGTATGGCAAGTTTTTACAAGTTTTTCACAGTTAAAATTAGATACAAGAGCTGAGCAAATAAAATATATAGTATGTTAACATCTTATGATTATACTATATTCAGGATATCAGTTTATGTTATTTATTATACTTTTAATACTCTTCTGAAAGGATTGTGATCTTATATAAACATGATATGAACTTGATCAAGGTATGGGAGGAGTTTTGAATGTGAACATCTTCCCTCGATAGCAGTTTTTCTGGGTAAATGGTTAGTGACAGAGTGGTTGAAGCATCAACAGATCAGCCCTTTTTAAGTTAAATTGTTTATGTCCTCATGTTTCTTGGAAAATGTGGTTGTTTTTCAAAAGCTAAATTACTTAGTAATCAGATAAATTGTAAAATAACCCACTCTTCCTTAAAGCGAGCATTAAAACCTACACCATTAGAGTTATGGTTCGGAGAAGAAAAGTAAAGTATGTGAGTGATAGAAAATATTCATAGCGATTAATGCCTCTAATGAAGCTAAACAGGAAAACTGGCATAGAAGTGGTCATCTGTGTTGCTGTGAAATGTGGCTTCCATGTTTCTATATTATTCCTATCTATCTAATATGATAGTATCAAGAATAGTATCTAAAAAACCTTCCTTAAGAGCCCAGAGAATGGGGGTGGTAGTTTATGTAGAACTTTACAGCTAAAATTATAATAATTGACATAATTACTGAATCACTTGAACGATGTTAAACGGTGAGCTTCTTATCCCATTTTAATAACCCTGGTTATTGACACGTTCCAGTTCATCAGCTAGAAAGCAGAACCAAACCATGGCTGCACAGGGAGCTGTTTGTGGTAGTTCAAGATGAATGCAGATGTCCTGGTGCTCCTTTTAACAAGGACTGTACATGCCTGGAAATGTCAGTTCAGTTACTTGTGGCTGCTCTGAAATTAGCAGCCACTGAAGTTGTTTTGTCATCCAAGCTATGATCTGCTGGGAATTTCAGCACTTGCACAGTGAAGCCCTTCTTCACAGTGATGTCCGTGGATGGAAATGGACAAATATTCATTCCAGAGGATTTGCAGTCACCAGCACTTCATACTAGAAATAGCCTGTAACAAACATAGGGCTTTTCTGCCATTCTGCCTTGCTTAGGATCAATATGATATACCCTTTATCCTTGATGTCAAAAAGAGTTATGTGTGGAATTATGAAGTACGAAAGCAATCATAGGTTGATATGTGAAATGATTAGATGTAGCTGAGAGTGTGCAAAAGAAGAAAGATGATAGAGAATTTGATATTGGCAATTTCAGGCATTCTTTAGAAATAACTTGTTCAATTATGTCTTCATATTTAACAAGATAAATTGAATTAAAACAGCTGTTAAAACAAATACTGAGAGGGTGAGCAGTAGATAGAAATCTTTAACACAGCACTCCAGTGAAGTTTTCCTTGAGTAAATGTTTCTGCTCCAAACACAGCACTAGTAAGTCATTTGTAGACAGACACATGTGCTGTAGTTGATTTAAAGCTATGCATACGTGAGCAGCTGGCCAGCATGTGCATGCTGCATGATTGGCCAGCAGACCACTGTTGGACAGGATGAATAAGAGGAAAGCTCTCTTCCGTGTTTTTATTTATTTATTTACTTTCATACCAGAAGACTCAGGTCCTGCATACAGATAGAAATGGGTAAATAAATAAAGCAGCTTGCTAGCCAAGGGAGTTTGCAATAGGTGCTGTCAGCCCTTAGTTGCTTGCTTTAAGCAGTGTGACACTGAGAAGCGTCTTGGGAAAGCTGTGCCTTTGTCGCTGAAAAACCTTCTCGTGGCCTCAGCTCAGTGTCTACGGAAGAGCTGCTTTTCTCAAACTAATTGTCACTGCTGATGACAGTGTGCCTCTCTAGTGCTTTACGTCCACGGAGATCAAAAGGAGGTAAACACTGTAACTGCAAATAAAGCAAGGGTAAATCTGCAAGACGCAAATTGTGCTGCCTCCCAGCTCACCCATGCTGGCGCTGGCCACTCAGAAGTGATAGATGGTTAGGATTAGTATGGAATATTTATACTGCTATTTCCATATCATAAGCAGTGGGTAAAGAGCTCTACCATCCAAATTATCAATACAATACTTCTTGCAAATTACAGGTTTATAATTAACCTTTCTTAAAAAAAAAACAAACAAACCAACCCTCAGACAAGCAGGCTGCTTATCACAGGAATCGCCACTTCCCCCTATGGTGCATAGCTGTGATCTATTCCCAGTGTGAACACAAGGGTCTGATTCCCATTGCAGTTTGGTTGTGAGTTATCTCATTTGGGATGAGACCTTGAATTAATGGACATTGCCTCTTCAATGGAAGAATAAGAGAATCCTATTGCTCAGTTTTATTTCTTTGTGACTTTAGAAGAAGTATGAGAATAACCTGGATATGAGAAAGGCATGTGATTTTCGTCTGTTTTATCTCCCTCAAGGAGGCAGTTTCGCTGTTTACTTCCCTTGCTTCCTACTGACTTCTCAATATAGAATTTATATTTTGTATGTATTTAATTTATTTACTTTTAAAAAGCAGATGCTACATTCCTACTGTCAAAGAGCCACCACAAGCAGAAGAAAATTATGTACAGCACAGTGTTTGCCTGTCATTATGCACATAAATGCCTTTACTTTTACTTGCTCTCCACAAGGCTGAATTCCCTTTTAATGAAAATCTACAGATGCCAGCTAGATATATTTATTGACTCTCTTTTTTTAACTTTTATCCTGTAGGTTAGCTGTCAGTAAATGTGGGTGGTAGAAACTGAAATGTGCAAAATTCATATCAAGTTTTGAGACCATTTATTACTTTCCAGTACTTTAGACTGAAATAGCCACATAATAAATCTTTATTTTTTTAGTTATAAAAGCAATATATGTTAAATTGGTGTTATAGATTTTTTTAAAGCAAGATTTTTAAATTAAATTAGTTTCATGGTCTACTAAGGAGACGGGTAAGCATTTTCTAAGAATATAGTTTTGTCAATGATTAGGAGAAAGAATTGCATGCCTAACTTTGCAGGCAGAAGAAAATAATCTGAGTAGTGAAATTACGTCTATCCATGCCAGCTAGAAATATATTAGTACTAATAACACTTCCTGTACTTTTTTTTCTGTAGAATTAAAAATGCTTTGCAACAATACATAGAATTATCTCCTTTTCATGCATCAGGAACATGAAGCTTAGGGAGTAGTAAATTTTATAGGTTTGTTCATGAAGCAAAAAGGAAGTATGAGATCATGGCTTCTAATCTCCTGTGTATCACAGGGAAATAACTTCCATGCATTTGCCTTTATGATGAATTTATGATGTTTTCACTAAATCATGAAAATCAAATCATGTTTGAATAAAGAAAAGAGAGAGCAGTGAGCACAAGTGATTTTTTTTTTTGGGGGGGGGGAATCTTTCTGTCTGGGTCAGCTGTACCCTAAACTTATGAGAATTACTGGGCTGTCTAAAGCTAAATGGGGTGAATCCAGAACCTAGACTTCTTCTGAAGACAACAAGGGAAGCAGTAATTATTTCACAATTTCTTCCTTTTTCCCACTGTTAAAAACAGTGTTTCATTCTAAATTATTATTTTTTTCCAATCTTCACCTTGTAGTCCATGTTGTTCATTCCTCTGAATCACTCCCAGATTTACTCTTCCTTTTAAGTAGGAAGTATGTTTTCTGTCCATTAGCTCTGTGTCAGTCATTTGGTGTATGTCTCAGAAATCAGGAAGATTAACCACACCTACCATATTATCCCTACGACACTATCCTTCTTAATATGATTTCTTTTGTTACTAATACATTTTAAAAATAACCAACCCAAACAAAAATTCTACCAAATACGTCCTTGGAACTTTAACCCTTTCACTACAGTTTTTTTTCCTTTAGTTAGTTTCCTATCTATTTTTTTCTATATATCATAAGTCATACAAATTGCTATTTCCCCTTTTTCCATGTGTTCACTATTACTCTTTTATAACTATTGTGGTCATTATACTACATAAGGAAAATGAGCTGTTAGACAAAACTTCTCTTTCTTTATTATGGGATTGCCACATTTTGGCCATCTAATGCATCTTTCGAGAGAATTCCTATTTTTTATTACATTTCTTTGGTCTAATTTCCCCATCCCATCCCTTCACTTAAAATATTCCTCAGCTTCAGAAAGTCAGAGTTTTTGACACACCCAGAAGAAATACAGATATAGATTTAAGGAGAGATACACTTTGAATTCAAACTTAGTCTGCTCACGTAGAAAGCAATGAGATGATCAACTGTGGCTCTTATGCAAACGATAACTTCTAGTCCAGCTTTGACTCCAGGTCTTTCTAGTATAAGGACATTTAAGAATATTTAATTTACATAATGTTAAGGTCAGTGTCTCTTCTCTTTTTTATTTCATGAATTTTTTTATTTCCTGAGATTTCAAACTGCTGAATCCCTAATGACACAGATTACATGAATCAGTCTGTTCTGTAGCTTGATTCAGTGGATTAACAGGATCCCTGTGAAAACCCTAATTAAGCTTTGGTAGGTCCTTGTATTGTGATGGTTATGAGCTTTGCATTATGATTAACTCAAACACTCTGCTAGTTGCTTTGGCTAATCTCTGATCCATATCTGAGCTTCTGCACTCCACTATAAGATCCCATTATCAGGTTCAGGTAGAATCATGTGGATCAACATCACAGTAATCATATATATAAATGGCTTATTTCCAGTTATTTTACCTTCTCCTGCTCTTGCTTGAGGGGTAAGGATTACTTGAATTTTTCCATTTCTTCAGTTATCTCATTAGGTCTGCTAAATTTGCTAAATCTGTTTAGCCCTATGTGTTGTTATATCAATGGAAAAAGATTAAGTATCACCAGTGAAAGTGTGCTAGACAGCTCTATCGTATAGTGTGTTATAATTTGTGTTTTCACATTGCCCAGTGGTCCCTTCCTGAATTCTCCGCCCAAATTTCTTCAGAATTACAAATGGTTGTACGTCTTCTTAATATTGTAAGGAAGATCTTGGGTTATAGCTATCTCTTTTTACAAGAGAATTCTTCTTTTAGTTATCTGCTCTGTTTCTCTGGTAGCTGGTTCCCCAGTAGATGAATTGTTCAACATCTGATAAGAAATTCAGTTCAGCCAAACTGAATGCAGCCTAAATGTGCTGAGGCAGATGAATTAATCTGGTACAACAGCTTTGGTTTTTGCTTTCTGCAGTCATTTTCCCCTAGCAGTATCTCTAGAAATCATTTATGAAATTTTGGTTGTTGTCCAATCTTTATTTTTGAATTGATCTTGATTTCTGATAACACTACAGAAGCATTAAAATACATGCTTCTCCAGGCACGCTTTCTTCTCTGGGTCAATAGCCCCAAAATTATTATTTTTCAAACAGGAAAAGCTTGGATCATCGAAAGCAGGCCACAGCAGTGTCATGGATGAGTGGAGTAATGCACTTCACTCGTAAGAGAGAAGCGGCACTATGTTTATTGTGGTAAGACAGCAACTTAACAAAGTTCAATTGTAAATAAGAATGATTTGACAAGGTTTGATTGGCAAGGTTCCCTCGGTTGTTTACTGCATGGAGGACAGAGTCAGATGCAAGTGCAAAGAAGACCCTCCCGTTGAGTCACAAAGTTCAGAAAGGACCCCCTTGCTTTCCAAACTCCTCCTTGGAGGAGCCTAGGTGTGGCTGGATCCAGTCCTGGTCTCAGACTTGGTCAATGGTTAATGTCTAAGGGATTATGTGTGCAATTAATCAGAGATATAACTCAGCAAAGTTTCGCGAAGTTCGCAAAGTTTCAGCATGCTATTAATCACTTACCAAGGATCTGGGGTGGGTAGGGAATCTCTCAACCTCGAGGAGTAACCTTGAGAGGCGTCCCTGCTCAAGAGGAGGTTCTGCAGTGCAGCCCACTGCCACGCAGGAGAGCTCCATGGGCTCTGGGCTGCCCCCTATTTATAGGGGGGAGATGATTGACTCATAGTCGTATTTGCATGCTAGACGGGTCTTAGTTGGCGCATGCTCAGTTAGCCCCTGCCTACGTGCTGTCTACAGGGAGGTCAGCTTGAGGGGGAGGGAGCATATTGCGGGCGGGAAGGAGCACACCGTCACAAGCAGTTATCTTTTCATTGTTGGTAGTGTGAGATAATGAAAAAAAAAAATTAAACCAGCTGAATACCTGTTTATTAATCAGATACTTATTTCTCAGTAGTTATGTCAAAGTTATTATAGGAAGTATTGTGTACTTTTATACAGAAATATGATCATAAGTTTAACATTCATTATTAACGTCAAATTCTAATAGAGAAAACTCCGACAAAATAAACCCAGAAGTCTGAAACAGAAAAGAGAAAGAGTTCTGAGAGAAGTGAACCGTGTAGCAAATTTGCTCCCCACTCTAAAGTGGATACCTTTACTAGACAAATCCATTCTGATAATGCATAACACATCAAATGCTGTAGGAACATCAAAATAGATTCTTGTATCCCAGGGTCTGTCCCTATATCAGGGAGGTTTGATACGGATTTGCGAGCACTTGATCCATCTTCTCCTTGCCTGTACTTTGAGTACATTTCATTTGGTTTGCCCTGTTATGACAAACTTTGCTTACAAATTAGTGTTTGTATAAATAGCTATATTTAAATATCCTTGTTGGAAGGGGCAGGACCAAGTTACATGAAATCCATCATGACAATGGTCTTTGCTCCCCCATTAGCCTTTTCTGTCTGGCTAACAAGCTTATGTGATCAGTGACCTCTGCGATTGCTGTTAAAATGGCAGTCATACCTTTACACACACAGACAGAAGTTATATAATCTGGTCTTAAAATCATTGGTGGGGTTGCCCAAATATAAAGGTGCGAGTCTGTGTGCCTGGTGTGTGCGTGGAGGGGGGAGGAAATGTTCTGGAGGACAGTTCTGAAGAGCCAGGTCCCAAATTTCTCAGGTATATTTCTTTTAGAGGAAATGAAGCATGAGTTATTTACAGCATGTCAGGTGTGTCACGCTTCATAGTTGTAGGAGCACTTGTTGGGACACTTATGACCAAAACCCTTTTGTTAAGGAGACTGTTAACAGTTTCTTGGAAAAACACAGTCTGAGTCCACTAAGACATTATAATACTTAATATTAAAATGTCCTTATTACCTGGTTTACAAATATTTCAAAGCTAACACAGTAACACATGTCGAAGTTAATTGCTATTATCTCCATTTACAAAAGCTTATGCCCCCTCTTGTGTTAAAGACAAATTATTATGCAAGTAAGTGTGTATATCTGCTGTGTGCCCAAGCAGTACTGAAAGTAATTGTATCCAAAGCTTTCTTTACCACCCTGGTTTATAAAGCAAGATGACATTTCACTTCAGTGAGACCCAGAAATGAATCATTTCTCCCCCTGCATACACTTTTAAAAAAGTCTTTCCAGAAGAACAGACGTCTTGCAGCTCACATGTTATTGCTGCTTATCAGGCCCGCTTTCTTGGCAAATACCTCCCTGGTCAGGGATATCAAATGCAGACAGAGAACCATCCACAGGTAGATATGCTCTTCTGGTAGCAGAAGGTCATAATCAGCAATTTTTCTCACTATGCATCTACCAAGTGATGGGGTGGCTGTAGGTCACCAGGAAAGACAATTGCTGCCAGTAGAACAAATCATCTATATGCAGCCAGTTTCTGCCTACATCTGAGGAGTTTTCAGGAAAGACAGAAGCAAGAAGCAGCCTGCATAATTTTCTTGAATGGTGGCAGTCCACCCTTAGCTGTCATGCTTAAAGAGTGGGCAGAGATTTATCTGGTAGTGCATGCACAGTGAGTCTGATAATTCTGGAAAGCCTCAATTCATGCAGCTCATGTATAATGCTCATCTATAAGTGCAGTAGTTTTGGTCACTTGGAGGATAAGGCCATCTTCTGCCACTACAGGAGGGTGTGTAGTCTGCCCACCTGGAAAATAATCTATCATTTGACTAATGTCCGTGACGATTTTTTCATTAAAAAGATTTTTTTTCACACTGTGTCAAATTTTATTTAGCCTTAGGATATACATGTTAAATATTTTAAACATATTAAAGTGCCATCTGAGCTGTCTCCTTTGAAGTCTGAGATTTAAATTTATATTTGCAAGACAGCAGATGTACAACATGTACTCTCAAAAATGTTTGCCACTGAACACCTAGCAAGATCCCATGGTTAACAGGTGTGTTTGAGGTCTGGTTTGATACATTTGTGACTTACGGGTGGTGATAAAAGGAATTTTACACAGGTTGAGTTTTCTAAGTTTTTAATATATGTGATTGAGCACAAATTATTTTAATATGTTAATTATATATAATTAATGCAACATCAGTCTAGATGTCTTAATTAACTTTAAGACTTTTAAGACTTATTTTGCAGTTACCCAAATGTGGCAATCTAAATGCCATGCTTGAAAACTCTTCAGCATTTGAAAACAAATTTTCTTCTTGTTCATCATCACAAAGCTCAGAGTTCAGATTCTGCCCAATTTTAAGGCTGGATAACTATATTGAGAGGAATCAGGTTACTAGAACATGAGTAACCGTCTTCAGCAGTAAAGAGGCGTAACTGAAGGCAGAATATGATGCTGAAATTGTTGTTTAGCAAGTTGGCAATTGAGATATGAAATCTGGCTCATCTGCCCACAATCCAAATTGCTCTAGTAGTTCTGCTAAAAATATCATTAAAATGGGAAGTAATTGTCAAGGAACTCGGATGCTGACCTATTCAGTGAGAAGATGTTACCTTTAAATTGTTATTCCAAAAAGTCATAATAATCTGCTAAAATTTATACTTTAAATGTTCCTTATTGTTCTCTCTGCTTCCTTATCAATCTCTTATAGGAGTATTTTAAATACCAGTCCATTTCTGGATGTTAGAATTTTTTGAGTCAATAATTAATATACTTAAAATATTCCTACTTAAAAAGTAATCTCACTGTAAAAACACCGGTTAAACATTCATCACAACATCCTTTGACAAGCTGCTCCAGCATTTAATTACTTTCAGTGCTAAAGATGTGTATCCGGTTTGGGTTTTTTTTATTCTTTAGCTCAAGATCTTATCTATTACATCTTTGCATATTCTTTGCTAGATTTAAAATGCTATGTAGCATCAGATATCTTTAAGCTTTATAGATTACTTTTTAATCTTAACCGTTTTATTTCAGAAACTAAATAAGTAGAACTATTTTAGCTCTTCCTATTCATATTCAAAGTAATTCTTGCGGTTCTTTTTTAAAGCTTTTTCAATTTTTGATAAACTTTTTAAAGCATTTACATTCAAACAGGACACTGGATTCAAAACTGGTCTCAGACATGCCAGAAGTAAAAGGTAATATCCCTGCCTTGCCTATCCATGTTTGAGGCTGATTACAGTCCTGACCTCATCCTGTATCTTGGAAGTGAGCTGTAATGGGCAAATAAGTCAAGATTTCTTGCACAGCCCCTGCCAGGCAGATACAAGGTAGAAAACATCTTCGCTCATCCATCATATGGCTTGTCAGTATAAGGTCTTTTCTCAAATAATCAGTCATGCGAATGATTAGTTCTCTCTGAGTTGACCATTGGTTCAGCCTGACCTGGTTTGGACTCCTTGATATTTTTCAGCGACGGACATAGCTATGAATGGCTATGCTAGTTAATGGTGGCATTCAACAGGTGGTGAATTGATCTGTGTTTTGTAGTGCCACAATCTTAAGGACAGATCACTGTTCTAAAGTCCTCACTGTCTTGGAAGAAACATTTCTTTTCTAGTCCTGTGACATCTTGCTTTAAGGTATTGGTGAGAGAAGTGTATGAAATAGTGCAGGTCCTCTCTCTGGTGGCTGGATGCCACAGACATAGAAGTCTGCTTGGAATCCCTTCATGCACCAGGCTGTTGGGAGTTAAATCCCCATTAGACCCAGAAGCCTTTTTAGCATCTATAGAAATGCTAGGACTTCCCTGTCTCAAGAGAAGACTGTTCCCCTCTGATGAAGGCCTTCATTAAGATTGTACTATAAGACACCACTTAAGTGATAATACAAAGGTCCATTCAGTCCCATTTTCCATTCTTGTCTACTGCTCTCTTAACTCTCAAGAATCAACCCCCCCCTTTTTTTTCCATATCCTCATGACATCTTGAACACCCCAAATGACTCCAAAGCCACTATACATCTGCCTGGAATTTTCTCTTTAATTTTAGAATGAAAATGCATTTGCAGTTGTACTCAGGGGTTCAAGCCCTCTGAACCTCACTTCTGCAATCTCTGCACAGATAAGCACTGCTGTCAAGAGCAGCAGAAAATTCATCATTACTATCAAGTAAACAAACCTATCTTAAACAAACCTATATATATATTTTTTTTTTCCTGTTAAATCTCTATTTCCTTTGGGAAATTGAAGGTAGTCCCAAAAGAGGTCAGATACTCTCCCAGCTTTTTGCAACTGGCTTTCATGTCTCTGTACATAAGGGTGGGAAAAATATCATGCTCTTGGAGAGTGGACATATGTATCCCTGGATGTGCATGATTGCTCTATTTTTTTGTCTGCTCCATCACTTTTCCTCTCTCTCTCCTGGAATGCTTCCATAAGCAGGAAGTAGTTAATCTTCCAGTTCTAGGAACTAAAGAACCCATTCACTCTTGCCTCAGAAGAAAGGACTTTTACAGATGATATTTTCAGGTGGCAAAAAGGATCCACCTTGCATGTGAGGAAGCTGAATATTTTTATTCTGAAATTCAAGACTGAGATGGTAATACTGTCTGTGATAATTCCATTGCTTCAGGAAAGAATTGGCTTTAATTTCTGAACTACTTTTGCTACTTACAATCAGTATGTATAAATATGTGTGTATATATATATGTATTATATTTCAATAAAGTTTAGGAAATATCTTTGATTTATGATGGGCCAGGTCCTTTACTAGTACAGTCTTACCATTTGGGTTATGTATTGCTGCGAGGGTCTTCACCAATGTCCTGGAGGTATGACTCAGATGGAGAAGGGTAGCATTAAATCTTTACCTTAACAGTTGCCTGGTGAAAGGCAAAAACAGCTCAGAAGAGGTAACAAAAACTCTCTAGATTACTCTGTGACTCTGACTTTTTGGAGATTAAGGCTATGTTTTGCCTCTTCTCAGTTCAGACTGCAGAGTTAATAGGACTGCTTCATGAACTTTGCTACAGTTGAACCCACCTCACTTGGGACAATTTTCAAATTCTGAAAGATTTCTAAATTTTCTAAATCATTTAGGGTTCTTTCTATTAGGATTGTAATGACTTATGTGGCTTATGGGGTCATGCTGCAGCATATTCTAAGGTTATACTCCATACCAAATTTACTGTGCATTACATGTGACTCCAGCTTTACTGAGTCACAAAATTTTGGGAGTGTGTGTATAACTGTTCCTCTTGGCCAGTTATTTAATTTATGCACTGGCAGAATGTGTCAGTACTTGAAATTATTTGGAGGTAATTTTCTTTCAACTTTAGTCATCTGTTACCCATCCAACACTTTTTTTAGACTAAGAAGCTTAATCTGTCAGTCCCTTTAGAAGTCCTGCCTACATTTTGCAGCATGTATAGACTTCATATTCTGTCAGGTAGCACCAACAACATGGAAGTACGAAGTCCTTTCTTTAGGGCTGGGAATCAACCAGTCTTGAGAACAGAATACTACATTCACTTGTCTGCCTTCCAGAAGCCTTAAGTGTGTTTGCAGACAGTCTAATTCATATCAAACTAGGAGATCATAAGCGGGAAGTTCATTCAGAGTGATGAACTACTTCTCATTTTTTAAGACTGTGATCATTTTGTTTGCTTGAGAGCAGGCCAGAAATGTCAGTCCTTTAAGCCTGAGGTAGTCCAGCGGATCCCAGCTGAATAGCTTTCTGATTAAGATCCCTATATATGCCTTTCCTTACTTTTACTGATGATCCTCAGTTAAAAATAAGTATGATGACTAAAGTCTAGCCTGGTTTCTGCATCTAGGAATCTGTTCTGCTTTTCAGGGCAGATATTTCAATCTTTGTCTCAGTTCCAGATCTGCTCTCACACAGCTCAGCTCAGTGATTCCACTCAAACATCAGCTTCTCACAGGTTTCCACACAGACACTGGATAACTTTTAGGTTTCAAGCATCCTCTAAACAACAGGTCCATTTAGGAAAAGTATGTAGCCAGGTAAATCGATTTCTTTTCTTGTCATCTACTCAGTAGTCTTGCTTGCAGTCTTCACCACAGACTTGCTATTTTAAATGATTTTTTGAAAGATTTTCACATTGAACAGGAGACTGTGTTGGGACCTGATATGGGAGAGGCACAAGAGGTGATCCTAGTGCACTCCAGGCAGCCTCTGAGGTTCCTGACATCCCTCAGAAACCATCTCAATTTCCAGCCATACCTTCACCAAACAATATGGAATTGCAGATATTTGTGGATACAAAGGAGATCTTGGCAAGGCAGTTCCACTGGCAATGATGTCTTAAGGAATTCACACCCTGCATCCTCTTACTGGCTCAGGTCTGGGGGATGTGGTGAGACAATGATAGAAACTACCCATAGAGTGAATTTGTGTCTTAACAATCACTTGAAAGAGAAAGGAAGGTTATTTAGCAGTAAATGGAAGATTTTTGAAATGCACTTTTGCAGTTGCTCACCAGAGGGACTTCAGTGCTCTTTTTTATCTGAATATATTTTCAACAGTATATCATTTTATGGTGTTAAATAAATGTAATTATTTGTTTGTTTAGTTCAGTAAAAAAGATCTCCACCAAATATAGCCTTACTAGCATGTGCAATATAGACTTCATCGGGATCATATGTCAAATGTCATATTTATTACAAGCAACCAAGTACAAAGCTTTTGTTCCTCAAGCATCTGAAGATGCTAGTGAGGTTCATTAACTAGAAAACTTCCAAAGAGTAACAAGCAAATAAATTGAGGGAACAAAAAGATTGCTAAATTAGTGTCTAAAACTAATGCATTAGCCTATGGCTGTCGTCTTGATGTGGCAGAGACATTAACAATATATGTGATGGCATCCATAATGCATTTGGGACTATCTTCATCCAAAACAGTTATATTTGTTATAGTGGCTTCATGTACTTACTGCTTAGTGCTGTAACTTAGTGCTGAACTATGCTTTAGCAAAATCCAGTCTCTTCTGCGCTGAGCTTCCTTTGTAGTTCATCTACTGCAATTTACAGTAGTTTTGTCTAGATCTGTGAGCACTGAGGATTTCCCTGTGCTTTTCTCTGTTACAGTATAAATCTTGATGGCTTATATCTTACATCATATCTTCACTGGCTGCCCAGCTTAAATAGCACTTCAATAACCTGACTTACCATTTTGCATATGCTGCTGACCCAATCCAACTCACAATGGTTACAGCCTGTTGCAACATCAGATATGATTCAAACTGTAATCATTTTCTAATGCAGGGTTTAATTAGTTTTGTTTTGAGATGATGTCAGACGGTTTAAACTTTCACAGCCATATTCACGCGAATATGATTACTGGACTTCTAAAAGCAGTAGTACCCTTTTCTGTTGATTCTCCTTGTGTTTATCTATAGCATTTATTTTAGGCATAAAATAATTACTTAATGATAAGAATATAGCCTACTTTTCATCATCAGGAAACAAAAGTGTATTGAATACAAACCAGCAAAGGGAATGCATAAGCAGAACAGGTTCTCTTTCATAGAAAGATCCTCAGAGTTGGCTGGAAAGACATCATTTTCCAGCTACCCAAAGCAAGTATTAAGAAAGAGAGACTGCAAACTCAGCTGGACTTTTCAGGAGCAAAACAAGTATATTCAGGATTAATAGATATTTTGGGTCACTCCTAAGGATCATCTCAGCTGGGACCCTGTCTCTGACAATGATATACAGAGATCAGAGAAATGTTGTATGCTGGACTTACCAGTTTTTCAGGCTCATCATAAATACTGGTGTTACGTTTTCTGCCCTCCATTTCTCTGGCATAAGAAACATGTTATAGATAGTATAGGTTTGGTAATATTGTACTGGACTTCCCATAGAACTATAGGGTGATACTGTTTTGTCCTGGCAACTTGCTACTACTCATTCAGTTTATTGTTCTGGCACCTTTTCTACTGATGCTTCAGTAAAATTCAGATTCTGCCTTCCTTAAGCATGCAGTTTCTCAGGCTCGTCTTCTGTAAGCAAAGGCTTCAGTATAGGAAGTTTCTTAATCTCTTCTGTTCTGAATTATTGTAACTGCTTGTTTTAAAATTCTTTCAAAAATGTCCTGTGCAGTTTCTTTTTCGGAAGTTAAACATTATTCTAGAGATAATCCTCATCACCAACATTGCATGTAACTGCTTACAAAACCTGAGCACAGTTCTCTAATATTTGTTCCCTCTGTGCAAAGGAACAGTAGAGGTGACACAGGGCAAGCAAAGCTGCTGGTGTGGCAAGCCAAAAGTGCAGACCAAACACTCTGAAGAGTCAGCCTGTGCCAGGCGGTCTCCACTTTTCAGAACATCTCACAAATGCCCTCTGCCTTCCAGTAACAGCCCTGCAACACCACATGCTGCTCATCTACAGGTGGCTATCAAGCATCATTTACTCTTTCTCTCCAGATTGCCTTCTTTAGATATAGGCTTGAACGGTACTATACAACAGCAACTGTTGTGTTATTTGTTGCCAGTATTAATCACTGGGGCCTTAATTTGTGCTGGAACTGCTCAGAATTATTCTCCATAACAGAATCTAAGAGTAATTTATAACTGCCCATTCCCTTCCAGTGAATAAATGTGCGCATTTCTGATGTTGACTTTTGGGGGGATAGTAGATCATCTGGATTATGGGAATAATATAGAGACAATAGTCTTAATTATTTATGATAGGAAGCATTTTCTTTATGGCACATGAGCAAATAAGGGGAGGTTTGTCACCTAAGGAATTTGTATCAGCTAATTCTTACATTGTCAACAAATGGTTACATGCCAAAACAGAGTCTGGAACTTCTGAGTGAAATGAGTATAAACATGCTTTTTGGAAAACTTCTCTCCTTTTTTATGCTTCTGTTGATTACAAGCCTTTAGTTAATTAGCCAGTTTCTTCAAAGGGGCTCAGAAGCATGACTTTGCATTAAGGACAAATGAATAGGACACAACTGAAGATCCTAAGAATAATGTCTGTGGGATACAGTGGTCTGAGAAACAGCTAACATTTAGAAAGCTCTGATTTATTATCATCCATAGAAAATAAAAACAGTGCTTCCCCTAAAATTTCATACCTTCTAAGCAGCCTTTCTGTCTAACAAAACGATCTCCCCTGGTGGTCTATTGCTGGCAGCTCATTTTCAGGAAGAAGGAATGTATCCTGAAAATATGAAAAGGCTGCCAAAAATTAAGTGGAAGCTAGTTATAGCCTAACTCTTGAGTTACTAGTCTGACTCCAAAATACAGCATTCCAATTAAAATCTCAGCACATGTGATTGTTGTATAAAGCTAATACAGTATTCGTATTATTTCATAGCAAATTTTGATTTTTTGCAATAAAAACTTGTAATGGGTCCACTGTGTTCAGCAGTCATTTATTTCCATTATATCTCTGTAGAAGTGACTGCCCAGTATTTATAAGAAAAGGAGTATTTGTTTTACTGGTATGCTTTGCAAGTGATGTGTAATGCATGATAAAGGAATTGTTTCAGGAAAAGAAATGTCCTTCACATTGGAGCCTAACATATAATTATCCATTACAGACATTGAAATGCAATTGCTGGACTGCATGTTTCAGTCCTCCTCTGTTACAATTTCTTTTTTTTTTTTTTGTCAGTTTTCTTCTGTCTTTCTTTAGTGCAACTGTTATATTTATTGTTCTCAGCATCCCATTTTGGGTTGCTTTCTATCCGAAGCACATATAATTTTTACAGCATTGTGGTGTAACTGATAATAAGCTTTTTCTCTTCTATGTAACTTTATAAAGATTCAGCAAGCTTGCACAGCAAACCTGTTGCCATCTGTCTTCTATTTTCATGGTCATTACAATTGTGAAAAAGCCACCTCTTTCTTTCTAGCAAGTTTCTTCAGTTGCATTTATCATGTAGATGGGAATCTTTCCAAAGGTGATTTCTAAAACACAGCATAATTTTGCCCCTAAACAATTCATTTACTAATATCTTCAGATATTCATCTACTAATATCTTCGATAAAATGTATATTTTGGATTTATGTAATTAAAACAAGCATAACATTATTTCTTTATAAGTGTTCTGTTTCAGTTTGTGACTCCTGACTTCCCTATGTTCTCAGCAGCAGTAATAGGAGCTTTCTGAAATTGTAAATTGCTTCAGTATTAGCTCTTGTCAGCCCTGAGATACTTTGCATTTTTAGAGAGGACAGGATGGAGAGGGGAAAGGAGAAGACTCTGAGGCAGAAAGGAAGACATTTCACTATCTTAAATTTTTTGTGGCTAAGTCCATATGTTTTAGAGTAAAAAGCAATGTCAGGCAAAATCCTCTGGTAAATTTAGTCTGATATTCAGTACATCTTGTGATTATTTCCCCACTCCATAGAGGGGTTTGATAATAACTCCAGGTTTAAAACAAAGAGCAATATACACAGTTTGAAATTTAATGCAAAAGGAGAAAAACATGTGATTGATATAGTTTAGTGGCAAAAGGCAGAGTAAGGAAAGTCATACATTGGTCAGCAGAGGTGTTTGTACCCATATTGTCAGAACAGAAGAATGCTAGAAAGAAGAGACCAGACTGTTGGGGGGGGGGGGAAATCCCACATTTTGAGTGCATAACTATAAATTCTTTATCTAGATGGTTACGGCTGCCTCTTCTTAAAAAGAAGCAACATTTCAAGATGTTATAGATCATATTTTCCTTTTCTTCTTTTACTTTCAGTAGTGAACTATAGAGTAACATGTATTTCAGTGTAAAAACAAGACCAAGACCAAAAAACAGACCTTATTTAAGACCATGCAGAACTTCAGAGAAAACTTCTTTATAAAGCTTTCCAATATCAACATGAGGCAAAAAAAATGGTCTTCCAAACATTGTAGACATTTAACAGTTATTTGGTAGGAGGTACATATTATTGGCTGTTAAGTTGTTTAACAAAGTACTTCTCAGATTAAGATCGTCAGACACATTGACTCCTAATACATTTAAAATGTGTATTTACTAATGTAGTTTCTATATTTGCTAAATGAAATATGTTTTATTAAAGACATAGTAAAACTTGATTATAATTCATGACAATTTGACATTTTATGACTTCTTGTCATGGAAATTATGCAAATTACCACTTCGGAACTATATTCTGAAGCAGAAACTGTTCTAGTGAGTCTGGAAGAAAATACCAAGTCCCAAGGGCTGCTGAGAATAATGTTTCATTAATTGTTCTTAAAATTCCGTTATGTAGTTCTCCTTATGTGGGATATCAAATGCAATATATATTCTGAAAATAATTCAGCAAATGCAGCTTAAGGCTTAGGTCAATGTATCTTTTGTATGGGTGAAGTTTGGAAAAAGGTGGAAGAAATTGTTACTGCAAGTTTGAAACGTTCCAGCAAATTGAAGTTGTTTCTTTCATTTTGAAGGGAGGGAAGTTTGGTGTGGGAAGGAAGCAGCAGCACTCTCACATGGAGGGAAAAGAAGGAAAGAAAAGGGTGACTACAGGAACTCCGTGTTCACTCTGCTCTTTGCAATTCAAAAGTTACAAATTTTAGAAAGATGCGGACCAGAGCTAATGCCTTGCTGACAGGCTCTCTGCTTTGCTATTTTTAGGTAGTTTAGCAGGGAGCTCTCTATGAATAAGCAGAAAGTCCCCAAAAAAGCAGACCTTATTGAATTATTTTCAGGAATATTTCTAGAACACCAAATATTGCCACAAAAGGTGAGCTATTTTATTATCTATTTCTAATTTAGATTAGTTTTTGTAAAAAAAGAGAAATGACAACCAGTTGGCCAAAGGTCAATACAAAATACTTATTTATAAGAGCTGAGTTTGGTCAGCCCAATAGGGGATCTAAAATAAAGTGCAGTAACAGAATTCATAATTATGGTTTTTCAGGTTTTAGTGATTTTTTTACAGAATTAAGTATGGAATTGAAGATTATAATTTGGTGGTGATGTCAATTTTATGCAGTATTGTAGAGCAGGGGTAATATAAGACAAAGAAAATGCAGTGATACATTGAAAAAGAAACACACACAGTTTAGTTTCCTATATAAGTTTCATAATAAAGGCTCTAATACAGCATCCTAACAACAATCACAGAATCACAGAATCGCTGAGGTTGGAAGGGACCTCTGGAGATCATCTAGTCCAACCCCCCTGCTCAAGCAGGGTCACCTAGAGCACATTGCACAGGATTGCATCCAGGCGCGTTTTGAATATCTCCAGAGAAGGAGACTCCACCACCTCTCTGGGCAACCTGTTCCAGTGCTCTGTCACCCTCACAGTGAAAAAGTTTTTCCTCATGTTGAGATGAAAGTGTCTGTGTTTCAGTTTGTGCCCACTGCCTCGCGTCCTGTCGCTCGGCACCACTGAAAAGAGTCTGGCCCCATCCTCTCGACACCCTCCCTTCAGATACTTGTACACGTTGATAAGATCTCCTCTCAGCCTTCTCTTCTCCAAGCTAAACAGGCCAAGCTCTCTCAGCCTTTCCTCATAAGAGAGATGCTCCAGTCCCCTAATCATCTTTGTGGCCCTTCGCTGGACTTGCTGCAGTAGTGCCACATCCCTCTTGTACTGGGGAGCCCAGAACTGGACGCAGTACTCCAGATGTGGCCTCCCCAGGGCTGAGTAGAGGGGGAGAATCACCTCCCTCGACCTGCTGGCAACACTCTTCCTGATGCACCCCAGGATACCATTGGCCTTCTTGGCCACAAGGGCACATTGCTGCCTCATGCTTAACTTGGTGTCCACCAGCACTCCCAGGTCCTTCTCCGCAGAGCTGCTTTCCAGCAGGTCAACCCCCAACCTGTACTGGTGCATGGGGTTATTCCTCCCCAGATGCAGGACCCTGCACTTGCCTTTGTTGAACTTCATGAGGTTCCTCTCTGCCCACCTCTCCAGCCTGTCCAGGTCTCTTTGAATGGCAGCACAGCCCTCTGGTGTATCGGCCACTCCTCCCAGTTTTGTATCATCAGCAAACTTGCTGAGGGTGCACTCTGTGCCTTCATCCAGGTCATTGATGAAGAATTTGAACAAGACTGCACCCAGGACTGACCCCTGGGGGACACCGCTAGCTACAGGCCTCCAACTAGACTCTGTGCCACTGATCACAACTCTCTGAGCTCTGCCATTCAGCCAGTTCTCAATCCACCTCACCGTCCACTCATCTAGCCCACACTTCCTGAGCTTGTCTATGAGGATGTTATGGGAGACAGTGTCAAAAGCCTTGCTGAAGTCTAGGTAGACAACATCCACTGCTCTCCCCTCATCTACCCAGCCAGTCATTCCATCATAGAAGGCTATCAGATTGGTTAGGCATGATTTCCCCTTGGTGAAGCCATGCTGACTACTCCTGATCACCTTCTTTTCCTCCACATGCTTGGAGATGGCCTCCGGGATGAGCTGCTCCATCACCTTTCCAGGGATGGAGGTGAGGCTGACTGGCCTGTAGTTCCCTGGGTCCTCCTTCTTGCCCTTTTTGAAGACTGCGGTGACATTGGCTTTCTTCCAGTCCTCGGGCACCTCTCCTGTTCTCCATGACCTTTCAAAGATGATGGAGAGTGGCCTAGCAATAACATCCGCCAGCTCCCTCAGCACTCGTGGGTGCATCCCATTGGGGCCCATGGATTTGTGGGTGTCAAGTTTGCTTAAATGATCTCTAACCCACTCCTCCTCCACCAAGGGAAAGTCTTCCTTTCTCCAGGCTTTCTCTCTTGCCTCCAGGGTCTGGGGTTCCTGAGGGCTGGCCTGAGCAGTAAAGACTGAAGCAAAGGCAGCATTCAGTAACTCTGCCTTCTCTGCATCCTTCGTCACCAGGGCACCCACCCCATTCAGCAAAGGCCCCACATTTTCCCTAGTCTTCCTCTTACTGCTGATGTATTTGAAGAAGCCCTTCTTGCTGTCCTTGACATCTCTAGCCAGATTTAATTCCAAACGGGCCTTAGCCTTCCTCGTTGCATCCCTGCGTACTCTGACAACGTTCCTATATTCCTCCCAAGTGGCCTGTCCCCCTTTCCACTTTCTGTATACTTCCTTCTTCTGGTTGAGTTTTGCCAGGAGCTCCTTGCTCATCCATGCAGGTGTCCTGCCTCCTTTGCTTGACTTCCTACTCACAGGGATGCACCGCTCTTGAGCCTGGAGGAAGTGATGTTTGAATATTAACCAGCTCTCTTGAACACTCCTTCCTTCTAGGGCCCTCACCCATGGGATTCCTCCAAGTAGGTCCCTGAAGAGGCCAAAGTTTGCTCTCCTGAAGTCCAGGGTTGCGATCCTACTTGGTGCCCTGCCTCCTCCTCGCAGGATCCTGAACTCCACCATGTCATGGTCACTGCAGCCAAGGCAGCCCCCAACCTTCACATCTTCCACCAGTCCTTCTTTGTTTGTTAGTACGAGGTCCAGCAGCACCCCTCTCCTTGTTGGCTCCTCCACCACCTGTGTCAAGAAGTTGTCACCAATGCTCTGCAGGAACCTCCAGGACTGTTTGTGCCTAGCTGTGTTGTCTTTCCAGCAGATATCAGGGTGGTTGAAGTCTCCCATGAGAACCAGGGCCTGGGATCGTGAGGCTACTTCCAGCTGTCTGTAGAAGGCCTCATCGACTTCCTCTTCCTGATCAGGTGGCCTGTAGTAAACACCCACAACAGTGTCACCCGTGCTAGCCTGCCCTTTAGTCCTTACCCATAAGCTCTCGACTTGCCCTTCATCCACCCCTAGGCACAGCTCAATACATTCCAGTTGCTCTCTCACATAAGGAGCAACTCCACCACCTCGCTTTCCTGGCCTGTCTTTCCTAAAAAGCACGTAGCCATCCATGACAGCACTCCAGTCATGCAAGCTATCCCACCATGTCTCTGTAATGGCAATACAATAAATGTCTTAGAATTCAGTTTATTCAAAAATGGCTATGTTGCTTTATCTTCTTCCTCCTTGTTGAAAAGTGTGTGAAATTGTGCATGCATAAGGGAAAGAAAGTGAGAGAATTTCTTAGAAAAAAATCTGTAATTTATTGTCTCCCTTTAAGGTTAGTATTAAATTAGTAATGTTCCAAATGACTGATTTAGATTCAGTCTGATGTTTTTTTTCTGTGGTGTACCAATTTCTGAGGCACAATTTTCTATTAAAGGTTTTCATACCAGTCCCTCTCATTTGAACGGGGTGAACTTATTTTACAAAAACAGTATCAAGTACATATGTATGCATTATTTATAAAGTGCAGTATTTGGTTTGTAACACCGAGAATCTAATGATATGACAGTGAACATTCAGCTCTCCACATCCAGCTTTGGATGTGAGTTTTAATCAAGCGTTTGTGCCAAAAGTTGATTATCTGTTAATCAGCTCAAATAAACCTGAACCTGAGTATCACGTGATGCATGAAAAGGGCTATTTTTAGATTCAGTCAATGTTAAGTTAGAATTAAAATTCCAAAGCTGAGCTGCTAGAAAATTGGACTGGAAAGATATTTTTACCTGCACGGGATTTAGTTTCTGCTGTTTACAAAGAGAATCATTTTGCAGTCGATAACAAATGGCTACTTTAAAATTTTTCTCTTCTTTTACATTTACTCATAACAGAATTCAAGAAGTGCTTAGTGTGAGACAGAGTACCTGAGAAAATGTAGTCAAACATACAATGCTGTGCTGGAATAACTGTGATTACACTCATAAGGCTGACACAAATTAGATGGAAAAAATAGGATTTCCTTTTGCTCCTTTGTAGACTGAATCTGGATCTCCCCCAATTGCCTTTGAAACTGAGAGGCTGATACACTTTTCTCTCATTTTGTACTAAACATGAAAGGGGTAATTTTCACTGCATTGTACAGTGGTTTTTATTAACGAAATTCAAATAGCATCTACCTGGAAGAAGGTGTATTTTGTACAACATATCTGAAATGCAGACTAAACTTCTCTGTGTTGAATGGGAAATTGAGAGCTATGCAAGAAAAAATATTCACTGGATGATTAGACTGAAAGAATATTTCCTGCTGCTCTTTAACATCAATAATGAAACTGAGAACTAGTCATCAGGAAAAAACTTTTGATTTTCAGAATTTTTCAGAAATCAGTAGGTTAACTTACAAGTAGCCCCCTCCTCCCATCTACTCCTTAAAGTCAAACCTTCTTTGACCATTAAACTTTTATTCATAATGTATTTCCTCTAAAAGAAATGTGGGATTACTAAATTCCCTGTAAGTCATGGAGTACTTTTGACAATATAATGATTTTGCACTAGGGATACACAGTATACCAGTTTTACTTGTGCTGCAATGTTTGTTCTACATCAAGAATTTCAGTTAGTTTCCAAATGAAAAGAAGGGACAACGCAAAACAAAACAAAAATCCTCATCCACGAACAGCTTCAGCACCGGTCCAGGTAACAAAGCCAAATTGGCAGGACATAAGCAATATGTCATCTGTCAGGCTTTTGAATTTGGTGATCAACAATTCGTTGTTAACCATCTGTTTAAAGGTCTTTCACATCCTGTGGTTATACTTGATTCATGAATAATTTTTTAAATATGTTAGCAAAATGTTATTGACCTAATGTGCATTAGAATAAATGAATAGTTGAAACCATATGCTTCTGGCTAGGAAGTCTTTAAAACTGTATCACTGACCCCTTGAATATTTGGCAGTGGCTAACTAGGCAAAGTGAATACATGCCAGAGTGTCTCTAAGGAAAATCATTAGAACTGAAGTAATCAAAGCATCTGCAGCAGTGTACATAATAACTTTCTAGTATACCTGGGCCAAATTTTTAAAAATTTGTAGGTTATGTCTCCATTACTGTGAACAACTTATTTCTATGCGCAATATCTTATGAGGCTTCATGTCATTCAGCCTTCATCTGAGCCCGACTTTCTCAAAGCTGAAGAAAATCTGCTTCTGATGGGACTGCCTGTCCGGTCAGGGTAATGAGGATGTTCTATGATTAGATCTGTTCTGAGACATGTTTTTATCTCTAAGCACTAATTTTAAGCAAGTGTACCTTCTTTTGCAAGCAAGTTAAATTTTAGAACAATTTTAATTCAGGAGACTATGTTAATAAGCCAAATTATCTTCTCAGCTTTTGATACATGCACTGAGACTGTCGGTCAGCTTCTCGGCATGTGTTTCCATGGGCAACGGCTGAAGAAGCTCATGTGAATAAAGGAAGACAACAAGCAAAGTGCAAAATCCTCTAAGAGCATCTGATTGCTGCCTTACAACAGACATTTGAAGTTTGCTTATTGACTGTCAGGAAGAAGAGAAAAAATGCACCTGCTCGTGACTTGCATTTCACCTTTTCTTTGATTTCGAAATACACAAGCTTTTTGGCTCTCAGTTTCAATACTGTATTGCACCAAATTAAAATATTTGTTTTTCACTCACAGCAGTTACATTTATGCTGCGTGTCTCTTACAGTATACAGGAAGTAAAGCTGCAGAATCATATATCAGTAACTATCAATGGACATAAGTGCCTGTGATATCTTAAAACTAGACTTAATTCCAGTTAATCTATTAATTATATGAAATTATAAACCCTTACAGATAATTTTGAAGACCACCATATTTTTATTACATCAATTAGATATACTAAATAAATGAATCAAGAAATCAATGTCAGGATTTTCTAAGGTGATAATCTCTTCAGTTTTTTGGGGAGAGAGGTTATAGAAGTTATGGGTCCTAACTTTATTTAGTTTTTTATATTTTTCTGCATCTCTAAGCACATGGCCTATATTAACATTATTAATTCATTTATAATTTTCTCTATGTCTGATCATACCACCACAAGCCAGTTATGAGTGAATCACAACAACTTTGTTATTCCATTTTGCAGACAAAAATTGCAGCCCAGAGAGATTTAGGAATAGAACCCAGCTCTCCCATCCTGCAGTCTCATGTTTTTAATTGTAGGTGCAGGCTTCTTCCATTAATATGATTGTGACAGGGAGATAACACTACCAAAATTCCACAGTATTTTGTTGGTTACTTTTTAAAAAGAATGGCTTTTTTTTTATTTTCAGTCCTTTAGGATCTATATTAGAAACTGAATTGAAGATAAGCATAAACAGTAAATCTTCCAAAAATGTTTGACTTAAGAATATAATTTCCTTCTTTCACCCATCCCTGGTCCCTATTTATCGTCAAATACCCTGGATTTTGTTGGTCCAGGTAAGGAATGTAGAGCTGAGTAGTTCATGTCACCACCTTTTTTCCTTATACAAGTAACTCTAGAAAAACTGACCATTAAATAAAAGAAGTAGATATAGCAGGGCTCACTGGAGGTTTGCCTAGCTGGCCTGGAGCTGGTGAAAAGTAGCACACCGTTTATGTGTGTGACTCACCTCTTCAGAGGAGTGAGTCAGAGGAAAGCAAATCACATGATGGGATAACAACAGGCTATATAAATAAAGAAGATAGATATACTCTGGCAGGATGGATTGGCTGAATCCAGCCAGTTTTTGTCCTGTTGTTTAAATGCCATGTCAAGTGTCATCCTCTCGTGTGTGTTCTGAACCAAGAAATCACACATTGAAACTCTCTTTTCACACTGAACTACTCTTTTATTGAACTACTTCTATAGTTATTTTCCTTTAAGGCATTAACATGGGATCCCATCCCTCAATGTGTCCATATTTTGGGACACCAGTGAAAACAGAAAAATGTCGTTCTTTTCATAGTCTTTCAATTCACTGTTGTAATTTCAGGTGTGACCTTTTTGGATAACTGCCTTTCCTCAATTTACTCTAAGAGATTTACTCTTTCTGCTCTTCTTTTTTAAAGAAATTTACTCAGTTTACTCCTTGCAAGAAATCATGAAAAATTTCTGCTTTCTTCTGCTTAAGTCATCACTGCTGTTCTGTAATATCTTGTATTTGCATTGCAGCTACCTGTTTTACTTGTCTTATCTCCTGCTATGTTCACTGCATGCTGTATTAGTCATTTCATTCTTCCTCCTCACTGCTTCTTTTGTTTCATTCTCGGAACTTCCCATATGCTTGGAAATTACCCATATGCTTGAAAAATTGAATATTTTCATGCCAAGCATTCTCTTTCCTTCAAAGAGCTAAATGTTCAAACTTTTAAATCCTTCCTGTTATATATAACTGGATTTCATATTGGTCTTTCTTGTTATAATCCAGCCTTTGTTAAGTTCCAACCTTTAGATTGGCTGGTTTTAGTGCAGGAAATTTCCGTTCCATACAGGTCCTCCTTCCACAGTAGTTTACTTGTATCACTCTGGCTTTCCATTGTCCAGATCACCTTGCAGTTAGCATACATAAACTTTTGCTCAAAGCATGTTTGATCTTGTAGCTGCTTTAACTTATTGGTAAAAAATAGATAAATAAAATTAGCTATCTATCTAGGTGGCTGACCTCCATTAGATGAAGTCCTGTTTATCAAAATTGTGTGCGACTGTGGGTCTTTTCAATAATGGGTGTCTGCATGACTGTTAAGTCAAGGATATTGCTCCATTTGTTCTGACATTGACCTGTGCCTTGTCTTATTTTTTGTTTCTTTAACTTTAATTACATGTTAACATTCATTTGTCCTTCTTTATAATGTTAAAGAATTCATTTAATTCCTTTAGAGTTTAGATAAAATGTCCACATTCATCTAACAACAAGTAAAAACCGCACACATACTCTTATGATCTGTTGAGCTCAAGTGTACACAGACACCAGTGAATATCAGAGTGCTTTGAGACCTATCCACTTTTCTTTTTCATTATACTGACCTCACAATATTCAAATGCCACACCTCAATATCTGCTGCTAACAGCATGTGCTAATTGCAAAGTCCTTACAGGATTTTAAGGGATTCTGGCACTTTTAATTTGTAGTTCAAAACTCCAGCAAGATGTTTCTTAGCTTTGCTTAAGTCCCTTTTCATACACCCTTTTCCTAACCTGATTGTTAGTACTTTAAAATGAAAAAAAAAATTACCATTGTAATAGTATTGTTGTCAGCGTATTTGATTTGTGACTTGTTTGAGCAACATCAGTAGAATAGCCCTGACATTAAAATTAAATATTCTTGCTAAAATTATTTGTAGTTACTGATGGTATTTCTCACAGATAAAGAAGCCAGAGATTTTTAAATCATATCAAATACTGTTAGTTTGTCTCATTCTCCTTTCACAGAACTTCTGTTATACTTAAAAGTAGATGCAATTATTTGACCAGGGAGATCTGGACTTGGTTCTGTAAACATCATCCTGGACTGATTCAGTTTGGTCTTCAGATTTTTCTCAGTCATTCTGTTGCTCCTTACTAGTTCTTTCATTTCTATCATATTTTTCGTGCTCTCCAGGGATATTATTATATTATAGATTGATCAGTTCCAAGTATGTTTTCCCCCTCTTGGAAGTCATATGACCAGATGAGACAAGTTATATACTACGCAGTACCCCATAAGAGGTACGTAGAAAAATGTTAGCTGAGTCCAAATGGGATGTCTTTATTTCTTTCTGAGATTTTCCAAGAAGCAGTTTACGTGCACGTTCTGTGTAGTGCACATTTTCATAAAGCACTGACCCTGCTGGGCGTTCTCTGCCAAGCTGACAGGAGCACATGCCGTGACTGTGTGCAGGACTCTAAGGTATCCAACAGGCTAGTCAGAACCATTTTTTCTGCTCCTGCTGGCTTACCAGACTTTCCAAAATGCGTAGATAAAATTTCTGGCCAGAGCAAAAAAACAATATCCTGAAAAACCCAACATATGTAGCTCTACCAGAAGGGAACCATGCAAATATTTGTCCCACCCTTTCTGCTCAAAATACAGAATGCTGCATGTAGATCTTCTCAACAGAGATTCAAAGAAAAAGCTTAGCAAATAGAACAGGTTCAAGAAGCAGAGGAAGGTTTTACATTTTCTTGAGATGGGAAAAACACACAAAAATGCCCCCCACCAAGAGGCTGTGGAAGTAAATTTATGCTCTCAGAGTGGTTGTACTACTGGTCACCAATGGCTTTTCCTTTTATCCTTAGTCAAAACAAAAGTTATTTGGCTTGGCAATTTATCTCTTAGATTAGGATATAGTCCAGACCCTTGTATATTTTTATGGCATTCCTCTCAATACAACTGTAGAAATTTTGTCTGAATTAATACCAAAATTGAATTTAGTACCATCTCCTCCTTAAGCACAATCATGCTAAACTGGCATGACCAATTCAATAGAACGTAAAAATTAGCAACTTTGAGATCCTCTCTGAAGTCGAGTGCAGCATTATCTCAGCCCTCTGAGGTAATCACATACTCGGTCCGTTTACACTGCTGCACGTTCTCCTGGTCCTTAAGATGTCAGGGCCCACTTCATTTGCCAGTTGAACTATCCAAAGGCTTTAATTAGATATGCTGTACTGTTACCAGCTGTTATTTCCTCTTTCCATTATGAATGACTGCACTGCAACAGCTTGCTCTTTCACTTTTTTTTTATTGTCTGTTTCTTGTTTTCATCAGATCTTTTGCTTGCCCCTACCAGACCTTGGCTTCTTCCGTTTATTTATATATGTACACTCTGGATGAAGGCAGGGCGAATAATAAAATCAAGCTTTGAAAGCGTTCACATTTCTTTGAATATTGCAACAGCAGACCACATATGCAACACTTCAGGAACAGAACAGCTTTCTGACCTTCAGTTTTAGAATAGAGGCTTTTTCCCAGATGAATTAAAAGCTTCACAAACTGAAAATTTGCATATGAACTGTTTTTACTCAGAAGGCACAATTGCCATTCAACTGAAACTAATATATCACAGAAAAAAACTATTGAATTTTTATATAACCTTTTGTCCTAGAGACTGGGACTGTAGCTAGGCTTGTATTTCATTAAATCATAGAATCATAGGACAATGATTAGGTTGGGAGGAACCTTTGGAGGTCATCTAGTCCAACCTGCTGCTAAAAGCCAGGCCAACTTCTTAGTTAAATCAGGTTGGTCAGGGACCTTGTTCAGTCAAGTTTTGAGTATCTCTAAACCTGTCTCAATATTTGATCAGCCTTATTGTGGATGACTTTTTCCTGATATCTGATTAGAATTTCCCTTGCTACAACTTGTCTGTTGCTTCTTGTCCTTTCTCCGTATGCCTCCAAGAACAGTCTGGCTCCATCTACTCTATAACTGCCCACTAGGTAAAGAAGGTATCAATTAAGATTCCAATTTAGCCTTCTCTTTTTCAAGCTGGAAAAGAAAACCCCAGTCCTCTCAGCCTCCTTGGCTTAGCTTCGGATATGTCCCATCTAGTTCCACGGACCAGTGCACATCCAGCTTGCTTTCGGTTGTCCCTAGTTTCCCAAGATTTCTTCTGCCATGGGTACTTCACTCCCCTAGACTCTGGCGCTGGGACTAGAGAGGCCACTGGACAGACTTGGCCAAGAAAGAGCAAGGCAGAGAAGGTACTGAGTATCTCAGCATTTTCTGTGTTCTTTGCCACTAGTTTCCTCACCCCATTTCATGCTTGAGATTTTCCCTCTGCTATACCATTGCAATTTTTTAATTTAAGAACTGCTGTTCTAATGGTATTATGGGAGAAGAGCAAGAGACTGGGGGCAATGGGAATGAGGAGCAATGGGTACTGCTGAGGATCCTTGCCTCCTATTGTCCGGAAAGGAGGTGGAAAAGGAGAACATTTACTTTTACAGCATTGGAGGGGAAAAACAGGTTAAAAAAGACAAACTGTGTTACTCTTCTGTCTCTCAAAGAATACCTGTCTGTCTGTATAAAGTCTCAAACAATGGAGTTTGGCTTAGAAAAAATAAGGATTTTTTTAAAACAGAAAATTTTATGGAAGAAGATTTAAATACTTGCAAAAAACCCTAAAGAGGAAAAAAGTGCTGAGGAAGCTTTTTGTTGCTGTTTTTAAGTAAAAATAAAAAACAAATGAAGAAAACAGAAGCTGAAAAAGAAGGAATCAGATTTGAGAAAAGAGAGGGACAAAATGTGTAAGGACAGTTCCTAGAAAGTGAAAACATTTTTGAAATAGGGAGTGAAGAAGGAATTTATGGTAAGGCAATTCATTCCACTATATCTTTTTCTTCTCACATTATGAGCACAACAACAACAACAACAACAACAACAACAACAACAACAACAAAAATCCTCAAAGGACTTTGGACAGCGAGTCAATTCTTAGAAAAGCCTGTGGCACTACTGTAAGTCTTTCTAGTGTTCTTAGAGAGATATGTAATGTTTAAGAGACAAAAAAAGTATTGTTTTCTATTATTTGGCTCAAGCAACATGTTTTGGGCTCTGATTCTTACAGATATTGAAGGACAAGCTGACTTCTCAGTCTTGGATATATTAGGAATAGCTTCATGACAATATTAGTCAAGCAAATATGAAGGAGAAATTCCATAATGAGTGGAAAGGACCCACCAGTGACAAAGTAATTTAGTAGCTATTTCAGCCTGATGCACTGTTCAGCCACAGTTAACAATGCTAGGCCTGTATTGCATTCGTCTCCGTGTTTACCGGCTGAAAACTCAATGCTGAAGGGCATCTGTGAGCAGTAGATGGCAGAGACCGGCAGGTCGACTCTCGCTGAGCAAAGCAGCCTGGAACTGGACTGCGACGCCTCTAGCAGTTCTGCCAGCAGATGCTGCTCGGAGAATTGGTGTAGCTTTGCAGTGGTGTTACTAATGTGAGCAGTGAAACCTGCAGCCTTGGCTTCTTGTCTATATTTAGTTTGTTGGTATGTAGAGCTGTTGTGTAGGCTTCCCCTTTATGCCAGACTGATTTTCTAACGTCCTCTTGCATTTGTGGAATTGTGGCTTTTAGGGCACTGAGAAGTATATTCTCAGTTCCCAGTATCATTTTCACTTTTTTATTCATTTTTTCTCCTGACTGATTAAGAGTATTATTGCCTTCAGCTTTGTGGAGCTGTGACATTTTAATGAAGGGAGGATAAATGTTACTGGTTTTGCTTTTATTTTGCTTTCATGTGGCACACGAGAAGTCATGATAGCTTATATTGGACTAGGACTCCTCCTGTGCCTGTGCTGTTGGGGGACTGATTCGTAGCACCCAACGTCATTTCCTTCCAAGCTGCCAGTGTCTTTGAAATAGGTAATGCTATTCGAGCTCTCCTTTCTGACATCTAAATTTATCCATGAGAAGGAAAGGCCAGCAATTTTTCTGTCATACAATCATCTCACAAGGTTTCAGGATTACCACAAAGATCAATTTTATGCTTATAAATCAATAACGATGTTGTCAATTTAATTTATGGACATTAATTACATGTTACAATACTCTCATGAGGTAGAATTATTAATTTAGATGTGGACACAGGAAGTACAGAGAGTAGAATAGTACAAATCGAGTTTCCTAAAGGCAGATTATATTTAGGAAGCCAGTCTTCTTATTTTATAAAGTCTTGTTCTTTGATAAATTTCCATTGAGTTTAATGGGGGAGGTATCAGTGCTTAAATCTGTTTCTAAACTTAAGATTTATGAAATCTAATGTAAGTAATGAATCTAATGTCATAGAGTAGTTTTAACAAATTCAGGAATGACAATCTAGAACACTTTTGGAGAGAAAATATGGGATACAGAAGGAAATTTGTAATATCACATGTAGATTTCTATGCCATACATGAGATTACATAATATACTGAAGGGAAAAATATTGTCCTAAGTTTGACTATTAAAACCTGTAGTTTGAGGGATCTGATTTTTCCTGTTTTCCTATGGTTGCATTTCTCTTCTCTGCTACATGACTTTAGTACCTTGCTGTTCGCTTTATCCTGCACTTCAGAAAGAGGGGAGTTCCCACAAATATAAGTATTTTGCACCGCATAAGCAGTTCCCCTTTACAGTATTGGCATTAAATGTCATGTTTTGAGAAACACGCTTGAATTTGTGGCAACTCTTCTACGACAAAAAGTCCTGGACTTAGTTATTTTGCCAATGTAAATAGCTTTAATAAAGTGCAGCTACATTCATTTATGCCATCTGAGAGTCTAACTCATACAAAACTTAAGAGGATTTTGATTTAAAACGGAATTGTTTTAGCAACTAATGCATGTGCATTGACAAAACAGCACTAATCGCACTTGCATTCCATTCTTTGGTGTAATTCATATAAAGAAATGAAGCTACAGCAGTTACTGTCATCATTGTAAATGCTTGAATAGCTTTCTGGTATGTAATAATAATCCTCTAGCATTTGGTCTGCACTCTGCCACTATCTATGTGTTTCCGGGATGTATTTTAAGCTCTGTCAACTACTGGCCTCAGGGATGCAGTTGCTCCCTGCATTAGCATTTTCAGCATCCATGCCTTGCCCGGAGCCTCAGCAGGACAAAGTAAGAGTAGTCACAAGTTGAATGGATTCCAAAAAGTTCAACCTGCAGCATTATGGGTCTCTTAAATCTTATAGTTTTGAAATCTTTCACGGTCCTAAGAAAAATAATCAGAGAAACAAGAAAAGAAACACATCCTGAATGGAAGTAATTCTGAGAGTTTAAAAATGCTTATATTTCTCCTTGTGTTCAATTAAATATACTTCTCTTAACAGAGTTCATTTTCTATTCAGTTTCAAAATATTTTAAATGCTGCTTTAAAGATGCCTTCTAATGTGTCTGTACCCTGTGGGAAAAACGTTACCTGCCAGATTTTTTAAAGTGACTTTACAATGTGTTTACAGTGCTGCATTTGCTATGTGAAATCACACAGCTATGTATTTACTGAGCTGCACATCCCACAAGTGTGCACAAATATTCGTATCCTGAACTACATAGACGTGAAATTTCTACTTTGAAGGTACATGCTGATACAGAAAGACAAAAGAAGAAAGGTCCTTTCAAAAATTTGGTCATTATTTAAAATAAAAGTTTAGCCTCTGTACAAATTATGTGTTAGGAAACCGTGATTTTCATGTTTTTAAGAATCTCCATGGCTGTTCACATTGTCCAGTTTCTTGGCTTTAAGCCTACCCATATTTTCTTTGCTAAGTAGTTACCTATTTCTCTTGCATTGCTGCTGTCAGACCAAAAGACAGTTTCCTAACCTAATCACCACTTACAACTTTCTCTGACCAATTTCAATTTCAGTCCCACTCACTGTGCCAAAACCCATTAGTAATAAATTTTCAGTCTCACAGTTAACCCATGAATTTCAGAGCACCTCCGCTCCCTGCCTTTCTCACTACAGCTGTCTTTTCTCTGCCTCATTACTTACTGCCACTTGTTTCTACAGTGCAACACCGTTCCTTATAAATAAAACTGCCCTTTAAATATTATCTATCAATTATTCCAATTAGATGCAAGACAGCTATTCAATAACACAACTCTGATGCTTTGAACCAATGAAAGCTTAGCTGATGTTAATAAAAACCTTCAGTAAACCCAAAGTTCAGTTTGAATAAGCAGCTAAAGTTTGTATGACTCTCTACAGTGACCGAAGCTCTTCTGTTTAAAATAATGCATGTGAAACTATGCAAAAACAGACATTCTAGTGAGTTATGTTGCTACTAAAATCATTAACATAGCACTGCATGTAGAGCTTTTCTCCTGTTTTTGGCAGGTCCACTGTCAAAACCACCCAGAACCCAAAATGGGAGAAAAACATTAAGGCATGAAGTTATTTAAACATGCTCCCACCTAGATTTCATGAAGTGCTATTCAGCATCATAAGGCTTTTCAGAGTACTGATGTATTCAACATACCTGATGTAGTTTGGAACAAGCTACTCTATCTGCTGTGTGCAGGACACTGTTGTGCAGAGGCATTTGCATCAGGAAAACTGCATCAGCGCGGTGCTGCGGTTGAGGTAATTAGCTTTGCCTGAGAAGAGAACAGCCAACATTGAATGATTACACCTGTCAAAATATAATCATCTACAAGACTTGTGATGGCTTTTGTGATTTCTTTAATAGCCGTTGCCGAGATGCACATAAACACTACTTAAAGAAAACATCATTTAATTCATTTCATTGGCAGTCATTAGATATTTCACCTTACATTGTTTTGGGATTTCAGAGCAATCTTTCTTGGTTTAGAAGCCCAGCTGTGATAGACCAAAAATAAATAAATAAATAAAAATGGAGAGAGAGCAAAGGAGGAGACTTTTAAAAATACCTGCTAGCAAGATAGCAATTAGCAAATTGATTTTTTAAAGAATTGGGTTGCAGTAGTATAAATATAAAAAATTGAAACCATTTTTTTCCTGTTGAACAGGAAATGAGAATTCCTTCTTCTCCTAAGAATATATATATGACTTAAATAAATCTGAATTGCTTTCTGTTAACTAGATTTTCTTGGAACAGATGAAACTTCTGCCTGTCCAAGTAGCAGACTTTTTACTGCTGTTTGGATGCATAGCTTTTAGAATACAAAATAATGTTTTATAAAGTTATAAATTACAGTATATTCTGTAGTGCTACACAAGCTAGCATATTTCTACAACTCAAATTGTTAGTCTTTCAGTAAAAAGATATAACACATTTACCATCAGTATGAAACACCTCCTTTGCTTTGTTGTCTGCAGTGTCCACAAGCCAAATGCAGCAAATATGCAGTAGCGTCTCCTGATGTTATTGACTTCACACTGTGAATGTGTCACAGTGCCTACTTAAATTATTATAAATTGTGTGTTATATGTGAATTTAAGTATAATTTCATTTACTTTAGATGGGGGCATGTTTTACTCCTTGGATTGCCTGCTGATGCTAAGGAACGTTCCTAGCCATGTAATACTCTAGATAAATATCTAAATATGCTATTTGTCAATCTAAAGGTCCACGCCAGTAACAACAATAGCAAGTTCTTTAAAGGCAGATACGAACATAAAAGCTATCAGCAATGCCCTTCTTTTACAGACTTCTGTTGACTGTTAAGTATCTTGGCCTTTTTGAAAATTTGACCATGTGTTCTCCTATTTCTCCAAAATACCAGTTGTAAATGTACTATTAAATATTGTGTAATGGAACAAATTACGTTATTCATGGAGAATAAAGGAAAGGGCAAGAATAAAGGGAATGGCAGTGAAGTAGACACATAATATTTATTTCTCGAGGCCATTAGGAAAAAGTGTTATTTAATTTATAGAAAAGCAGGCAGAGGAGAAACACTTTAAGAATTTCAAACTAGTCAAATATCACTGAAAAAGAGAAATTACTCCCACTGTCAGCAGGGAAAGGAGGAAGAGAAAATGTGATAAAGAGAGATTTAAGAAACTTCCTAGTAAAAGGACAAAATCTTAGAAAAACAAGACCAGAGGGAACATCAAGAGGTCATTTAATTCATCCCATTTGCTATAAACCAGAGTCAACTATTCTTACCTCTTTCCAAGGAAATGTTTGGCTAGAGATTCAACAGCTCTAGTGACTCACTGTGTTTGGCTTTAGAAAGATTTTCCTAAAATGAAAATCGAGTATTTACACCTTCAGTTTTAAAACAGTGTTTCTTCTCCTAGCCACTACGGATTTAAACAGTGCTTCTGTTTCATGCAGCAGGCTTTTGCCATGAAAATGTTTATCATATCCCCCTTCAGTATCTTTTCTAGCTTAAATTCAGGCTTTTCAGTCTTTCCTATTAGGTCAAGTTTTCTAGTCCTTTAATCTTTCTTGTTGCTGTCCTCCAATCTTTCTCCAAGTTGTCTACAACTTTCTTGGAATTAGTATTCCAACTAAAGCTTAGTAGAAGGATCAATTCATGTACCTTGCAGCCAGGCAATCCCTCCCATTGCTTAAAGGAACTCTAAAGAAACAAAATAGACAAATACTTACCAGGGATTACTAACGTTTAAGTTGATATTTCTTTCCATTAAGGCAGAGACTCTCTCTGATCCCTCAGATTCTCTCCCAGCTATATTTTCTGTGATTCTGAGAACATATATTGTAATTTTATTAACCAGGACTGTACAAAGGGTATCATAGTAACTGTAGCAGTTATTGTCTACAGTCTCTAATTTGTATGTCTATTAAAAATCCTTTTTCATGTTAATATTATGTGTAATGACATTAAGTAAAAGATCAAGGGAGTTGAAATAAATGAAGAATTTGCTTCCTTGATCTAATAGGCTGATTTCCTTCTCCAATAATTGTGTTAAAAAGGAGAATGCAGTGGTAGTTATGAATATTTTCCATAACTTTCCACATTCCTGAATAGTTCTTGCAGTGCCAGAACCAAATTGCCAATACCAATTTCCAGTCCGTTATTTGAACCAGAGGTTTCTTGCGCAGCACAAGAAGTCTGTGACAGTTAAGCTGCATCTTCTCAATTCTGTGAGCTATCTTTCTCATGTACACCCACTTACATGCTTGAAATCAATGCCAGGTACATCATCAGTGACCTGCCATTCCTTGAATGCCATCTGATGATAGTAAGACATTTAACAGGGAAACAAGTCCACTCAGTCCGTGCCCCTGACTGCACTGTGTTGCAGGATATATTTGCACAGATGTAAAATGCTTCAGTCTTACTAAGGACTTATTCGAAACCACCTCCATCTTTAACAGGGCCCACTTTTAAAGGCCTATCTTATATTTTTCCAAGATCCCTATTGAAGCCAAGAAACGGAGAGGCTTGAGTGGGGAGTGAATGAAATGGTTAGCAATTCAGAATGCTTAGAATAAATTGCAATTAAAAAAAACCCTATTGTTCCCTTCTTTGCAAAACCCATGCAGAATTGACTTGAAGTTACAGATAAATAAGCCCCTAATATTTAATTGAAGAATATGTAAATTTTGGTGTTTATACTCCCATATTGCACACTGTATCATATTTTTCTATTATACCTTTCCCCTTGTTTTGTAACGTTCCCTGCAGACTAGTTTTGCTTCTGAGTATGATAAATGACAAAGAATAGAATATATGCAGGGATGACTTACACTGGTAAAAAATCTTTGAAGATTGAATGACTGCATATTTTGTTATCCTCTTAAACCAAGGTTCTCTTTTATGCCAATACTTAACTTTTTCGGTCTAGGGAAGGATTTCTCAGACAAAACCCCAACACTGCTTTCCAAATATTTGTTTTTTCATTCACAGATCCTATATAAAGCATTTCAAACAAAGCTGAGCATAGTAGAAAAGCCAGCTGTGTCTTCTAAGTATAAATACATTTCTAATTTGCATGGGATTAGTGTGAGTGAAAGAGAATATAAGTAAATGTAGCCCTTACTAAAAGCCATGGAGTTTCTGCTTTTTAAAAGTATACCCATGTTTTATACGCTTCCTATGTTTTATTTTTACATTTTACTGTGTAGACATGATGCAAATAAAGGAAATAATGATAAAAAAATCTTTGAATGATGAAAACTTCGCATGTAGTTAAATACTAAATTCATCCTTAATAAAAGATTGTAAAGAAATGAATTTGGTGCATCTCTTCTGAAAGCAACACACCTTTCTGTTGTACTAGAATGATCTGTGCATTTCCAGACTGCGCCCATTCTCCCTAGGGAATGTCCTTCTGATATTCAGTTCTGCTGCTGAACAGCAGAATAGTAAGTATGTTAAATATTCGTACAACTAATCTGAATGATAGTTTCATTTTGTAACAACCCTAAGAAGTAGTTCATGGTAAGAAAACAGTACACAATATATTACTGATTACAAGACAGGGATACAATTCAGTTAAAGCTGATCTTAATGGTAATAAACTGTTACCTCTTTTCACACAACTTCAGTGTTTTGATGGAGAGCAAAATGTTTTTGAAATCACTGTTTTTGTGCTTAAGGGGAAATTTATGAGACCATGACTTACAGGAACCTCAAGGTATGTTTTTATATGAAAGCTTACTCATTTCTGTGCAATTAAAATGGGAATATGTTTGGTCCTTTAGACTATACATTAATTCACATCACTCTTCCCTAGGGTGAAGACTTTGTAACTACAGCAATTTAATTTAACTACAGCAGTTTTGTCACTTTATATTCCTAAACCTCTTTCTTTAGAAAAAAAGATTATTTTAGCTAGTATTCAGCCTGTTTTTCTGTATAACCTTGTGTTAAGAGCGTGATGTTTTTAGGATTTTTGTAGATTTATCTTTCTTCTAATTAAAAGGAAACTCTCCAGGTCTGGCAGAATGTGATTTTAAGACAGAATCATTAATTTATGGCACTGCAAGTACTTTAATATAGGAGACATATATAGATAACATAGAAACAAACAAATAAACTGTAAGTATGCTTTTTATTGGTCTTTGCAGAGCTGTGCCTTGGAGCTTTAACAAAATAAATGAGTTACTGTTTGCCATCTTGCAGAGAGGAAGCTGAAACATAAGAAAATGTTCATTTTGCCCTAAGCTAAACATACAGAGCCAAGGAAAATTACAGAAAGTGGTATCCCTACAATATGTTATTCGGTAGATGCTCATTTTGCAAAGGTGTTGTATGTGGTTATCATAGTACACCTTTCCTACTGACCCTCGCAGTCTGAGTAGCATAATGGAGATTTCAATGAAATTTGAGTCCTTTGCTAGCTCCAGGGACAGAACCACTGATCCCTATAATTGTTATATAGGAGAACATGTGGGTCTGATCCTGTTCTTGCTTCCCTCAGGTGAATGAAATATAAAGGGTTTGCATAAAACTAACATCTTCGTTTCCTTCTAAAAGGATGCTTCCCATCTCCTGGGTCTAGAGAGACAGCCAAATTCTAACATATGTATCGATTCAATTTCCAATTGATATTGCTGAATTCACTGGCATTTTATATTTTTGTAGGAAATGGAACGATCAGGATATTTGTTAGTACAGTGTGACCTCCTGAAGGTATAAAGAATATACCATGCTAACAGAGCCACTACTTTCCTTCACTGAAGTTTACATTCTTTGACGCATAGTGGAACCTTCTGTTCAAAAATCGTGTGGTCTTCTAACAACAACAACAACCTGAAAGACTTGCTCATGGAGCTGGTTGGTTACAATCCTTAATTTTAGCATCATTTGAATAAGAATCTATGAAATACTTGAAATCACCGCTATGAAATGAGTTAGCAGTGTCAGTCCAACACTTTAAATGGGCATCTGCCCTATTGCACTAACTGGAAATCTTGTCAGCTTCAGTAGAGAAGGCAAGAACTGGATGGAAATGAAAACCAAACCCTCTCACTTCACTGTTGATCTGCATATAGCACAGGCCAAGGAAATAGCTTAAGTTTTGTCTATTCTGTGAAATAAACCAGGACTTTGTTTCTGAGGTAACAATTTTAGTATCCTTCATGAGTCATGTTTGTTTGATGAGTCCATTTTTACAGTTCTCAGACTCAGGCAAACTACTAAAGTTATTGCTTGAGAAATTAAAAACAAAAGAGAGAGAAATGGGTGCTGAAAATAACAGTCTCTTAGATCTACGTTCACAACTAATAGTATAAAAGAATATCAGCATAAATGACTTTGAAAGGCTCAGAAGTCCTGGGCCTGTTCTTTGAAATCAGAAGCCTAACTGACTTTGGTTCGTATTTATGAATTCAAATATGAATGTATAAGTCTAATCTAGACAAAAGTCCTGAACTTCCAAGAAATCCTACGGCAAGTTTTTTTGACTCCGAGCAATGGGGTAACTTGTGTGGTCAGTGACATCTTGAGAACTGATTTTCAAGAAATACAGTGGGTTGTCAACTATTTAAAAAGTTTTACATATTCCATGGTATGATTTTCATTTTAAAATTAAGTACTAAGGCTGTATTCAAGAGTATTTTCAGCACAAATCCAATCTAAAGTTCACAAACCAAATAGGAATCTGCCTGTAAAATGTACTACAATCTTGGCCTTTTTAGTCTGGTGATGTGTCAAAGTAAACTTAATACCCCTGTGTCCCATGGATCTTCATGGATCAAGCTCTTGAAAGTTGACCTTTCACAAATAGGTTATTTTTTATCTTCAGTGGGCACAATCCATAGATTGCAAGATTCAGCTCAGGCTTATTTAGTGGCTCTTATGTAATCAATTATATTACAATTTGATACATGTTTAGGATTGTGTGGGAAGGCAATTTGAAATTTCTCCTAACTACCTTTGTACTGTTGTAGCTCATTTAAAAGCCAAGACATTAATACCTGTTAAATCATGGCTTGTAGTGGAAAGCCTGATGGATCTTTAATGATAGCATTTTGACTGTGACTCTAATGAAATCTGACATTGGTAATTGTAAATATTTCATTATAGGCCTAGCCCTGATCTTTTGTTTCCTAATGTGCTTAGCATTTGCATACAAAAGTGCTAGCTGATTGATAATTTCTTCCAGTTGGAACAATGCATAAGAAAATACAGACTCTTTCCACAGGGCAGGGACAGAACAGCTCTGACATTTGTGTGTAGTTGTAGGTCAGGTTACACAGTAGACTTTCCTGAATATACCCTTTAGTTAGGGTTAGTCAACTTCTCCTTTTGCAAGGGTAGGATCCCACAGTGTCTCTTCCCTGGACTGGGTGTGTGCTTGGCAGCCCCTTATTTCCTAAGCAGTGTGGTGTGATGAGAATCCCAACATAGCTTAGTGCTTTTGCCCCTTCCTTATTGGGACAGGAGAAGGAAGGGGAAAGCCATGTCTGCCTCAAGGATCTTGAAGGCACATCCTCAAACCAAAACAATAAACATTCACAACAAATTACAGAAAATCAGGCTTGCTTATAAATGGATGGGGTATCAGGCTTTCTTATGATTTCAAATCAGGAGCACTGCAGAATGATGTGGAAGTGACTATCCATGTTTTAATACTTTTTTTATTTTTTAAGCAGAATATTGAGAGTCTGATGTAATTGCAGAAGCCAGTACTTTTTAACACACAGCTTGCTCTGTTTACAAGAGTATGCTCTAAAATGAATACTAAAATAGTAAAGGACTGGATTAGGTGCATTTTAAGTCCTATGTTCCTATATAAAGCAGATAAAAAGGGTTAAAACAAATGCTCAAGGGAAAGGTTTTATTATTGCTTACGTCTTTTAGACTTGAAGACTTGGCAAACCTGCTGTGTAACTATGCCTGGTGCCTGGAAAATAGCTTTTTCCTTTTTATTAGTCTAACTCAGGCACTGATTTATTGAGCAAGAGAAAGATAAGGCAGCTTTAGCTTTTCCATTAACACCAGCTGGGGCCTACACCACATAATGTTGTGTGAATGCACAGCTTCACCCCATTACATCAGAGCTGCAACAACCCACAACCTTTGCCAGTAGCACTATGACTTTCTAGAAGCTATTTACGCCAGATGTATCTCTAATTCTTTGGTTTTCTGTTTGTTTCTCTTCTCAGTGCCATTTTGCTTTAATGCTACACAAATAGGCTAAAATCATGAAAATAAACTGAGACACTGGTAATATTTGTAAGAAACAATACAGATAATCTCATTATTTGTGATATGCTAAGAAGTCTGAGAACAGATAAGGGAAAAATGCTTCATTTACTTCACTGAATCTTAGAAAGCAAGCCTACTATGAAAAACATCTGTTAATGAATAAGTAGTCAGTTCAACAGCAAATTTAGTTAAGCATCCATTTAGTGAAATAAATGCATATAATTCAAGACCACTGTTTTAGTGTCCAGTTACTTGGTATAATCTGTCTCTACATTACTTTTGCACTAATGTGTTTTGTTAGCTTTTCATATTAATATGCATTCTCAGCACAGCTGTTTAAAATATTCTTATCAACTTCAGCTTCTGAGCACAGGCTCCAACACTGCTTTTGTTGGTGAAACTCAGCCCACCTCCAGTGACCTTTGTATCACCTCAGGGAAATACCCTGACTGAAATGTAGTTCTCCAGAAGCTCTCATGTTTCTCAGCTTTCTGTTTCTCAGGCATTTTCTGTTATAGGGAAAACAAGTTTTCTGTCCCCTTCCAGGAAGCAGATACTCCCTTTCCTCCCCCATTCAATCTTCAGATGCTTTTTCATCATCAACAGAATGAAGAACTGCTGTTATAGGTCACTGCCAAAGGGTTTTTTCCTTAATGGAGGGATGATGTGTAATTTGCCTTCTTGCCCCAAAAAACGCTGTGGGAGAAAGAACCACTGTTTCCAAATGGTTTTTCTTAACTTCAGTAGTAGAAGCCCATGCTTACCAGTATTTTAAGCAAAGAACCCTGGTGATTTCTCCTCAAAGATGCACTAAAGAGACACTCCCACTCCTAGCTCCAGGTGTTCCCTAGCTAAAATTTTTGGAAGTGTTAAATCCAGCTAGCACAGAAAACTTAATGTTTGCACTGTAGTGAGGGCAGAAGTAGAGAGCAAGTTTGCAGCATGTCATTTCTCCACTCCTGGTAAGACCCATTAAAGAAACCTGATGTACAGTTATTGAATCTTTAGTGGGGTAGATCACTTCTAGGCTTTTCAGCCCAGCCCTGCAGGAGTTGCACAGTTCTATTTGTCATCTTGCAGATAAGAAGCCAGAAACAAATGCAGACATGAATAAAATGGCATTTAATTTTTTTGCAGTGCCAGCACAGGAGATAAAGTAAGCTTTACCCTTTGGGAACTTATCTTGAGTTATATGATGCATTTTATCTGTCACCCTATTGTAAGCCTTACATTACATATTATGAGCTTTTCTACTTTCTGCTCTTTCGTCTTGTTAAGCAGAATACTTGACATTTAACTTGCTGTTCCTAATAGTTTAAAGCTGTAAATCAGCCAAATTAGCAAGTCTTGTCAATTATTAACAGTAGACAATAAAACAGTTTAGCAGTTTCAGGCTAAGTCTATACTTTCTTGATAGACTCAGCAGTTCGGTCAAATGATATGGATTCACTCATGTTCAGATTTTTACAGATTGTAAGAAACAGTTTGCATCTGTAAGAATTATCACAATCACAGGATTGCCTTGTGTAAGAGCCCTTTGATTACTTTTTGCACCTTGCCAGCACTTGTCTCACTTGTATTCTCCCTGTTCTGATCCACCTATCTCAGGCACTTCTTGGGACTACACCAGAACATGCTTAGTGGTCATTCCCAACATTTTCACTGCTTTTGTTTTGTTCTCACTTCACTTCCACACTTGCTTTTGCTGCCACTCATGAAGCTTAGAAACAGAGGACCATTTGGGGGCCTTTGTAGCACATGTAATAGGATGTGTAAAACTTTGTCCTGCAGTCTTCTCTCAGTCTAGAGCAACAGGCAGGGACATCTCTGCCAGATGTGCCTGTTCTCATTTGCTTCCTACGCAACATTTCAGTCTATGGTTGTAATTTTCTTAGTTGCTTTCATTGACCTATTGTCTTGGAAAGGGAGACCAGTACTTATTAACAGAGGTACCGCCTCCTTTGCTTCCAGGATGACAAGCAGCAAATACAAATCCTGAGAAGGATGCTACCTTCTCAGACACTACACAAGGTCCTGAAGCTCTGACATAACATCTTTAAGGCAAGCTCTATCCTCTGTGTGTGATCCATCATCTAGTCACCAATAGGTTCTGGACCAGCAAGTCTGATATCAGGTTTTTCAAACCTGGGGACTGCTAGTCCATAAAACAGACTCTCCATCCTGAAGTGCTGCCAGCATCCCTGAGGTTTCCAGTGGGCTTTCATGGGTAACACCCTCATGGACTAGTGTATCACAAATTGCACTATACCTGTGTTTTTTAAAACATGGGCATATTCTGCTTCCCTGCAGAGAACTTGCCTCCCTGTCCAAGGGACACAAGCACTGGTGGTATTAGTGTACTCGTAAGCACAGTGGCCTGTGCTACTTCTGTTCATGCTTGGTCATGAGGCTGTCAAGGTCCGTGTGGAGCCCCTGGGTTCCTGGCTATGGATGCCTTCACGGCAGATACTACGTGTATCTTTAATAAATTGACCACAAGTTAGCTGGCAGACTCTTACTGTGCAAACCTATGCAAAGCCTCAAAGGAGCCCTTATCACAGCAGCAGTTGCTGTGAGATAAGGAAATTCTCAGGTGTCTTTGCCCAGCATGACAGTGGGCACATCGCCCTGGACAGTGGCTTGGCTCCTAAAAAGGCCTGAAGGAAGCGAGTCCGGAGTCAGTGCCTCTGTGCTCTCCCTGCGGGCATTTGCCCAGCCTGAAGAAGCAGTTGGGCCTTATGTTTCAGAGGATGTTTAGGAGCCCTTAGATATCTGCTAGAGCCTCAGCTCCTCAGTGTCTCTCCCATGGACCTCAGGAAGTTTTAAGCTTTTGTGACATTTGTAGGAACTGGATTTCCACTGTGAAGTTTGTGTTTTTATCCCCAAAACACTATGTGCACATATGATAAATAAGATAGATAACAGCATGACATCAACTTTTCCTTCTTCTATTTTTCCATTTTCTTTAGCTACGTTTTTCTGGTCTTGCTTTCTGACATACTTTTGTTTCTCTCCACACAGAACTTTGAGATGGTTGTTACCGTATCTCTAATAAATGGAGCTAATCAGTCAAGACAAAAATCATTATAGAAAATGATAATGGGAAAAGCACTCATTTGTATTCTTTCATTATGTCTCCTGGGCTATTCATTTTAAACCACTGAATCTGACTCAGAGCACAGTGCAATTCAAGCCTGCTCCTGTTTCATGCTGAGCTCAGATTTCAGGGAATCATAATGGTATATCAACTTGAGGTTAAAGGTAGAATGGTAAATGTCATGAGGAGTAAAGATTGGTAAGGCACTATTGTCATGCATTTATTAGATGGCTGTTAAGTTAGCCACCTTTTTGCTATTGCTGTAACTCTGAATGAGCATATGATGATAAAGAAATCAACAGTCAAAGCAAGGTGTGGAGAAGAGATGCAATCTCTTTGACCATGATGATGCAGAGGTGATGAAGCAGAGGAAAAGGAGACTGGCCACTGCTGTATTTGGGAATGCAGTAAAGAGATGCATTGAAAAAGAATGGAGTAGAAGACAGAAATTCTCTGAGCTTCATGTAATTGGCTAAATTAATTAATTAGAATTTCTCCTAGGTTGAACCTGAGCTCTCCATCTAAAACCATAAGTTGGGCAGACAGTGGGAGAGAAACAGGTGGTTTTTAGATCCTAATCACAATACCTCAATTAGTTAACCATCACAAAACCATTAATAGTAGTGCTAAATCCAGTGCTAAATGCAGAAGCTAAATGATCTGTTCCAACAGAAGTTTACTCCAATGAGAGAGCACTGTCCAGCTGAACATTACCTTAGATCTCATTTTCCAAATGCGAGCATCCCATTTCTTGATTGTGGCCTAGAAAATGACTATCTGATATTTTGTGTCCTAGATACTTGGACATACCATATGTCCAAGTTTTTCCAAATTAGCACAAAACATTACTGGGCAGTTTTGAAAGTTTTGACCACAGTTCTTCCTTCATTTCATCATCTTGCATTCAGATATCATCATACTGACAGAGTTTTGGGGAATGTTTTGAAAATACAGCTTTCTTTGTATTGTATAACTGTAAATTTTGCTATTCTTCTTTGTCATTTGTATTCAACAGCCTAAAATGTGGGAAGTAGCTTTATAATAGCCTGTGCTCTGAAGTCTGTCTGTTAGAATTTTAGATGTGAAACAATGAGAGCCTGAAAAAGGAAATGAAGGGCTCGAGTGACAAATAAGCTTTACATGTTGACTTGGTTTAGAATTAACTTTTATTTTTCTTAGCTGATGTGAAAAGGTTTTTGGCTGTATTACATGTGCTAAGAGAAAACTATCTGAGATTGTTTTATGGGAATTAGCAATCAGCTGGAAAAACACTCCTGTTTAATAAAAATGGATAGGGCAAACTTTAAGTTTTTAATCTATGAATAATCTAAAACTTTTTCACATTCTGCTCTGAAATCTTAGTTCTTTGTGCTAAGAAATGAAATTAACCACAAAGTTTAGACATGTATGAGGCTTAGATTTTGAAACCTCACAGTTGTCATTAAAGAATGTTGGAATTAAATGTTTGATTAAATTTTAATATTAACAATTGAAAAAAATTAAAAGCAATGACTAAATATCTTGCAATAACAACATAAAAATAACAATGAAAGAAAAAGGGAAGTAAAATGTAATCATATATGTTCTGTCATGCACATTTTTGTAGTCATTAATAATGTCTGTGGAATAAATAAGTTTGTTTATTATGTATGCACATTTGTATAAAAAGCCCAGAGATTTATTTCTATAGCAATATATTGGTCAATTGCTCCTTAATCCACCATGGAGTTTTAGAAAACAGTAACAGAAATCACAAAATGTTCTTCTGCATCTTATTTATGTTGTCATAAAATGAAGTGCATTGTACTCAAGCAAAGCTCTCTAAGCTGTTTGGGAATTTATTCTTTAGCTGGCAATTTCTTTTAATGTCCCATGCTCAAAGCCAATTCAATTTCTGTAATCCCAGACTATGGCTCAATGTGTCCATATACAAGTGCTGAGATAGTTCATTGAGGAAAATGTCAGTTTTGAATCAAAACAAATAAATTATTCATATTTCTGTACTTTGCTAAATAAATTGTTTTGATTAACCAAACAAATTGAGTTGTGTGTTTTGCTAGGTGCAGATATTATATTATTTGATATGATTCGTGAAAAGAGTCTTACATTTAATTTTTTATATACTTATTGGGTGTAATTTTCATCTCATAGTTCAGCAGATTTTAAAATTAGCTTAGTCTGCCATGAAATACTTCTTTACAAAAAGAGAAAATGATTTTCATACTATGGTAATTTTATGTTGTTTATTTTGGGGCTGGTTGTACAATTTCAGTTCACACTGAGCAATACTTACCCAGTGGGACCACTTAATTAAGGATTACCCAGCTCAGAGCTCCAAAAGTGAGACTTTTATTTAGAGCAAAATTCAAATAGAAATCAAGCCATCCAGTAAAATCTTAAAGATGCTTGAAGCTGGAAATGGTCAGGAACCTACATATGTTTGTTTTTTATGACAAAAGCTAGCTGAGGCAAAGATTCAAAGCAGGTTTTGACAAGGTAATGCTGAGGAGACACTTGTTCATATGTTAGGATAAGAAAGGTGCAGTTAGAAAACCTGAATGGAACAAAAATTTGCCCTTGCATTTCAAGGCTATATCTAAAACTCCCTCTTTTATTGGTAGTCCATACTACCATTGGTAGTCCAGAGTTCAGATTCTGAATCATAGTTAATGTCCGTGTATCTTCCTTAATAACTGGGTAGCTAATTAGTCTACCACAATGCCTTTATATTTCAAAAATTGTGAGTATTCCAATCTCAAGCAAATCCTCATTGCCTGAAGTGAGATCATGGCCCAACAGAAGCCATGCTGTTTCACATTTTAACTACTTAAAGTTTTCCTTGCTCTCTTTACGTTTGCCTCTCCTGCCACAAACCCTCTACCCCACTGCCTTCATCTACCCTTCTGCTTTGCTGTTCTTGAAGTGCAGATATCTGGTTTCTTGGTCATGTGTCTGCATAACTGTGCACTTTCCTGTTCTTACGTCATTCCAACTTTTCTCTTTCTGAACTCCAGAAATGAGGTCAGCCCTGCCATGTTGTTTGTGCACCAAGGTTGAATTTGACAGGTGTCCTCTGGCTTTTTTAGCGTCCTTCAGAACCATGACTGACATCTTTAAAATCAGTGTTTCTGGACTTTTGCGGTTCTGAATTTAGAACTGGGCCAAAGATTCTCAGTCCAAACCTCTGCATACTTAGAAGCAAATGGACATGACTGTGAGCAAATGAAGAAATACACAGTTGTGTACCTTGTGAACCTCATAGTGTCATATTTTCATAGTGGTTGATTTTTGAGGGATTTTTGGCTCCACTTTGTTTTCAGTCTTCAAATTTAAGTACTATAAGCAAAAGTGACTTTAGATGTTTACATATATGAATTGGAATGTTAGGGCCTGTGAAACTGGAGCTTTGGTTGATTTATGGTATTTATAATTAGTTTTGATGGTCTCAGGAATATTGACTTACCACAGAAAATAAATCATTGTGATGACTGAGCTGGTGATTTAAATGCCAAAAAAGATCTTCCTATTCATGTGATTTTTCACTATGCTTCTCTCATAATTTTCTGAGTTTCCTCTGCAAGGTTTAAAATAAAGGAATAATCCCTTTGAGCAGCAGAGGGCAGCAATAAACTTTATATATTTATATACTTTATAATGACCTAATTGTGAGTCTGTTTGCAAAATCCTGTTTCAGTTCTAAACTGGCATGAGGAGTGGATAATATTGTGTGTGATTATCATGAGCATGTATTTCTGGAAAAAATTGTATTGATATGAAATCAGCAGTATTGATATGAAATCAGCAGCTGACAAAATATATCCCATTTTCATTGTGTTCATTTATAGGGCCATTTAATGTTAAATACTTTCTCTTTAATTGTCTGTCTATATAAAAGTCACCAAGATTTATTTTTTCCCTGTACTATTTTTAAGTCATCCTTTTTCTTTATAAATGGTTGTGTTCACATTAATCTATAAATTCACTGTAGAGTTCCTCTGCTTTTTGGGGGCAGTGTCTGTATTTTAATGCTTACAGCAAAATCTTAGCCCCATGAAGGTCAATAGGAGGCTTTCCTCTGACTTAAGTGAAGCCAGGTTTTCATCATTTTTGTGTCATATATATGAATAGGTCACTATAAGGAGACTAATAGCATATTTGTTTGGCTGCCCAAAATACCTTTTATAAGATCCTGTTTTCTAACGATGATTGCATTTTTTTAACCATTTGAACTTAAATGTCACATGTTGGATGTCTACCTTTGCTAACTATCATGCAGGGGCAGTGGTTGTTTTGCTCTGTTTTGAAATTTAAATCAAAATTCCCAAGTCCTTTACAGGGGCTATGGAAAAAAACATTTTCCTCCCATATTAAAAAAATTCTAGCAGTGCTTATTTTGTTTTTTTGGTCTCTGATCTCAGGGATATTTCTGTAATTTTATGGTCTCTGACTAGGCAGGAAGGCTGAGAACCTCAGCTTTTCCCCTTCTGGAGAGCACCCTAACACCTCTGTTAGACCTGTGGTCCCTGCTCTTGTCCTCTGTTTCTGGCTCTGTGACTTTTGCATGTTTGGTTGTGTGGTGGCCCTCTAGAAAAGGTAACAAACATTCTTTGCTCTCATGCTTTTTGGCTGATCCTGCAAATTAAAAAAATGTGCAGTTTTAGTCCCACTTCCTTCATAATATTGTAGTTCACAGAGCAGGTAAGAGAAAGTGTTACCAACACCACTATCCTGTCCCTTCTGGAAAGAAAGCATGATTCCTCTTTGCTGATCCAGTGCTGTCTATGGATTGCGCATAGATTAGCATTTTAGTTCAATTCAGGACTGTGGTTCTGGAGTGAATCTTCTGTTTGTTCCCACAACATGTGGTGCAGTCTCTGAGTCTGCAAACAGGATTACTTTCAGATGAAATAAAACCAGAAGATATGTTCCAACTGCTAATGAATATTCAATCCTGGGACACTGGTCCAAAGCGTGTGTACAACAGGTCCTTGGCACCAACTATTCTGCCATACAGATCTGCCCTTACTTCACCACACTGAGGCCCCTCTGGGAAAAGGAGTTCAGGCTGCTTCATGCTTATAAATGTAACAGGAGTTTGGGTGGGAGCTAGCATTTATCTGCTCACGCTGAAGCACTTCTGTGTGAGGGCCTAAATGCTGGTGCGCAGGAAACTCTGAGGTGCAGACTGGAAATGCTGTTTGCATTTAGGTAACGCTACGCTGCAGGGCTTGATGAATCTCTCTTATTCTAAATCCAAAATGAACTGCACTAGCTCTCCCCTTTTTGGGGTGTTAATGTAATTCACATTTAGTTTCTTTGCTTCAGTTTTTCTACAATAAAACAGGAACAACTGTGTTACAGGGTTTTAAAAAAGTAAATTCACTCCTGTTTGTGAAGAACTGAGGTCCTATCATGATGAGCTCTGTAAAAAAGTTAATGAGGAAAATATTATTCTTTTTCTTCAACACAGGTCTTGAATAGTGTGCAACAAATTAGTTGTGAGACCACAAACTGGAAAAAGAGGAGGAAAGAAAATATTAAATAGCTCTTCATTAAATGAGTACCATTCTTTCTGCAAACTTAATGAAAAAAAGGTCTTGAAGGAAAATAATGAGATCATGTAATTAAAGATCATATCAACAGTCATATGCAGAAAGCACCTGGCTTAGAGTTTTATGGGAAATTCAGTTCTGGCATTTCAGCACACAAATGCTTGATTCTGCAACCTGACAAATACTATTTCAACAAATTGTCTTACCACGATACACTCAAATTAGGAACGGAACAAGTTTGATTTTGATTAAATTACAATTCTCACCCCTTAATTATTTAATTTGATTTAATTATTTGGATGATTATTAAAAATTTTTACAATAATTATTTCATGAATCAGTTGTTATTACTAACCATCATTTCCATAATTATTGTCGCTATAATATCTGTATTGATCCAAAATTAGTATTACTTTGCTAGGCATAATAAAGTGATAGAATGAGATACAGTCCCTGACCTGTCAAGGTCACTGCCTTTACAAGGAGCAAAGGCAAACTGCAGAAAAGGAAAGATTTGATACGGAGGCCAAATGAAAACATGTGGTGCCTGCAAATGTCAGGTTAATTTCTACAGTGGTTTTCATTTTTAAAAGTATTTATATTTCTAGGTGGAGTTTTGTGCAGAAAAACTTAGCTGAAGAGAAATTAAAGATCAAAAAGACTGGAAAATGATGTGAAAATTAAATGTTGGATAAAGAGAGAACAGTATAGAGGGCAACCAGAAGGAGAAAGATTGAGGGAATGGGGGCAGATAGCCCCAAATACAGGGAGAATTAAAATTACAGGGGAAAAGGTTTTCATTCAGCATCTTCTGTGAAGTAACTGTCCATGTGGCTTTGGCATTACTTTCTCCGTCCTTCAAGCTTTGATTAACATTTGATTTTAAATTCATTAATTTAGAGTGTAAAAAACAAATTCACTTCAAAGGAAAGATTAAATTAGAGTAAAATGCCCACATTTTCCTACAGTCAGCCTCTAGTGCAAAAGTCAGTGCATAAATATATGTATTCATGTGTATTTATGCACATACACAATTTGATATAAATCACAATACAGATCGTGGATGATTAAACATGAATGCCTGTATTTTCACCTTATTTCTCAAATTTCCTGTTTCTCAGGCATTGTTTAAACACACAGGCCTGTTGTCTGCTTCGTTTCTGTTTTTTCTCTGAAGCCTGAACAACTTGGTTGATTGCTCCTATGCGTGCCTCTGAAAGGTCCCATATTTGGCGACCTTGCTCTCCACAGATATTCACCACGTGATAATTGTCTTGTGGAGACATTTTACCTGTATGTCATGCTATGTTCAGTAAACCCAGAGTTACCAGTTGTAATTTTTATAATTAGATCTCTTTCTTGTTATATTCAGCTGATATGGAAAATAGCTTCTTGCATTCTTCATGGTTAAGTAAGCTCATTCAAAATGTAAAGTTATAGCAGGTACAATTTCCTAGGTACCATCTACTTGTTCACATTAAGTAAACTAAGCAGAAAATATTCTTTAAAGAAAATAAACCATGTCCAAATCTAGGTTCTGATAAATGCAGTCCATGTGAAATAAAGACTGCCCTGAAAGTCAGAAATTCTGAGTTATTTTGGATCAAAGATCTGTATGCCATTCTAGTGACTTGGGTTTTTCTACCCGGAATGTAATAACATTCTTGGTTTGTTTTGTCTCTGTTTTATTAAGAATGACATAACATCAGTATCTCCACTGTGCACACTGTGACAATACATTGTAGACATAGTTTGTCTACTATTAATTAATAACTTTTTCAAAGATATTAATAGAAAATTGTGATGATATCCAGGATATTATGTATCTGCTTGCTCACACAAATTGCTTATAATTATTTCATAACTATTATTATAAATTTATTATATTAAGTATATATAATTAGATATAATTAATGGTAGATTATGTGTTTCTTATTAATTATATATTTGTTGATACATATAGTTATACTATTATAAACACTGTTTGTGATATTTGTGTCTTATTCTCCATGGGATTGTCTGCAAATAAATACTGTTCTTTGTAAATAATGTTTTGCATAGTATTGGATGAGTGGATAGAGAAAACAGTAAAATAATATAATTGTTTTCCTTTTACATTTCTAGCTTATCCTTTCTCATCCACATACTTTTTCCTAATCTCTCTTTACAAACTACCTTTGACTTCTGTTTTTATTTCATGTTTTAGTTCCTCCTTGCAGCTCTTACTAACACAAAAGAATGAACAAACCACAGTGGTTTACTTTAATCTTCAGCCTATTAAATCTTGCACTTGAAGGTCAAATTTAAGCAGAGGCAAATCTATGCTTCTTTAATAAACTTTAATTCTACAAATAAAATGCGATTGAAACTGAATTGTAATAGAATTTCATTTTAGAATTTCTTTCTTCTTCATCTGGTAAATATTGGTTGAAGGGAGGATAATGAGAATCTGAAGTTACTTGTTCCCCTGAGTGCAGGCATCGTTTTCCTATGGCTTTGTTAGAATGTTACAAGCAGAGGCCTGGCAAAAATAGTAAAACTATGAGCTTACAGCAGAAAAAGAAAAAGTCAGAGAAGGGTAGCAGAAATGATTAGCAATATGGGGAAGCTTTCAGTTTAAAGCAAGAGGAAAAGAAACCCATTGTTTGTTCTGATTAAATTTCCAAAAGGGTAACTTTTAAAATTGTTAACAGTTACTAGGACAACATTGCCAGGTTTAGCTTTTTAAATGAAGACTTTGTTCCTTTCTAGAAGAGTTGAATAAGAAGTTTAATAAAAAAATGATTGCATGCAATTATATGGCCTGTATTGTGTGTTAGAACACACTGTAGAATTGTAATTGATAGCTCTGAGCATAAAACTATGGAAAAGATAAAGAGAGTAAAACAATGATGCTTTTTAAAGCAAATTCCATCTCAGAGATGGTATATGGGGGAAAGAGTACAGTATAATTCAGAAAAGGATTTGAAAAGCTTTTAAACATTTCTAATCTACCTATCTAGGATATGTTTTCCAAAGGAGAGGGACTAAGCTGAAATCAAGTTTGCAAAAGATAAATTAATAAAAAAATTATTCTTGGCCTGAAAATTCAGATTTCAAAGTCAAAGACATCAGTGGGAGACCAATGTTGAACATTTTGGGGAAAAAAAGTTGAAAACTATTTTAAAGAAATTTAGGTATAACAGCATTACAAGAAACTTAAGACTTTTTTTTTTTAATGAAAAGCCTAAAAGATATAAATAGAAAATCTGACTTTCTTTCTAAACAGGAAAAAACTACACAGTGGATCTCTAGTTTAACTTCTAAGTCAGCTAACAGCAAATACTGCTAAAAAAGCAGAAGCTAGGCTATTGGTAAGGATAGGCTGTCTGTTCTGTCTTTTGTAATATAATGGTAATGCGAAAATTCCATTGACTTCAGTGAATTCTGAGATTTTTCACCTACTCACACAGTGTTATTGGTGAAAAGTTGGTTTCTGAGTATCAAAAATGTTTTCAAAAAATAAAATACGGTCTCTGATTTGTACAGAACACAGGGGATTCAGTATAAGCTTTCCAGAAAAAAATCAGGAAATAGGAGGTTTTGTTTTATTCAGCTTTCCTTTCAAGCATGCTTTTAAAACCTAAACTTCAATACAATGAAAAAAGAAGGGATTTTTTTTTCTCTGTTACTCTTTTAATCTAATGATTCTTATTTTATGGGAGATGGTTTGCAGTAAAAAACGCAAGCGTTGCTCTGATAATGGTGTGTTTTCCCCCACACTACGTGAAGCAGGCAGCACAGAGAGCCAGCAGGGCTCTTAGTGGACAGATCCTCGAGCTTAACTAAAGTTGCCTCCGAGCCGCACCTGAGCCAGGACGGGGGTCGTAGCTGGCGGGGCATCGCGCTGGGGCCTGCAGCGGCTCTGGGCCCTCGGCAGGGGAAGGGCGGCCGCCGTGGAGCAGTGCTGTGCCGTGCCGCGCCGTGCCGCGCCACGCCACGCCACAGGCAGGGAGTGGGGAAGCTTCCTTCGGGCAGGCAGGCAGGAAGGAATGAGTCCCTCAACGCCAGAGCTGGGTGCAAGGGGTGGGTTAGCCGGTCCGCGGAGGCCGCCGGGCGGACGGCGGCATTGGGAGTAAGGCGGCGTCCGGAAAATGGGTGGAACGAGCTTGAATTTCACTGGGGAAAGGCTGAGACCTGGGATCTCTGCAATCTAGCTGCCGGGTTAGTGGGTATAGATGAGAGCGGGGGGAATAAACCTCCCATGCAAAAGAAGTGAGCTCTGTTTTGCCTTTTAAAGGAAGAGCTTACCTGTGGCGAAGCTGTCCAGGCCGCGGCCCTCAGTGCGGGTCTCCCTCTCCCTGGGCCCTGCAGAGGGGCCGGGCGTGTGGAAACGCGTCCTCCTCGGCCCCGGTGCCGGGCTCTTCCGTGAATCCTGGGTCGGCTTGATGTAACGGTCTCTAAGCGTTTAATACGACTGGTGTGGGAAGCCCCAAGGCGCCGTGGTGGGCATGGCAGCAACCGAATTTACCTCGGGAAGGGTTGTAAACCTTCCCCTGTCGTCGGAATGCAGCAGCCACCGAGCGCGAGGGAACCCGGGGCGTCGCGGCACCCGGCTCTGACGGAAGTGTCCTCGCAAGCGTGGTCCGGGGAGGTGAACCGGGCCTCTTACCGCAGAGCAGACCTTTGGTGAAAAGGAAGCAAAGCCAGCAATTACGAAGCAAGGTTTTAGAGGTTATTCATGATGGAGCTGCAGGAGAAAAGAGGAATAGTTTTCGGTGCTGGGGCAGGTGGGGGGGGACTAGAAATACTCTGAGATTCATGTGTTTACCAGACTTTTCCAGGGAAGTTATTGTACTGCTTACTAGTCCTGGAGGTGAAAACTTTGTCTGTTTAATGGCATGTACAAACTTATGTGAGCTGCTTCTACATGTCAGAGTGCCAGAAGACTTGTTTACGTGCTGAGGCTGCTCTAAATCAATTTAAGTCTGTTTAAAAAGGATTTAATTAGAGTGCAGCAAGCCTCTATGTAGACATTCTAATATCTGTTTAAAATGGCTATATTGCTTTGGTTAGCGCGTAGATTTACTTAAGCTATAAACAGATGTATTTTTAAGTTGCTGTTTTCAGCTGAGACTTGTTATCTGAAAGTGTGTATACCCTTGTTATATAGTAATTGCCAAGTAAAATGTAGATTAGATAAACATGACGCTTCAGAAGTGTTTTAAATACGTTTCATGACATTACCAGTCCTGTGGGCATTAACATGTGACCAGTCTGCTGGGAGAGGTCGCTATATACTGGATTGTAAGAATTTCACACGTGTTGGTGTTACGGAATATGCCGAAGTGCTGAGCTAGGAGCTGAGAGGCAGCAAGGGAAAACTCTTGCAAAGTAATACCGTGATTGTTATATTATTAATGATGTTGGTCTGGCTGTAAAGGGGATAAGGAATTTGCGCATGGAAGATTCTTGAGTTAAAGAAAATGGCAAATGAAGTTGAAGAATTTGGCCAACTTCAGAGGCAAAAGGTAATAAAGCACTTGAATAACCATGAAAACATTCTTACTAAATGTTTGGATGGCTTAAAGTTCACCTATAATCAATGGCTGAATTAGTCTTCAGCGTTTTGAATGTTTCATAGTTGTGTTTGGCTGTGGTATTCAAGGGACTTGATTTTTGTGTCCCAGAAGTGTTCCAGTGTATTTAACTCTTCTCTTGTACAGATCTTGCAGTAAAAATATTCATCAGAGTTTTTAAGCGCCTTTGTTAGTGCTCTGTGTTAGAATTTTGGGTCATAAATACATTTAGGTGACAAGGTTACATTAATAATTCCGAAATCAGGTTATTGCTTTCCCACAGTTTGCATGATATTCCAAAGCAAGATAAAAAAGATGATCTCCTGCCTGTTGCTCTCGGAATGCTGTCAGATCCACGTCTCTGTCAGATCCACATCTCTGAAAGCTTTCTTGCATTACATGTAGATTAAAAAGAAAAAAAAAAGCTAAAAAAAACCCCTAACGAATTATGAAACCCATCAAAATGATTGATGTTGCAAAGAAAATTAATTGTCCTGTGATTTTTTTTTTAATTTAGATTATTTATAGTAGGTATGGTTATGAATTTGATTTAATGTCATTCACTTAATTTTACTGTGTTAGAGGGTTTACTTTTTCATTGTTTTTGTGTAATCGATTCTGGTAAAGTTGTTGGCCAGTTTTCAGATTGCTTTCAGGTCTCCTCTAGATTAAATCTTCTGTATTCTGCAGTCCTGTTGGGGTAGAGATCAGTACTCTATATTTCAAGAGTCTGGGCATCACTTGGTATTCATCTTTTTTCAAACTTTTCTCCATAATAATAAAAGATACAAAGAAAGGCATGAAAATTAAATTTATTTTTTACTAAAGTAACTGAACTTATTCACTGTGGAATAGAAAGCTGTTATTGTTGAAATTTTTGTTTGTATGGTAGTCTTCCTGTACTGATTTGGAGTTTCAGGTATCAAAGAAAGTAACTACATGGCTAGAGGATATTTTTTAGAATTTAGATGAACAAAAGTAATTCACTGACCTGAAAAAGACTTTGACTATTGGCCACATTTTCTGCCACAATGTGTTCTAGTTCAAATGTAATTTAAGACTTACTTGATTTCACAGATCTCATTTGCAGTTTTCTGTGAATGTTATATGCTTATTTGCCTTTGGATTATCCAACGATATTCACAGTTTCTCTAACTTTGTTTCTTTGCCGTGATTCTATGTCTCTGCACGTCTGACAAGTTATGGCTCTTCAATGAAAACTCTAATAATGCTGTTGTGATTTGGGGAAAAGGAGTAAGGGATGCAGGCAGTTTTTCAGCACCTATTTTGAGGCTTCTTAAAAGAGCCAGATATTTGAAATCTGTTTTCCTAATGTGAGGCATTCCAAACACTAACAATCTTTGTAAATACTGGTTTTAATTATGCTGCAAAACTTATTGTGTGAGCCATGTGTATCTTAGATGGTTAATATAAGATGTTACAGTAGTTACCTAGGTGTATCTTCATATCATGTGAAATGGTCTGTGATTATATGGCAACAGTAGTGTGGGGTTTTTTGTTGTTTTTTGTTGTTTTTTTTAATAACATAGGCAATGTCTTTTTTCTAAGGATCAAGGTAATTGTAAATTTTCTGCTCATCTTATATTTTGAATCTCATGCTTGAATGAAAATTGAAGCCTTTTTTGGACTTGAGTAACTTCCTTGCTGTCTACCCAGATAAGGATAATATAGCTTGAATGGACTGTATATCAAAGAACTGGTGGTGTATGGTGACAGAGGAGTCCTCTGTGGGGTATTAACTTGCACTAGTTCGTTGTCTGTTTTGAGTGAGTTTCACTCGTTTCACATAATAAAAGCCTAAAAAGTGCTTATTTTCAAGTAAAAGGAGGAAAATCACTTTAAGATTAGGCCTGTTTCCTTTTTAAAGAATTATTTGGCATTTCAGATACACAGAAAATAACATATTGCAATCCCAAACAACTATGTCCTGTCCTTGAAAGGATGAGTATATTCACATTCCATCTGAAATGGCATTGAATTTGATATAAGTCATTTTCTATTTTTCTTAGTCATTTAACTCTCTTATTTCCTGCTGTTTTTCTTATTTGTTTTGCTGGAGCTAATTATTAAGATTTTGGGTCAGTTTAGAAAAATCTTAAACTATTTAAAAACTAAAAAAACTTTCAGAAATTCAAAATTCCCATCATGTGCTGTCAAGGAATGGTGTTGTGATTCTGTGATCCTGCACTCAGGTGCAGTACTCATATTCTCTTTCAGAACTGAGAATCTCCATGTTAATTGCACAGAAAGTGATTAAACCCCCCGATTACTCAGTGAGATAAATACTGTGCAATATCACAATTTATGTTAGTTTTGGAGCTAAATAGTGCTCTTCAGGCAAAACCCCCTCAAGAGCTGCTAATGCAGTCTGCTTCAGACAGCAACGCAGCTCCAGAGCGCTTAGAGAAGCGCAGACCTTATGCCAGAAGTTGGCAGGATGTGATCCCAATGCTAAAGTCATCTTGCCTTGCTGCATGCAGATGGGAAGAGCTGTGCTGTACCTTCTTCTGGTCTCCCTCTCTTCCCCGGCTCATGAGAGCTACAGCTGTGCCTTACTTCTAAATAAATCCACATAATCTTCTTGGACATCCACAGAACACTGAGATAATCTCGCTCTTTAGATTTGACTTTTTTGACAAATACACACACATCCATCATTCATTAAAAATGAATGTCTACAGAAGCAATATGGTGTTTTAAATTTTAAAAATGTAGAGATAATTGAAAGAAAGAATAGTTGAAGAAATGAATAGTTGTTACAGAAATCTTAAAACTTCTTCAATAAATTAGAAAATAAAAATTAAGAATTACAGACTGGATTGGGATGAAACAAATGGAGTCCTACAAAGTTTTTACTGAATTCTAGAGAAATAATGCAAAACCTGTATGAAAATGATAATCCCCCCCCTTTTTTTCTGAACGACCCTGACATTTTATTTTAGAGCAATTATTATATGTAAAATTCCTTACAGTGGGGTTTTTTGAAGACACAGAAACAAAAAAAAAAATTGGTTTTGACTATTAGCTCATTCTCAGACTTCTTTCATGTCTTGTGTATAAACAGTAACCTTTCTCTGGATGTTCTTCCATTTTTTTAGTTTTGTCTGAATTGCCTGCTACTTTGGCTCCTACAGCATCATGTATTTTCAGAATGGGTTGACTATTGGCATGTTTTAATTATTTTAAATCAAAATGTAACCTAATAAAACTTGAGATTTTCTCCAAACTGTGTGATTGCAGCAGCAGGAATGTGAGAATACGGTTTCTGTTTCTCCTTCAGAAAGGCTATTACAAACTTTGGTTAGAATGAGGAGTAACCTCCAGGATAACCTGTATTTCTTTTTTGTCCAACTTTTTACCTAATGATGACTCCTGTCACACACATTCGTCATTCCCAAGTGCAAAGCCTGTGGATATGATGGAAGAATTGACTTACTTTCCGACTCCTTATCCTCTCCTGGGGTGAGAAGTGTGTGGAGCTCTGGAGAAAATTTTTAGGCTTCTTACTGTTATCTGTCATTAAAGCTCTTGCTCTATTTTAGGTTCCTTGAGTTCATAGCTGAAACTTACTTAGTCTCTGCACAACCGTAAAAGAATACATATACTATTACTATGAACAAATATATGTAAAGTTAAGAGTCTTTTTCCTCAAACAAATTTATCTTGAAGAACTATTTCACCACTGAAATTGAGAAGAGAGTAGCAGTCCTGGTGAAGAACAGCATGATAAAGAATACATAAAAATGGCTATAGTTCACTGGCTCTCTTGTGGAGAGAGCAAATACATAATGTATATTGGAAAATGCATTATTTTCTAGTATTTTGAAGGGAGAGCTTAGGTTTTCACCTGACACTGGGAGAATCAAGGCATTCTCTTTTAATACCCAGCTAAGAATGCAATTTTTTAAAGCTGGAGAACAATATATGTGTTACATTCTTCTCTCCTTCTAGTGTTGTATGTTTGTCAGTATGAAACATTTGGCTTTTTTTTCTCTTCTCAGTTCTTCCAACTGCCTTGTAGTATCTCTGAATATCACTAGTATATAACTGTAATTTGGCCCCCTTTAGCACATTAGACGTGTATGGCTGGAATCGGTGTCAAGGCATGTAGATCTCTTGTGTGGTTTCAAGGCTGATGAGTTGTCCTTACACAGATGGGTATCAAGAATGACATCGGTTCCTCACAACTGCCCATGCTCAGAACTCCTCAGTTTCCCTGGCTTGTTTTTCTTATGCTAGGTCAGCCTAACAGCTTTAAAAAGTGTCTCTGTGTGTATATGGTGGGGGGAGTCCCATCACCTAACCAAAGTTTCCTGTATTACAAAGTAAACCAGTTACTACTTATACTGTCTTAGACATGGAAACCTAGTAATTTTTCATTCTTTTTATAATGTAATTTTAAGCACTTGGATACTGTTCCCACTTATCTTCCTTCCACCCACCCCCCTCCTGCAAGCAGCCCTTCCTTATAGATCTTGGCTTCTAAACTTATTAGTTTTCTTGTCGTATTCTAAGCTTGATCTGATTTTATGTATGTCTTTATTTGACTAAAACTTGACAGAGTAATCCAGCTGAGGTCTTGCTTGTGGTTCATTAGAGTTTATACAATTTATAGTTCAATATAATCATCAGATCCTTCTCTGCAAGTACTACTGCTTAGCCATTTATTTCCCATATATTTTTCTTAAATGTGTGAGCTGCTTTTGCAGGATTTTCTTTGACAGTCTATATCTAAGCCGTTAACTATAAAACTGTATTGTAAATGGTCTCTAGGAGAAACACTAAAAGCTAGGAAGTAATAAATTTTAGGAAAAATCTTTGTTTCCAATACAAGATGCTAATAAAAATATCTATAAAACAGGTAGAAATAAAAACAGGTTAGACACCAAAGATTAATAGCATGCCTCCCCAACTAAAATAGCCTGAGAAATATCATCCCAGATAATGCAGCAAGCCTACTTGGTTAGTAAGGTAGTGGTTAGGTTTTATTTTCATTTGCTTCGATAATGATTCTCTGATTTTTTTTTTAATGGAATTTAAGTATGACTATCTGCTTCAACATATCATACAGTAAGAGTATACTTTATTTACAGGGTTTGTCACTCTTGTTTTCGGGAGATTATTTGGGTGTTCTCATTGATTGTACTGACTCTTGCTTTACTATATGCACCAAGCCTCCCCTCTCTGCCAGTTGCCTTCATAAACTTCCTGTCTGCACCCAAGCAACTGAACCTCTCTGCAGAATCACAGCTCAAACTTCTGTAAAATAGATATCTCAGACTTTATAATGGAGTCATTTTAAACATATAGTCAAATCTAAGATTTTTAGAATTCACTTTTTTGTAGTAGCTGGCTTATAAATTATCACAGCTCATGTATATAAATCAGGTGAGAATGTTGTCTATATTACACTACGTTATATAAAATGCATACAGTGAATCATGTTCTGGCTACGTGAATCAATGCCACACATAAACATCACAATAATGTCTTTTTTGTTGATCGTGTAAGGGCTAAGGACAGGCAGACAGCCTTGGATAAGGGGCTGCTCTTTCAGCTCACTGTTAGGAGAGAAAGGCTCTGCTTCCCAGTCCCACCTTTCTGCTCTGCTTTTAGCCATATAATCCTATTGCTTGCTCTGGGCTAGTTCTCTTGCTCAGCTGATTGTACAGTAAGCCACCTCAGTCACCTGCAGAAAACTACCTCCACATAGAAACTGATTTTCCCTCCCCTCCTCTTTTTTTTGTTAATAGTTAAAACAAGTTTACCATGCAATCAGACAAGTAGCAGAGCTACTAACAACATGTTGAGAAGAGGAATGGATTTACCCTTTTTGCAGCAATAATCCATTTGATCAGCTCTTTCATGATATAGAGACTCTAGTTAGTGTCTTGAATTTAGATGTCAAATTTGTCATGACAGCTATGTTAGGCAGTCTGAATACTATCCTATAGATCACTAGTGTATTTTCATTCCATCTTATTTTTGACTTACCATGTCTGCTTCTGAGTATAGGACAGAACTTCCTGTATTTTGAGAATTGTGTAACCCTTCAAAATAATTTTTCAAAAGACGGTTCCAAGGGGGCAAATTAGATTAGAAAGAAGAAGTCGTAAACCAAAGTGGAATCTGGCTGCATTTCCACTGCTCTGCTGTGGAAGAACTGTAGAGCAGAGATCAGCTAGTAATAGGCAAGTTTGGTAGAAACATGAATTTAAGAAGCACAAGGAAGTGGTTAAAAATAAAGATTAGACTGAGATTACAAACATTACCTGAATACAAGTGTTATCTTTCTTTTTCCATAACTGGATGCTTGTTTTCTCCAGTAACTAAAATATATCTTGTCTGCTTCTTGAAATTAGACTTGTAAGCATCTCTGAAGTCACTTTTTGAACTCTTCTGTACTAGCAACCTGAAAGAAAGTGCTTTATTACAGGGATTTCAAAAGAAATGTGTTTTTTACTGCTTGCTTAATTTTTAATTAAGGATAGCAGGACTAAAATCATTGTTGGTTCCTATTATGTGATACATAATGCAGTGTTATAAAAACCCTCACATTACCAAGAGTTACCATAGAGTGTTAAATGAGATGCCACCTCATTTCAGTAGATTTAGCACAAGTAATAAATTTGTGGAGAAACTGCAGAGAATATAGCTTATGGCAAATAAACTTTAAAAATATAACCTCTCCAAATTGCCTGCAAGCAGCTCAGGGCACATATATTTATATCGTACCTTGAATACTTCTCTGAAACCTCACAACTGGCGTCTGTAAGTCCATAATTGTCATTAAGGTTGAGAAGAATTATTGGCATCTGATACATTAAACTGCAAGAGTAGTTCATTTGTCACCACGGCTGAGGTCTTTTTAGATGTTTTGTGCTACTGTGTGCAGGGGGAAGTAAGAAGAGAATAATCGCTCCTGAACAGAAATTTAAGGAGGAAGTGCTGAGCCAGAAAAGTTATCTGTGATGCTTTAAGACCAGCTGAATAAATTTCATTACTTGCTCTAGGATACCTCTCTTGAACAAGAAGGGAGATTAGCATCCTTCACCAATTTGGTCAAGATTATGATTTGAGATGTTTAGATTAAAGGAAAACTTCCATAAATACTGGCAGTGCTACTATTTTTCTTTCTGGTTTACTGTTTTCTTTCTGATCTTCCCCTGAAACTCTTTCCCCCTGCTGCCCCCAGTGCTGACAGCATGTCAGGCTACCAGTAGTCTGTGGCATTTCCTATCATTCCTATCAAAATTATCTCATAGTTCCTGTGTCTATCTGCATGCATATGATGTCTCCTATAACACAGACTTTCTCTCTTCTAGACACAGTACATAAGACAAACTTTGTCCACGATTACTTCCCTTGTACATAGGAGTTCTATAAAGATAATATGCTTAAAGCATGCTTGTTTAAATTGTTTCTCCCGGTTGCCAGTACAAATGGCAAGGCAGAGCACAGGCAGTGCCACCTCCTGACACATCCCCTGTGTGCTCCAGGCAATGATGGAGTGGTGCATCAGGGCCGCTCACAGCAGCATCAAACCCAAGTGTCCTGCACTTACTGTGATGACTGCTGAGAGCTGGTCTCTGTATCTGGAGAATGTAAACTCAGAGTTTTCTGAAGGAGCTTTTTAAGAGAAGAAGTTGTCTTTGAAAGAGAGGGAGAATAAAGAGGAGGGATGTCCAGGGTATCCATGATGAATGGAGATTGAATATTCCCCAGATGAATGCAACTGAACACAGATAATTAGTATTTGTATGAGATGTTGTCCAGTCCAAGAAAGGAAAGGTTACATAGGGAAGCGTGAGTCTTCAACTGGAGCCTTCCTGCTTTCTTCCTTAGCTGAATGGCCATTAAACAAGTTAGGTGATAGAACACATCTGCTCACACCTGCTGCGAATTTGGATAAAAACACCAAGGATACCTGTGAACATCGCCAGGCCTTGATGAGCTATTGTACATTTTAATGATTAAAAAAAAAAAAAAGCCAACATGGAAGGAAAAATAAGCAATTAATAGTTCTAGCATCCTAATAGTTGGCTTAAAATATGTATCTAAAAATCAGAACAAATATGAGACTAAGATCTGTAAAGAAACGAACTGATTAATAACACAAAAGAAATCAGTTTCCCTTTTTCTTGAAGTGCTATTTTTGTCACTCCTAAAAGACATGTCCTAATTATTAATCAGAGTAAAGTGTTTTTTTCCCCCCCCCTCCCTTTACCATAAGGCAACACTAATATATCCATTCTGCCTCTCTGTTTATTAAATGAACCATTTTTGGAACCTGAGACAAGACATTCATATTTTGCTCTGGTGTTAATTCTCAAATAACTGCTGTTTAGTAATGCAAAAAAAGTTTCCATTTGCCCTTCACAACTCAGTGAGCTGTAAACACTGAAGTAATTGAGCCACCCACATCCTGGTCTGCAGGTGATATGACTGATGCATTTTTATTAGCATTTAATTAAATTGCAAATGTTATGCTAAACTGTGAAAGTGCTGGCAAAAGTTGAATAACTGGATTAAATGACACCCTTGCTTTAAAAGCAATAAATTAAAAGACTGTTGAGTAATCTGGAGAAAATATGTTCTTCAACTCTCTTGAAGCAATTAACCTGTGCTCTACTGTTTAGAAAAAAAATTCTATATCCCTCAACAAACTTACTGAAATTTATGACTGCTGCAACATTAATTTCACAGCTTCCTAGTTTAGGTTAATGATATTTGATTATAACAATGAAGAAGATTGAATGGATCTTATTCATTCTGTAGCAGTAAAAAGAATATATATTTGCAGCAATCGCAGATGATTAAAAATAAATTTGAAACTCTTGCAATAAGATATTCATTGAAGGAGGGGCAATAATTTCAGTTTATTAAAAAGTTGATTCTGTGTTGGTTTGGGGAACACTGAATTGTTTAACTTCATTCCTACTTGCTTTTTGTTTGCCTTAAGGAGTCCAATTATGCAGAAGCCATTTTATATGACTTTGTTTAGAATTGACTATTTCCACTTAGCATTTATAGCTATCAGTAGAAGATGCTGGCTACTGCAGAGAATATTACGGGTAAAAATTGTAACAGGAAATGGGAGGGAGACGCATTCTAACATCACATTTCCCAGTTGAGAAATGCAACGAAGAAACGTGGAAAAATACGAGTTCTTCTGGTTGCAAAATAAGAAAGAGTTAAAAAGGAGAGAAAAGGGGAAAAAAGGGGGGGGGATGTTTCCAGCTACAATTCCGTTTTCCTAGAGGAATGGGGGTCGGGGAGAAGGTGTTTGCTTCAAAAAAGCAAACACAGAAGTCCAGCTGCCTTCTTTCAGCTTTTCCAAGCTGAAGGTGTATTTGATCTGTTGCAGTAGGTACTATGTTCAAAACTTAGTTAAGCATTTGAACTTTTTTTTTTAATTGGGAAGAAGCCCCAGTGAACATCACTCTTGATTAAAGTCTTTACTTTAGAGAAAAGATAAACTTCCAATGCAAAATGTAGCAAATGCATACTTAAGTAATATTCTATTTCTAAATAGTTCTGAAAATGAGAAAATTACCATTTTTTTGTAGTTGCCTGTTAAGTGAAAAATTTCAGCCTTAACTTCATACTGAACTCTCTGAATAACTGAGGCGATTTTTCAAATGTTCTGAATATTCATGGACTCATATGACTGATATTAATGCGGACTCCTAGGTATTCTGCATAGATGCAAACAAAGATCTAGCAACTAAAAACTGAAAGTGCTTTCTCTGTTCCTGTTCTGAACTTGAATCCCTTTTTAAAAAGACTTGGATATGTAGCATTTCAGGGGGGGGAACCAAACAAACAAACAATTGACTCCTTAGAGTTATCTATATTTGAATAAGAAAAATCTGAGGGACTCCAAATACAAAGTTTCAGATCATAGCAGTGTGCAAATCTATACTATATGGTAGAATTCTGTGGGTTTTTTTGTTTTTTGTTTGTTTTTTAAGTGAAACTCGTGTAATCATGGTGCTTTCAGACCCTAATCACAAGACTTCTAGATATGGTCAGGAATAGTACTAAAAATGCCAGATTGCACTGTTGTTATACCCAACAGTCACTATTTTTAAACAAATCCCAATACGTGAAAGAAGTACAATGAATGCTGAAGAAAACTGGCAGAAGGGAGGCTGATTTCCCTTACTGCAGTTTAATCACTTGAAAAAAATATTTAATCTTCTCTTCTCTCACCTCATACTCTCCTACAAAAGAGTTAAATAAGCATGCTAATGATAAAAATTTAGTTTTAGGTATTTTCTTTTGTGAAAATCGTGAAACTGCAGCTACATGTATTTAGACAGCTGTCTGACTTACAAAAACTGCAGGAAAAATGATAAAACAATTAGTAGTAACTCTAAGCCAGATTCAGCAAGGGACCTGGGCACATACAGGTTAGACAGTGCAAAACCTAACTTTTAAACATGTCTTGTGTGTGTACTCTAGATTTCTTCTTAGACAAGTAGGCAAAATATATATATCTGTGTATATATGCAAACACACATGCATTTTTTTAAGACTATAATGCAGAATATTCTCTGACTTTATCCATAATAACACCTGTAAGACACTTGGATTCAAGCTGAATATGAATATACATGAATAGAATGAATGCTTAAAATGAATACAGCAACCCGACTTCAGAGCATGCAAAGCTGCGAGTGCTTGGGCAGAAATTTCATGACCCTGCTGTCCCTGCTGCAAGGAAAGGTGAAATGCCGGATGGCCGTCTTGCTCCCGGCAGGAGGCGAGACACGAGGCACGTAAGGTACTCCTTCGTCCGGAGGACGCCTGTTCCTCCGGCACTCGCAGACCGGAGCTGTATCCCCTTCCCCTCTTCCAAAGAGGGCTGTGTTGTCTGGGTACGTGACTAAGCTCGGCTGGTGTGCTGAGAGAGGATCTGCCTAAACTGAGCCTGTGGGAAATGCCTGAAGCTTCGTCTCCCAGGCCTTGCGGCCTGAACTGGGCTCCTCTTGTAAGGGATCCTGTGTAAGGGCCTGTAAGGGCCCGTGGGTAGATGTTTCTGTATTTTTATTTTGTGAAGAGCCAAGCAGAGTTTATCATTTTACTTTTAAAATAAGACCAGTGAGAGTGGTGCCAGTTGTGGCAGGAAAATGGGAGATCTTGATTCAAACTGAGACCTGGCATTCCTGGTGCTTCAGGCTAGAGATGTATCCATACAAATAACACACTGTGTATGCTGTGCAAGTCAGATGTATCCATACAAATAACGCACTGTATATGCTATGCAAGTCTGATGCGTCTCTCAGCTGTTGGCAGCTCTGCAACTCCCTCCTTGATCTGAAGGGATTAAAAGTTGTATGACCTAGTTCAGAGGAAAACTTTAAACTCCAGTGCAGTCAGTGAACTGGTAGTTCTGGGCAGCCCACAGTGCCAGACTGACAGTACAAGGAAAAGAAAGTTCAACATGGAGAAAACATGGCCCTAGTCTAGTGAATAAGCCACTAAAAAGGAAGGAATGGTCCTGGGTGTTTACATATGCCAAATTACCTATTTCTAAAGAATCTGCATTGATAACATTGAGCAGAAGCCTGTTAATTTTTTGAAAGGTTGAAGCACAGAAGCAAACAGCCTAAGCTTCTTTTCTTAGACATTCCAGGTGTAGTTCAGCTCTGATACGAAGGGGCAATCGTAGGTATCCCAATTCAAAACCTGTTGAAGACAAAGGAAAGGAACCAATTGATTTAATGGACACGGGGCTGGGTTTGGAATGAGAAGGCAATTAAGCCTCCAGGCCTATTCATTTTCATTCTAACTTTATTAGTGCAACTTACTATTTCTTTCCTCTCCCCCCCCCCCCCTTTTTTAACTGCATGGATACATGTTAATAAATAACTAGACTCAGATCATTTAACTTCACAAAGATTGTTGAAAAGCCATTGGAGAGTAATAATTGTTAAACTATGCTAACTCATATAATAAAATGACAGCAGTGGCAAATTGCAATGTACCTTTTTGCTTTCTGAATAGATTGCTATAAAACTTAATGTTTGGAAATCGTGCTTGTGTGAACAGTTGTTACAGTAACTGTTGCTAGCTGTAGCTGTAGCTAGTTATTGATATTTGATTAGTCCAGTAGCTGAAAATGTGTGTTAATTCATGCAACTATTATTTACCATAAATACTATGTTCCTAACATATATCACTTCAACTGCTACTGCAGTAGTGAAAAAAAGTTTGTCTTCTTGTACATAAAGAATCTTTCTAGAAAGGGCCATAACTGTGAATATCACATGTAAGCTGTCCCTGATTTGGTGGTGCTGTTTGTTCGTGTCCACTAGGATGGATCAAACTAGACCCTATCATGAAGCAACCAGTAAGCATTTTGAAACAGAATTTGCATCTAAATTTTAGATTCTAAAATTTTCTTAAATAGCTAGTCAACTTTTTTTTTTTTTTTTTAATTCATTCCCATCTCATTTTGAAGCTGCTTTAAGACTCGGAAGAAAATGTGTGTTAATACTCACATTTGTAGGGAATTATTGTGGTTTATGGGTTAATGAAAAGTTTTTTAGTGCACCCCACAGCTACTGCTATAAAAGTTTCTATGTATTCAAACAGGCAGAGAACTCTGCAAATTACAAAATTTGTTTTCACTTTTGTGTTATAAAAGAGAAACATCCTTTGCTAAAGAGGAGCAGGCTTTAAGTCATGTTGGTTAGTTTGATAGGGTAAGAGATGTCACCATCTTTAGTTCTTTAACCTTGGAGTAGGAACAAAGAAAAGGAGTGTGTGGGGGGGAAATATTTGAACCAAAGGAAGACGTTCTGTCAATATATACTTTTGCAATACTTTCAGTAAAGGGAAAAAAAGGTGGTCAGCTGTTTTGTGATAGATGTGACTGTCTCTTTGACTTTGGATATCCAAACTTTTCAGCTCCAAGGAATACAGTCTTGGCTGCACTGCTGAATTTACGTGAAGTGATATCCAAGTTTATAGTGTAGATGAAAACCTAATCATGGGTTACTTTGAAGGTATAATTTTGAAATACATAATGCATTCCATTAGGCAAAGAAAAGTTTTTGTTTTGTTTTGTTTCATGTTCCTCTAGCTAGTGGTATCTCCTTTCAAGGCTCCACTGTATAGCTTTTCCTTTTATGAGGACCTTTTTACTTCAGGGGGCTGTTTTTCATAGGCAAGCCATTTCTGTTGGTTAATATGCTGCAACAGGAATGCTTGCAGAACAACAGCCAGAAATGGCAACTGCTCTAATTGTCCTTTTCAAAATGCATACTGTTTATCTTGCACAGTTTTGCAAAACAGAAAATTCAAAAAAGAGTAGGGTTTGTTTAAATATTTTATCTAGGTTAAGTGTTTACCTTCTGACTTGTGACTATATAGGGAAATTATATTCCAGATTACCTTTAAAGATTAACATGAATGCTATACTGTATTGAAATTTTAGTGACCGTAATTTATAAATTTCTATCTGTGGAAGTGCATTCTTCTCCTAACACTGTTGTCATTCTTGACATGCATTTTATTGACTGTAACAAGGCTCTTAGGAAAGTGTAATCAGACACGGTCAATAAGCTCTGCTTGAAGTTTTGCTATTAGGCATTGGCAGAATGCTAATTTATTCAGTTAAGCTTTATGTCTAAATGCCATACAATAGCCTCTGTGCTGCATTTGCCTGGAAAATGTACAACTTGCGCTGAACCAGATGGTAAGTTGGCAACCTAGTGCAGCCCTATAGAGGACTTAAGAGCAGAAGTGCTTTCTCCTTTGCACAGCTCATAAATTGCTGTTTAATGCAGGAGATGAAACTGCTGCCTCTCCCTGGTGTGGGGAGTGGGTGGCTTCCACAAAACAGAAAAGGGGAGCAGTAGGGGAGTAGGGGAGATGAGTGCAGTGATGCCCCATAGCAAACTTCCTCGTGCTAGGGACAAGAAGGGATCAGAGGAGCTCTGCTGAGACTGGACTGCATATCGTTCCCTGAGCTGCTCTTTGAGCAGGATAAATGTATCCTATGCCTAAGCTGCCTGAAAAATGGCAGTCTTTGCAGTTGTTGCTAGTAAATGACACAATCCAAAATGCTTAAGCCTACAAACATTAAACAAAGGTGATTATTCTCTCCTTTAGTTAACCAGCAGTTTTTAAATAATAACATGCTTTAAATATGGTTGGTTGTTTTGCCTGCTGTTTTATTTCTTTAACATAAACCAGCCAAGAAACAAAACCTCCAAATTAAATATGCCTGTGTTCATAACAGAAAAGATTTTTCAATAAAATTTTAGACCTCAGTAGGATATATTGTTGTAGAAAAATAAGTTATTTTAATGCCAGCCTATTTTGTGGCTTGTCCTTTTGTTTTTGCCAGTAACTGAGTTTTTTTCATCAATGAAATAATGTGTATTCCAGTTTTGATGTTATTCCAAAACATAGTTCAATAAGATCTGCTGAGGGTTACTGGGAGTCTCCATCTGTTCACACCCTGAATAGGAAAATCCAAAGATGATAGTGAGCAGATGTATTCTGACTATTACAGTCATGCTCAGAAACACTGAAATTTTGGATTGAAAAGGCAAAAACACTTCAGTCTTACAAAGCTTTTTCCTATTTGCAAGACTCTGTACATGTCTGATATGAAAATGATTTTCCTTTACCTTAGCAGTCTCCAAATTGTTTTTTATTTCCTTGAAATTAGCATTGTTCACACCCCAAGACAGAAGCCTGGGTTTTATGGCCAATCCAGAATGGCATGTGGTATCTTAGCAATATAAGGGCTATGGAGTTACGCTCGCACTTTCTTTTTCTCTGGCCTAATAAATTTTGAGGGAGCTTGTTCATCTTGGATTTCTTGTTTGTTTGTTTAAGTGTAGGAAGAAAGATTTGTACCGATCAGCCAACCTAAAAATTCTTGTCTGTCTGTGGGTTGGGTACTCAAAAAAGATCCTTGCTTTACCTTGAGTACAGAAGGGGTTTCAAGTCTCCCTCTCTCTTAGGTGAACATCTTAAGCTGCACTGATAGAGACTGAGAGGAGAGAAAGGGACACCACTAGTTTCAGAAACAGCTCTATAGTCTCTTAGAGAATGGATTGCTCTGCAAAAAGTCAAAAGGCATCTTGCAGCATTTTATTTATATATGTATACACATATATATAGTATGTATATCACATATACATAATAGGGGTAAAACAAAAACCAGTTATACTCATCTCAAAATTGAGGTTAATTTGACTTAAGTGTATGCTGGCAGAGCCAGCTCAGCTACAGTGTGGATGACCAAGCTGCAGTGAGCGCTGGCATGTGGGGAGCAGCCGGCCCTGAGACAGGAGGCCCTGGTGCTCAGCTGCATCTAGCGTGCAGACTTGTGCGTGTGATTGCAACCTCTCTCCTGCCCAGGACCCTGCAAGCTAGATGCCACGTTCACCTTGGAGGCTGAGTTGTTGCTGTGGCAAGTACTGGAGCAAGCGGCCATGGCAAAGGAGAATGAGAAAGGCTTCAACAGAGTGGCGTTCCTGCTTCATTTACAGGACTGATAGGCCTAACTCCTACCCCTTTACATCTGGGGCTGTGACTGTCTGCTAATTTGGCCTGTTTCACACAGGAGTCGGTGGCTGTCACAGCTAATCTTGGTTTATGAAACTCTGCTCATCGGGTTAGAGGTTGGGGGATGAATTCAAAGTGGGACAGGTATAATGGCTGTACGAGAACAGCCAGGGAGGCGGGGAGCCTCTTCAGGAAACTGAAAGAAGCCAACTCATTTAGCACAGCAAAACGAAAAGCTGAAGTGGGATGTGATCAAGAGGAAGAAAAAATAGTACTGAGATCAGTGATGAAGCTGGCACAATTAATAGCTGACTCATAGCCAATTTAAGCTTAAAAACCAACCAACCAATCAAAAAAAACAAAAAAACCCTCATATTTTCTAACTCTCCTACCTTGCGTATGCCCTTCTCTTCTCTGGTTTTCCAAAATGAAGATGATGCATAGTAACACCAAATGATTTTAGTTTCGATGAAGTTGTTCTCTGAAGTGTTAGTTTGCCTATGCAGAAATGTGCTAATTAATGGCAAAAATGCCTCCTGACTCAAACAATTACGTTATTTCCTTGTAAGTGTCATATTGTTGATAAGTTTGTAAACAGAGTTAATCTAACAAAGATGCTGAAAATAAAGAGTTGCACCACAGGAGAAGCTGGCAGCCATAAATCTAATGGTGCCACATGCTACTTCCTTGAGGCCATGGGAGGGAGTTCAAAGAGTGTAATAATGATAACGGTGGGATAAAAATCTCTAGCTAGATTGCATTCATTGTATTTGGTGTCTCTGCTCCTGCCCCAGGAGCCACACGCTGAAATGTGATGCCACCCAGGTTGTACTATGGCTCTGTAATCTTGGTTTCTCTGTGAATGCTGATATATTAAAGCAACGATGCTTTAAGATTGAGGTTCTATTTAATTTTTAATATTAACAAACTATGCAGCACGATAATTTAATTAATTTTGACTGCCTTTAAAAAAATTTTTCTATTCTTAAGCTCAGGATATAGAAGTTGCCCCCCCTCCCCCCCAAAAAAAGAAAAACCCAAAACACAGTAATCTGATAGTTTGCAAACTTTAAATGCAGTTTTATTTTAAGGACTAGTTAATAAAAGATTTCAGCCTGTAGGTGTGTCCACTGGGGTGATTGTCACCTAAGGATGAGAAAGTCTTTTCTGCCTCCTTTTTCTCATGTATAAAGTAGAAATGAGAAGTGTGCTCAGCTAGCTTTTTAGCATTATTTTAGCTCTAGAAATGAAGGATTTCAGAAAATATAAATGAGTTAACTGCATAACTCTTTACTAATGTGATAATACCATTTCACCTTGATCATTATGAACGTACCTGTAAAACTAACTGTGGTGGCCACCCTAACACTGAGAAACCCAAAGCTATTGTATCCAGAGAGGTATTGGGATTATTTTTGGATCAGGCCCTTGGTTCTAAGATCTTAGATTTTACAGAAGACGGTAGTGATTTGTTGTGCCACTTTAAAAGATCCAACCATATAAGTCAATGATTTATTTCTTTACAAAATTATAACATGTGCAGCTGCTTATTTCTTAGTGTCATTTGAATAGATAAATTTGTCAGTATTTTGTCACTTAATGTATTAATGAGCTTTTAGTTCACTGAGGTTTTTGAAATCAACATCAGGGACATAATATAAAAGAACAAAAACAAAGCCCCTCCCTTCCAATCTCAATACTTGAAGTAGCTTTGATTTTCTTTTTTCTTGTTCTTTTTTTAATTGTAAGATATAACTTGAAAAAAAACGTATTTTGCAGTGTTTGATCATGAAATGATTTGCGTTTGAACAAAGAACACCCAATTCTAGATATATAAATGGGCTCACAATACCAAGCAGTTCAGGGTCTAATCCTGAAGACTTCTAGTCTGTCCATGATCCAACAAAACACTTAAGAAGAGTCTTAACTCCAATTAAAAAAGAAAAGAAAAAGAAAAAAGCTAAGCTTGTACTTAAACTAATGTTTCTCAACTAACAGTGTATGGTGGGATTGAGTCATTTGGGACCAACTCTTCCTGAATGATATATTTATTATTGTTTACTGGACAGCTAATTCAGCACTTAAGAGAAATGACAAAGCTGCAACACTGCTTACACTTCCTTCTAAACAAATAAATGAGATAAATTTCCTCACATTATGGGAAAACTCACTTTTTCATAGTATAGCTAGGAACAGGAATTTACAAATACTAAACAGAGATACGATAAACATTCTGTGGATCATAATGGAAATGTACTGCAATATGTTCTCAAACAGTGATTGCTAAGCATTATTATTATGTCCTTCAGCTGATCTTTTGAATAAGAAAATATCTATTTTTAGTGGGAATGTAAGACAACATAAGCAAATGGGGAATGCAGTTATTCTTGGTACTGCTATTTAAAAACTCTTCAGTCATTGCAAGATGAAAAAAGGATCTTTTTATAAAAGAATTTGTCTTATGACTTCTGCAAGTTTACTCTTACCTCAAAATTTGGATCAATTGTATTAAGAGGAACATTGTTTTAATATGTAAGTATAAGAATTATTTATTTATTTATTTATTTATTTATTTTGAATCTTCATTGCAGTCTTGGAGGAAAAAAGCCACTTAAAGTACAAGTGTCCCATTGTGTGAGTAATACTCACATGTAAATGGCCTATAGGGATCTATAGATTTGCTTCTTTTATGGTGTTGTTTATAGCCTCTAAAACTATGGCCACTTGAGACTCCTATAAAGCAAATCATACTTTTGAATTTGTTTGCCTCTGCACCCCATGCTTGTCTCTGCTATCCTATGCTATGTATTTATCAGAAAAGGTAAGAAAAAAAAAATTTTGGACCCACAATATTTTTTGGAAAAACATTGTAAAAATTGCTGAATCTACATATATTAATAATGTATTTAATTCCGTGTATTTCATTAATCAGTTTTATACAATGTGTCTCTCTCTCTTTTTTTTTAATTTATGTGGCATTAGGAATGCACTGAGAATTAAGGGACCATGACAACACTCTTCAGAGTATTTTATTTATTTACTTATTTATTTTTTACCTGAGGGGACAATCTGGGCAGAAACCCTTGTGCAGTCTAAAAGCTTAGTTATTTCTCTGAAGAGAAACAGATTTGGGGTTTTGGAGGTATCTAGTATTATGTTAGCTGTCATGCACTGTACTTTTATGGTTTTGCTTAGCAGTAGCAGAAACAAAGTCCCTTTGCATCCCTGATCAAAAATTGCAGCCTTCCTGCAATTAATAGATATAGGTAAGGACTGTTTTGTTAAGTAGCCTATATAAATGGACAGAAATGTGGGACAGGAAGTTATCAGTCCGTGACCATAGCTCTCTAACATAATGTTCTGGAATTTTTGAGAGAGGAGAAAATAAGCCAAAATCAAGAGCAGAAATAACTAAAACTGAGTCACCATGAATTTAAAGTTGTCAGTGTATAATAGGAAGAATCAAATTTGTAACCAGATGAGAGGACTACAGTAAATGAAATCCTTTTTTTCCCAATGAGAAAATAAAAAAGAATTCTTATTTTGGTTGGAAACAACCAGCAGAAGCTTCACTTAGAAATTTGCGGCTTCATAAAGATTTGCTTGTGTATTTTTTTAATGAGTGTGAATTATCTATAAAGACTCTTGAAGATCATCAACTTTAACAAAGGTTATTTTTTTTTCTTGAAAGACTCATATAGATCTACTTTTTGTCTACCAGTTTAACGTTGCTGTGTGGTTCATATCTGAAAGTGACCTAGTGGCCTGGAGAAATTACTGGAAAATAGAATTTCCTAAGGAAGAAATGCAATGCCACCAGCATTTTTTAGTGTGGTGACAGGTGGTGGCTATGGGTGTCACAGGAGAGGCTTACAATTATGTAGGTATAAAGGTACAATGACTTCTGAAAGTCTACCTCCAAAAAAGGGAGGGTGAACATCCATGAGGGTGTTAACAAGCTTATGTCCCTGACAAATTCCTATTTTGTGTAGTGTAAGACTACTAGAAGCAAAGCCCACCTCGCCAGACTGTCTTAGCTAAAAGAAACACGTCATGAAATTGCAAATGTTTGTCCATTCTCTGAAAAATGCAGGGAACCCAATTGCCTAGTGACATGCTCCCTGCTTCTCAGAAACACTGGTACCATCCCAGGTGACCGTCTTTAAAACACGTAGGCAAACATAGTTCCAGAGAGAAGTCAAATTCACTGCATCTGCTGCCAACACCAGAACGTGTTAGAGACAGCAGTAGATGAAGATAATTGATTTTTTTCATTGAACTAGGTTATATGTTGTCTGTGGGCTTTTCACAGTGGTTTATTATTTCTGCAAATGCTTACAGAAGAAATGGTATTGGAGAAAAGCAGATCCTTTTGTTAAAAATCATTAGGGATAATGTAGTTTACTTTTGAGTGAAGAGCAGGGACTGAGTTCCAGAAGATAACTGCGGAAGAAATGGATTCAAATTTTTGTACTAGAGGATAATCAAGGAAATATCTGTGAGGTACCCACAGATCCTTTGAAGGTCAGCTACTAGATGGTAATGAATAGGAGGTTCCTTTTTTTCCCCCTTTTTCCCCCTCCTGGACCAGACACTGTGTTTAAAACACGTTAGAACATGAAGATTACATTTAGGTTATGTGCCACTAACAAATGAAAATATTTACTTTTCTATATTTGTTTTCATTTTCTAATATTGATTGAATTGATGTTTGTCAAACATTGATAATTCAGGGGGCAGGGGGGAATTAGTTGGAGAGTCATCTTTACATGTGTTGAAACCAGCTCCTTTCCTTTGCTAATTTGCTTTAAGACCTGTAATAAGCTGGCACCTTTTGAAGGTTTACAGAATATTATAAATGTCTTATGATCATGTTCTTTTGATTGCAGTCTGTTTCTGGTCAGGACTCCTTTTAATATTTGGGTTTTTCACTGCCATACTTTATGTAATGTGCTGCTTAATGACTAATCTTGCTTTCTGGAATGAGAATTGTCTGCATGTCCATCTTTTTCAGGGCTACCACTGGACAAAAATCATTTTCTTGAACTAACAGTGAATATTGAATATAAGCATTAAATGCAAACAAAAGTCTACAGAGAAAAATATTAAAAAATAAGCGTTTCATGTTAAATGAGTAAATTTAGGGTACTTCAATACTTACTAAAAATGAGGATATTTGAGTATAACAGACTATAGCCCAATATAAATGATTCTCTTATGTTCAACTAATAAGTTAAATTTAAGATAAAATTGAGTTTGACACATTCAGTCTACATGCTCAATTAAAAATGCCACTGATTTCACTTGAATTATAGCTGGAGATTAGGTCAGGCTGTTTTCTTCCTTGATACCTTGAGCCTTTACAAGTACTTTAAATATAATCAGACACCTGGTCCTGCTAGTCTGCTCTCTTGTAATCCAGATAGTCTCTAAAGATCATTGTAAGACATGTCAACAAGACAGCTGTAATAAAAAAACAAACATTGGCTTAGTGAGTGTGATTCTCTTTGAGAATTGAAAGTTCTCTTTAAGAAAAAAGTACATCTTCGACTGTGACCTATCCTCTTATGTAGACTGAAAAAAAAAAATTGAGAAGGTCTTACAAACTTCAGAATGCTGCACTTTGTATGAAGAATTCTATCAAATTATTTGGATAGATCCCTAATCCTGCAGCTCTTAGTTTCAGGCAGCATCTATATTGCACTGTCTATGCAGCTCTTAAAAGATCTCTGCAGCTAGGTATAGAATTCAGCCTATGCTTCTATACTTATGTTTTTCTTTTCTGTTTGTTGGTAAGGTATCTGAAAGTGTGCATGTGTGCCTTGAAGTATTATATCAAGGAAATTACAGTTTGGATTGGTGGACAAGGAGGTGGTTTAAAAAAAAAAACAGTCTGGAGAGATGAGCAAGCTTGGAGGATAGCAGTTAATGGGTCATACTCTATCTGGAGGCTGGTAACATGTGGAGTACACCCTAGGACTTGTCCTGTTTAGCTGCTTTATCAATAACCTGGACGAAGCAATGGAGTGTGCTCTCAGCAAGTTTGCAGGTGATGCCAGATTGGGTGGGCCACCATTCAGAGCCATATACGGGCTGGTGGAATGGGCCAGCAGGAACCTCATTAAATTCAACAAGGAGAAATGCCAAATCCTGCATGTGGGAAGGAGTACAGGCTGGGGACTGACTGGCTGGGGAGCAGGTCTGCTGAAAAGGACCCAGGGGTCCTAATAGACAGCAAGCTGAACATGCTGCCCAAGCGTACTGCTGGCTTAAGAAGGCTAACAGCATCCTGAGTTGTAGCAACAGGAGGGAGCAGAGCCAGGAAAGAGAGGGTGGTGATTATTCACCTTATTAGACTGCATCTAGAGTACTGCATCCAGTTTTGGGTGCTCCAGTACAAGACATTGATAAACTGAAGCTAGTTCAGCAGAGGACCCCAAAAGCTGCTTGAGGGCTGGAACACTTGCCCTGTGAGGGGACACTGAGGGAGCTGGGCTCATTCAACCTAGAGAAGAGAGGGTTTGAGGGGGACCTAACAGCAATCCCCCGAGTACCTATGGGGAGATCATCAAGAAGGCAGAACCAGGCTCTTCACAGCGGTGCATGACAGAAGGACAAGAGACAATATTCATAAATTGAAACAAGATAAATATAAGGAAAATTGCTTTTACTATAAGGACAGTCAAGCAGTGCAACATGCTGCCCAGGGAGGTTGTGCAGTCTTCATCCTTGAAGGTTTTCAAGACCTGAGTGGATTAAGCCCTAAGCAACCTGGCCTGATCTAATAGCTGACCCTGCTTTGAGCAGGAGGTTTGACAGGAGACCTCCTGAGGTCCCTCCCAGCTGGAATTATCCTGTGGTCCTATCACAAGGATGATCAAATGCAGCTTCTGACAACATGTTCTGTTTCTTAATATCTGTACAATTTAGCATGCAATCTGTAGTAGAACTTATTCCCAATTTGCTAGGATAAATCTGAAACAAATATATCCACATTCTTCACAATAGCAATTATCATTCACAGTGTTTAGTTTCAAAAAAGAGTGAATTTTGAAAGTTTTGCTTAAGCTTAATTGCATTTAGATTGCAAATGGCAGATTCTGCTTTTCACTGAATAAAAATAATTCCATTGTTAGTAACAAACTTCATTAGAAGATAACTTCAAATGTGACTGTATGAAAGTAACAAAACATACCTGCTCTTGTCAAGTTTCATCAGATGTTTGCACCATTTGGCAATTAATTTACCAGCAGCCATTCTCTGGTCCTCTAAGATCAGCAGCACTGAAAACTGCCACTAAAGCTGTAGTAGAAATTGACCTCCAAGAATTACCATTGATTTTGCTGTTATCCTTGCCCTCTCTGCTAGGAGAAAGCAGATGTTTCTTAAGCTATATTAGAGTTATTCTTAACAGCCCCACTGCCTTAATAGCATCCATGGTGCTGAGTGATCTTTCATAGCCCACAGCCTACTAAACATCTTATGAAAGCCCAGTGTGGAGAGAGACTGTGGAGAAACCACATACAGTATCCTCCTCCTTCTCTCAGGCTATTTAGTATATATTTGAAAGCATGCAAACTGGTATTCCTGCAATTTGAGTATATGCAGAAAATGATTTGATTGTAAGTGCAAGTTGAAGGACTGTGTTGAAGAAGAACAAGAATAGGCAGATGCAGCTTGGACTGATTAGGGCTGAGCGGAAAAAGTGAGCTGTGGGGAACTGAGTGTATTTCACAGAATGCTGGAAAACCGAACAGGAAAAAGGCAGTGTGACCTGGCAGCTGTCTGTCTACAATTGAGATGGATTTGACATAGAATGTTTTGGGTTTTACTCAGGGAATTTATTTTGTTCACAGTGTGATAATGGCTTCTGAGGGCAGTTAATGACTGTGGCCATGCAAGTGTACATTTTTGTCAGCCTAAGACCACAGTATAAAGAGATCTAATGAACAATTAATGTTCCCACGTCTCACGTGTGTATCTTAATAGTATCTCCAAGACACTATTTTTAAGCCTCCCCTTTCCCTTGTGTATTTTCAGGGTATGTATTCCCATATCTCTTATTCTTTACAGAAAATAAAAAGATCACTTAAGTGCTGTGTGGCTATAGAAAGTACTGCCTTTGCACTATTTTCTGTTGGTCTATAAGTTTTCTAGTCTTGACCATTCTCTGGATTTGCAGATATGAGCCCACTTGCTTGCAACAGAGGGCTTTCAAAAAAAGAAGGGCAAGCAGTTGTGAGGGATGGAGAGGAAAAGGAATATCAACCATGCATCAGGGATTGGAAAGAGAGGGGCTGCTTCCACAGAGGAGACTAATCCAGGAGCCCAGTGTAGGCAGTGCCCTCATTGACCAGGGTACAATCCCAGAGGGTCTGAGCGGGACGGGGATGGTGACAGTAAGAGTTATTATCAGCCATCTAGAGGTCATCAGACAAGGTGCTGTAATGAGTCAGGTCAATCCAGAAAGTCCAGTCAGGAAGAGCAGGACACAGAGCCAAGGCTAGCTATAATGGAGGTGCTGAGGTCCATCAAGGAAACAAGGCCAGAAACAGGTGCACCTATGACAAAGGTGATACCTCAGCTGAGGAGTGGGTGGCCAGGCTTGAGCTGAACTAGAGCCCCTGGTCCCATGAACAGAGGGTATGGATGGGAGTCCCAGGTGAGGCTCATTAGGGCTGTTAGTGCCTACTAATGCACTCAAGGCCCTGACAATATGCTCTTAACATCACCCTTATTAGTTCATGAGAGGTGTTAAATTAGTGGGATATTAGGTGTGTCTTGCTCTGTGTGCAGAGCTTTGCAGGATGCTAACTTCACATGCACATCTGAGCAAAAGAAATCTAGTATCACCACAAGTGACACTTACCTGTCCTGCTGTCTTTCCTTTGAAGTCTTTGAAGTGAACCAGTAAGGTTCAACAAGGAACTAATGTTAACAGGAGGATAGTTTCTGAGGTCATAACATGGAGTTCAGGTTTAAAAGCTATTTGCACTTTAATTATAATTCTTAATGACAAGGAAAAATGAGTTTTAATAAAATCACAGAATCACAGAATTGCTGAGGTTGGAAGGGACCTCTGGAGATCATCTAGTCCAACTCCCCTGCTCAAGCAGGGTCACCTAGAGCACATTGCACAGGATCGCATCCAGGCGGGTTTTGAATATCTCCAGAGAAGGAGACTCCACAACCTCTCGGGGCAACCTGTTCCAGTGCTCTGTCACCCTCACAGAGAAGAAGTTTTTCCTCATGTTCAGATGGAAGTGTCTGTGTTTCAGTTTGTGCCCGTTGCCTCGCGTCCTGTCACTAGGCACCACTGAAAAGAGTCTGGTCCCATCCTCTCGACACCCTCCCTTCAGATACTTGTACACGTTGATAAGATCTCCTCTCAGCCTTCTCTTCTCCAAGCTAAACAGGCCCAGCTCTCTCAGCCTTTCCTCATAAGAGAGATGCTCCAGTCCCCTAATCATCTTTGTAGCCCTTCGCTGGACTTGCTGCAGTAGTGCCACATCCCTCTTGTACTGGGGAGCCCAGAACTGGACGCAGTACTCCAGATGTGGCCTCACCAGGGCTGAGTAGAGGGGGAGGATCACCTCCCTCGACCTGCTGGCAACACTCTTCCTGATGCACCCCAGGATACCATTGGCCTTCTTGGCCACAAGGGCACATTGCTGCCTCATGCTTAACTTGGTGTCCACCAGCACTCCCAGGTCCTTCTCCGCAGAGCTGCTTTCCAGCAGGTCAACCCCCAACCTGTACTGGTGCCGGGGGTTATTCCTCCCCAGGTGCAGGACCCTGCACTTGCCTTTGTTGAACTTCATGAGGTTCCTCTCTGCCCACCTCTCCAGCCTGTCCAAGTCTCTTTGAATGGCAGCACAGCCCTCTGGTGTATCGGCCACTCCTCCCAGTTCTGTATCATCAGCAAACTTGCTGAGGGTGCACTCTGTGCCTTCATCCAGGTCATTGATGAAGAAGTTGAACAAGACTGGACCCAGTACTGACCCCTGGGGGACACCGCTAGCTACAGGCCTCCAACTAGACTCTGTGCCACTGATCACAACTCTCTGAGCTCTGCCATTCAGCCAGTTCTCAATCCACCTCACTGTCCACTCATCCAGCCCACACTTCCTGAGCTTGTCTATGAGGATGTTATGGGAGACAGTGACAAAAGCCTTGCTGAAGTCAAGGTAGACAACATCCACTGCTCTCCCCTCATCTACCCAGGCAGTCATTCCATCATAGAAAGCTGTCAGATTGGTTAGGCATGATTTCCCCTTGGTGAAGCCATTACACTATTTGTCTCAGCTTTGAATGTCCTTTTAATTGGTTCACCTTTGGGCATACTGCAGAAAACTGATCATTTCAATTGCAGTCAGTGAGATCACAAGTTGGCCTGCAGAGTGTTTACATCTCAGGATCATTTCAAAGAACCACCCTGAACTTTCCAGAAAAAATACCTTTTAGCCCTTCCTGTCACTGTGTTATTTTCTTTTTTTGTTTTGAAGGAGTTTTTCCAGCTCCCGGGCCAGTGGAAGGGTCCAATAGTTAAATATGCAGCAAATAGACATTGCCTTGAAGGATGTAGGGTGTGATGCACTAAGTTAAGGTAATTCAAGCTAAAGCTGTTTTATTTGTGAGCAAGTATTGAGGAGCTTGATGTACTTTCACAAAATGAATTTTACATTTTCATCATTAGATAGTTCAGCTTGGTTTTTCAGCAAGACATCCCTGTACTTGTTCTTAATCTTGTTGTAAGACAATCAGTGTAGGAGTAAATACTACCAATGTACATTGTCACTAGTATGGATATAGTGGAAACTGCTGATGGAGATGTGTATGTTGATTCATTAGTCACATCTACTTATTGGTAAAGAGAATAATTAGAGACTGAAACAGAAAATTCTGTTGATTTCCTTGGTAAGTGCAATAGTTTACAAGCCTACGCAGAGAACAATGCTGTGTTTTTTGTACAGTATGCAAAATGTACCCTTGATTAAGAATTCAGGTATGTTTGTACTAAATGTGTGTCAGTACTAAACCACTATATTTCTCTTAAAAGTGGAATCTACTCTTTGGAGACCCCAATTATTTAATAGCTGGACTATTGGAGGAAACATTTGTAGTTCTTATAGTCATTGTCTTCACCAAAGATGTGATCCCCCAGGTCTATCTTGAGATACAAATACTGAGCCCTTAATATAACAAAAAGAGAAAATGAGAACGTATGAACTGCACAGTTTTAGACTAAAACTGATTTCTTCTAAAACAAATTAAAAAGTATTTTAATGTAAATAATTCTAAATGGTATAGTTTTAAGGAAAGAGAACTTTTGTTCAGTACAGAACTGAGAACTAGTTGATACATGGGCAAATTTTCCATGTGATGCATATAGTCCACTGACCTCAGTGGAGTTACAATTTTTATTTTATTTATTTTATTTTTTTCTGGAGATAATTGTGGTACTAAGTTTCAATTCCACTGGAAAAGAAAAGAAAAATTGACCAAGAAATTGCATTTGTATATAACTTTCAAAGATGACTACTAATAATTATCAAGACTCAGTAATCGTGTGAGATACCTGTAGTAAAATTAGGCATTTTCATACCACTGGTAGATAGCATCATCTTACTTCTGATATGACAGTTTCTCTCAGATGATGGGTTTGCCTTTTTTCTGTCTGTCTGTCTTCCCCCCTCCCTTCTGTGTAGAAAATTTGTATGTCAGTTGTTTCTTTGGTGGTTTTACTAACTGTTGTTGTCTTTGCTGAGTGTGTCTTAGTTCTTGCAGGGCAGAGCAGGTAGAAATTGCAAATAGCAAAGAGTAAGTTAAGGCTTAGTTCTGCTATGCTGTACTCTCTGTAGGTTTTCACTTGGTCATGTCTGTTGTTGCCATTGTTTTGACTTTCTCAGGGATATTTGTGATGTGAATTAAAAACTCAAAAATCTCACAATGAAGTGTGCATCAGAGAAAGATTTGCCACTTTCTCTAGTTTCTACTTCTGGGTTTTATTGGTGTCATCTTATCTTATCTCTCCTTTCTCTCTCTCTCTCTCTCTCTCTCTCTTTTTCTAAAGAAAAATCTTTTTTTTTCCCCCAGCACTTCATTTTCTATGTGGATTGTCACGAGCCTTACTTTTTCTCAGCATCTTTGCTGGGATTTTTTTGAGAAGCATAGTTGGCTGTATGATCTCAGCTCCACACTAGCATATTAGAGACACGATTTGGTGGCATGGAACCCCCCTCGTCAACTGAAGCAGACAACATAGAAATAGCTGCAGAAAGGACTGAAGCAAAAGAAGTCTGAACAACCTCAGAGCAGAGAGATTCAAAAGCATCTTTAAAGTCATGTTGGCAGGTGGAAAACTTCTTGCAAGGTTTTTATCTTGTTCAAAGTATTAGAGCGGAACAGCTTCAATCTGCAAAAGATTCTGTCATCCACTGAAACCAATGTGCTGTGCTCCGTTTTAACTTAACCACAGAGCATTAGCACTGATTTTTTCCACATACTGTTATAAGTGTAAATAGCTGTCATCTGCTTCACGGAAGTAAACTGGACTACCTTTCAGGCTTGGGCATGTGGGCCTTTGAATCCCAAATTGATGGGTTCAAAAGAGCTTCAGAAATGTAACATTTCATCATACCTTCCTTCCTTCTTGTCTAAGAAGCAAAACTATTCAAGAAAATTCTGAAGACACTAGTTTGGGTAAAAATATTCCTTCCTATTTTGTTAAAACTGTGGAAAAAATGAATCTTGTAGTAGGTATGTTTGAAGAATGCGTCTAATACCAATCTGTGAGTTAGAATGAGCTTATTTAAAATGTAATAAATTTACAATTAATATTGCAAATGGTTTTTTGGAAACTGAAATTAAAAATAATACAATTACTGGGCAAAATACTACTATAATTTTTTTTTGTCTAGTAATTACCCTCTGATATCAGTGAGTTTATAGCAATATTCCTTTCTCTTATAACTTTTTTAAAATGGTGGATGCTCAAGAACTCTTCAAATTCTAATTCTGTGGGGGCATCGTTGAAGCAATGTCAAAGACAGTATTCAGTGCCATATCAGCAGTGTGTTTTATTAAGATAGATAGTACTCATCTGAAAAATATTTATAGAATTCAATTTGTTTATTCTCCTAAGCTTCTCAAGAGATTTTTTGCTCCGTGTTGTGTAATCTAGGAGAGAGGTTTTTCTTATAGGAACATGAAGAGTATAACACCATTTATTCTCTTTAGTTCTTTTTTGACTGCAGTCAACTCTTATTTAGCTGTGGTTTTGGCACACAAAATCTGTGACACAGTGCACTGTCACTTTTTTTCCTAGGATAATTGTTTTTTCTTTTTGTAGGCAATGTTCCTGACCTGTTAGCTGTACAGCACCCCTAAGTATTTTTCTCTGGCATGGTTATATGTTGTTTACAGTATTCTGTAACTGAACTGTATCAACTGTATCAGAATTGTGAATTTCTATAGCATTTATTTTTCAGGATTTTGTGAAAACATCATCTTTTTACCCACACAGGTTTATAAAAATGAATAAATGTTTGGTGTGCATTGTGGTATAATATAACAGAGCAATGATTGCTTGTGGTAGACTGTGGCAATAGGAAATCCCAGATTTCAGTCTCCTTGAAACTCTTGTCTCAGATATATCCTCAGAACTGGATTGAGCACCTTCCCCTTCTTTGCCAAGTTTCATCTCAATCACTTTTGTCTGTAGTGCAGATGAAAAGAACATATGGCATTTCTTATGAGTTAATGTAAAACACTTCTGGTAAATATTGTCTTCTATTTTGTTTTTTGAGTAGATAGGCAACAGATAAACTCAACACTTTCAAGAAAATATATTAAGGTATGTTAAAAATGAATTTAAGTGTAGAATAGGTGTAACAGGAAAATTCAAAATAAACTAATTAGAGAGATTAGCTAAAATCTTTCATCAGTTTCTAGTGCCATTTTCTCTGGAAGCTTTACTTCTTTGGCAATATTGCGTGTGTAAATACTATATGCATCCTGCTTTGCATGAGATCTATCAGCGCAAGCCGTGCTATGTTGCGTTACAGAGTATAGAAGAGGAGCCAAGATACTGGTGTTTGTATTTTTCTTGGCCTGTGACTTTTGACATTATCTTGGGTGAGTCACCTGACAGTGCTTTATCTTTCCTTTTGCGAGCGGCATATACTACTTAGGCTTCACTTTACAGTTAAGAGACAAACTAAGGTTTAGATTTATGGCCCATTAGATACTCTGCACTGAATGCTGGCATGTAGGCACATAATCCATGATAAATATAAAGTAGCTGATTTCTGAGTAGTTAGTGTGTTATATACTTGCACATTAGATTGCTTACTAACTTATGTGAGTAGTCCTCCTCTTTGCTTGATGTTCAAAAAATGTTCTTGAAATATGTGAACATTATAAAGTACTATATTTGTTCATTTGTTAGTATAATGAAAGTACAAATTAAATTTTAGAAAATTTTGGGTTGTTTTTTTTTTCCTCTTCAGGCCCTGATGATTTAGAATGCAGCATAGAGGCTTGAAGAAGAAAAGAAGTAAAAAACAGATCTAGGTTGATTCTCATATTAATTTTTAGGCAGATATATTACCAGTTTCTTTCTCTATAGTCAATGTTGTCAAAGAACATTACAACCAATACCATATCCAGCTTTAGTTGGAGAATACAAAATACCTAACAGAAACAGCTACTTTCTTTTGAGTCAGTTCTTCTTTGGCTTACTTCATCTCAGTCAAATTGAAAAGAAGTAAGAATGGACTTTATCCTATTGCTGTTCCAAAGAATGAATATTAGGGACAAGTTACTGCCCCTTAGTAAAAGGCCATCTGTGGTCCCAGGCAATATGTGGTCTCATAGGTTTCTGCATCTGAGGCTGTATTCTTTTATGGCCAAAACCAGGCCACTTTCTGCATTCAGTGTTCTCTTGCTCATTAGAATAAGGTCTTTCTTCTGCATAAGAAGGAAGCTAATTATTTGGAGTTCAATTTCTTAGGTTTCCATATGAGAGAAAATTAGCTTTTCATTAGTTTGTGGCAATTAGCACAATTATTTTACACTCACGTCAAGAGTGCTGGTGCTGGAAAATGTATGTAGGGAAATACCTGCTTTTCTTTTCTTCAAAAACTTGACTTGGGGTGGGAAGGGGGGAGACAACAAAAATATTAATTGCCTGGTACGTGGGGATGGGTGAATGCTTAGGAAGGAGAACAAATAGTATTTATCAACCAGATGTTTCCCATTTTGAAAGTGACTGTTCAGCTGAGAGATTTTACTGAAAAGCAAGCGAGCAATATGAGTATTTTCTTCTCATTTACTGAAAGAAGAAAGTCTTTGGTAGTCTAATATTGCTTTCTTTCTCCTGATGAACTAGATCCTGAAAATCTTTTCTTATTCTGGAAATCCAGTAAATCAATAGGAAGGAAAAATGATTTTGTGATTAAAGCCCAAGGCTGGAAAGCAGATCTGGCCTCTACTTGCACCTTCTCTGGGGTTTCATTTTGTGATCTGTGTTTTTGAGCCTGTGTTGATGTCTCCAGTCTCTGCCTCACAGTGACTCTGAGACTAGAGGGCTACTTCTCTCATTTCCACCTGTTGCTGGTGAAACTTGGTCCTTAATTTAATCTGTAATCCAAAAACATTATGCAAACAGACCACATTCCTAGAAATCTCCTTGTTATCTCTGCTAGGAAATAACCTTGTGAATGGCTCTTAAAATCTGACTATTAGGTACTTTGAAAATGACTTTCACAGAGCAACCAATAAATAAAATATTTATTTAACATGATGCACGTGATGTAAAACACAATGTACAACTAGTAATTTCTTATATATAGCCTATTAACAGTGAAAGCTATTCCAACACTTGCGAGGTCCCACAATTATCATGGGTACGTCAGCTACCTCATTTTATAGATTAGATGCAATTTTTTATGTTTCTTCAGTACAGAAAGATATTCCGCTACAAGTATAGTTGATATTGTGTTTTGCGTTTTCCAAGGAAAATGTGATAAGAACAGCAAACTTTCCTACTATTTGAGAGTAAGACAAAAGAAGTCTAATACTACACCAGCTACTAGCCTTTTTTGCTCATCAGTGAGTTAATGAATGCTTTTGAAAAGTCTGAGCAAAATACAAACTGTATTTTCATCATTTTGAGCTGGGCTGTTTGACTTTTGTGACATCCAGTAAAAGAAAAATTCTATTGATTTACTTCTTCCAAAGATCTGTATCTACAGAATACTGTCTCACTATGACCTCTGCATCTTTACTGTTCAAGAGATTTATTAAAAAAGCCAGCATGAAACAGCTCATGTAGCACTTTTTCAAGATTAGTTTTAGTCATGGCTTTTGTAGCTATAATCCATTTTGAAAAATCATTCTACAAACTTGGGAGAACAAAACCTGTACTACTTTGCCAAACCAGATAGTTAGTCCTAGGAATATCATCACTTCTTTACTGCCAACATTCCCACTAATTTTACTGAAACATTTTGGATGTGTGCATCTGAGTGTGGGAAAACTTAAGATAAACACTTTTTTGACTGTCTACTAATAATAGCAAAGTTAAAATGTTGATATTTTGTTGCTTTTGTTTTGCCTGTGAACACCCAGATACTAAGAATAAAGCTTTATCATAGTAGGCATTGCATAAACATAATTAAAAATACTTCTGAGGTCTGATTATAGTGCACTGATCCTTTGTTTGTTTTTTCTCTGTAACTTCCTCAAAGCCCTAAAACGATAAATGTGAAATACTGGAAGAGGATAAAGTAACTTTTCAAAGATCATAAGTTAAGTCAGTGGAAGAAAGATAATAATCACAATAATTCAAACTTCAGACTAAATCTCAGAACTTTTTTTTTTTTTTTTTTGGTAAAGTGGCATAGCTTCATTTTACAGATCAGTAAACTAAGAGAAGTGAAATGCCTTTTCAAAGTTACCCAGAATTCCTGGGGGACAAATATGAAGAGAGTCTGAGTCTCTGAGCACATCTAGAACACTCTGCTCATTAAGCAATCAAAATTTGCCTTTTTTCATAAAGGCACACATTTTTAAAACTTAAAAATCAAACAACATTTTTTTGTAATGGAAACTTTATTTTTTTTCCAAAGAATCTGCAAGAGAATTATCAAGCTGAGTACTCTACTTTGTGATCTGTAATGTGGACATAAACTTTAATGAAGGCCACATTACTAATGCTCTTGAACTCAGCCTCCTCTTTCACTAGATATCCTTCAATAACTTTTTTTTCCATTTTCTTTCAACAAATAGCTATTGAAGAGAGAAGTAAATTGGGTATAGCCAAGCATTGTTTGTTTCAAGCTTTACAGCAATATACTTCTCAAGCAACAGCCACCTTCTCCGTGAAGACAAAGATACTCATGGGGCCTTATCAAGTATTGGAATAGTTCAAAGAGGCTCCCTACAACTCCAGCCATGGAAGCAAATCCTTTAACTTTTATCTGTGCCTGGAAAGCTTTTGGGCAGAGGGTGTCTAGTTCCTGTCTGAAAGTTCTCAGAGTTGAATCTTTCCAATTGTTTCGCTAGTTTTACTAGTTTGTTTTTCTGGGTTTTTTTTGTTTGTTTTTTGTTTTTTTTAAATAGTATCTTGGAACTAATTGGATTCTGGCCAGCTATTTTGTCACAGTAACTCTCAGAAGCAGAGATACAAGGGTTACTTTATTTTCTCAGTCATTGAAGTTCTCTGATAAGAGAGTTTGGGTTTTGACATGGATTGCGAGTCTCCTGGTAAAGGATCAAGAGAGATTTGTTGCCATCATTAACACCTTCCCAAGGAGGAGGAGATTGCCAACTTCTTTCCTATCAGCTGTTAGTCCCCAGTTCCAGGAGGCCACTGCTAAAGCCATGTTTGCTTTCCTTTCCGAAAATATTGAGGCAGCTGTGACAGAGCAGCTAGCAGATCATATGCAGTTTCTTAGATCCTTTTCCATTCTTGTTTTAGTGTGATTTGTTATGTTCTTCATTTAAGTCGGATTAGTTTGTATGGGTAATAAAACTCAAGCGTACTAATCTGTTTGGATTTATCTGAAGTTTTATGTATCACTGAGCACTTTTTTTTGGCATATTGAAGTCAGAGAAAATCATCTCATCTTTTGGGCTACTGCTTCTTTTTTCCCTCCGTGTGATTTCTGACCATGGTGCTGTCCCACAGGGCTCTGTGTCCCGCAGCATCCTCCTGTGGGACAAGCCGCTCCACTAACAAGCTGCAGAGCCCTGCCAGCAGCCCTCTCCAATAGTGCATTTGCTTTTCCAGCTATCCAGCAGAAGAGTGCTGGGATGAAATTAAGTGTATCTCATCTAAGTTAGCATTGAGCTAGTGCTACTGCATTGCAAGAGAATCATGACAGCATTTCAGATTTTTTTCTTTTTTTTTTTAAACAAAACTTATTCCATCTTTTTGTTGAAATAAAGTTACTGTTTCAATTTGGCTACACACTGATCATAACACCTATGCAGAAATATTAAACAAAGATGTAGTCTCAGAAATCATTGTAACTGAATTGATTACTGAACCAAATCAAAGCCTAGAACAGACATGTACTTTTTTTTTCTTATTCTTGTGGGGTAAAAGATACCTTTCACTTCTTTACAAAGCTGCAAGCCCTCTCTACAACATATGCTTGTGTTTTGTAAATCCTGTGTTTCTTGCTGTTAAGATATCGCCTGATCTGCTTCAGAGACTCTGTGGTCGATCAGATAATTTCTGTTTGGAACTGCTTTTATAAAGTATGTAAATTATGCAATATATCAGGAAGAAACTATTCTTCTCTAATGTGGAATTATTTAATTATGCAAGATGCATACTGCAGCCTGCATAACAAATCTTTAGGGGAAAAACAAAGTTTAGTTAGGAGACAGGACTCATAAATAAACAGTACAATTTGTACTCTTTTATAGAATATTAACAAGTGATCAGCATTGTAACAACTAAAAGATCATTCTAGAGATAGCTGATGCACTGCTGCATTGCCATTTAAATCATTAATGCCATGCAGGAAGGTACTAGATAGAAGGCACTAGGATTATCGTTTATTCAAGTTTGTCCATGTTTGGAGATATACCTTGGCTTTGAGGGGTAAGCTTACAAATTAAAAAACTTCCATTGATGATCAAAGGCGAATTCACACCGCTTGAGAGCATGCAATAAAACAACTAACATACTGTATGAGGGGTATATGATAAGAACACAGGGCTTGGTTTGTGTTTTTTTGTTTGTTTAATTTTTTTGGAAGGAAGGTTGGTTGTTTTTAGATTGGTACATCTTGCTGGGTTCAATCCTCAACTACATTGGGTGAAAACGTGAGTTTAGTAGAAACAATAGCAAAGTTATCATTGATATCATTGCCATCAGGAATTCATCCACTTTCTTCCAAGACTTGCTTGGTATATTCTGAAAAATGAAATAAATAAGGAAACAAATGCTATCCCTGATTGATTACTTGCACTTTTTGAATATTAATTTAGAATAACTTTCTCCTTTTCTATGTTGCCTCATTCATAATGAAAGTTTTATCTTCTTAGGCATATCTTAGTGCCCTCTTCTGTTTTGAGTAAACTAAGCAGATAAGTCATAAAGCTCTAAATGAGGGGTTCATAGCAAGAAGCTGAAACTGCCTTTTGGCAAAAAGCCACATTTGGAAGCTTTGATTATGCTGAAGAACAGCATGTCAAACATGCAATATTTGTTTGTTCTATCTGCTTTGAAAGCAGCTCTGCTGACAGTGATCCTGCTTCTCCAGCTCTGCAGCCCAGCGTGGAACTCACCGCAATGAGGATGAGCCATGCAGGCAGGATGTGTCTGAGATGAGGCTGGAAATGATTTATTCTTTATGAATGTGTGCATGTTGGCTTACTGTGAGATACCAATCAATTCTCTTGGAGCAAAGGAATAATGTAATGCAGCTAAACAGCTGCAAAAAGTTTTCAAAAATAATATGTTAATCCCCATGATTTTTCTGTTGGTAAAATATATTACCCATTCTCAAGCATGTTTCATTCATTAGTAACGGATTTTAATATAGAAGATGCACTGTGAATGTACAGGATGACTATATTATTACAAACATATTTATTCATCTTCCTTGAACTCTGCTTCTACTGAATAAGACAGTGAAAACTATTTAGGAGTGTATTATTATTTGTGGGAATAATCAATATTATGCAGCAGCAGGAAAGCCTGCAATTGGCTATGTTGCTGTAGCAGCTGGAGGTTAATGCACTCAAATGTATGTGAATTAATAATGTATGAATGTGGGTTATAGGTATAATAGTAGTAAGAATCTGAAAAAGTAGAAAAGATTATTTGAAACTCTGCACAGTTCCACATCAGTTCAGTGTTTGTACAGTGGGTGGTCAGGGTAGGATTTTTCTCCAAAACACTGTGATCAGGTTTCTGTTCTGCATCTGTTCAAGTAATGCCTCATGCAGTTTAAGACAGTTTTGCAGTATGCTTTCTGGAATCACTTGGAGGGGGCACCCTGAAACATTACAGCGAATAAGCTTCCCTACTACATTGATCATGCTGGATTCTGTGCATAAATAACTGTACTAGAGAAGAGAAATAACAGCTTAATAAAACAGGCAATGATGCACACCAAATGTGCTTGTAGATTGAATCTTAATGACTCAAAATTCCAGCTGATTAGCCAATTGTCTGGTGAACGTGCTTTTGTATCACAGCTGTGCCCAGGCCTCTGCAAGAACTGCGAGGGTTGAAAGTCGGGGGCTTCTCATTACTATGAAGTTGGATTGCCAAGTAGAGGGCAGGGAGACTATTTCAATATTAGCAAGTAAGGCAGTCAGAAATGGCTTGGTAGATTTAAGCATTCGTGACCTCTTTCTTTATACTATGTGCAGTTCAGGGATTTTCACTTCCGAGTAAATTTAGTCCAGTTCCCTGGACCAAACAGCCCCACCACACATGGTTTGAAGTGGGCCCAAGGACCAATCACTGTTTTGGATTCTTATGCCCTCCTTAGAGGGTGCATCATGTTTGGTGTATGCCTGGAGCAGAGCTTCCAGGTGGGGTTGACTCCAGAAGGAAACTAGTTCATACATGTCAAAGTTAATCTGTGCTTCTAGCCAACACATTGGGAATAATCATGGGATTTCTTTCAGAACCGCACTTCTGCTCCAAAACAAAATGCTAATTTATATGTAGCTAGAGTTAGACCCTTGTGCACCCTGATACTGATGTTCCAGATTTCTACTTCTCATTAACACATTATGTGTAAACCATAATTTTATGGTTTAGACACAGTAGGTAGCTGGTTATGGTTGTAAAGATAAGAAAGCACTTCCAACTACAAAATTCAGTGTGTGTGTGTACATACATCAGTGTATATACATATACATCTTCCTAAAGACAAATATGCTCCAATGATCATTTTTCAGTCTTTCTAAGATTTCTCCTGCATCGTCAGTGCTCTGCGCCTTTTTCCTTTGCAAGGAGATAAAGCAGAGCTGCTAAAAGTAAAGAGAAGGGCAGTGCAAGAACATTTGAATGTACTGGGCAGCTTCCATTTCGGGCCTGATCAAGCAGAATGTATTTTACATCCTGCAAAAGAGTCAGTGAGAGGGATTTGTTAGAGGTCTGTAAAATCATGATTGCTTTGGAGAAGGTAAAAAGGAAACAATTTCTTGGGGACATCAAATATGATTACCATGCATAAAACAAAGGCAAGGAAGTGGTTCTGGACCCAGTACATAATTGTCTGACAATAACATGGGAGTATTATGTTGTATGTGTAGTTGATAACAGCCATCTTAAAAATACTTCTTTTTCAACTTCTCCTATGAGGGAAGGAAATTACGATGGCTTTAGGAAGTGCACTTCCACTCAGGAAGTAAATAGTATTACAGTAATTATTAAGAGTTTTCAACAATTTTTTTAACCAAAGTTTAAGATCACAGATGATTTATGTGCTAGTCATATTCACCAGCTGTGTATGGATTGTCAGCAACTGATTCATGATTAAAAAAAAAATTAAAAGGGAGCAAGATACAGGAAAGAGAAAGAAGGGATAAATGAGTGGATACAGTCCTCAGGACTTCACAAGATATTCTGAAATTCTGCACTTGCATGAATTTGGAACAATTAAGTGAGAAAAAAGGAAACCGCAAAGACACTAGTTCAAGCATGCAGCTGCACAAATGGATTCTTTTAAAATTATGTAAAACTTGTATGCCCATGTATGTATGTACATTTGCTGAGATAAAATCTGGCATGTTACACAGGTAAGTAGTTGACTTTTGCCTATTTTGGCACAGTTGTAATAATAGGTTTTGAATATTTAATTGCAAAATGATATTGGGTATGCTGCCACAGTGAGCAACACAGTCTTCATATAGCTAGTTAGACCAAGGCAAACTTTTTTTTTTTTTTAAAGGCACTAAAACTCACACTGAGTTGCTGAGGTAAGACCAGAACAGCAGCATAAAAGGAGCAGTAAGGCACGTCTTGTCTCCTGAATTCCAAAATCAAGAAGTGGTAGCACTGTAATAATAATGCATTCAAATTGTATGGCAAACAGCAATAGCTAACAGCCTTTCAAAGGACATAATTTAGTTTGTATATGGAAGTATATAGACTAGCTCAACCTTTCTGTTGTGTAATTCACCAAAGCAATGGGAATGGTGCTGGAATGAAAGCCCCGCTAGGGATGGATAGAGCTGCTGAATGTTGGAAAATGCAGTGCACTGAAAGAAGAATTGGGGAAAACAAGCTGTCTACAATTTACCATCTCCTGGGTAGAATGGATTATTCTCTATTCTGGTGTTTGGGATGTAAAACATTATTATCAGTAAAACCCACAAATTTACCACTCTGTACCAGCTAAAAAGGCTGTTTTTAGTCTAAGACCATCAATAGTTTGAATCCCTTTCTATACATTAAAGGCTCAACTGCTGGGATTTGAAGAGTGGAGTTTTAAATATGTAAGTCCTCTGTAGGTAGCTTCTGTGTGTATATAGAGCACAACTGTGCTGAACCGAATGGATGTTTACATGTCACAAAGTGCACTATTTGGCAGCTTGACATTTGGTAAATGCCAAATTAAGAGATGTTTGGAAATCTCAACACTAATACCAGGAACATCTTGCTTTGCCATTATAATTACTGGCCCTGTTTATATTGCAATAGGCACAAAAGATGTACCTGAATAAACATCTGATTTAAGACTTCTCAGAGGTAGTTCATCCATTTAGTTCATCCATTTAGGATTCAAAACACTAACCTTCTTTATAAGGATGATCCCTAACAGAAAAGAAAAGGTAGTGGTAAATCTTTCTTGCACAGCAGCCTAGCAATGAGAGCCAGGATTGTGGGACCAAAAAGAGTAAGCAATACGCAGCCTGATTCTGTAGCCTGAAAAAAAGACTACTCACAGGGCTGAAGTCCTAGGTTTCTGTTGTTCTTTATTGCTTGCTATCCCTTTTCCATGTAAGAGTACTCAGATGGAAGGATAAAGGAGAATCTGAAACAATCCAAAACATAGGCCAGAAAACCCAAAATTTTGGCAAATGCAGGAAGCCTGCTCTTGACTTGTCATAAATATAATAAATACAGCATGATTAATCAAAGTGATAGTTTGAGTGCACTTTTATGTAATCAAAATAGAAGATACTTAATGTGTTATTCAATATTCTAAACTATTAAGGGTTTTAAGAAATACTAACTTTATCCATTCATTATATTATTTTTTCATTAATTGTGTAGAACAACTAAATTGATTAGCCTCAAAAATAATCTAACTAATGAAACAAATTCAGTATCTATTGTAAATGAACACTATAACAAGAGAATCTCTACTGTACTTTTTTCCCCACTTGCTTTAATCACTTACTAATTTCATAATCTATTTAATATGATCAAACATATAGACCCAAATCTTTTAAATTAAAAACAACAAACCTCTTGTTCTTTTGTTTAATTCCTGTAGGCAGCAATGGGTTGAGTTAATTAAAAGTGCAAAATTATGACTAAGACCAAAAAAAAGCTCAACAAGCAAAACTGAAAGTAAAAGTGGCATTAGATATTGGTGATGGAACTGTAAGCATTAGCAGGTGGTCATGAATGACAAAATAGAAATAACTTAATGGCTTTCATAAAATGATCTGAAATCACTTTTCAAATATTAAAAAATTAAGCCTTATAGTTGAATGTTATTTTCCTGCGAGTAAGAAGATTTACGAAAAAATTAATTACCTACTCCAATATCATGTTTTTTTTGGCAAAGGTGGGCTTCAGTTTTCTAAAGGTAAGCACAAGAGCTCCTGCTCTCACCCCTGGACCGTGCATAATTTAAACAAGGGCTCTATGTAGATGTCTATTACATGTGAAATCTCTATGTGTAGAAAATATTATTTGAAGCATGTAAATATTTGTATATCCACCTTATTCCTAGTGTAGCTCTGACTGGGTATGTCTATCTAAGTCCAAAAAGCTGCAAAGTAAGGTGAGAAAACATAGCACTTGAAAGTAGTTTTACAACATTTATCTTTTCACATTTTACGTCCTTTATCCTGGAAAGCTCATAGAAGCATAAAATTCAGAATAATAAAAATAAATTATCCCATGTACAAGGAGACTGTGTCATTTTTATATTGTACTGCATTCACAACCTTTACAACCTGCCAGTGTAGCAGTATTCTTCAACTATTCTTTTTTCAATAGCAATATGAGATTATTAATGTTAATATATCTAAATAGAACCTGCAAATAACAGAGCTTTTGTCAAAGTGTCTAGGTTCCTCCTTTTCATTAGCAGCATCTCCTAGGGGATGTAGCACAGCCCCAGGTTCTGTTCTCAACTGCCTGTCATGTCACCGACACCCATGAAGATGGATTTTTTTGTGCTTCAGCTTTCTGTTCTATAGAAGAGAGAGAACAACAAGACCTCACTTTCAAACCTCTTTGTGTGCTAAAGATGAGAAGTGTGGTATAAGAGATTAATATTCACTAATTATTTTAATTGCTATTGCTGTTGGGAACTGAATCCTTCCACTTATTTTTCTTTCTCTTTAAAGCTTTCAATGTAATTTTAAAGATATGCAGAAAATATCTATCAAGTTAATGTCATAGCTGGTAAGATTTGTTGTTGTTATTGTTATCCCCCTCCTCATGCCCCCCAGATAATCCTGGTATTGAACTGGAGGAATGAAACTCGGCTTTACTCTCTTCCAAAACCATTAGCAGCGCCCTTTAGTTCCACCTCCTTCTGTTGCATCAGTGCCACCTACTGCTTATGCTCAGAACCATCTAGTGGGCAGTGAATACAGAAAATTCCTTCTGGTAACTTTATGTATATATTCAAGTTTCATTATCTTCAGTACATCTTGAGGACATGCTGCTTCAGTGCTGTCCTGGAGAAAGATGATGTCCGGAAGCAGAGCTGTTCTCATTAGCTCAGTGTAATGAAGAATATTAAATATTCTAAGCTAAAAAAACTGTGAACCTTTAGGATAATGTGCTGTTAACATACTCCATAATTTTATTTATCTAGTATAATACTAAATCAGTGGGGACAAGGACTACATCGAGTACATATTAATCAATGTTGGTATAACCTGCCTTTGCAGTTCTACTGCAACAGGCCACAGCACTATCACACAATGAACTGTCAGAAATCTGAAGCACTGAAGACCATAGTCGTTTAGTCAAAGAGCCTTTAAAATAATACAAATCATAAAATGAACTAAACACCCAAAGAAATATTTTCTAACATGAGAAATAGAGGGACTTTTGTCATCCAACTTTTTTTTTTTAATTATTTTTATGTTTTAACTGTCTGAAGTACCTGAGCGTTAGCTCGTATTAGCTGTTAGGAGTTAACATCCTGAATTAGGGAAACCACTGGCAAGGAATGGGCATTGGTATGTTCTGTCTGTTCCAGTTACTGCCAGTGGGTTCCAATAAGCTGTATTTCAGCACTTACACCAAGATTGGGATAACATCAATGAGATTCAGTGCACCAGACTGAGTCATAGTACCTGTTAGTGTTCTTGAGCTTGTGTAACTGTATAATTTGTACTGCCTTTTAAAATGTTGACAAAGACATTAAAGTCATATGGACAGGTGCCCCTTTTAGTATCAATAGAAATCTATTACTTTTGTACTTCATGCTTTAAATCTACAAATATTCAAAAAATATAATTAAAGTATAAAGTGCAATATATCACCAGAAGAGGGTTTTTTTGTTTTTTTGAAGAACTCTTCATATATTTTGGTTTATATTTCATTTTCACTTGAAAAAGGAAAAACAACTTTTGAGAGAATAGGTTGAACAGACTATGAAAAAGCATTTGTTTCAAAATGCAGGACAATGGCAACACTTGTTCATTTTTATTAATAGTCCCTGGAAAGCGAGCCTAGTCTTCAGGTGGCATAAATCTGAATGATTTTGATCCCAGAAATCTTCTGGTGACTTTCTTTACCTTCATGAGTGCTGCAAATGTTTCCTCTCTGAATGGTCTGTGTCTTGATGCTATCTTCCTCAACTGTGTGTTGCTCTCAGCTCATTCGTATAATATTGTTTATTGCCTTTACCGAGTGGTAATGTTAGAGTGAGTATGCTTCCAGTGTTATATTGAATGATGCTGTTATGTTCTATCTAAATTACTTAACAAAAATTTGCCATGCTGAAATCATACAATCATCCTGCATTTTCTCTTTTCCTTCTTACAAGCTCATTATTTCTTTTTTTCAATTTTTGCATTTTCTATCTCCTTGTCTTCCTTTTCCTCTCTGTCATTTGTTACTGACTGCCTGATTTGCTCTCCCCATATATTAACAGTACAACTGCAAACCTAAAGCTAGTATTTCCTAATTTGTGTTTAATACTGAAACAGCATTGCCTCAATCAATCCATTGGATCTAACATCATTATGATATTTTGTATGCAAGATTAAAACAGACAAGAATAAAGGTTCTTTTTTCCTATCAGTGATCTTAGTGATTATGAGCAGAAACACTGTTCTCTGCACTCAGAATAGCATTCAACACAACAGCTTGCTACATACAAAAGCAGCATCCTGAATAGCAGGTGGCAGTCAGGAGCAAAACTAATCTGCAGTTGCAGTACTTTACTATCAGAATTTACAAACTGGAAGTGGCATAATATTATGACACAGTTGTATTGCAAATACCCTGGCGGAGATTGAGACGTACAGATTAAGATATAAAACCACACTTTAGTTTTGCTTACTTTGCTTTATTAATTTGAAATAAATGAGACCAGGATGAACCTTCTTACAATTTTGTAACTTCGTTAAGGAGATTCCGGCTTCCAAGCAAAGAGAAAGCCTTACTTTCTTCTGCTTCGTATAGCAACATTTTCATCTGAAGAATGATTTTCAGGCTCTGTTACTGGTGTCTCCTCTTTTTAGAGCTATGGACACAAACCAAAGCAGTGACAAATAAGAGCTCCACTTTTGAGAAACTAACAGTTTTTTGTCTGCCTTTTTAGACAGATTAATTCTTTTTTTTTGTTGCAAAGACACCTTAATAAAGAAAAAAAGCCCTTAAGATTTTGGGAGGGTCAATATTTTTCTTTACTGGCAAATGGTAAATTCTAAAGTCAGAGTTTATTCAAAAGAAAAATGGCATCACTTTCTGTTTGAGTTGTGGGGATAACCTTCTTTATAAAGATAGATCTTGACGTTCACTGATGGCTTTAAGGGTTTCAGCCTGCACTGCTTATTTCATCTGCACTGCCTTGGTGTGGCCTTTCTGGCACGCACAAGTCAAATTACAGTTTAATCCAGCATCCTGAGTACAAAAAGCAGATTTTATCCTATCGAGATATCTTGTTTGAGAGCTACATTTATTTTACATCCTCTTGAAATGGACAGCTTTCCTTGTAGGAGGTCTTGACTAGTTTTTAGCACTGTGACAAGGCTCATTACTTGGTAGGCATTTGAGTGGGCTTTTATGACCACAGCAATTTTAGTTTTCAGTGAGGATGAGTTCCTTCCCTTCCACCTCAGCCGTGCAATTTTCCTAAAGTGACACCAGGATGAGTCTGCGTCCATAACAAGATTAAGTGCAGGCTGCCCAGAACACAGGAAATTGTCCTTCCATCAATCTTCCTAACTTCATCATATTTCAAAGAGAAAATGTGTCATAACGCACATATTTACCAACCAGTTCCGGCAGCCAAATGCTCTACTTGTACTGATCATTTAGTATGAAAAGGCGATTCCGTATTCTTCTGTACAGAAGTGGCTAAGACATTGTGTTTTAGACATGTGCCATACAGCAGAAATTCATGTTCTAAAATGAGAGGTTGCTCCTTCAAACTTGTGGCAATTCTAGTGATTGGTCACTTTTAGAAAAGTATTGTTCAAAATGTAAGATATGTCTAAGCATTGGGCCCATTTTACAAATAGCTGTTATTCTGATAATTTAAAAAAAAACAAACACTGAAACATCTTTCACCTATCTATTGATATAAATTACTGATAAGAGCAACAGTGATTACTAGGCAGGATCTTGGGCAAAAGGCTATTTTTTATTTTTGTTCTGGGTTGGTTGGTTGGATAGCAGAAGGGAATAAGGCAATTATCTAATAATGTGAAAACAAAAAACCCAAACAACTTTACTCTCTTACATGAACTCTCTCCCTATTTGTATCTATGCAAATTTGTTGATTTATGTGTGTTGTCACAATTATATGACTAGAGTTTAATTAACTGATTAAATAAGTCTTAGATTTGCGGGCTTGGTGGACTGGTTGTCTGGAGCAGAAATCAGAATTGACTCAACTTAGAAGCAGGAGGTTTTACCTTTAATCTTGTTTGTTTTTCTTTAAGACTCCTCTGTACTGTAGCTATGTGAAAATGAGTATTAGCTATATAAAGTGAGCGACGTACTTCACCAATACTTACAGAGTAATTCTAGAATGGTGAGCACCACCTGCCTTTTCTGAAATAAAAATAGGATCACCAAAAATGATAACATTGTGTGCTCATCCTTAGTTTGAGCTAATCCTCCAGAGATTTCCACAGCTGAACTACTAGTATTTGGTTTTTTGCTTCACTTTTGTCATATTTTTCTTTTCCTTTCCTTCGCTCTAGTTTTGTAAGGAAGCATAACCGGCTTGTCTTAGCAATGGATTGAAACGAAGCACAAGCAGAACTGTCATGCGTCTGGTCAGTTTGGTTTGTCCTCAGTTGTGCAGAATGCAAAACCAGAGTGTGGGTTATTTATTTATTTATTTATTTATTTATTTTTCTGGTAGCAGAAAAAGGCTTTAACTGGATCAGTCATGATCTGCTAACAGGTGAAAATACACTGGTTGGGGGGGGGGGGAGTGGAAAGAAGAAGCTGCTGATCAGCCAGCAATACAAAGATTTTGCTTCCATGGACTTCAAAAGCAGATTGGTACAGGCTGTTCATTTTAAATTGTTTTGCAGGTGGAGAGGGGGGAAATTAAAGAGTTTTAGCAGATGCAAAAAGTCTCTGTTCTATAGTGTACTCCAGGCACAACTAAAGCTACTACAGCTGCAAGGCAGAGGCTGCTCTGAGTTCTAGAACAAAATGTAAATAACAGATAAAAGATGGCAGACTGATGAAAGTGCCATAATATTTTATGGACCTAAGTTCTTGAGACTTTTCAGTGCAATAACAATATAAATCTTGTTTGGCATTTATTCTGCGATTGGGTAGCATTCCAAACATTAAAAATGTGTTAACTTCTGTCTGTCACAGTGTGTGCAAATTGATTGCCAGTGATGCTCAACAGGTATTTTGTGTTCCTCTTATACAGATAGTTGTTGGTTAATATGGCTTAGATCTCTGTTCTCAGAGACAGGCCTTCATGGCATATTTCCGTGCAAATTAACTGTTACTTTTAAGTAGAATATCTTTTCCTTAACTCTTCTATTAAATTTATCAGTAGTCCTTGTGGAATTTTTGATGCTGTAGAAGATGCATTATTTTTATGTTTTTTAATGAAACAATAAAAAATAAAGGTGGATGAGCACTTGAAAGGTCACTTATTCCAGTGTTTCTCATCCTACTTTCTCTGCCCCTTGCTGTTACTTTCATTGCACCTCCCACCATTCCTGAAGCCACTCATGGTCCATCCTGCTGCCTCGTTCCTCACCTGTATCTTCTCTTTGGGCTTGCTGCTGTCCTCCTCTGTTGAGCTCTTCCCAGAAGTGCTGTTGTCTCCCTTTCTGCCCACTTTTAGGTCACTGCTCTCTACTTCTGCCCTTCTTCTCTTTCATTTGCTAGGCTCAGCCTGGATCTTTGCTGCTGCCTCCTTGCTCCCTGCTTTAGGATGCCAGCACCTTTTTGCTCTTTCTTACTGCTACATCTGGCATCTGCAGTGTGGTAAAGAGAGTATTTTGCTTTGCCGCCACAGAAGCTTTCACTCTCCTTTTGGTTTGTGTCGCTGCTAAAACAGGCCACCCTGCAGCAAACGTGTGCTCAGCCACTCAGGGTTTCCTCTCTGCTGAAGCTCTCTGTGCCCTTTGCCCCATCTCCCCACTAGCACTTTTTAGCCATCATCATTGCCTTTTTGTTGTCTTGTTGGACTTTTCCATTCTTTTCACGATTCTTTATACTGTTTGCTCTTCTTTCCGCTGGTTTGCAGTTCTAAGAGTTCAGGAGCAGCAGAGAACTCGTTTGTTGAATGTGTGCCAAGACAGCCTAGTCAGATGAGGGAACAGGAGAAAATCATTGACAGAAGTTTTAAAAATGCATTCATTTTCATAGGAGCAACTAAATAAATGAATAACATCAAGCAGAATTCATCTCTTGTACAGGAAGATTCCCCAGATCATTATATATTGTCACTGTATGAAAATCTGTTCAGGGTAAAATTTGCTGCTAGTTCTTCACTAGCTTTTTTCCTCTGATCTTGGTATATGCATTGTAGTTAACCTACCAGTGTCTGAGTTTCCTCAGGTGCATTTAATGATATATTTATGTATAAGAGCAGTTTCTGTTTAAAGACTGACATTTTGTATGTGTTAAAATTCAAGCACTCGCATAGAAATGTTTAAAACTTATTGGTTCATAGAGAAGGCCTTTCCAAATACTCCTGTATGTATTGGGATTGGGATGGGAAGAAATTACTGCATTTGCTCAATCCATTTAACTACTTTTGAGTTTTTCTCCATTTAGCCTAAAAGAGTTTTTTGGTTCTTAAGTCATCAATACTGTTGAGAAGCTTCTTTGGTGCTCAGAAATTCCCATACACTGCTAAATGGGAGCTTCAATTCAACTGATAAGGCAGCAAGTATTGCTTAACCTTTTCTGCAGTTGGAAGCAATTAAAAATCAAACAGCCTTGTAGCAAGGAAGGAGCAAGACAGCCATTGTGTTCTCTTTGCTTGAGACTCAGAGCAGGTATCATACATTTGTTTTGGTATGCTAGAAAGTGTAATTCATTAGGAAGAAGAATGCACTTTAATTCATCAACAGAATTTACCAGTTGACTAAACACTGTGTGATATAAACATAACTTCTCCCTACAGCCAGAATCCAACTAGGAAACTTGAAGGAATATCATTCAGAGGTATTAGTTCTATAAACATGTCCTGTATACATAAACTAAGAAGTGTAAATAAGAATTTATCATAAAGCACAATAAAAATACAAAGCCACACTAAATGGTGATGTTTGCTATGCCTGTATGTGGGCTCTGTATCTTGTTGAATCCCACACAGCAGGGAGTGCTCTCACTGCTTGGGTAATACTTTTCTTCATCTATATGTGGTAGGATGGCAAGTCTTGACTTTGTCTTGCAAAATCTGTGGGCTGGCCATGTCAGTTAAAAACTGTTCAGGATTTGTTTCCGTGCTTGCCTGGTCTCACATCACCAGATTTGGGCTCTTGTCCTCTTTCAGAGCCTGCGTGGGATTACTGATTGGGGAGCATCTGCAGCCGTGGGAGGAGCACTCTTGTCCGCAAAGCGTCTTGAGGACAAAGGCTGGGGCGCCGCCTTTTGTGTGTGTGTGTGTGTCTGTCTGTCTGTCTGTGTCAGTGTGTGTGTGAAATTATTTTTCTTCTGGCTTAACAATTTGCGAAAGCTCATGCAGTATCAGACAGGCACCAAAGCCAGTGCAAGAGAAGGGAGAACTTGCTAGGGACTGTGGGACGGGGTAACAAGCTGTCAGACCTGCTCAGGCTGCCGGGGAACAGCAGCCTAATTATTCTCCAGTGTATCACAGAGCTGCCTCAGTGAAAGGCAATGTGCGTTACTGTCACTAGTAACAAAGATTTCCAAGAATAAGTTTGGAAATAAACGTTACCAAAACAAACAGTTGCAGTGAGGGAATGGGCTGAAATCTGGGCACAGTCTTAGGGTACCTCAACTGGAATGTAAATTTCTAAAAACTAAGGACATCCATAGGGGTCTAATACTGGGGGGGAAGGGAGGGTTTAGGTTTTATTTGCTTTTGAGTAATAAACGAGACAAAACGTTGTTTAATATTATTTCGGTGAGACAATCATATGAATGAAATACTAAGTCTGTGGCTGGCAATCTCATCATTTGATCCTGCTCATGACTAATTGAGTTCCACCTAAAAACTAGTTAGTACGTTATTTCTATACAACTGTGTTGCCTACTGGGAGTGAGTTCAGAGAAGAGCAGCATTATTGGGAAGCTAGGGAGATTACTGCTGAGAAGATGAGAGAAACTAAAATGCATAGCCTGGTCCACAGATGATTAATGGGGGAAATGGTGCCTGAGGTGTTTGAGATATTAACAGCATCAAACAAATTCTGGGCCTTAAAAATGGCTCTACAATCACCTCTTTGCCAGCTCTGAACCATGCTTTAAAGCTGTTGGTTTAACGTAAAGGAGGATATGCAGGTGTCCCCTTTATGGGATAGGGGTATGGCCTGTTGCATGTCAATAAGCATGTGAAGATGAACTTCTCACAACCCTGTAAACCTGCTGTGCATAATGCAGTGTCCGCTCCTCTGCGCCGTAACCACGGCAGGTATCGAGTCTGTGATGAACCCTGCAAAGCCAGGACAGAAGGAAAGAGCTGATCCCTGCAGTGGTATTTAACACAACCCAAAGTGGTGTGCTTCCTCAGGGGAGAGCGCAGGCCCTTCCCGTCACCTCGGTGAGAACAAGACACTGTAAGTTCATCTCCTCCTGCAAGGGCTGAAAGAGTGCTAGATCAGCAAAACTGCTGCAACAGATAAAGTCTCTCGTTTTATGTTGCAAGTATCCTCAAATATCACTGTAGCAATAAATTGCAATGGAGCTGTAAGTCGAGGTGCATTGCATTTAGTAACTGAGAAACTTCATCAAGTTATGCTGTATCTTCCAACCCCTTCCCAAATAGTGACTTTTTTTTTCCTCTCTCTTTTTTGAAAGAATTAGCATCCAGCTCACAAAACCTGTAATTTTCCTGAGGAGATAGGCCAAATATAGAGTCTGATGGTGCCCAGGACTGTATCATTAGTACGCTGCCTCCCTTACACTTTTTGTGGGAGAATTGGCAGTGAGCACTTTTAGAAGCCTCTGAGATTTGTAATAGAGAGAAACTTCTGAATGAAAAGAAATACAGTGCTCCTGCCCCATCCAGTGTGGGGATGGTAGCTACCTATATCACTGTATGCGTGTGCATTTCCCTTTGATACCTCTCCCACCATTTCTCTGCATTAAACCCACTCACTACTATGTAGGGCCCCAGAGACTTAAAAAACAAACAAACCCAAACAATCCTCCAAAAAACAGCTGCCTTTAGCAGCTAGAAGCAAGAAGAGGTCTGGCCCTGAAAGAGTTGTTAAGTGTGCTTTGAATTAGATTTAACCCTAAAATTATTGCCCATAAAGATAAATCATATGCAGCTTGTCCTCATATTATACCCTATGTAAAACTAGATCACCTGAAAATGGTTCTACTCAAGAAAGGAAGTTTTAAGTTGTCATTGGAAGGGATATAAATGATGTTTTGTCAGCGATAGGTAAAAAATAAACAATACCATGCTTCAGAAGCTGTTAATAAATCAGACAAACAATAGTTCATAAACAAATGCTATGGAGTAATTCTGAATATTGCATTATTGTGAATGGTTATCACATGTTGCAGGTCTGTAGTCAAATCAGCATAATTGTTAAATTTATTCTAAGTCTTATTATATATAACTAAGGGACAGAATCCTGACTGCAGGGTTTTTAGTCAGGTTTCTGGTATATGCTGCAGCTGTGTAATAAGGGTTAATTCATTCTAGCTCATCTTTATGGGACAGATATACTTGTCTTTTAACAAGCATATCAAATGTAGAAATATGTCAGCCACTTTAGACTCCATTTATAATACTTTCCTGTTGCTATGGAAAAATAACATGCTTCACCTTTTTAAAAGCCAAAATGAAAAATTTATTGTATGTTTATTGTGCATGTGTTATTTAAAATGAGAGAAAGACGGGTATATCACAAGAAGAGGGTTGCAGGGCAGCGACGTTCTTAAGATCATGTTTAATAATATTTTTTTTTCTTCAGTTTAGTTGCTAACCCTATACATTGAATCATAGGGAGCCAGCCACACTGGTTCTGAAATAAATCTGTTGCACAGGATACCTTCAGGATTTAAAAATAATAGATACTTGGTTCTGAAGCTGCGATGGCGAAAATTCCTTTCAATTACTAGAATGTTAGTTTTTACAACTAACATACATGGTTCATTTGTTTTCTCATTCATCATGGCAGTAAACACCTGTCTCTTCCTTTAGTAACTCATTTGAGGTCATCTCAGCTGCACAGTCCATAAAAATGTAGCTTTTTAGATTTATGGAGAAGCACCGATGAATATATTCATAATTTGCTGAACAGAAATGACTGAATATGGACTTGTGAATTCTTCTACTTCACCCCTTCATTTCTACCAGCTTGACCTGTAGGCCTCCCAACAGTTCCCCATTATATAAGTAAAATGGTTGATAATGATTTACAAAAATAGTAGTGAAAGAAGAAAATCAGCTGTTCAGACACCACTATTGCTGTGTTCTTTCTAAATGTGAAAAGACTGAAGAAGAGGGTCATGCAGAAAAAAGTTAAAATCCTGCTATAAGTAGGAAAAGCATGTCTTAAGTGCAGTGTGACCAAGTAGTTCATCAGAAGAAGATGGGTCAAGGATATTTACTCAGATAATACCTCGGGAGAAGAGATGAGAATTACAGATGTACAGGTGAATCATGCCCTGGGCTTCAACTATCTTAAAAATATTGCTTGCACTCTCATTCAGGTAGTTCAATGGCTAGAGAAGCAAGAACCATTTAATTTTAGAGCCAATCTACAGCAAGCTGTGGGGTAAATTTTCTTTCCCTGATTCTCTACTGGGCAGTTTAACCCAGTCTGAGCTTTATACTAACACAGCTATATTACACCTAATAAAGTAGTTCAGTTCTGTGGGCCTCAAATAGTTACATTACACTGTGGTTCTCCAGTGCAGACGTGCATTTATGCTCACAAACTTGATAGTGGCAATTTCTTCTACTGCAAGATCAAGTATGATTTAATATAAAAGGAAAAACAGGACTGTAGGCTGAAGACATAGTCATATAATTTAGAGATAATTTAATTTGCCAAGCAGGCCATTGGGCTTTTCAGTAAAACAAATCAGAATTTGATTACTTACTATTACTAAATGTAATTTAACATTGTTTAGGAAAGAGATAGCCTCTCTCTAATCCTTTGCTAAAGCTTTGAAAATGAAAATGTTTCTGTTACTCCCATGGCTGCTCAGTTTAATTTACAATTCACTTGCACACTAACTATTTTAAGCATAATTGTATAACGTGCTATACCAATTAATTTTATAGAAGAAATGAAACCACCTGTAATTGTTATGTCACTGGAGGGTTTTGATCATGGTTGTCTTGAGGGATTCTCTTCAGCTCTTGTTTTCAGAGCAGTAATGGCAGCGGTCCTTCGATTTAGATCAAAGCAAGAACAAAAGCTTCTAGGAGCAAGTGCGAGTCAGAAGATGAAAACAAAGAAAAAATACTAGTAAAATCCCATACCGTAGCCTAGAATCAGACTAGCAGAATGAGGAAATCAACTTTAGACAGTTATAGCTGCAATAATATTTCAGTGTAATTTACTTCAAGGTATGAGACTAAGCCTTAAAAAACTTGCATATCTTATTTTCTCCCTTGACCACAAACCAGTGGAATCTTATCTTGCCTGTACAGGTGTCCAGATTTTTTTCTTTCTCAGCCTGTATCCACTTACAGTCATTAAAGATCTAGGGCACTTAGTGTAAATATTAGAGATGATATATTGAGTTTGACAAATTTTACCTTAGGTAATTACACTCTAATTTGCTATTCTACTTAGAGAAAGTTTTCCCACAATTTTGTTGGATAAGTTGTTTAGTAGTGTAATTATTGTGCTCTTTAGTGGCTGCAGCACTGTTGAGATGAACAAAGTCATCCCATATATTAGTCTCTTGTTTTTCTAAGCACTTTTTGAAGATTACACGATATTCTGTGATTAGCTGTTACAGACCATGCAGGAGGTGTTGCTTTCAAAAACATGAATTCTTTCACTCTGAATAATTCTTGAAAGGATTTGCATGAATTAAGTTAATTGCTTCTCCAGGTTCCCAAAATGTTTTCTACTGGGCAAAGTTTTCTTCTGCAGATCTAAAATATAAACTTTTCTGTGTAGAAGACTGTAGATTGTTGCCTGTGAACAGATTTCTTGCTGGCTGGCTAATAGGAGGATTAAGCTCATTATGAGCCACAGAACTTTCCTAATAAACTCGGATCTGGTATCAGCAATAAGTGGAAGATTCTGAGTTCAGCTGACCTGTGCATAGGTGCCTTGTCTGTGTTGATCTGACAGCTACTTTCTCTTCTGGCTGACTGACGTGTCCCTCTGGAAAAGAGAGTGCAGAAAGAAGGGCAGCTAATTAATACGTCCAAATTTTGTTGCTATTTCTAACTCATCAGCAGTTTCCCTTTTCAGCTACGTTTGGGGAAAAAAATTCAAGTAGGTTCTGATGAACTATTACTGCTAGCCAATTAAGAGTTTTTTTTCCCTTAAATTAGCTGTAACGCTGGGCAGATTTCATCATTTAGGAAAACATAATTCAAGCTAATTAATGAGTAATACATCCTCACCTTGAAAACTGCGTTCAGTTTTGGTCAGCCCCATTTTAAAATAGACAACAGCAAATGCAGAATGTGTGCGCAGAAGAGCAATGGAAATGATCACAGGTGTGAAGAGATTTTTCTCTGAGGAAAGCCTGTTTTACATGCAGATGTTAAAATATACTAGAAAAACACTTAATATACATAAAATACTTAAATGTATTGGAATCAATTAGGCATTCCTATTTCTCCATTCTCATGTACAAAGTCCAGAAGAAATTGAAAAGGGAAGACTTTATAAATTACAATGTAAACTCCTTGTAAGCACTAAGATAAGAATTGTTATAAATAACAAATTTACAGTGTTAATTCCTTGTGAGCACTAAAGTAAAAATTGTTATTAATAGTAATAAACTTAAAGCCATTAAAAGAAAATACAAACTCCCTAATTTTGCTATGTTAATTACAGTGGCAGGTTGTAGTTAAAAGGTAGAAGTTTACTAGAATTAAAATAGATTACCAGTGTATATGAAAGATATAATAATATATGAAAGATAATACCAGATAATTTTGAAAGAACTGTGTAATGACATAAAATTATAGGGAAATTTTATACCCTAATACACTAATCACAGAATTATTAGTTAGCTATTTTTAGAATTTCAAAACAGTTTATTCCTTAATTACTCAATTCATAGCATCCTACATGTTATTCTCAAGCATTTGGTACTTCTTGTTATGTATTAAATTAGGGGGAATATTGTTTGTTCTGAAATGGCAGATTTTATTTGCTATTAGTCAGTTCTGACATTATTAAAATTCTGTTCCTGTATCTAAGATTTATAAGTAATATTTGAGTATTTGTTTCTGTTTCCAAGAAGTAGGGAAAAATTTCTGCAAAGTGTAGGTATTCTACAAGCACTCAGCAATCAGATTTAGAAATTACTTTGTACATAATACTCTGTCATATTTAATGTTCATTGTCTTTTTATGTTCGTTGTATTCCATATATAAATCATTCTATTTAAAATGGTTAGAGTAGCCAGTAACTAATCAGGATTGCTCATGGAAAAACTTTATATATGGACCCTGAGATGGGATTGTTCTGGTAGAGCCTGCTAATCTGGCAGATCCACACAATCCTGTCCAGAACTCCCGGAAGATTTGTGCTTCAAGGGAGAAAACACCTCCTGCTCTGCACATAGGTTCCTCTTGGCTACCTGCCTAGGAGCGGAAAAAACACACTGCCTTTTATGATTACACAGCTAATCACAGGGGAAGAGGAGGTGGGGGAAGAAGGCCCATGACCATGATCATCTTCACTCCATCCTTTGAGGAACATGGCAAGGTTTGCCATGCATCCACAGAGGACTCAGCCTCATGCTCCAGCATGTGCTCTCCTTACTTTGTGAAGGGGCAGATCAGCCTAACACTATATTTGTGTGTGTGTGTTTATTGCTAATTTGGGAGTGCTCCGTACTGGAGTGGAGCTACTGACATGATTATGCTTTCCCATGGTGTAATGGCTCAGTAAACCCACAGTCTGATAGTGCCCAAATCCTGGGCAAACGAGAAAGGTTCTGCTTTGAATCTCCATTGTTGAGAAGAATTCAAGGTCACTGGAAGACACACTGGTTAGTTGTAATAGCTTCCTAATAATGCTAACACGTTTTTCCCCCCCATACCACCTGTTGAAAAGTGGCAAGAAAGTTTAGGCAAAAGCCTTATTAAGTCACCACCAGGATGTACTGCAATGTTCAAAATAAAAGCAGGAATTAAGGAAAAGGAAATGAGCTAGAACAGTGTATGGATTTTATAAGCTGTCAGTCCCTGGTTTTATCATTTCAGGTGAAGGATGATGTTTTCCTGAGGATCCTGGGAATGGTGTTGATGATAACTCCCTCTTCTTTGAACAGCTTTTTTAATTTGCTTATAGTGCCAACACAGGTACCTCATAAGGACATGTCACGGAAATTTTTTTTTTAAATATTGCTCAAAATAGGAAATGAGACATAGAAATTACACTAGGCTATGAATTTAGGAAGTCATCAGAATACAAGAAGGTGTCTTTTTATAAGTGAATCTTAAAATCTCCTTTTTCAAGATTGATTTTATTTTCAAATGCTTTGAGGCATGGATTTTTTTTAATTGAACTGCTTCCACTTCTTTAAATGACACTGTTGTTTGAATCTGTTGCGTGGTGTATTAAAGGAAGCATTTCATACACTGCTTCCTTTTTCTTTGTGTATAATTTAGTTTCTTATCCTTATTGCATTACTTTTCAGAGCTGAGACTTAGAGATTCACCAAGTATGTTTGTGGTTCCCCTAACTTAGAAAATATCAAATGCAAATGGAGCTATGATGAAAAACAATGAGAAAAGTCTACCCCTTTATTTTTAAAGGAGATATTCTTGGAAGTCAGTAATCAACTATATTAATTAAATTGAATGTTCTCAGATGACTTTTTTTCCTTAAATTCTTCTATCAACCACCTGCAGAACAGATGAAATTGGCCCCTAAAACTCTTTGGATTCATAATCTTTGGCCCTTTCATTTTTTTTTAGAAGGGATCCGTGTCTCTTTCCTTACATGAGGACAGAAAATAAAACACTCATTCTAGATGGTAATGCTTGCTGGGTGGCTTTCTGCTTATGGGTTGGCACATTCAGGGATCAAGTAGAAGGACCTCTGCTCCCAAGAGCATTTGGCTATGCTTCATCATTTGAAAGATGGAAGAGACAAATAAATAGGAATAAACCTAACGAGAAAATAGAAGTCAGAGATGAGAATGAGTTAAGACAAACATGTCAGAGCCTTAAAAGGGGAAGATGATATGGAATAACCAGAAATAGAAAAGAGGGAATAAAGTGTTACTTTTTTTAAAAAAAGAATAGAACTTAACATGAAAATATTTCGAATAATTATTTTACAATATAAAGTACAGGTAATGATGTACTTGGAAGGTGCAGATGTAGGATAGTGAATTTTGTCTGATTTAATTTTATTGTGTATTCCTCCTAGAAAACTTTTAGCTCTATAGGTTAATAGGGAAAGGAACCGACATTCAGTTTGAGAGCACATATAAATAACAGAACTCATGACATTCTAGTGTTAAATACCCGGAGGAGTAAAATCAGAGAATATTGGTGCTTATATATTGCCTAAATAAAACCTAGTATGAACTGAAGTACATGCATGATTTTTCAGTGAATAAAAATCTGCAGCTTCTATAGTATGGTCTATAGGGAAAAATCTATGACTCTCATTTGTAATTGCATCTCAATATAGATAGCCATCAAAGGAAAACTAAAAAAAGCTAATAGTAAATTGAATAGTGCATTTCCCCTCTTTTCCTGGTAGTCCTTAAACAGTAGAATGTTGATTTGTTTTTATCCTGATCTAACTTTTAATGGCCTTTGGACCAAAAATAAAAGTTTCTGTGCTTCTCAGAAAGTTAGTAAAAAGTGTCTGTAATGGAAAGAGCTAAATGACCTAAAATTAGTGGTCAGTACCAGACCTGGTTTATGAGATTGCTTTTAGTGTTAGATCTTACATTTTTCTTTAATAGTTAGTGTCTAAAATTAATTTTTCTGAGACTTCCCTTCCCTTTATTCTAGTGTCTTATATCCCAGTGGATAGGATTTAGGATTATTAGGATGGGCACAAGAATAAGCATTCAGGCCCAACCTGACAGTAATGCAGGTGCTTCATAAATATGTTTTAGAGCCTATTCTAGGATGTCCTCTTCCTGTTCACATTAGTAAACACAGGACAATTAATTTTATACAGGCTATCCAATAAATCAGCCGGGATCACAAGCCTCTCTTCTTTTTCCCCTGATGCATGATCTGGGCAAGATCTTCCCAGTAGTTGTTGAAAATGTCTAATGCCCATTCACATGAATCAGAGTTTGGGGGTTCAGCACTTCAGGTTCGTGTCCCTGGGCAGAAAAGTTCTCTTTCATTTCGCCGTCAATAATACGTTCTCCCTGGCTCCGGAGCGGGGGTTTGGGCAGTGGGTTTCCCATTGACAGCACTGTGTGTTGCTAGCTTGAGGCACAGATCCTGCTGATGTGTATTTCTCTAATTTCATTCTCATTTCCGCTCAAGAGTCTAATTAGATTCTGGCAATGCTTAAGAAAAGGAAGAGACAGTGTTTCTCTAAACATCGTTTTGTCTAATGCAGAGGGCAGTAGCTTTCTGTGATGCAGCATTTAGTGTATGTGAAAACAGATGTCTTTCGTAAACTGTCATTTGCCAAACTTAACAAAAATTGTGCTAAAATGAGCTTGGGAAGAGCTGTAAGGAGAGAACTGCAAAGCCTGGGTCTGGCAATGTTAGCGAGTTCAGCACTGACAGCCGCGTGCTCCTTAGTGCAAGTTTCCAGGGAGTGTTTCTTCTTTGAACTGACACAGCAAAGACTCCGGGTCGGAAACAGATGTTTTTCCAGCCTCTCTGAAGCAGCGTTACTTGCCGGATACAATGTCATACCCAGGGGTTAGTGGTCCACCACAGCCGTCTAAGAGGACTCACTACTGATGAAATGAAATGCTTAGAGAAGCATGAGATGCAGGGCTTTTCCTGATGTTTTGTCTCAGCTAGTGTGGTTAGTGAATTACCACAGCTCAGAGCAGCGTTGCTGTGCATCACTGCAACTTTCTTCAGAGCAAAATATTGGTGAAACCCTCTGATTTCGCTCTGCTTGCAAGCTGGGGTGAAGACTGGAATGATTTGCCTGCTGGAAGGATGTTGACTCTAGAGTGGGAGTCGGAGGGACTGCAAACAGTGGGTATTGTTGTGATTATATTTGCATCTCTGAAGCTGCTTCATTTGCTGGGACTGATTGATTTTTCAGAAGGTAAAGTGGTCACTCACAGTTCGTGCTGTTTGTAGGTGTGGTAGCTGATCTGCTAAAATAGCCTTAGCTAGCATCAGGTATAAAAGCTGTGAAATGAAATGCTTGAAAAGTGAAAATAACATTCAGGCTAAAGATCTCGGTTTGTTCCTGCTGCTTTTGCTTTGTTATTGTAAAACAGAAGTAGACTCTAACGTAACATTTGTTTTTTAAACTGAATTGCCTAACGTCTGTGAGTGGATATTTAATAGAAAGAATGAAAGCAGTGAACATACGCATATCTGTCAGTTGCCCTTGAAAGCTGTCCACTGCTAGAAAACTTAATGCATTAAGTGTATCTTAGTACAGTTCACATTTATAACACACTTTGCTCTTCTGAGTTATGATGCAAGTAGACATTTGTTCTGTATCAGTATCTGTGCTTTAAACAACATTTTCATGGATAAATGCAAAGCACTATTGCTACAGGATAAGTAATACAGCTACAGTTTTAGGAATTAGCCTGCTTGACACCCTTCAAAAAAGACATAGATGTCGGCATTAAATGTGGGTATTTTAAATATATATAACGAATATATGTTTTAAAATTCCTATTTGCTTGCTCAGACTCATGTCTGCTCTCTACTATATGGGTCATATCATTTCATCTAATCTCAAAGAGGGCTTCACATTAATTTTAATAGTTTTTTTTTGTCTATACAAATTGAGTTTTTTCATATTGTATAAAATAGGCTATTTCAGTTGTTATAAACAAGATCTTAGACAGTCAACTTTCTAAATTTCCTCCTGTGTAATGTTGTAGTAAACAAAGGCTGTTCACTCACTGAAGCACTAAAGCTCAACACAGACTTGCTTTTGTCAGTGTGCTTGTACGTGTGAACCCAAAGCAGCCCTTGCTGCTGGGTAACCGCTTCAGCCCGAAGCACCGAGCCACCGAGAGCGCTCCAGTTTTCTGAAACATTAACTTTTCGTAGTAGAATTGGATCTTTGATGGATGTAGATGTGCATCATCACCTCATAAACCTGTTCAACATGCAGATAAAATGTGAAATCTTTAACACAGCGCTTTTATAAAAGTTACTGAACTAGTGAAATAAATTGTCCTTGAAACCATATGTGGTGAGAATATATAACATTTGCTATATAGTTACTAATAATGTATTTGCTATGGAACTGTGAAATTACTTTTTGAGACCTAAACAAATGAGTAATTTTTCCCTCGTGACAGTGCTCACTTTTTGTTTCTTTATACTCTGGATATGCAGCATTTTAAAACCCCTCTTACTAGATATTTGTCAACTCCAGCTTCATAATACATAGTAACAGATAATTATGAAAAAAAAAGATAAAATGCAGTATTGGTCTTTCTGGAAGTTATACAGTTACACCCCAAACTTAATTTCTTACAAAATCATGTTGTAATGAAGTTTGTAAGAAAATGTTGTATATAATTTAAAATAAAATTTAAAATCATCCTTCAGAAAATCCCACTCGTAAAAATTGTACCAATTTTAATACAAACAATAGATTCAAGGTGATATATCAACTGAAGTATAACTTCTTTGTGTTAATATGCTCATTAGCACCATGGTATTTCCATACATAATAATGTAGTAATTTCACTGAAAACTACTTAGCAACAAAATAACAGTATCTAAATGTAAACAGATTAAACACTATAAAGTACAGTGGAAATATGTAAAACATCTCTAGTGTGAATAGCTCTGGTGGCTTGGGGGATTTCTAATTCCCTTAAGAATGATCCATACTATTTTAACTCCTCCATGTTTGGGCACCGCCAATACAATTAAACAAGAATTCTGCCCAAATGGTTAAGGAATACTTTGTAGGCTATTCACAACTAATGGTCTGTTGTTCTGTTGAATTCAAGGCCAAGTTTGCTCTTGATTTGCAAGGAGAATCGTGTTTGAACAGTCAGTGTTGATCCTGAAACCAAAATGGGCAATGAGTCCTCCCCATCTACCCCACAGAAGCAGGGCATGAGCCCTATATACAAAAAGGACAGTGCAACAAATGTATCTGTATCTATAGTTAGGCTTTCTAAAGCTTTAACATGCTTGTCTTAATATTTTCTCTGTATCGATTCATTTTGAAAATGTCATTGATAGATAGGGCAGCATGCTTTTTCTGATGCTTGCCAATAATGGACTGAAATTACAGCTAAAGGACAAATTCTTAGCTAGTAACTTGCTATAACTCCACTGATTTTAGTGGGGTTGTGATGATGTGTTATGGCAGTTTCTACCAGCAGAGTGACTTGTCCAAGCCCAAACTAAGAGTCAATGGCAGAAATGGGAATAAAAGTGAAGTGATTCAGCTCTCCACAAAAGAATCATGAACTAAGTAACCTGAGTGTTTCCATCCTTCCAGTTTACTTTTCCTCTTCATCCATGGCGGTGGGCAAAGAGCTTCAGCTTTAATGCTCCTTAATCTATTTGTGCTGTGAAACTGAAGCAATTTGTTTAGATTACTTTTATAGTCACTTATAATGAAATATAAAATATCCTAAATCTTGTATTCTAGGCACTTTCAATGTGTCCAGCATTCAGCAGCCAGGGAACCTGATTTAATCTTGTGTCCTAGTCTAGGTACTGTGTTCTTCTACTTCCTCCACTCTCCAATAAGCAGGAAAGGGTGGTCAGGAAAGGCAGAAATCTGACTTCCTGGGAGCTGGCAACCTGTTTCAGTTGTTAAGGACAGAACTGAATCAATATCACTTTTACTAGAAGTGAGTGCGAATCTCCTTTTCCTCTCTTTCCATTACTTTGAAAGTGGTTTGACAATAATCAATATCTTCCCTTTAGCTTCCTTGCCTGAAACTTTTGCTTCTGGACAGCTTGCCTCCAAAGATTTCATTTTGTTATTCTGCTGGAGGGGAGATCAGAACTGGAGCAACTGCAAGTCTCTACATCCCCAAAGATCAGAATGGTAAAGTAGCAGCACCAGACTTAGAAGGAATCCATTCACCAGAAACTTGTAGGGGACGAGACTGGCAAAATAAAGGATTTGCTATGCATTTGTGTGTGCAGAATATCTGTCACAGAGTAGATATATGGGGAGGCCGTGTGAATATGTTTGAGCAGCCTTGCATTTATCAGGAGACTGCGTAAATCAGTCCTTATAAGGACCAACATCCTTCCTCATTTATTAATTATGTTTTGAGGTATATATAACACTTAATATAGAAATATTTTTCCTTTGCTTGTGAATATAATTAGCCAATGTTGCAATCTATTCTAAACCCTGCTATTGTCCCTCTTTTCTTTCCACTCATCGCTAACAGTTTTCAGAGCTCGTTATTGTCTTTCAAATGTTTATCCAGATATACATTTCATTTTTGATGTATGAATGCCCCATGAACTCAGTCTTTGGCTGGTAGGATCCACTGGTCATGCTCTATATGTCTTTCTACTCAATGGGTCAGCAGGACTGAGTAGAACCACTTGATCTTCAGTTTCTCTTACTGTGATGCAGAACTGAGAGCAGTTCATTTACAGTTATCCGTAAACATATTTGAGTATAAAGTCAGTTTTGGAAGTAAATTGAGTAAAAATAAATGGTACAGGGAAAGACGTATTGCTGACAAATAATCCATTGTTTTATACTATTCTCAACCCCAAAAAGCAAAGAAGATTTCATGAGCAGTGTATGTCTCTCTACATGAGGCTGATAAGAATTGTACAAATTTGAACATTCTCTTACTGGTGCACTGGTGGCTGTGCTACAAGTCCAGCTTCCAGCCTCCTGTGCTGCTTCCTTTCATAAATTGCCTTTGTCAGCCAAATGGGATGCAATGTAGCATCACTCCATAGCAAAGAGAAAGGTAAGAAATGTACCAAACAGAAATGCATGTCCTCTTGCCTTTTCTCAGCAGCTACATATAAAACTAATTATGGTCCTTCTGGTATCTGTAAGCTGTTTAGTTTTCCCATGGTAAAATGTCCACTTTCTACTTTTCTGTTTTCTTCTCCAGAGACACTTGTAGGACTGTGAGAACTTCTTTCTTCTGAGTAATCCACTATCAAATGCCTCAAAAAGTTCCATTCATGGATATTGCTATCTCAGTGCCAAGTCACAGCATCAAGGTACATAGTAGTGTCATGTTTCCTGTGATCATCAGTGAAGCTGTCACACCAGAAATGACTACTGATAATTTCTTCAGCATCAAATATATTAGCACCTTTCCACATAGACTTTTTTATTTTAATTTTCTTTTTTTACTGATTGTGGCTAAATGAAAGGTATCATGTTCCTATATTATCTTGCAAGAAGCGTAACTCTTCCCCTCAGGGGTGAATCACTGGACTGCCATTTTGGGGTGCTCCCCCAGTCCACTTTTTAAATCTTGTAGGCAATGTCTACTACTTATGAACAGAACCCATTTTCATTTGTCCAAACTATTTGTTGATTACTGATGATTACTTGCACAAGTATGTTTGTGTATGCTTGTGTTTGGTGCAAGACTGGCTGAAATTTAATAGAACTTCTGACCAGCTGTCACATCTAGCTCAGGGTTGTTGACGATGTTCTATTTTCTCTTTGATGTCTCTCAAAAACAAGGCTCTTCTGGTCTTGGGAACATCTTGTTTGGGAAGCATCCTCTTGACTAACATCATCATCTTTTTATGTAACAGAAGAATAATCTTAACACAGTTATTTTGAAACTGAGGGTTTTGTTTTGTTTTTACTTCAGTGGCTTTCCTACCTGGACCTAATGTGTAGAGATGTAAGATGTAATAAGATGTAGAGATTATATACAAGTAATGTACTTGATAGGCAAAAAGGAGCAAAATCATTCTTTTCATGAAGAAAAATACCAAAATCATACTTCGGCCTAAACATTTGATTTTACCAAGCTGTGCATTAAATAGGAAAGTTTACAAAAAGTTTTAAGGAAAGCCTTATTGTCTTATGGAGATCTTTTCATGGACTACTTCCCATGGACTTTAGTAAAGTCTGTGTGATGATGACAATGACAATACCAGTTTCTCCAGGCTTTTCTAACATCCAGACCTTCTGAATCACTGAGGAACAGGTCGTTCTACATCTGTACCACTCTGAATTCAAAGTTTAGATATTGGCTGTATGACAAATGGGGAATGCTATTTAAGATCTTAAAAGCTATGAAGGATAAACTAGGAAGACAGCTGTAAGGATAACTTATGTAATCTTCACATGAAAGTTTCCAGAAGAATCAGACATTATCATTTTTTGAACTACTTAATGCTTTGCTAAAACGTTACTCTCTGGCTCAGGATCATACAGCATATTTGCATCCTATCTTGGGCAGGTGCCTTTTGGCTCCATTGCTCTGCAAGAACTCTTCCCCCTCAGTCCTTAGGTCCATTTGAACTTCTTGCTTCTTATTCTTGACAACTGGGTTTTTTTAGCCTGAAGGATTGGCTATTTGCAAGTAGTTAGGGCTCCTTACATTCATCTCTGCAAATAGAAAGTTACTTTTGAGCATCATGACAGGATGTTGAGTATTCATCATAAGTAGATCATTCGACCCTACAGATGCCTGGGGCTTTTCCCCTTTCGACTCCATGCTGTACTCTAGTCACGTGGACGTTTAGCCCTGCTTTCTAGATATTCATATCTGCACAGAATATTGTTGTTAGGGCTTCTCCTACATCAGTTCACTCTGGAAAAGCTGAAGGATCAGGTTTTAGAAGGTACCCATGTGAGTCCTTGACTCCAATAAAGTATGCCATCAAATCAAGTCAGAGCTCATTGATTTCTACATTGCATTTCAGAACTGTTTCCCCCCCCAAAATTGTATAAGAGGTAGCTAAAGGATTGGATTTAAAATTTTCAAAACAGTTTCCTTGTTGAATCATCTAGATCAGATACCCCTTTTTCAGGACTGTTTTACTGTCATTATTCAAGTAGGTTATGAATACCTGTGTTGAGTACACAGACATTTGAGAATCAGCTGGAGTAAAATGTATTTGAGCACTCAAAGAGAAACAGAGGACTATATTTTATCAGGATGTATTATCTATAGCCTTCCATCCCTCTGTTACAGAATACTGTAATAACTGGTTTCTTTATCAGCGAAGGAAGTCAGGGTTGTTTTAACACAAAAACTCAGTGTTCAGGCATAACAGCCCAACAATCACTGCTGGCCAAAATAACTTGTCATTTGAAAGGTATGGAGGTATTTTCTCCCAGAGTATAGATACAAGCACTTGTAATATAGGTAAATAATATTTATATAAGCTACATCCAGCAAAGTCTGCATCTAACCAGTGTGGATCCCAGACCATGGATACCAGGAGCTTTCTACAGAATGCCCTGCTTACAGATTTTCCCTCTGAATTCTGCAGCAGCTTAAGGTTCAGCTTGCTTTTAAAATGTAGTTCCACATAAAGTAATTAATTTTAAGACAACAGGGATTCGCTATGACAAAGTACACTCCTGAAAAATGACCACACTTGGTCAGCTGGCTATAGGTGAGTGAAAAGCATTGCTAATCACTAATGTACTTTTAGGCCAAAGGATCTGAAAGGCTTTATTGTTTGAGTATGGTGTATGCAAAGACATAAATAATCATTGGCTAAAGTGACATTGTGGAGTGACATTAAAAATGTGCAATGATGGAATGACTGAATAGGAAAAGAAAATCCCTGATATTGCATTGATGTAGAAATAATGTAGTCACCTTTGATCTCTTGACTTCTTAAATTATCTATTCCATGTTTGACGCAATTTTCTACCAGAATTATCTGACCTTTGATAGTAATGAGAACACGGGAGCTACTCAGTGAATTTCATAGTGATTTGTGCCTGTACTGTGTGCAGACCTATATGAAACATCAGGATTTACAAAGCAGCTGAATCTGTTCCATGTAATGAGAAAATAATAACATAATTTAAAGCTATTATACTATAATTTCATTCTAATATGGATTTTAGCTCATAATAAAAGTTCTTATGTAATTATCTTTGATAAAAATTGCAAAAGCAGCCATGAAGCTGGCTTTGCAGTCTCATCTGGACACTTAATGCTGTATAACTGCTTCATGTTACTGGAACAGCGTAAAGAACCACGAGTCTGACTGTTCAGCTTGTGGAAATGTAATATGCGCTTCTGAAAGCTGTAGCCTATGAATTTTTGGAACTACCATAACTTTATATTTAGTGCATGTATGTATGCATGTGTGCACATTGGCTGAACAGAGAGAAATAATCTGAAACTAAGACCTTGCATACCAAATTTTAACACTGAGTAACTTTTAATGGCTGTGGTATCCCAAGGGAACAACTATATAATGGGAAGTCTGGCAAACTCTTAGACGACATATAGGTGCAAGAATGTCACTTTCAATATTAAAAACAAAAAAAAGAAAATTGCAGTTACTGGTCAAATTATTGTTTTTCTATAAAATATGTTACTGCTGAAAAGTCTCTATTTCCATATTAAAATGGAAGGCTGTTGGGCAGATTGATTCTCCATTTTATATTTGCTTCTCTTTTATATTTGATTCTCCATTTCATATTTATATATTTTTATATTTTTTTATATTTATATTTGTGAAAGGATGGATTCCATATGTGCATTTGCCTGATTTTTGGATACTTATATAGATAAACAGACTTTGAATATTTGTGATAGGCATCTGTCCATATTTTATGTACGATTAATTTTCAGCCTTGCATTATGCACTTAAGAAAGAATAAGTGATGTCATGTAAAACAAATCATTGTTCAGACAGCAGGGTTTTTAAAGGTAGAAGGAAGGATATTGACTGAAGTCTGCTGAAATGAGTCTAGACAAGATGAAGTGTAACAGTTCAGTGATTGATTTATGATGCTCCCAAAGGTGATGTGTCCCTTGCAGATAAAACTGCCAGGTTTGGAGGGGAGAGGGTGAAATTAAAGGGAGGCTAAAAGGGGTGGTAGAGAAGTAGGGAGGGAAAAATGGTCTATTTTTGTCAGTGATCTGTTACCAAAGTAGTAAGTAGTGAGGCAAGGAGGGCCTCAAAAAAAAAAAAAAAATCACATCAGTCATATAACATAAAAGCATGTACTCCTGCGTAAGGAAGCGCGAGAGTAAATGAAGCATTCCACAGTCAAAAAAAAAGAGCATTATATTCCCTTGTGATCTGATGGGGAACACCTTACTAAGTTGTGACTCTCAGGACATCCACAGTGACAGAAGGACTGGTCATGAAAAATGCTAGCGTTATGTTTAACCTATGTACTAGCGGTTTAATTTCTATCATATTTTGTACTGTAAATTCTTTAGATTGCTTCTTCTCTCAATAAAAGATGGTGTTCTAGATTCTATGTGTCATCATGAAACTTGAGCTAAGTCGGATTGGCTAGGTCAGCATTTATCTTGGAAAGTTACATTTCTGCAGCAGTAATCGGAATTCCTCCATTGGAGATGGCAAGGAAAGAATATACAGCCTGATGCGAAAGGCTGTTCTTTTGCCAGTGATTCGACCTTCCGACAAGAGGGAGAGCAGTGGTACTGTTTACGCTGATATAGCTGCTGCTGTATTTTTCACAATAGGAGTGATTAGTATCCTGCGACCATTGGATAATTTGCCTTCAGCCTCTCCCTACATTTCTTCCATAGTTTGAGTTATTTGTAAGGCGCTTCATTATTTCTCTATCACATGGGTACCAATTTTCAGTAACTTGAGTTACACAATTAGAAGAATCATGATGAAATAGTAAGAAAGCTGGGTTGGCATTTGGGAAACCTCCTAGCAGTTCCCTTCCTTTGTGGCCTTGGCCAGTCCTCTAGAAAATGGTGAAAAGTTTACTACTAAACTCACTGGTTGTTGTGAGGATAAGTAAATTAGAGGTTGCTTGAGATGCTACAGTAGTGAGGCCATGAGTATTGAGAGAGGCACCTCAATAGATTTTTTTTTAAATCATACTGTCAAGAGTAGGAGCCCATGTTTGAAACCTCGTCATGGTGAGAGATAGAGTTACAAATAGCTTCAATCTGTTGAGACTATTTAATTAAAAAAGGCACTCTGAATACAACCAGAAATACAATCGGGCATCAGTCAATATGCAAGACTATTCTTTACCACAAACACTGTCTATTTTCTTGTTGAGAAAGCAGGTAGTCTCACCTCAGATTCTAATAAAAAGCTGTTGTAAAGTAAAGTACATTAAGATTTTTAATGTAGGCTAGTCAGCATGTTCTGTTGTACTTCTGTATACTTTCTTCAGCTATGAATGCTTCATATTACATATTCTTTTTAGGCATTTACAGACCTTCTTTGTTACAAGCAATGTATCCATATTTGAAATCATATATATATATATGAATACACTCTTTTATGAGATATATAGCACATACAGTATGTATATGGATGTATGTAATTAAATATGTGGCAAATAATTCTTAAAAGTTTTCATTTTATAGTGTCATAAAAGCAAGTATATAGATTTGCAGTATTTCACAGATTGCAAATAAAAATAATTCTTCGCTGATTTATATTTCCTCTGAAATATTTCAAAATATAAGCCTTGTTTCTTAAACTCTTTTGTATATGAATAGTTTTTCAATACAACATATTTTTAATATGCATACACTTAATTTCAGCATAAGATAATATTCTTCTATTAAAGTATGCATATTTTCTATGGGATTCTGTTTTCCCAAATGAAAAAAATACAATTCATTGTAACGTAAACCAGTAAAATAGTTTAAAAATAATAAAGGAAAATATTTTATAGTGTGGCACCACACATAAACTCGTTTGTTGTATTTCTATAATGACACATTACAAATAAATGTTTCTTTGTTAATTTCAATGAGTAATATTATTTACACTGCTGGAAAAAATAATCTTGTTTCCATTTATTTTTCCCTTCTCTGGGCAATTTTTCACCCTTGTTACTGAAGTCACTAAATGGAGCCCAATCAATTAATACACAATAATCATTTTGGGATTGGATTCAGCCCCTGATCCTTACATAAATCAGGAAACTGTAAATTTCTACTTGCTTTTCTCAAATGAACGAGTCTAGTGCATAGCACTGGGTAAAACTCCAGCTGATTTCTTCAGAGGCTACACATGTCCGTCACTTTAGTCTCTCAGCAGGATATTGTGCACCAGGCAGCAGCATTCCAAATGCAGCAATTAAAACAAAAGTGTAGTCTGTTTTTTATAAAAGTAGAGAACCTCAAAGTACTTCCAATAAATGGATACTTCATTGTGCACCCATATATTATCATGAATTTTTGCTTCTTGCTTTTTTCCAAAGGAAGATGAAATTGCTGAAATTAGTGTTGTTAAAGGCTTTTATTCAGATCTTTTTTATCTGTGGCACGTTAAACCTGTATCTCATGGATGAATGCTTGCATAAAAGTGTCTGAAGGTCATAATTAAGTAAAATTCTTAGTACCAAATTCTTACTTTTATGAATTTTACTATATTGTGCAATTTTGTGGTATTTATATAATCAGAGACTCTAATCACATAAAATCTATTGGTTGTTATTTAAAAAATAAGAACGTTTCTGCCCAGAGCATTTACAGTCCAAGGACTGTTTCTCTTTGCACCACTTCATAAGCAGCCCGTGAGCCGGCTGGGGAGTCAGGCAGTAGCAAGCCCACTCCTAGCGCTCTGCTGCTGAGAAGGAATAAGTAGCAGCAGGTCAACATTAATGGCACCTCATCTTCTCTTCACCCTGCATAGCATCGTAATCAGGGATATCTGATGGGAGGGCAAGGGAGGAGATCCAATGCCGTGCTTCTGCGTGCAGAGAGAAGGTCAGAGGGGCTCCTTGGAGGCTCCGTCCTCCCAGCAAAGGAGGCGATGAGCGCCGTAAGGCAATGTGCCGGGGCGAAGACATGGGGGGATGTTCTGCGTGCTGCGTGGCTTGCACCCGGGCCTGGTGGTGTTGCAACAGAGGCATATTTCGAATGAAGTCTTAGAAGCATCACGGATTAATTCATTAAGGGAGTCAAATGCCTAAGGAACAGCAAGGAAGGAGTCGCAGCAGGTCTTGTTTAGGGCATGATGATATTAGCAGTCGATGTTAGAAAACTTTGGCAGCGACACTTGAAAAGAAGCAAGAGAGTAAATAAGATTGAAGTACAATTCCAAAGGACTTCTTAGGCTTGAGGCAGGCTTGTGTTAATTTTCCGTCCTCTGCCATACGTGTGTGTTTGTATCTGTGTGTGTCTGTGTGTATGAACACACAGACCTGAAACAGAAGCAACTCTCAGGGAAAAACAAAGGAAAAACTATTTTTTAATTGTTTGGGATTTTCTACTGTAAAGTAGTATTGTTATTCTGGTTTACTGTACTGGCTGATAACATTGAATATTTGAAAAAACACTATTTTCAAATAAAGGAGCCTACAGTTGGCAATGTGGGAATATAAATAAAGATGCCCTGATTTTTAGAAGGGCTGAACCAAAAGAATCATTGCAGATTTCAGGAGAAGCTTTTCTGAAAATCAGGCAACCTTGATTCAAATTCCTAGATATTGATCTGTGGGACCCAGTTTAGTCACCTGAAAATGTGGTTTAAGCATTGATAGTTTTTCATATAATATTTATTCTCAGCAGTAAGCTTTTTTTGTTTTGTTGATGATTTTGGAACTTTTAAGTAGGGGTAAACATGACCAATCTCTTCAGTGAGATGAATCAGGGCAGGTCTGCTGCTGCCCTGGTAGTTAGTTTATCTAGGTTTTAGTAGATTGATGAGGAGTGTTGTGGACTCAGATGGCCATGAAGCTGCCAGGAAACTGCATTAAACTACTTCACACTGAGAAAACAGTTTTTATGGCTTTGTTTTTTGAATAATCCCTCTCATTTTTATTTCAGTAAAAGCAAAGTCTTACCCTGCAAGGTACAAAGAAGCATTATTTAGCATAAAGTGATTCATAGTGTATTATTACTGTACTACTGTACAACTACAGTTGCACACTTCTGAGGAACTAATGTATGTAAAAATAGCTTTATTGTTTTAATCCTGTTATAATAGAATTCATAAATTAGAGCATTGCTCCTGATTAAAAATGATTAGGAGAGCCTATTTCTAAAAAATGAATGAAAAGCTAAGCATTGTCTGTACTTGGATACTTTAAAAGATAATTATCATTCATGTTTTCTATTGTTTTCTTTTCAGTGTGGTCTTCCAAAATATCTCTCTGTTGCAACCTTAGTTCATAAAAAATTATTGAGAGGATTTTTGCTATAAGCTTTTCTGATCGATCATGAAAAGAAAGAAGGAAGAGTAGGTTGATTAGTTAGATTATTTTCCTTTAGTGGTTATGGAGACTAAAACTTAAAAAGCAAACTTCTCACAGAACTGAAATTCAGGAATGTGGGGGGGCATGTTGGGAACTGGAAGAATATGGTAGAGTTTCATTTGATTTAATCTTTTCTGATTATCTTACTTAATATCTGCTTTAATATTTAATAAATGTTTTATCTTTAAATAGTACTTTCCATTCAAGAATCTCAAAACATGCAAAAAGGTGCCAAAAATAGTATTAGCAGGAATGAAAGGCATTCATTTCAAGTCTCTAGATTCCTTCAATATAAATTAGTCCTCTAGTCATCATAAGTAATTGGCAATTTTCATGATTAGATCGTGGAAAGTTAAGAGTTATGTAATGTAAGTAGTAAAAAGCAGTCAGAAGTACCAAGCTCGCTCTTTAAGCTGGGCTTCCAGAAGAAGTCTGTAACAGGTAGTTCCTGATGGACAACAGTTATGTGGCAACTCACCTCTTCTGAAATTTTGGCCTGTATCTGTCTGCCCAAATAGAAATTGTTGGGTGGAAAGCTCTTTTGAAAAATAATTATATTAAGCCTGTACAGAAGGTAAGCCACAACGACCTATTGAAGACCTCAGAGTAAGTCATGAGTGGGACTTCTGTACTTCGCTTCCTTCTATGTAGACCTGGATTAAACTCAGATGTTTCATACAGCTGGATATGCATATGACTCCTCTCATGTGGGTTTTTTTGTCCTATTACTAAACCTCCCAGTTCCAAAACATTGCTCTGTCATGACAACAGAGAGCAACCTGGGTAATCTATATGTATAGTAGTTTCATGACAATTAAAATGAGTTCCTGGCTGGTGTGCTCTGGGGAAATCATTAATCTTCCTTGAATTACCATATCTTTAAATGTAAATGTCCATCGGGTACGTGAAGTAAATGAGGTAACTTGATATTTTTAACAGAGTAAGGGTGGCATATTTGTATGACTAATGAAGAATGCAAATGTACTGCATATTTACTTTCTGTGTACTTTGATTATGGTCTTGCAATAGATGTTGGGGCTTTCTAAGATCTTCCGCAGATTTTCTCCTGTTTTAGTAGTAAATGTCTCTTCCTCCTAAAAATGCCAATGTGTATTCACAGTTTTAGCAGCAATCAGATGTTGTAACTTACTTTGTGGAAGAAAAACAAGCACTAGATGCTTAATAACTATCTTCCATTTAATGTCTGTCAGTTCTTCAGGTGTTTGGAACCTATCCAGTGTTTCTCATTCAACAGCAGGATAGAAGGTAGAAAGTATCTCTGCAAGTACTGTTGTAAAATTAGAATTGAAAGCTTAGGCACTTTTTCTTCAATTGCCATGGTGTCATCCTGCAACTCTCAGAAAAGCTATGTCTATGAAAGAGAGGAGGACAGGAACAACCTCTGAGCAATATAATGATACCTTATTTGTTGTCGTCTTCTGTGTAAAGCAACACATTTTAAAGGCCAAGTTTTTATACTAAATTTAGAGTTAAAAAATAATTTCAGAAATGAGGTTTCTTTGATGTCATGGTAGCAGATAGTGTTTTAATTTAATTAGCAAATAAAATCAGCATTTTCTGATGCAAATACGTATTTTAATTTGTTTCTTTACTCTCCTAAAAGAAATAGAATATTAGAATAATAAAAATGAATTCACAGGTTTGTGACCTTTAACTGTCTCTGGAAGGGACAGATTCATGAAGAAGTCTAAGCTGGGGTTAACTGAAGTGATTCTCCTTCAAGGTGATTAAATCTGTATGGTAAAGTGCTGGATTGTAAAGGTGTGGTGTGAAATGAAAGTGTAAAATGCATTAAAGGAGGAAAGAGGGATTCAGTAAGTGTATGTGTGCCAAAGGCATTGCATACCACCTCCAAGCTATTGAATATTGGTATCTACAGTTAATACAGTTCAGCCTGTAGCTATACAGTCCTATATTTTATGACCATACAAACGTACCGTGACAATCTATTTAAAATGTAGAAGGTTATAAAGAAGGGAAGTCAAGTTGAAACGATCAGAAGATTGCCTATATATGTTTTTAATAGTGATTTATGTTGTTGTTATACGGTATAATAAAGAATAAGAACAACTTCCCAGAGTATGAATGCTCTAAGTATTGTAAATGCTAGCCTGGATGAAGATACACTGCCAGCACAATATTTGCCTACAAATTCCTGAAACACCACTGGGGACTCTAATTAAAAAGTATCACATAAAAAGGAGCAAAAACCTGTGACTAATTATTAATCTCCAGAACTAAACTGATTTAATTAATTGAAGAATAAAGGTCATTGTCAAAGCTCACTGAAAAGGTACAACTTCTGTCAATATTTATTGAATTAGACTTCTCTGTTCTCTCTGAGCTTTATGTTCTGCAGAGTGCTGCCTTGTCCTCCCATAGCTATTCACTGACTGAATCTGTAACGGATCATTGTACCCATTTAAAGCTACATCTTACCACACTTCAGCCTTTGGTGTAATCACTGGCTCCATATGATGAGTAGCCAACAGGCCACTGAGCAGTGAGCTGGGGGTGTGAAAATGCCCGGGCTGTACACCGGGTATGGTGCTCTGGACACAGATACCTGCTTTCCTCTCCTTTTCCTATATGTATTTAAAATACATGTAACACCATGTATCACTTCAGCACCAAAGCAAATTTCAGGAAGCACAGACTGTTAGGAATATTACTTACAGTGTAATTGAAATGAACTTTAGGTTAAAAAACCTATCTCGTGTTATTCCTTCTGCAACATTATTTTAAATTAGATTAATACACACTAAGGCATTTTACCAGTCACATTCAAATGAATTCAGTGAACCATATGCTGTTGTTTCCCCCTGAGTAGCGATTTCATTTAAAAGCTATTTTTAACAAGAAGTACAATGGTGATAGTTTACAATATGTATTCATAATGTATAGCTATTTGGGGCCTGTCTTGCATTTTCAGCCCATTCACATTTCCCTGTGAAGAACTGTTGATGATAATTTTCATTGTTAAAGTCACTGGGAGTTTAGAGTGCACAAGAAAGGCAGAGTATGTCCTTTTTATTGTTATCAGCAAAACAGTATCCGTCAGCTAATATGAATAAATTACTGTTTTTCAAAGCTATATAAAGGTCAGCTTCTACCTGTCTGGTTTCTACAGAGTGAAATTGTTCTCTTGCTGCTGCCGGTCTAATAGTTCCTATTAATAATGAAGAACTTTTTGAGACGGGAAAAATATTTAAATGTCAAAGGATTTTCAGTCTCTTCAGTCTCTTCCACAAATTTATTCATTAACAAAATCAAATTCTGAATATGAGACATTTATTGTTGTAAAATATTAACAGCCTGTGGGTTTGGGGGGGGGAGGGTTGCTTGTTTTTTTGCTAGCATATCTATTATGGTTGAAAGGCACCTTTGGTCTAAGCAAATCCCTCAGGCAAACTGCTGTGTCACAGTGGCTGACCATTGTAATAGCTGCGAAGAAACCTACCTTTCTGGGCAATTCATTTGTGGGAAAATCACCTCTTGGCTTCTTCTGCAACCTTTAATCTTTCCTTGGTCACAGGCTAGCAGAGAAAAATAGTTTAGCAAAGGTAATTGGTTTTGCTAAGCTAGCATAGCTGGAATATGGAGGCTGCCACCCAGACATTCGGCCAAGAGTGGTGTGGGATAGCACCATCTAAGGGGAGCACGGATGAAGCGAACGCCGTCAGCTCTAGATTCCCCTTGGCAGTGACAAATTGGATGACATCCTGACCTGTAACCAACATGGAGCAGGGTCTACAAAAAGCAACGCTAGTGAATCGGCGCTAGTCCTAGAGCACTTACTGCTTTCAGATCAGTTTGTGGCGTGCTGCATCAGAGCTGGGCCGTTGGGGGACTGTTCAGCTGTATCGGCCTCTCGGTGAGATTCGCTTCTCCACAGTAAAAAAGCAGCATCTCAGTTCCCAGGGGAGTCACGGCGTAGGTGACTGTCTTGTACATGTCCTGAAAGCAGACAGCTAGTCTGACAAATAATTGAATCTTACTCCCTACTTCTCTGTGGAAGACATTACTCATTAAGTCTTTTAATCATTTTCCATTCTCCTGTCAGTCATCTTCAATAAAACAAACAGAATTTGCACTTTTATGGTTCTTTCTTCGTCATCTTCTGAAAATGTAGCTGAATTAACATTAATATTTTCCAAATTGCCCTCGTACTTTCTAAAATCAGGCCTGAAGACGGAACATAATTGTGAGTGCCAGATGCCACCAAATGCAGCATTGCAAGGCAATATAAAATAATTCCCATTTCAGAGTACTGGAGAACTAAACCTCATCGTAGTCTGAAATATGTGTAGAGACAAAAAAAAATACTAAGAACACCTAGGAAAAACTTTTCAGCAATCAGTTTTTTTGGATCTCTTGTGTTGTTATAGGTTTCAGAGGAGTAAATTCTTGTTGTGCTGTTTTGTCTACAGTGGTCTTCCAAAACTGAATATTTGTCATACTTCACTACTATTTTGTAAAAATTAATTGGTTATTGCATGCAATAAAAATACATTCCAGGAAGCTTAAAATATAGGGATAGTAGAGGGAAGCACTTCTGATGCTCTTTGCAACAGCATTAAGCATTAAGCAACAGCATTAAATTAAGCTTTTTGAGGGAATTTGCTTATAGTTTCTATATAACACGCTGTTGTTTCTATCAGGCTATTCCGACAAGACTCTGAAAATTTCTATATGGCATAGCTATAACAATAGATTTGTGTTCCCTGGGCTTGGTCATTAGCACTCTTCATCTGCTAGCAGTTGAAAGATACCATGCGTTCAGTCTTTACTAGTTCAAATGCTAGGGAAAAATTACTCTGCTGTTATATTTATTGCCCCGTTACTGAGTACTAAACCATATTTATGGTTTTGTTCCTCCAAAGCAAGATATAAGACTACCCAGTGTTAGTTATTTAGTACAACAAAACCTCCACAAAAAACACGTGATCCTGAAACAGTGAAAAATAAAGGGGCAATCAAATGCTGTCCAAAAAAAAAGGGGGGGGGAACCAACTTACATCCTATTTTAAAAAACTATTTCTCGGTTTTCCTGCAGGGTTTCTGTTTAACATTTTCTAATCCAGATTGTTTTGCTGTTGATTAGTAGTAGTATTTTCCATGTTTTCCTGTTGTCTTCTGACCTTAGATTCTCAATCTGCTGCTTCAGCCAGTCCAACTCTTGTCCCTAGAGCAGCTCTCTCCATCCTGCTGCTGGAACCTATTCCTTACTCTCAGTTCAGGTTACCTGTGTGCAGCCTCCTACTGAGAAAATCTTGTTCATCCTTTGGCTCCTATGAACAAAAGGAGTCGAACTATTAAAATTATCACAATTTTCACTGTGTTTTTGTGACTTGGAATTTCAAAGATTTACAACTATGGCTAAATTTTAGTAGATTCTCAAATGAAGTCTACACAAATTGCAGTCCAAGCAGGCAAAAACATGTCAAATTTTAGTTCAGACACTTTTAGATTTGAAAACTGAAAATAGTATATCAGAATGGGAATAATAACAACTGGTAGCTTTATCATACATAAAAATGCAACTTTTTTGCTTCTTCTAGGTATAACACAACAAATAAATTGTGTACGTAGGAATACCATCAGAAAAATTAATGATTTGCATTCATTTCTTTCTCTTTCTCACCCTTTCTCTTATTCTTTGTACAATATAGTGGAACAGGCATTGTGTAATATGTGGATTGTTTTCTGTTGTTTGTCATAGCACCATTCCCAGACTTCCCAATGCACTACAGTCCAAAGGCAATTAATATCTCAAAAAGGCCATGAAGTATAGTGCATTAAGAAAGCACATATGAATATGTTTTTCAAGGTTATCTAAGAGTTTGTTGAAACTTTTTCATTTACTCAGTACTTTATTTTTTATTAAGAAATGGTACAATCTTCTGTTTTAAGGTCATGTTGGACCTTTTGCTCATTTGAAAAATGAGTAAGGAATGTTGCTGTCCAAAGCACAAATATCCAACTTCATTAAAGTAGATACTGGTGATGGGACAGAAACAACTATGTTTTCTAATTGATTTATGAGTGTTCTTCAGGAAAAAAAGTGATTTAAGAAAAATTACAAGATTGCGATTATTATGTGTGGCACAAAATTGACAATTTCCATAAATAACTGACATAATTTAATATATTTTGCAAGCTATTTTATTTGAATGTATGCAACAAACAGCAGCAGATTGGAAAGCAATATATTTTACAAGTTCTATATTGAGAAAGGCCAAACAAAATGGATTGATTTAGCAAAAAGCAAACTTTTCCCTTGGAATCAATTTGTGATTTTTTTAAGATAAATGGTGAAAATGCTGTACAAAGTGCTGAGAGGAAAAGGGATATTAACTCTTCTCCTGAAGCATTCTACAATGTTATTTTTCAAGCTTGGAGGTAACTTTTACCTTGGCAGTTTTAGATAGAGTAATCTTGACTGTCAGGCTTTCAATTCTTCCCCCAGAAGAAGATTTTATCAGTAATATTTGTCAGTGAGCCATAGAAAGCTCATCTGTTTGAGAGAGAAATCAGTTACCCTCACTCAGGGTCAACCAAATGTTGGAATTTGCCTGGAGCCAAAGCCCTGAGCCTAATTTATTGAACGCTTTTTGTCAAACTTTAGAGTATGAGACCATAGTAACTGCCTACATTTAGCCCCCTTGTGATAAACAAATAGGTACTTCCTGCCGTGCAGGTTTTCAATGCCAGTAAATTCTAACTTTTCTGCTCATGAGGTTCCTGCTTACAGTGAAAATTTGGTACTTAGTTATTTCTAAATATATTTCCTTAGATTACAAGAATTAATGTAAATAAGAGTTACCACAATGAATAGGGTTATGCTGTCCTTGCAGCCTTGTGAACTTGGTCTGTTCTGGCAAACAAAACAAAAACCTGGTATGGTGACAGTGTATGAGAAACAGTGCGCTGTGGAGGTCACTAAAAAAAGGTCTGTGCTGAAGTATCAGCTCCTAAACATTTTGGAATATGGACCGCTGTTGGTCATCCAAGTTTGTCATGGAGAACTATACAGCCTTATCAAATGCTTATCCACAACACCACAGAGGTTCTGCAAACCGCTTACCCTTTTCTCGTGGTCTACAGTTTAGTTACCAGTATGCTGGACGGCTCTTTGCCAGGATTGGACAGAAAGAGTGGTTACAGCTTTTGCTGAACAGGTCCCTTTTGGCTGCTCTAGCCAGAACGAGTGGGAGTTACACACCTGCTATGAACCAGAAAAGCGTCAGGCCTATTATTTTATACCAGATTATATTCGGTCATATGACACATCCCATCTCATTCAGCCTGTTTTTCTTTTCTTATAAACACATGTAAAAAAAGCTGTTATCAGAAAGAGTTGTGATGTCTGACTTAGATTACTGTGTTTGTGCATACCTGCAAAAATGTACATAAGCATTCTTGATTAATGCACAACAAACAACTCTAAATTGCTGCTGTTTTTAAACTTTCTCAGTTGCCTTTTGTTGAAAAAGATTACAGATTTCTTCCATTGTAAGCAGTTTTTCTTTTTACATGAATTTAGAAGAAGGAAAAATCAGTTGTGCATTTATTCTTAATTGCAAATATCCACTATGGTTGCACAGGCTGGTGTTAAAGGCAGAGAAAGAGTTAGGAAGAGATTAACATGAAGAGGTTTCATGCCTGCTGTCTCATGTGTTGTCTTATTGCCTAGTTTCTGGATGCCTTAAGACAGACATTTGAGTTGAAACCACAGGAAAAAAAAACAACAAAATTTTCCAGTCACTGATTTTAAAAATATTGTGATTGAACTTTTACTTCCAAAGAAGACTGTAGCATTGTCTGTCCTCAAAGCTGGTGCTCTATACTTTCCCATAGAGCAGGTACAGTGTTAATAATAACATGCCTCAAATGTGACTTGGACCCTTTTCTGGACTTAAAATTGCTCAGCTGGCCCCTCTTTCTGAAGAGATTACTTACAAAGAACTTGGTGCTGCAAAGTATTAACCACATTTCCTCTGTCCAACAAAATAATTACATGAATGCCTAAATTGAGAAGTGATTAGTTCCATTAAAGTCTGTGCACTTAAAAGTCTGTTGAATGAATGATGCTTAAACTTAGACACATCTAAATCATTTCTTAGAACAGTGTCAGATGTCATGGTCAAATATATGGTTAGCTATTATAGTTAATTTATGGTGTTGTCTTGAGTTTATCTTGAAAGCTGTTGGTGATAGGATGACAGGTATAAAGCGAACAACAGTCAAAATCAACAACTCATAAATACTACTATTCACTGGTATGTGGTGCCACTGTATAATGGCACAAAAAACTAGGGAAGATCACAAGACACATTCATTATAAGAACTTTTGTTTATAACTAGGTCTGATGTTCCTTCAAATGTACCTGGCAATCTGCATTAGTCATTATTATAAAATCAACCTTTTCCAACAATTACCACAGAGTGATACAGGGATACTACAGTTATTTCATAGGAGCATGAAAACCTTTGCTCTGCAAACCATACATTCTGTAGCTGAGCTGAAAACATAGATAAATCCTGCAGACCTCTGAGCAGTTGGCTGTGCTAGAGATGAGGTAGTGGCTGGATCACTGTGAAAATTTATGGGCTTTGACAAACCATGTAAAAATGTACTGTATTAATATGCAGAGCCGTGCAAGAGTCAGAGATGCTCTGCCACAATAAAAATGAAAGCAGGCAGTGGTATTATTGCTGGTTAGGATTGTGCTGTTGCTGGTACATAAATGGTTTCTAACTCAGGGACAATTCCTGGTATCAGTGAATATCATAAAATATTCAGGCTCAGTTCTGTGGGACTAGGGTGAAGGGGAAGAAACGCTTACGGAGCAGGTGGCGAGTTGCCTGAGAACCACTCCGATAACCTTGGAGGTGCATAGAAAGAAGTATTATCTCCTGTGGAAAAGGCAGGAGAGACTGTTAGGTGTTTCCAAAAAAAGATCACAATTGTTTCATGAGCTCTGGTGAAAAATTTCTCCTGTACTTTTTTCTACTTATAATCTTTCTTTTTCAGTCCAACCCTCCATTACTTGTGGAGGATTTGTAGAAGTCTCTCACCACAAAAATTACTAGTAGCATTTGGTTGCACTAAAAGGCTTGATGGCAATGATTGTGGTGGATAAATAAGAAAAAGTGATTGTGGATAAATAAGAAATGTGTATAAACATAAATATTTCAGTTTAAGTGAAAGTTGACTGAAAATAATAGACATTTTTTATTCCAATCTATGAAAACATCACTCTGATGTTTGCAGAATTATCACTGACACTTTTCACATCCTCAGAACTTCATGCTGGATGTCGTGTCCGTCTGTGCCAAAGGGACACTGAGCCTAGGCAAGGCTTTTCTCCATTTCATATTTTTGCACAACAGATCAAAACTCTTTTCTTTTTTTTTTTTTTTATTCAAGTGAAAACCACAGTGTTCCATCTGGTGGGACTAAGGAAGATCATGTGCATGTTATTTCTTAGTTCTCACCAGCTGAGGATGGTTGTTGGTAATCTTGTATCTGGCAGAACCTTAAGGAGCTCTGGCATCTTCCCCAATAGATTGCTCAGGGAGTAAAAGCTGCCTCACCATGTGCTACCCCGCACTTGTTTTCCAACAGTTTTTCCTTTTATCATGCAGTTTGTAAATCACCCATTTTTTACTTCTCTGTTCTTTTACTCATCTTTTGAGCTTTTTCTAATAACCTTAATCTTACAAAATACTGACAAAAAACTTTGTTTCATTATTAAAATCTGATAAATCAAATTTAACTGGAGTTTTATGAGACCAAGAATGAAATAGGATTTCAATCCTGACATGCTCACAGAGACTTTCTTCCCAGAACTCTAGTAGAACATCTGCATTGCACCAAAAATATGGTGAAGCTTTGCCCCGGTTTCTCTCCTGAAAATGCTGTAGTTCACCAGTATTCATAACTAAAATTACATTAAAATGAAGGTAATTGTTCTAGGTCACAATAATTACTGTGGTGATTTAGGGAATATGCCTATGTATAATTTCAGAATTCACTTTGAGAATATGAAATCTGTACTTATATCTGTGTCAGGCTGAAAGCTCCATTTTTACTGTGGGGCCTCTCAGAGACTTCTGTATTATATTTCTGCCTCCACTTTGGACAAATAGCTAACAAAGGATGGTCAAACCTTGCTGGTCCTTCTGACTAATGTTGTTGCAGGTTCTTGATCACCTAACAGAGCTATCAGGCATCATCTGATGAAGGTGTATGGAAGTTGTAAAAAACATTCCCTGACCAGGTATTTTGGAGAGAGGGATAGCAGACTGGAGAGATTTTGTTGTGGAGGAAAATATGTGTCCAAGAGATAAGGAAGAACCCCACACCACTTACACAACTCTGATCCAAGCAGAAATAAAAAAGTATTTGTTAATACTTTAATAAAATGTTAATGAAATAGAAGTATAATTTTTCACCTGAATTTTTATATTTAATGGGCTACCTAAAGCAAAGAGAAAGTGCACTGGAGGTTTTGGGAAGTCATACATATTATATGCTGCAAAAATTTGTTCCTGAGGAGGTAAATTGTAAACCAAACTGCTGGTAAAAGTGGTGCTCTGGGAAAGCATGTTTGTATGTAACTGAAGTGTTTGGGAGAGCCTGCATTAGCCATGGGGCCCAGGAAGCTAGACTGTGGGAGGTCTTACCTCTCACAAGGGGGTGCTGGCTGGGGAATCTCTATCCTGAGACAGCATCTGGGGAGTAAAAATCAGATTTAGAGTTTAGCATGCTTACACTTAAAAAGCTCAGAAAACACTAGTTTTATAAGTAAGCCCCAAACAGCAGCCTTAGGAGTCTGTTCAGCAAAGGGAGCTTTACCAAAGCTGTGACAATTACTGGCTATAAGAATCAACCAAATGAAATATGAACACAGTGTGCTCTTAAATCAGCTTGTATTGCAGAATATGCGTTTACAACATTAACAATTTCTAAAGGAACTAACATTCACAATGCGATCTTCTGGGAGACTGTGAGAAATCAAGTGCCTTCAAGCTAACCTAAGAAATTCTCAAGCAATTGCTATAAGACTAGGTGCTGGTCAGAGGCTTTTATCCTCTGGAAGTGTAGTCCCTATAGAACTTGAACTAAAATCCAATGTAATAATTCAGGAGGAGTAATTGTTGCTTCCATTCCAGAGGCAAAACTTTAGGACTATGAAGGAATTATTAAATCCTGTCTGATAAGGTTTGGTAGCCATCTTTGCACATATTCATGCAGAAGTAGTGATTATCCTCTATAATTTCTGGACTAAATGCCCTGGATTCCCTCAGCAGTCCTTCCTCATGCTTTCTGTAAAAAGACAAAGGAGATTTTTAGTAGCTGTGTTTTGCTGGAATACTACAGTATGCTTTCAGGTTGAAAGTATTGTCCAGCTCAGACTCTATTATTTAAGTCCTAACATAGTTTGCATACTTATTTCCAAGGCTTTACCTTGACCCTTCTGGCTCAGGAGTTCAAATTTCATGGATCCTCCAGAATCAGCAAGATAACTTAAACTTGTGCTGCTCTCTTTCTCACAAGTAAAAGGGAGTAAAAAGGCAGAGGGCCTCAAATAACATCACTCTCAGGCTATTCCAGTCTATTTGTACTGGCCTTTGATTTTTAGTCAATGTTTCCGCTTCTTAGTTTCTCTAATCTTCTGGTTACCTTTGGACAACAGGGAATTCTCAGTCTCAACTGTAACTTCACTCTTGTTACATAATTGCTGACATTTTAGACTTCATCAGTAGTCTGTCAGTGCAGCAATCAGTTGAAGAGGAGTGGTTGGTCAATACCAGTTACTTTGTTACAGTAAACTAATGATGTGTACCCGTACTTGGAAATAATTAGCAATACCCAGAGTGATTTTGCTACTTGTTAACATTTAAACAAACAAACAAACAAATCACAAATACACTGTGACCAGAAATAAGTAGGAGAAGTGATGTACAAGAATTTCAAAAAAGTGTAGCTCAGCTAAAGGTAGGAGTAGAAATAAAAGACTAGAGGCAATATTCTCTGTCATTGAATCCCTTAGTTACTTGAATCAAAAGTAACAAAATCATATAATCTTTTCTTCAATTTAATCAAGCATTCATCTTGAAACTAGATAGGTGCTTGCCCCTGCTAGTTCTGTTAAAGGACTCCAGGTTCATGGTAGCTGAAAACCTTATGTTAGTTTCCAGCTTATCTGCATTTGCAGTCTTTTCATACCCATTTATTTTTGTGCCAATATTATTCTTTGGTTTCAGTAGTATCATTTCCATCTCTTGAGTTTACGCTTCTGGTATACTTGCAGACAATAATCATATTGTTTCTTGGCATTAATTTTGCTAAACTAAACAAGCTCTGGGTCATCCCAGGATTTTTGTTTGCTTGTTTTCTTCATCTATTCCAATTCCAGTTCACCTTTCACAAGCATGAATGACCAGAATTTTGCACAGTATCACTGACTGGGTCTTCCTGATGCCAAAGTCTCAGTATTTCCTAGCTCTAATGGACATACTTTCTTTGAAGCTCTTTAGGCATCTTCTATTGTGACCACTTTAGACTGGTAGCTCATGGTCATTTTATGGTCAAATCCTACACACACGTCTTTATTTTTCTCTGTCAGTTCCAGGGAGATCTTTTGTCCAGGCTGCCTTTGTGCTATTGGGCCCATTCCTACTTACTGTGTCATAATCCTTTGTGAAAGCATTGCTATTATGGTAGTAATATTTGTGAAGGATATGTGAAGGATATTGTGAAAATATGTGAAGGAGAGAAATCTGATGATTACAAGAAGAGACAGAATTACTATAGCAAAAGTTTGTTGTGGGGAGATAAGAGGATGCGTAAGGGTAATTAAATGTCCCTGGTAGACAGGGCTATCTGTTAAACTGTGACAATCTTTGTGTAAGAAGGAAACTGTGGACACTCAATCAGCTGAGCAGTCATGGTGCTGGATGAGCACAGTATTTGTAAATATACTGTAAGAAATATTTTCTACTGGCTAACTATCTTAATAAAATTCATAAAAACAACTAGTGCAAAGGCCACACATACCCCTTTTTCACATACTAATTTGGTCTTTCCTTAAATGACCTTGGTGAGTTCCTGTAATACTGTTCTGCTCATCTTTCCCTCTGCCAAAATACTAGCCTTAAGAATGAAGAAAGAGTGGATTCCTTCTACCTACAGATCACAAAAAGGTTCTGGTCTGTTGTTATAATTATAGACTTGACTGTAAACTACCAAGATGATAACCGTGGAGTGGCATTTATGTACACTGCTTTCATTTTCTTATCCTAAAGTTTTGTTCCCTTCTCTTTTTCTTGTCTCCATGGCAACAGCCATTAAAGATGCTACATCGGGTGTTTTTACACCAGAATGTCTTAGGTCTGTTCATTGACCAAATCCATGCTCTTGTAGCTTTTTCATTTACATTTAAGTTATTCCTATTTTCTAGCTTGCCAGGAAAGTAACATGCAAATGATAATTTGATATTTGAGGCAAATGGGCTGCTCCCCAAATCTCAGTGTGGTTGCTCCGCCCAAATAATGTGTCTATTAGCTATGTATATTTGTGAGAACTTGTGAACTGAATAATATGTGAAACTCATGAAATACTGAGTTTCTTCCATTCAGCTACATTTTCCTTTAAAACTGAGATTTATAATTTCTGATCTTTAGTTCTTCAAGTTGTAAAATGAGGATGACAATAATTTATGTAACTCCCTGCCTGTGGATAGCTTAAGTCCTGAGCATTTTTAGCTTTAGTTGTTGATAAGTATAGTACATTTGTTTTGTGTGCAGAAAAATAGAGGCTTAGAGGTCAGTGTTTTTAGTGCTTTTCAATTCTGATGGCCTCATCCTCTTTGCCTCCTTGGATGTCCATTTTGTGCAGCACACTGGGATGCACCAATAGAGGGGTGTCCTAGATTCTCTTGGATTCTGGGATTAGCTGCCCTGAACTCAAGAGATCATCTTTTGTCAAGCATAAGAATTTGCTAGAGATAAGAGGTTATAACAAAGCTACAAGTACAGCAAAGCTAGAAACATAACAGAACTGAAAAAATATATACATATCAGAGCTTTACAGTTAAATCACGGGTGCATGGTACAATGACTGCTCTCGCCCTTTATGGGCCACCCCTCTGGTATAGTTTTCCCCGGCTTCTCCTCACCATGCTGTAGATATCAGGGCGTCCCCGCTGACGGGTGGGTCCTCGGGTCCAGAGGCCAGCTGACCGTGGGTCCAAGTCCACACCACATGTATGTGGCATACTCTGTTTTATACCTAGTCAAAACAATGCCAGCCCACAGCTATACCAAAGCAGTAGGGCTCTAGTCGATACCAGCGCGCACCTCAGCAGGCGACCTGGTGCTCAGCCCACAGCCCTGCTCCGTGGGTAACAACGCACCATTAGCAGGTTGTTCTGCGGGGAAGGGCTCCACAGTGCCGAGATGTCTATGGTGTGGGTCTGCGGTGTCACTTCTCCTTTGTCTGGACTTGTCAATCATGGGGTCATTAGAAGGTGTGCCCCCAGGCTACAGCAACCCCACAGTGTGGTGGCTCCAGCCGTGGGGCACCCGGGGGAGTTCGTTAACTCTTGGGGAGCACCCCAGAGCAAACCCCTCTTGTACGGGCTGCCCCATCCAGCATCCCACGCTTGCCTCTGTGGCACCTGGCACACACCAGGCATAATTGTTGGCAGTAAGTTTTAATGTTCATGATAACAGCTCTCACAGAAGCTGTTTAGCAATGCTTTTTTGGGGGGGTGGGGGGAAGTAGTATGCGTTGGCGTGTTTGCTGTACAAAATGATTTATGATTTCTCAGCTCACAAGGGCCACATTGTGGGTGAAATTGTTTTTCTCAGGAAATATTATTCCTTCTGAAGGAACAGAAAGCTGTTTTAATTACCTTAGTGCTCTGAAAAGCATGAAATTATAGGACATGTTGATTCAAGGAATTTATCACTTTTAGGCTCTGTCCTGTACACACATACTCCCTAGGAAGAGCATATTAGCAGAAGTAGTGGTTATCCCACTGTGAAGAAGTTCATCTTGGTATGCAAGTTCTGATACTGTTAGAACAGATAACTTTGTTTCTGCTTCCATTAATTCTCAACCAGATATTCTAGGGAATGATCTGTCATGCAGAATAAGGAGAAGAATCAGGCTCTTCCAAGCACAACTGATACGATGATCAGTTATTAAAAAGCAAGACATTTATTCCTAATATAGCCTATAATTTTGTCTTTAGTACTTAATGTCATTACTGTATTTAAAGGATATTAGGGTGCAATTTCATAATGTGCTTAATCTGATCTAACAGTGAACTAAATGTACCAAAGGAAGGATCCCAGCAGGATGTCCATCCCCAAGTATCTCCCTTGCCATGCATTTTTGCTACCATCCGCAAGTTGAATGTAGGGATTGTGTGAGCTCATGGTGAGATTAGCACATTGATCTAGCTAAATCCTAACTCAAGAAAATAAATCATCAGTCTCAGTCATCATGATCACATGGTTACAAGACTCAGTGCAAAAGAAGCAGGGAGGAAAGCAGAAGAGCTCCTTCACAGCAGCACATCACCAGAAACATTCTGGATTTGCTCGGAGATGAGAAAATGTCTTTAGTGAGCTGATCTTCTGGTTCTCAGGAAGTATCCCCAAGAACATTTTTCTAACTCTAGGTGATGAGAGAAGGGAGGAAATTGGGTATGCAACTTTTTAGATTGTGTCTCTTTCTTTTCTATTCTTTTCTGTAATGTTTTGTGTCTCAGTTCTGTCAGGAGAATGAAATAGGGACTATTTTACAAGGTGGAGAACCCCAGCCTCAGCCCACATATCAAGGGAGCAGAAACACACACATACCAGGAACTCAGCAATCATCTTTGATAGTTGTAAGAGGTCCCCATGACCAACAGGTTCTTGAAAAGGTCTGCAGAGCACTAAGGTGCAGCAGTGTGAGGGTGATAAGGGAGGAGCTGTGGCTGGCTCTGTGTAGTGCTGTGAGTCAATTCTCCTAGGGCTTCCCTTCAGCACAACTCCTGCACCACAGCAGGCTCTTGCTCTACTGCTGGGCTTACCCTGGCAAGAGAACTGAGTTTTTACAACTGCCCACTGTCTAATACTGTGTTTTGCCATCTAGCAGGCAGGAATTCCACCCTCTTCCTCCCTACCCAAATAAATCAGAATTTTCTGGGATTTCTCATTACTTCTTACCTTCTTACTCCCACAGACGTGTCATCCATCCACCTCAGGTTCTTTTTCCCTCAGTCACCCAAAATTGGAGGATGACTGCATTAGAGCACAAATCACATTGTCTTTAATGGAACATGCTGCTTAGGCTTTGGAAGACTTCTGGTTTCTTCATTACTTCATTACTTCCTTACCAGTGAAGTTGCATTTTGTTGCTTAAATCCAGTGAAGGTAGAACAAAGCAAAATACCCCAACAAAGAAGCCCACATCAGCTGGAAAGCAACCCCCAAACAATGCTGAGGTCAAGTTTTAAAAAAAATCTTCTGTTGTCACTGTTTGCTTTTGTTAGCCAATTAGTAATTTACCAGCTATTTTCATCAGAAAATGAAATACAGACAAAAAATGTGTTGATGAAAATAAAAAGACAGAAAATAATTTTGTAAGAAAATTGCCTAGAATTTTTGACAGTTTAGTTACTGAAAATTAGCAATTTTTCCTGCTGTATTTCTAGTTGTCTGTGTTAGTTTTAGAAACCGTCTAATGAACTGCCACTCTGTCAGTGATCCATTAGTTTGTTCATGGATATCATAAATCAAAGGTTTGCAAGGTGTTTTCAAGATCACTATTTTGCACAAGTTACTTATTTCTATGGGTAAGATATTTCTGTTCTGAACTCTGTCCCTCCCGATCACTGAGTGTTGCTGTACGCCAGTTCAGTAGCCAACACCTTCCACACAATACTAATTAAGACTCCTGGAAAGTTGTCGTTAGGAAGAAATTGTATAAACATTATGGGGTTTTTGGCTTCATAAGGCTTTTTGTGAGTATGAGAATCTATCCAGAGACATTCTAGAGTACAGTCTCAAAAATAAAAATAAAATGGCAAGAATTTTCTGTAAAGTTAGCCTTGTGCTAAATCATTCATCTACTTTAATAGTTCAAATCACTTTTTACCGTGCCACTGAAAAGTAGAACAAATGCCATTTTCTGTTAATAGCCACCAGTATAAACCTATATATCACGAGGAGTTGTCTGACTACTCAAAGAGTAAAAAAAGAAGGTTTGAATACAACTGTATTGATTGAAAACGCATTTAATGGTGATCCCCATTGTATTACATTTGTGCTATACAGTAACATAGTCTGCAAAGAAAATCATTTTCTGTTTCCATGTCAACTTGAGATGGAAGAATACAATCAATATTTCCTTTTGACTTCAATGGGACAATTTTATGACATTATGTTTGAACAGAAAGGAAATTTCTGGTATACAAAAGAGTGTGGCGTATCTGGCTATTTTAATTTCAATTATATCTAATCAGTATCAAACAATAGATATCTTCTTTGCTGTAAAAGTGATTAACAGAACAGAGGCAAAACTATCTTTTTTCTGCAATGAGATAAGCTTTACTCCAGTTTTCCTCCCTGACACCATTCACATACTCAGATTCTCAGATTTGTCCCTGTACTAAAATTTCCTCTGTAAATGTGACCTCTGTACAACTTCTCTCCATCTCCTCAACTGAAGCTTTTTTGTGGTTTATAGGAGGAGAAATCAGTAGTATTTCTTATATTAGAGAAGGATCCAGCGCCACTCAGACAGCTGGAATGAATATTTGCAAAGCTGAGCTGTGTAGAGGGAGACTAAGAGGAGACTTCACAAAAAAAGTTTTAAGAACCCAGGAATCAGGTCTAGAGCTTTGCTGAAATCACTGCAGGTACTATAAGAAGCCCCATCTAATATCTTTTAGGTAGGGATTCTTTAATGCATAGGGTTTCTCAGGCATGAAAGGCTGGAGAATGATTATTGTGAATGTGGACCTTAACCTGAGGTGAAGGAGTGAGTAAAAAGGTGACAGAAATTCTGCCTGTATTCGGTTTTCACAGAGTCTGGCATTCTCCATGTCCTGTGGTCAAGCATCTTTTTGAACATTTCAAGCCTATTTTGACATATCATTTGTTAATGATAATGACTGCTTTCTGAGCACAAAGAATTTTAGGCATGTCAACCCGGTAGTTTAACACAAAGCCGAATGCTTATGTTCCAAAAAAGTCAGAAATACCTGCAGAAATAGCCTGCAGCTTTGCTATTGACCAGCTCCAGGAAGCTCTTTTTCTCAGAATACGCACTTCTAAGATGACCAGTTTGAGACATTTAAATCTCTTACTGAACTGTATAAGAGATTTATCCCAGTATTCTGAAATATCTTCTGTGGCTGACAACCTAATAGTTGCCCAGGTTTCAGAATCAGAATCTTTTGAATCAATAATTGTTTAAAAATATATTTTGCATTTTGTAGCAATTTGGTTTTAAAGCATTTTGTAACTTTGACTGTAATATAATTTTCAATGAGCTGAAAACAAACCAAAACCACAACCAAAGCAGACAATCTTTGCGTATTATTTTCTGCTATCTGGAAGCAGCATGTTATTCTGCCAACTTGTGCTGAACAAGTGATAATGGTACTTTGAATGCCTTTTTGGTGCAATTAACTTGCTGTGTAACTTTGTTTATCTTTCAGAACTAAGAGGAATTGAGTAGGCTTGCATGCATTTTGTACTCCTGCCATTTTCATATTTCTCAGTTTTGCATGTGTGCTTCTAAGTATTCCAGGCTCAGCCATTCAGATCTCAGTATTGACATACCTGCGTTTGTGTTGCAAAAGATGTGTAGAAAGACTTCTGAAAAGCTAATGCGCCTGCCTACCAGTGACTGTACACGGCAGACTGCTGCTGCATGCCTTTCACTATATGGCCCCCAAAATCGAATAACTGGGTGATTTTAGAATTCAGTTGACAGCTACTTTCATCCAGCTTCTGGTGTTGTTAAGATAATTATAATACAGTCTGGTGACAGTAGTTGGGCTATACTCCAGGACCGCTGCAAATTAGATAAAGAAGATCTTTCATGAAAATCAGGGGAGGAGGATTGAAAAGAGAAAGCTTGCTGTTTGTCGCCGGTACTGCGCTAACATACACTGTTCGACTAGTATCTGTTTTGATTTGGGTCCAGGCCTCTTCTCTTGGATATGACCACAGTCATCTTATGAGTCAAAGCTGTTATGAGCAATATTAGTGAGGAGCCAGCACAAAAGGTGATGTGATGGATGATAACATAAGCCCTGTTCGCAGGAAATGAGATTTTCTAAGTGCTGAAGAGAAATATTAGAAAACTCAAACACCAGTAAATAATTGCTTTCTCCATCGGTTACCCTAAAGGATGCTGGCATTTATGTTCCTACAAGCCAGAAGGAATGTAATTTAATAATTGAAACTGTGCACTTGATCTTGTACACAGATCTTTTGCTTCATTAAACTTCAAGGTAATTTTGATTCCTACCTAGATTTTTCTTTTATGATTATTGCTTATAGAAGCACAGAAATGCATATTGAGGAAAATAATATACAGACTTTTAAAACAAAACTACCCAAATGTATCTTTTTTGTCTTTATTTTGGCCATTGTTAAATAGTTTTCTGGTGCTGATTAGGAAGAGACCACACAGGAGAAAGAAAATGTGAAAGACTTTGATTTAAAAGGAGGCTGTTAGTGACCAGATCTTTAAGCAAGCATTAGTCAGATTACATTCAGGTAATAAATTATTTGATGTTGGTGAAGGTTGACATGATTCATGAGATCTGTGTGTTTGTAAAATTAGAAATCTTTTTATCTTATTTAAATTTATAGTATATCCCATAGCATTCCTGTCTGAACTTGATAAAGCATTTTTGATAAATGTTTACTAATGACTAACGTACTGGAATACTAAATACTCAGAACTCAGTATCCAAGTATCAGAAGGGGAAGATGATGGAAATAATCCATCTTCAGGAACTTGTATTTGCATTTTTCTGGTCAGAGAGCTTTCTTCTAGTAATATATGAGTATGGAGATTAAAGCCTCTTCAGGACCAGGGTAATTGGTATTGTTACTTTCTTTTTGACAGCTGCTATGGTAAATATATCACAGACTCAAGGAGATACTCAATCCTTCCCTCAAAGACATCACATTCTAAAGTAACATTTGATCCAACTGAAGATCCTGGATAAGCTGTATTTAGAGAAAGAGACTTTTAGTTTATGAGGCATTATTTGCCTTTCTTAGAGCATAGTCATTTTTCATCAAAACATAAATATGATGCTGGGAAGATTGCCAGGCAGTCATTTAGTCTGTTGCTTAGCCCTAAACCTTAAACTATTTCCAACAAATGTTTTGAAACAACTCTAAGCAGTTGTGAGCCTATAACATCCCTAGAAAATATGACTGATTACATTAGGATGGATTTCCAAACATTTCATATAAATCTCTTCTGAAACTTATTACTTATTGTCTGTTACCCAATGAACATTAAAAGATTCTTTTTCTCTTTGTGGCAATGTTGCACATACTGGAGACCATCACGTTGTCTCCCTTCAGTCGTCTTCTCCCTAGACCAAACCACCCTGTTTTTTCTAGTCTTTTCTTATAGACTCATTTTGATTCTTGATGTTCATCTCTGAACTTACTTCAATTGATCCATGTCCTTGAAAAATGGTACCCTAATGCAGACATAGATCCGTATCTGAGACTTAACTAACTTAGCCAAGTCATTCTTTCCTTGGTGAGGACTTTGCACTTGTCTTGACTGAACTGCATTGTCAGGGGGTTGAAATTATTTTTCTGATTTGTCAGGATCTTTCTGAATTCTAATCCTGTCTCCAAAGTGCTTCCAGTTCTTCCCAAACAATTGCTTGAACAGTTATTTTAATTTTACTACCCGTGAGGACATGCAGCTTGCGGGGATTGGGAAATGATCATTTGGAACAGATGTGGTTTTATGTAGAAAAGCCTTCTAATCAAAGCAAACTCAGCCATTTATGCTCTATAGGTAGTGATGTATTTTCCTCCTGCTTTTGGTATCAGTCATCAGTAAGCTCAGCACAAGGTATTTACAATATTAATGACTAGATGGGAATATTGGACTTGTTTGTGGCTTTGCTCTATCAGCATTTTTAACTGAAATACTGCAAGAAAATGCCATCTTTATTATTTATATAAAGATGCAAATGAATTTGCTTCTTAATAAGTGATATTAAATGAAAATTTATAACAAACTTTATGATCAGCATAAATTAGCAGCTAAGATAAAGTTGCTACTATGAAAATGCTATTTTCCACATTTTGGAATGTAATTTTCACCCCCTACTCAATAGTCCTGTACTTTTCTAGATCCAATTTTGTATTATTATTGCATTTTTACCAAGCAAAATCCAAACCAGCATAACCTCAGTGACTTCAATGCAATTAAAGTGGTTCATATCTGCCCAGTGCCTGTTTCTCACATTTTTTGTGCAGATTCAAACTGTTATGAGCTATAATGAGTAACAATTCTATTGTTTCTGATACTCAGGTATACAGACTGAGTAGTTCCATTCATTTTTATTACACAGGCAATGATTTGCAATAGTGATATCCAACTGATGTAAATTCACTGATGTCAGTGAAGATACCTCACTCTTTATGAATATGTACGTGTAATAGAATACAAGCCAGAATATTCTTTCGCAAAATTGTTAATATTTTTGTAAGAAACATCAAATTTGAAAATAAAACAATGCTTTCAGCCAGACTAAAGATCCCTTCAGTATGCTCTTCCACATAGTTTCTGACCATATAATTGAATGTTCTTGGAGAGCATGTTGCTTGCTGGAAAATGATAGAAACAATTTCATCTACCATCAGTATTATAAATGTATGATTACTGATGAATCCTTGTTCCTCAATATTATACATTTTAATCAAATGTTCCCTGTGGCACATTTTCAGATCATTAAAGTGATCCTTATTGAAAGGAATTCAGCTGTAATAGAAAACACCAAATAGCAATCTGAAAGGGAAAAAATTATAAAGGGTTCAAAGACTATTAGAGTCTCATTTTGGCATTTTTAATCACATAATTTAGGATAATTTGATATTCTGTCTGTTAAAACAATCAGTATTTTAGCTAGTCAGGGAAGATCTTCCAAAAGTACATAGGTCTTTCAAATTTAAGCAGTCCAGTGCTTCAAATGTAGGCACCTTGGAGAAGAGCCTAAATCCCTATTTGGGTCCAGCCCATAGTTTTTTCTTTGCTTGATTTTGGCTGTAACACTTGGTAAAGAGAAATAAAGGTAACAGCTTTTATTGCTGTGGTTTTTATTGCACAATAGGTTTTACTGAACACAAAAGCAGACAGTTTTGAATATTGGACTAGATGCAGCCTTCATAAAGAAGGGGCTAGATGGGCAATTTCTCCATCATCACAACACAGAATATTCCAAATAGCCAGCAGTGGTGGAAAAGGATAGCCTTTTAGATATCCCAGCAAATCTGCCCCTGGATTTGGGATCTGGAAGCAATTTTAGCTCTAGTAGCTATTCTAATGTGCTCTTTCTGTTACATTTCATTAGAACTGATAAAATTTCTTACAAAAGATCCTCTTAACTTCTCTTTGTTTTAACATTTAAATATAATGAAGAACATTTGAACAAGACCAGAATCGCAGTCACTAGCAATGGATTTTAGTGTCTGTCTGTAGATGTATAAAGAGATAAAGAGCAAGGATATATGTTCTCTTTCCTCTGAACTGCTATTAGAGTAAGGATCAGTTGATTAGGAACAGCGTAGAGAATATAAAATCTAACAGGCCTGAGTTTCTCGCATATTTTTGCTGATGAGTTTCTTTTCTCTTTTAAGGTTAAAATGAAAACGGTGTCCCAGATGCAAAATTATCTAAGAGCCCTGTTCACTTTGTAGAAAATGAAGATTGAAAATGCAATTGATAAGGTGATTTATTAAAATACAAATAAAAGAAAATAGGAATGGCAAGTCAATTGATTTACCAGTTCCAAGCCATTTTCTGTGTATACCTGTAATGATATTGCTGCTGTAAAGTTCCCAAGAAACTTACTTCTGTAATCATAAAACTGTTAACTAACATCTAAGTTTTCTTACATTCTTGTGCAGGAAGGAATCCACATTTTGCAAAGGGAAACCTAAACATTACAAAGGAGATACCTTCAAGGTCTTGTTCTTTATCATATTTATGGCTTTTATACTTAAGAACAACCCTGAAAGGTGATATGCATTCTGCCTCCAATCCAGCAAAACCTATACATTTTAGGGCTTTGCTGTCTTACTCAGCATACTCACCACTCAAGTAGGTTAACAGTCCTTAAAGTCTAACTTTGCCCAGAATAAGTTATGCTTTTGTCATTCAGCATATTAGGTTTGAAAATATCAGTGTTTGAAGTTAAACACATCTTAAACTTGTGATATTGCCACTCTCTTTTTTTTGCTATTAATTGTAGCAGTGTCACATTAGACTATATTTCTGCGACGTATAATATTGAATTTATAAAATTGAAGGACTTGTTTACTTCTTAAAAGAGAAAGTATGATTATATTTTCCATGTTCTTTAAATCATTTTGCACAAGCTCCTCATGAAATATCAGGCAATAATCCAGGATAGTGTTTAACCTATAAAGCCACATTTTCTTTGACTTTTTTCATATCATTTAGTTGCTAGTTCCATTCAGAAAACTTCCTTGATTAAATGACACTAGTGTACAGCATGATGAGTATTGAAGGTAGGATTCTCAGAAACTTTAAATTCAGAACTGAAGACTTAATTGATTCAAGGCACTTCCTTGAAGGTACAAAGTTGTATATAGAGCCTTTACTTTTTATCTTGCTTAGCCCCATTCTGTCCAAATCTGACCCTTTCAGCCAGCTTTATCCTAAGTGTTCTAGGGGAATCTGACTGTTTTGATCAAGTATAATCACCTCTAATCTACAGAAGGACATCAGACGCTGTTTCTGGAGAACGCAAATGTGCTCTTCGGGACTCTAAGGCTACAGCAGAATGCCTCCAATTTCCCCCCTTGGTGCTGGTGGTGGTGCTCACTTTATGCTCTTGGACTTAGTGCTCATGTGAGACAAAATCTCAGGGATAGGACCCATGCGTGATACGTGCAGGCTGTCATTTACTCATGCGTGTGTCCTCAGTAAACTCATGGCAATTATGGACCAGTCTTGCAAACTTTAAACAAAATGGGATTTCAACAAATTAGATTCTTACAGTATTTCAAAAGATTATTTTAGGAAGCTTAGGCCTCTGTTGTAACAAATCATAACAAGGCATAACCCTAATCTCTAGGATAAGCTATAACCCTTTGGCTAGAATTCTCTCTCTTACATTACTATTTTTAAAGAATTTCAGACATTGGTTAGAATGACAATATTATCAGTTTGAACCATTTTCTTAAAGAAGCTCTTTAATAATAGAGACAAGCCTTTTTAAATACACTATTCAGTGAAGTCAATTTTAACTGAGTAATTGTTAACATTTTATTTATTCAGCTGCAATGAGTTCTGCAGTATTTAAGGCACAACGATAGTTTCTGCCCATCTGAAAGAGCTCACAATCGAGAAGGCTTTAACAAGGAGGTCTGAGGGGAGAAAATTACATTTTTTTTTTGTTTTGTTCTTATTATGAATGCAGTTAGTGGGAATTATAGGCTAAAGACAGTTAAGGAGAGATTTTGATAAAAGTTGTGCAGCATCTTGTTTAGCAGCATCATTGCATGAGTAGAGGGGATGAGAAGAAAACATAAAATGCTAAATCAGATATGCTAGTCCCACAGATTTGTATAGAGAATACATAAAAACAGTAATAAATAAGGTCTGAGAAAAGTCTATCATGATTAACTCCCCAGGTGAATATTCTTAATAAATAGAAATATTTTGAAGAACAGCTTATAAAAATTACACTTAGAAAAATAACATTCCAACTTAGAAAAAACACAGAAACAAAGGTTTCAGTGGAAAATATGCTTCCATTTCTTTGATATGTTTTCCTTGTAGCCATGATTAAAAACTAAATTTCCTTTGAACAGAACAGCTTCAAGCAATGGTTGATTCAGAGCTGGAGAGCAATTAGGAATTGATTTTCTGTATATGAATGTAAACACTTGTTTATATCAGATTGTGTGTTTTCTATCTGCTAATGTGTATGTATTTATTTTAATTTTATCAGATAGATAGTTATCCTGTCTGACAAAAGAAACTATAACAACCCTGACATCAGTGGGACCTTAAAGGCTCAGTCACTTCCAGCTACAGCTTTGCCAGCAGGAGAGATTATTATCCAAGGCTTTTTCAAGCCATTTGCCACTCTGGGGAGATTATTGTCCTCTCAGGTCTACCAGCTCGGTCTCCAAAATAAACCACATTAGTGTAAACAGTTTCAGTAATATTTTGTTAACATGTCTAAGCACATATGTGTGCTGAATAATGAGATTTACTTCCAAGTTAATTGCTGTAACAGTTTTGTCACTGGTTACTCAAGGAAAGAAAGAAAAACGGTGGACACTGATTTGCGGTATTTTGCACTGTGAAAAGTAAGCAGGATTGATTTCAAGAACTCAGTAAGCTACACAGTAATAAAGTGCTGTAGTAAAGTGACTATTGATTCTGCAACACTGGTTGATGGGTGACCAGGCTTCTTTCTCAGTGCTTGTTATCCTGTTCTCTCCTTTCATTTTTTTTTTTAGCCTTAGCAAATATGTAAAGTTAATCCAAGACTAGTGCTTGAGACAGCAAAAGCATTACAGTTTTTGTCTACAGGGATTAAAGAGTGTAAAGAGCTGCTAAAAATCAGTAACTATAAACAGGAGTGATGCTTTGAAAAAAACACCAAACATAACTATTGTTAAATTGCTCAAGCAAAAGAAATACCAAAACCCTACAGTGTTTATTAAGAAAAAGCTTAATACACTAATACAGCTAACTTGGGTTATTTATTCCAACCAGCTTCATAACCAAAATATGTTTAACTGGGTAACTATTTTTCTCAATCAATCATAAGGTGACTGATTTCAATTTCTTTTATTAGAAGAAGATCTCTTAAACGAAATTCTTACAATGGCTCATTTCCTGAACCTCAGGAACGTCCTAAAGTTTCAGGACCCCAATTTTCTTCATGCACTATTGCAGACAAAATGACACATGCCTGACCCTATCGCTGTCTAGTAAACTGTAGCCATTCAAACAGGCTTGACTTCTCTTAGAAGCCTCTGACTGTTGAGTGTTGATTCCCTGGATGTTTTTTTCCTGAACCCTGACTGATCTGTTAGAAAAATGAAAGAAAGTGTGCTATTTTTCTCTTCTGAGCTGGCTAATAAGCTGCCTTGCAACACAAGTCAGCAAAACACACATTTTCTAGGAGGTTTCTGTCCTATTGACACAATCAGGTTTTCAAGTAAACATTCCTGGTATGACACCCTACATTTAGAGCAGCAGCATCAATTTAAACATCACATTTATATATAGAAAATACTGCTTGTTTTGTTGAAGGTAATATTTTAACTCTTTCAGTATGTTTACTCTGTGGTTTTGTATTACTACTTTTATTGCTTTTCCTTTGTTTCTGAGAACACCAGAACCAGCAGAGGGGAGATTTAATTCTTATTAAAGTAAGAGAATGCACATGTAAATCACAAGAAATGTCTTTAGAAACTCATATTAGAAATAATACCTGAAACTACTACTCCTCTTTTATAAACAAATTTAATTTTTGTCAGTGCGCTAGTTCCTTTGGTCTCCAGCAACAGTTTATTCACTGTGTATCTCTTAGCAGATCTTTGAAACCAGTTGAATTAAGTATTCTTTAGAAAAAAACAGCTGGTTTTTTATGTCTGTTTTACTATGGTTTTTTTTCATTTCAAAAGAGATGCTTAATAGGGTTCTTTTCTTTAAAAAATAGATAAAGCCAGGTACAGAGAAAGGCTGTTCTAGCGCAGCCTGTTACAAGAACATATGGAAACTTTTGTAAAAAAATTCATAATTGGCAAGTTAATGTCTGAATCAGGAGCATTCTTCGGTATTAGTGACGAGGAACTCTAATTCATCCTAGGTTTCTCTTTTAAATTTGTTCTGTCTGTGAATAAAATTTGATGAATTGGCTTTTCAAAAGGAATTAAAATCAGACCCTCCCCTTGCTACAGTTTCTTTCAGTGCATATTATGTAACTAAGTTGATATCGCTCTTCTTTTACTTTCTGTTACATAAAGAGAAAATTACTGGTGCTCCTGTAAGGATCAGTAGTGTCTTGTAATATGAACTCTGATATATACAATTTTGACAACACATGGAAATGAAGGATATTTTCCTTGCAAATACTTTCCAGTCTATTCTCTTATTGCTTTAATTCTGTTTTGGGAGGAATATAGGAACATTGTCAGAGTATGCAGGGATGCGCTGAGGAAGGCTAAGGCCTGTTTGGAATTAAATCTGGCAAGAGATGTCAAGGACAACAAGAAGGGCTTCTTCAAATACATCAGTAGCAAGAGGAAGACTAGGGAAAATGTGGGGCCTTTGCTGAATGGGGTGGGTGCCCTGGTGACGAAGGATGCAGAGAAGGCAGAGTTACTGAATGCTGCCTTTGCTTCAGTCTTTACTGCTCAGGCCAGCCCTCAGGAACCCCAGAGCCTGGAGGCAAGAGAGAAAGCCTGGAGAAAGGAAGACTTTCCCTTGGTCGAGGAGGATCAGGTTAGAGATCACTTAAGCAAACTTGACACCCACAAATCCATGGGCCCCAATGGGATGCACCCACGAGTGCTGAGGGAGCTGGCGGATGTTATTGCTAGGCCACTCTCCATCATCTTTGAAAGGTCATGGAGAACAGGAGAGGTGCCTGAGGACTGGAAGAAAGCCAATGTCACCGCAGTCTTCAAAAAGGGCAAGAAGGAGGACCCAGGGAACTACAGGCCAGTCAGCCTCACCTCCATCCCTGGAAAGGTGATGGAGCAGCTCATCCTGGAGGCCATCTCCAAGCATGTGGAGGAAAAGGTGGTGATCAGGAGTAGTCAGCATGGCTTCACCAAGGGGAAATCATGCTTAACCAATCTGATAGCCTTCTGTGATGGAATGACTGGCTGGGTAGATGAGGGGAGAGCAGTGGATGTTGTCTACCTTGACTTCAGCAAGGCTTTCGACACTGCCTCCCATAACATCCTCATAGACAAGCTCAGGAAGTGTGGGCTAGATGAGTGGACGGTGAGGTGGATTGAGACCTGGCTGAATGGCAGAGCTCAGAGAGTTGTGCTCAGCGGCGCGGAGTCTAGTTGGAGGCCTGTAGCTAGCGGTGTCCCCCAGGGGTCAGTCCTGGGTCCAGTCTTGTTCAGCTTCTTCATCAATGACCTGGATGAAGGCACAGAGTGCACCCTCAGCCAGTTTGCTGACGATACAAAACTGGGAGGAGTGGCCAATACACCAGAGGGCTGTGCTGCCATTCAGAGAGACCTGGACAGGCTGGAGAGGTGGGCGGAGAGGAACCTCATGAAGTCCAACAAAGGCAAGTGCAGGGTCCTGCACCTGGGGAGGAATAACCCCCGGCACCAGTACAGGTTGGGGGTTGACCTGCTGGAAAGCAGCTCTGAAGAGAAGGACCTGGGAGTGCTGGTGGACACCAAGTTAAGCATGAGGCAGCAGTGTGCCCTTGTGGCCAAGAAGGCCAATGGTATCCTGGGGTGCATCAGGAAGAGTGTTGCCAGCAGGTCGAGGGAGGTGATTCTCCCCCTCTACTCAGCCCTGGTGAGGCCACATCTGGAGTACTGCGTCCAGTTCTGGGCTCCCCAGTACAAGAGGGATGTGGCACTACTGGAGCAAGTCCAGCGAAGGGCTACAAAGATGATTAGGGGACTGGAGCATCTCTCTTATGAGGAAAGACTGAGAGAGCTGGGCCTGTTTAGCCTGGAGAAGAGAAGGCTGAGAGGAGATCTTATCAACGTGTACAAGTATCTGAAGGGAGGGTGTCGAGAGGATGGGACCAGACTCTTTTCAGTGGTGCCTAGTGACAGGACACGAGGCAACGGGCACAAACTGAAACACAGGCAGTTCCATCTGAACATGAGGAAAAACTTTTTCACTGTGAGGGTGACAGAGCACTGGAACAGGTTGCCCAGAGAGGTGGTGGAGTCTCCTTCTCTGGAGATATTCAAAGCCTGCCTGGACGCGATCCTGTACAACGTGCTCTAGGTGACCCTGCTTGAGCAGGGGGGTTGGACTAGATGATCTCCAGAGGTCCCTTCCAACCTCAGCGATTCTGTGATTCTGTGATTCTGTTTTCCAGCTTTTAACAACTCTCACAAGCCTGAATGCACTTCTTCCAAAGTGTATCTTTTGTACCCCGTACATGTTTACAAGTGACCTAATCTACAGTGCAGTTCCTTTGCTCTGGTTTGCCAAACCATTTCTTTCTCTTTTAGTTCATTTCTAAAAGAAATCCCACATCTCATCTATTTTATCCCAGCTGCATAGATCGATAATATCTGCTATCTTATCACTTTCTTTATTGGCTCACAAGGTGGGAAAGCTTGGGAACTTCTGTATTACTGGTTTGCACTATGTCTATCAGTGTTCCAAAATAATAATTAACTGTAGTTTGATGACTATCTACCAGTATAGAACATCAAATCAAAAGACCTATAATTACGTAGTTATCTTCTTGAATATGGATTTTGTTCAATTGGATTAAATGTTTATTCCACTGAGTTGAAATAACATTATACTGTATATAAAATAAGACCTACAGTGAACTATTTATTATATTCAGATACTTCTTAGAGTTAAATTCCACATGTGAAAAAGACAGCAAATTGAACACTTTACTGTTACCATTATGTTGCTTCCATGGTTTTAAATAACTATCAGGATGTTTTCTCTGTCTAGCCATTTGGCATCTGGTAGCCTTCTTATAAACAAATTATTATTTTTTAATTTAGTGCATGAACAGCTAAAGTGAGTAATAAGAAATGGATTCCTTTTTCTCCTTCTTGGATTTACTTTAGATCAGAAAACTTGAGTGCTTTATTCATGTATAAGGTGACACTTGTATGCCGAAGGCTGTACAAATTTTTCATTTTGTTTGGTTCTTTTTAAGAAACTGCTACAGCTTTGAATATCTACATTTAATGTTTATTTGATTGTGTCTTACATTGAAAGTGTATCATTTAAACATGTAAATGTTGCAAAATATACGTAGTCATTCTGGATTCTTTAGTATCACACATATTTTTATGAGAGTTTATATAACCATATATATTTATCCATATATAATGGTTATATCACTGTCTGCTCACTTGATTTAAAACTGAGCAATAAAAAAGGGTTAGTTTTGCAGATAGCATTTTGTACTGTAAGGCTGCTGTCTGTAGTAGCTCACATTAGACAGCTGTGCTATTTGGGTTTGTGCATGTAGAGAAATAACAGAACTCATTATGAATGAGATACAGAAAAAAGAGAAGAAATAACAAAACTCATGCTCTTACATGTGTACACCTGTAAGAATACACAATGATGAGTTCTGTTATTTCTCTACTTTATTGTGTCTGCCTTATTTCCACTGTCCTGGAGTTATTGCTGAGTCTCTATATTTCACAGTTTAAAGGGTTAACTGTGGCTTTTAATCTGAAGAAAGTAAAGCATGTTGTGAGGACTCTAAAGAAACAAAGTGAAATCACTGCTTTCTTTATTACATGGCTTCTTTGTGTTCCCCTGGGAAACAAAGAATTCCAAGAAGTCTTAGGAACTCCAAAGGAATTTCAATTTATTCCTGGCAACAATTTCCTAGAGTGCCCAAGATGGTTGAGATCCATATGTGAATGGGCTATTAGAAGAAACGAGAGCAGTGTGAGGACAATTGCTGAACTGTATTAATAATAAAGTCCAAGGTATTTTATTATTTAATTGGAGCTAACAGTGAAAGTGGTCTGAAAAAGAAAGAAAGAAAGAAAGAAAGAAAGAAAGAAAAAGAAAGAAAAAAAATACTCTCAGGGCCTCTGTAAAAGAAAATAGTAAGTGGATTAGCTTGCTTTTAGGCCTGCTAAGCAACTGTACCCACTGGGGCAATTTATTGTGGTATGGCAAGAGTGCAGTTTGTCAAATTTCCGGTAGAATTGCACTGAACTGATTACATTTGCCCTGGCAAGAACTCAGAAATCAAGAATCTTTGCTCTACTGGGATTCTTCAGATACATTTTTTATTAATCATAGGACCTTGCGGGTAGAGAGTTCCTCTATTGGAAGCTTGCTTCTTGTTGCTTCCTATGTGCTAGCATTACGAGACAGCAATACCCAGTGATCTTCCTGCCTACTCCATCTCTACCATACGTATGCACTTGTAAATTGACTTTCCTTTGGTCATTTCTTTTCACACAAACTGCTGTGTGTTAGCTCACATGGTTATATGATTCTGGCTAAGCTGAAAATTTTAAACACTAAATGGAAAAAAAAAGTTAGCAATAGAGAATAAAAAATATATAAGGATTTTATGTATAGCAAGTAAGTTATATCTGGTTTATACCAGGATCTCTGAAGTACAGAAGTCAGATGCATTTCTTCTGATTTACAGCAAGTAAGCAGGAGAAAGAAGAGATATAGTATCATCTTCAACACATTATGACTTGCTTGGAAGCAACTGACTCAAAAGACAAGGATTCAGCCAGCAGTCCCAGCACATTTTCCATAGGTTGCTTCCTTCACAGTTAAGAGCTCTGTCAGGCTCAATTCAATAAAATTGGCTCCATTTAGCCCAGGACAGAGCACTGCAAAGGCTCTTTAACTGAATTAAATATCAAGCATTTCTCCCTGCTCAATATGTATGCGAAGTATTATTCACTAAAACTAGGAATGCAATAAATACACAGCAAGTCAGAACCGTAATATAAAGGTTATAAGGAGAAATGGAAGCTGCAGGCAAAAGAAAGGAAACTGAGTACTAATAACTGAGAAGCCCTGTGACCACAGAGAAAAGGTAAACTTGTAGTTAGAAAATCAGTAGGATGTAATCAAACGTCCCCACCTGTTGCAGCAGTCTATTTCTCTCATCTTGCAGTCTGAATTGCCATAGGGAAGACTTGTAATTATCATCAGAATGCTGTGACTAATGTGTGTGCCCCCATGTGTTGCTTTGTAGAGAAGAGCTACTTTAAAAAGCAGTCCAAAAAATAAAGGTGTAAAATCTTGTTCAATAAGTGACCTTTCTTCTATGTTTCAGGATTGTTACTCTTTTTGCAACAGTTAGCAAAACCTCAGGATGGAAAGCCAATGATCAGCTGAATTTTTTTTCTAATGTTTTTGTGCAGTCCAGCTTCAAAGTTCCTTTATAAGCCAGATTTCATATCTCTTTGTTGAAGCAATATTAGCACTAATTTTATTAGGAGTTTTGTCCACTGGAGGAGTTTGCTCCAAATGTCCTGATAATGCTCTGTGAATTAACCAAGCCTTTTAAATTTTGTAATTCATAGAGAAACTATCAGAAATGCACTATTGGAATTTTTATCGTAACTATTCTGTGTGTTAGATAAATCTCATTGTCATGACAGTATATAATCATCTCACATTTTTTAGGCTGTTGTTAGTTAATAATTTCATGTTTTTGTTATGCGTTTGTACCCTGCAGCTGAAATAGATTAGATGCCTTTCAAAACACTTATGAACAAAACTGTCAATAAAAGCAATTTCTAAACTTAGAAGATATCTTGGAATACCTTAAATTCTTTCTTTGGCTTAGTTTAGCAGAAAATTTTTTTAATCTTTCTTCAATATTGAATAACACTCTGCTCCCTCCCCCCAAACTGGTGTTGTAGAAAATGAGATCATGGTTCAGCATTACGGGAACTTTGGCAGTGATGCTGGCCTAGGAAGTTCTCATTTTCCCAAGCTGACAGTTCATTCTCATCCCACCAGAATACATCACCATCCCACCATGCAGACAAAATTATTTGCTGAGATGTGCTGTCAGCTGGATCAGGAAATAGAAAAAGGTTTGCAAAAGAAAGGATTATTCTTAACCAGTGTGACATTGTGATGGAAATCAGCAGCAGGGAACAGAAGACTAGTCAGGAACTCTCACCTCAAAGAGTTCTGGTACTGCCATTGAGTCACAGACTCAATTTTACTAAGAAACAGACATTCGTACCACTTTGTACATTGTACAATGTAAATTTTTAAAACATTACTTCAAAATTGTTCAGGTATATCTTAGTATTTTATATATTCACAAATATGTGACCTCTCTGAATTTTAATAAGCCGTTAAACTGTACATGAATTTTCTATCAGAATTGAGACTTGGCTAAATTCTTATATACACCACTACTAAGAATTTGTTGCTTCAAAGTGGCTTCTTTAATTATGACTTGTAGTACGAAAGTGAAAAATTGACAATATTGGGACAATGCTATCCGGATCATTAATTCTTACTAGAAGACTGAGTAAAAGTTCTGTCTTTTAACACAGGCTCTTTCTTGTATAATGAATTACACACTGGTCCCTTCAAAGGATGGGATTTACAAGAATGTATTTGTCACATATACCCAACATAGTTGCAAATCTGTCACACTTACTAAGCCTCTAAAATTCATCATGCAACATACTAGGGTTTTTTAATTAACTTAGTATTTGTTAACTGTCATCTATTGTATAATTAGAAGTGGTTTTCAAGCTGACACTGTACACTAAGTTGCTGTAAAAGCTACAAGAGTATGTCTTATATGTAGAAAAGCATCATTCTTAAGGCAACCGGAATATTTTTGAAATAAACACATGCTATTACTACTTTGATATGAGGAATAGTGCACTTCATATAACTATATTTAGTGAGTTATAATAACTCAACTCTGCAGCAAGGAAATGTAAAAGTAAACATCATACACGATACACTTGTTTTTAAGGCTAGCTGATCAAGAGGAAGGCTTGATACTCTTCTGTTTCTTCTTTGTAATGTTTTGTAATGAAGCATTTGCTGAATGGCTCTATTTTTGGCTTCCTTAAATCTCTTTACAGAAGACAAAAGTGTATTCTTCATTACTTCGTTGTGCCCTGTTACTGTCTGGTTCAAAAATGTTGTCTTTGCAGAAACAGGGTACAGATCACTGAAGGAACCTAGAGCAATTTACCTCAAGACTGGTGGCTTAGCTCACGTTTGGAAAGCAACTGAAAACTATCACTGCTGAATAAAGTCCTGGTGACCCCCCCAAAAAAGGTGGTGTCATGTTACTGTCATCCAACATCAACAATGAACTTTACACAAACCACCACCAAAATTTGCAGAAAAATGTTATCAATCATAGTATAGAATTTAAGAATTAAGCTCCAGACAAGTCCTATTGAACTCAGTGGAAAATATGCTATTGACTTTGATAGGCTTGGAAGTGAACAACACTTGAACAATCTAGGTCACAGTTAACTCACTTGGGGTTAGTTCAGTAAAAAGGAAGAGCGTGCACTGGTTTTGTGTTGCCATTTTGTGAAAGTTTTCAGAGCTCTCAGTGAGACATCTTTCATTAGAACTGAATTCATATAAAGCATTTAAAAAATACATTACAATGATAGCCTAGAGCACTGCAGGCTAATTATTTCCACTCAGAATAATTGACTAATAGTATGAACACTACCAAGACCTACTCCACAAATTATTCATTAAAAGAATCTCTTTATGTTATCTAACTTTCCTAATAAGTATGAAAACACTTTTCTCTAAAAAGTACAATGATGGTGTTGTGGATTAATTTGCCAGATTATCTTAAACACAAATAGTAGTCCTCAGAAGATATTACCTGGAATAACTTCCAAGGCTGCACATCTCAAGACTATTAGTCATTCATTCATTTCAACAGAAATGATTGATTGATTTCTGAGTGATATATGATTATCAAGAATATCTTGATATGTACTTCCATAATTATTTCATGATTTACTCATATAAATTCCCTTATTCTCTGATCCATAGGGAAAGGTCACTGGGATAACTTCTCTTCCATAGGGTAACTTTTGCTTCCTTTGTACAGTGCTGCTAGTAAACCACAAGCAGCACTCAAGTCATAAAGTAGATCAATTTTGCAGAGGCTCCTGAGGAATTTCTTGGAAAATGTGGGCATATCTGATTCCAGCTTTGTACGTGTTCACATATACCATACACACAGTTAGATAAGAAACTAAGTATGGGAGGAGTAACTATTTGAAAGCTCTCTCACCATTTTGAATATCTCCCTATTTCCTTTTTTATTCTAATTCTTTCCTTCTCTGTAACTTTTATACTTTTTCCTCCCTCTTGACTTTCTCTATTGAAGTCTTCTTTTTTACTCTCTAGCTCATTTAGTATCACCCATTTGACTCCTTTCCATCATCTTTCTCTCACTTTTGCTAGACTTATCCTTTTTTTTCTGTTGCTTCTCTAGTCTTTTTCCAGCAATATTTCTCTCTCTCTGCTTTCATGTTCCAGTGTTTGACTATCTTGTCTGTGAATTTTTTCCCCCACATCTAATCAAAATTTCCCTTACTGAGTTTTGTCCTTTGCCTCTTGTCCTATTGCACTGTGCAATAAGGTGTCGCTGTGCACCTTCAAGAAGAGTCTTGCTCCATTCTCCTGTTAGGTAGTGGAAGACAGCAATAAGGTCTCTCCTGGACTTCTCTTCTTAAGACTGAACACACTCAGCTCTCCTAGCCTCTCGTAGGTGGTTGCTGGATGACAGTAGGAACTGATGAAGAGAACAGAGAGGATTTCCACACAATAGTTAAGGAAAAGATGCTGGAATACAATTTAAAGTAATCCTAAAGACAGAATTATCATTGGCAATTCCAATAGTTTTTTTAGTAATTTTCTAGCTGAAAACAAGACCTGAAAGCACTACAAAGCAGTTAAATATTGAAGTATTTCAAATTTTTTGTCAAAAAGAAACTAAATGGACAAAAGATGTTCCATTTATACTGTATCAGAACACAAAGTTATTGACTATGTCTACAGAAGCATTTTTGTTTAAAGCAGCAGTGCTGTTTTGAAGGAATCCTTTGGCAGGTCCTACCTGGGGTTCAGTTTGGCTCTGAACGCAGTTTGGTGCGTATGAATTAGATTCTGTCTGGAGGGAACTAAACCAGAAGCTACGCTCTAAGGGCATACCAGCTGTGCTCCGGTCCTAGAGGCACATCAGGATCCAAACCAAAGATAGGTCTTTCAGACAGCTTTGAACCAAATATAGGAATTAAATCTAGTCTGAAGTGAAACCTCCAAACAACAAGTAATTAAAGGTTCCTCGGCATCACCTGCTTTCATCTGCTGATCTATTTCTGTTGCACCAAATTTACAACTTCTGATTCTATACAATGGTTTTAACAGTCTGTTAGAAACAGTCTATTACTTAAAGAAGCTGTTGGCTGTTAAGTTTGCAGTTCAGCATTTGCGTTTCAACTCTAAAATCTCTAGTTATTCAGCAGGTGTTTCCAAAGAACTGAGGCTTAGACTTATAAATATTTATGTTGTACATAATTTTTTTTCATAACCAGGTTCACTACATAGAAAGAACTAATATTCTGATTTGGCTCTCTTCCAAAAGTCATGAACTAAGAATATGAAAAATTGCACTTCATTTTTGTTTCCCTCTCCTCTCCATCTGTGCTGAACCATTAACAGTTTAGTGGGGCTGCCAGCCCTAAGGGCCTTGGGAGAAATTTGATCATACAGCTGAAATTGGGCACAAACCATTATGTCAACAAAAGACTTCACGCTTTTTGTTTCTGTTTTTCAGAATGTTCGTCACCTGCTACCAATATATTAGATTTAGGAAAATGACCTGAGCAGCTTGGATTTCAGGTTTTTTACTAACCCCAAAAGATCCCATTTGGAATGAATACAAGCATTTTTCCTGTTTTCATGGGAAGGCTTACAATCCTGTAAAAGAACAAAATACAAATTCCAGCATTACTGGGAGCTTGACTCTACTGCCAAGACATTAGATGTGGTCAGTGGACAATACTGCTGAGTAAAAAGTGGAACAAGGCTCATCTGCTGTCTTTGCCAAATAAAGTAGAGAAACTTTGAGAAAGAGCAAAAGTAAAGAACAATAAAAAACTTGGAGGGAAAAGGAGTGTGAAAAAGAGGTAGTTTTACAGGAGTGAAAATGGAGTGACCGCCTGCCCAACATGCTCTTTTAAGTACTCACCTGAGTGTTTCTTCTAGATTGAAATTTGTCACCTAAGTAGCAATGAGGCAGAAGGCAGCCTCTCTGAGCAGAGAGAATTTGCTGTAGGCAGAGGTGGTGTGCAGGGCAAAGGGTGTAAAGCCAAGGGCAGCCACAGTAGTCATAGTCCATCTTGTGCTCTTGTTCAGGGTGCAAGGCTGACAATCTGATTTATCTGTTGAACAGAAGTCTATTCCAAGAAAAACTGGCTACCTGACCTTGCTTTCATGCTGACTGCAAAGTATTTGTAATGAAAGAAAACAGCACTTAGAAAGAGAGACATTGTGCCTTGCAAAAATCTGATATTCTTCCAAGGGGGGCCTGTCCTGTCTCTATACCAACAGGACAATATGTATTGTCTTCCTAAAACAGAGAGATCATACCTTTGAAGAAAATAAATCTGTAAAGATTATGACAGGCATATCCTAGGCATAGATAAATTATCATTAGGAATACATGGTAACTTTTCATAAGATTGTATAATATAGCTGGTCTTTTCTCCCTATCTTTTATAATCTTTTATGGCTATACTTACTTGTTTTTTTATTTAATGAGGAACAATTTCTGTGCTTCTTTGTGTATTTTTTTTTGTAACCAGCAGCATCAGATCTGGATCAGTCTGTTAACTTTGTGGTACTAGAGTGACCATGTCATGTGCAAAACAATGATTTGGATGATTTTGGCCAAATATAATTTTAAAAAATTGCAATTCAGAAAACAATTGTATTGGTCATGTGTATGCATTATACTATCCATACTATACCTGTATTTATAAAGATGTAGAAATATAGTTCTCTAGTTTACCTCTCTGCAAACCTGAGGTTTAAACCATTGCTGCCTTTGTCAGATGCAGCTAAAAATACAAGTCACGGTAAATAGCAGCCGTTCCTAAAGTGTGCCTAATATGCCTAATATCTATATTGAGCACACACATCCATGCACCAGTGCCTAAATATGAGAATATCTAAGCCACGCTCCAGTTACAGAGCTTTATGTGAAGTACCAGACCCTCTTGGGACAGTAGCCCACGATGCAGTAGGAGATGAATTCTAGGATACCCCCAGAGTGAATTCTGGGGAAAAGTGTGTCTCAGGGCTTAACTTTCATTGCAGAAGAACAAATTATCAAACGCAAGAGCAAGCAGCACTGGTTAGCTAACATGAATATGAAGAACCTTCACACTTAGTGACTGTGAAGGAGTTTGTGTGTGATTGACTTGGGGATAATGGCTGTGAACTTTCTAGTTAATAAATTATTAAGTAAGGTAAATCAAGAAGAGTTTGGAAAACTTAGCTTCTAAATATTTCTTTGCAGACTAAGAATTACTATTATTCTATTCTAGCACTTTGAAGCAAGCAGCATCAGTTCATCATTACCAGTGTATTGGTGTTTCGTGACTCTCCACCATTTCATGAAAAGCCGTTTTGAAGACTAGTAATAAGACAGGAACCATTTTTATGCAAGCAATCAATTTTAATCTATCTTAGGTTGTTAAAGGCCACTTCTTTTTCCCCAGCCTATTTTAAATTAGGCAAATAGCTACAGAACTCACAAATATGATTACAATATTTCATCTTAATTAGCATTTGTTAGTGTCTCAACACATACTAAACACTGATTCAGCACAGGCCGAGAGTGCAACATGCTTTCTGGGTACAGAATACTACTTTAGTCATGAAAAATCACACTGAAAACTGTAGAACTACTCAGGAAGTAAAATGCATGAATTATACTCCATTCATCTGCTCAGGACTCGGGTAAGTCTGCATCTGCCCTTTCAGGTTCTCAGTAAGTCCCACTCAAATCATGTGCTGGGCACTGTAAGGAGGTTTATTCTGCAGCTCTCCGGGATGTGGCCACAAGGTGGCTAATGATGTGGAACAATTCACAAACATTACATCAGGTCTTTAAAACATATTAAGAGGCTTTTTTTTTTTTTTTTTCCTAAACTAGTTGAAGCAGTTTAGAAAAACTAGTAAAACCTATTTAACCAGTAAAAGCTGTTACCATAATATGCATTATAATTACCTGATGAGCTTTAAAGTGGGAAGAATTTAGGATTTATGTGTAGGGGAAGGTTGTTGTTTGAGTTAAAAATAAATTTAATACAATTGAACAATTACAGCCTATTCAGATTAATTAAAAATCATTCTCCCTGAATTCTTATTGGCCAGATGATTTGAGAAAATCACTGAAAATAAGATTTCATTATGTGCTATCACAGCCTTTAACTATTTATATGCAAAACCTGTTTTTATGATGACATTATATATAGCTTTTCACACTTACTATCTATTGTCTTGTTGCCCTGTGTCTGAACTTCATCATCATCACTGTCCCCTGCCCCTATATTTGGGAACAGGTTTGCTTATATGTATAGTCTCCATGATTTCAATCACAGCACAGGTAACTCTGCGTTTTTCTAAAACTACTCAGATACAGCATCAGTCCTTCATGCTAAATATTCACAAATCAGGCTGAGAGTTGATGAAGGTCATAGGAGTGGACTGCAAGATTTACAGACTGAACTCACTGCAGCTGTTGGCAGCTCTAAGCTGGCATGCTGCTTTCTTCTACTGAGAGAAGATAAGCCAGTTCCTTCACCTCAGCTCTATTCTTTGTGGTAAACATTTTAAAATAGGAGCCAAAAGGGAATACCAAAATTATACTCTCCTCCTCTGTTACACCTCTGATATTACTTTCTCCCATTTGTTTCATTTTTATTTTGACCTTGATCATACCACCACAAAACCTATATGACTTTCATTGAATTCTGTGAGCTTTTGTGGGAGTATAAATTAAGCAAAATTATTTGCTTAATCAAAGCTTTGGGCTTCAAACCCTTTACAAAAACAATACATCTCTTTAGGTTTTGCAAAGCACTGTACACATCTCCAGCAATTACAAAGGTTGTAGACTCATGTAATTATATAAGTAATACATGGACAATAAACCTTAGTAAACCTTAACTTCAGTTAACAAGCTAGAATTAGATATTTCTAGAAAATGTGTTTTCTAGAATAATTACTAATGAAGAAAAAAATCTTTAAGATAAAATTCCTTTGTACTCAAAATCTGCAGTACAAGCATAGTGCAATACCACAGACGCTACCAGCTGGGACCAGAAAGTGTCTGTTTAAAGGCTCAGTTTTTGTATTCAAACTAAAAATGTGAAGTTTGAGATACCCATAAGATCACAGATTGTCTGTTATTGTATGCATTTATCTACACAGTGATTATGATTTGAGCTGACAGTTGAGTGCTACAAATAATAAGTGTATTAATTGTTATTATTTGTACTAAAAAGTTTTAGAGTTTCCAGAATAGTTCATTTAGGTCCATTTGACCTTGTGCTGAAACTGGATTCTGTAATCCATTCACCAGAGCTGCAGTTTTCTCAGAGGCAGAATTTGCCTGCTGGCAACTGATTGACTTTTCCAGACTGTAGCTGATCTTTCCTATTTTTCCCCATTTCTCTTATCTCAATTCTTTCAGTGTTTTACTCATATACAAGCTGGTAAATATTTTTTTCCTATCATTTACAACCTTTATTATCTTTAAAGCCTTCTCACTTTTTCCTTCTGTTCCTCCCAAAAGTACATAATTTTTCCAGGTTGCCTGCAAGCTCCACTTAATGCTAGAGACGATAGGTTCTCCCTCTCTCGATCTGGTGACAGACAGGAAACTGTTCTACTTAATGTCATAAATACCAGTATTCAGCACAAGTGTAGTAGCTGGGATAACCCGGAGTTATCCTGGTGACTGTGCCCCTAGCACTGAAACTGTCAGTAGTGTCTTTTATTTCTTGCTCCACTCTGTTTTGCTTTCTTGCTGCTGTAGCAAGAGCCGTCACACAACAGTGCTTGTGCCTGAGCATTTGCAGTTGAGATGAGAAGTGCAGGAGCTGCATAATGTCCACACTGAGCAGTGCCTTTTTCAGGAAAGTAAATCATATAGTCAACTGGTTTACAGAGGTTAACTCTGTAATTTGCAGCAAATATCTGTCCAGGAGATTTCTTGCTTGTGTCACCCATTTTGTATAAAATGGTTAGTTAGATGTCACAGGCACTTCCTGTGACAGTTTCCTTCTCAGTAACTCAAGGTAATATGATTTACCTACTTTATTGCACATGAACATTAACTTTTCAGCCATGTCTGTATTTAAAGATGAAAATATATAAATGGTAGTCATAATTCTCTATATGTAGAATGTCAAATTGTAAAGAAAAGAGACTGGCTACACATCATGTTTGATATTTAATATTCAGAAAAGGCAAAAGTACCAGTTGGTTATCAAAACTGCTGAATGAATGATATGGAAAAAAACAGCTGGGGAACTACAAGACTTCCAGAAAGGACAACAAAAAAGCTCTTTGAGGTTTTTTTGCCCCATATTTAACCTAAAAAGAAAATAAGAAATTAAATAGATTTAAAAGTCTTTAAAATATTTTATCATTAAAATCTTTAAAAATACTCTTACATTGCCTTGATTCAAATACATAGTCTGGTACTTATATGTCTTTTAAAGTGGGTTGTAAGAACTTTTCAAGAGATGCACACATATAAAAATGCCTCTTGCTGGAAAGATGCAAAGACAAAGCAATTTTGTTGTCCTGTTCAAAAATTCTGGTTGCCTTTTGCAATTCAGGATGGCTGCTATCTGCTTGTCCTTTGCCCATCAGAATTCTGGTATAATGATAAATTATGCAGCATGTACAGAAATTGTTCTCAAGCCTATGTTAACAGTCCTGGTAATATATTTTTTAGGTTTCCTCTACGCTCAGAACAGTACCAAACGCAGCATTAAAGAGCGACTTATGAAGCTCTTACCCTGCTCGGCTGCCAAAACGACATCTCCTGTTACTCAAAGCAAGTTTTATTTTTCACTTGATTTTTTTTAGGTTTGCATGTGTCAAAATTTATACTTTCATTAACTGCTCATTTGAGAGACAAGATATCTGCTGAGGAAATTGTATGCTCTACTGAGGTTTAAAAGATAGTGATGAACAGCTTTGTGGGCTGATAACACGGTTGTTCGTGCACAGCACGATGGCAAGGTACCAGTGCCATGGACTGCTGTTAGGAGCTGCTGGGTTGGGACATCTGCTCTGCAAGCTAGTTGACAAGGGATTCATTGGTTAAGTTAAATACTCGTTCTCAATGTATTTGAAGAGTGGTATCTTTTTGGGTACATGTGTGCATGTGTCTGTGTGTTCTTGATGTCCAATAGATAGGATTGTATCAGCAGTGCTGGTCTGAGAGGAAAGGTATGGCTCTGCAAATTTTGACTATGTAACATCAAACAATTTAGGGAACAAGACCTAATATGTGTGTCTAAACAAAAAATAAAAATGAGATGATTGAAAGCAAAGTAGGAAAGTGTAGCGGTAAAGCACACTGACATTTCCTTTAATGTTTTGATCCTATCCTGTCAGGAAATAAAATCCCTCCAGGGTAGCTAACATAGATAGACGGAAAGGTAGGTAGATAGATAGATCCATACATAGATCCATACATAAACAGATACATTACACATAGGTACATTACATATGTAAATACATACATAGAGATAAATTATAGCAATAACAGTAATGTCTTCTTCTATAAAATGCTGATAGTTTAAAATAACTGATTTTAAAATATCCCTGTGGACCCAATTAAGTCCAGCTTAATTTGGCTTAATTCTGGGTGCTTATCTGAGCACCTACAACTAGAAACTGAGTGGTCCCTATTCTTCCTGTATACTCTTCTTGATAAAGCATGCCAATCAATCAAAGGTAAAAAACATGTCCAAGAGCAGTTACCTGTCCTCAGTGATTATGGAGCAACCTGAGGCAACCTGGCTGCTAACACAGGCCTCTTATTAAGTGCCTAGAGTTAGGTGGAATGAATCTAGGCTTTCATCCTGCTTCCCTGCTTCACTTTCTTCCCTATGTTCCTCCATAAAGAAGACCGTGGTACTTTCTCTTCTTTATAAATTATTTCAGATCTCAAAGATGAAAAGCACTAAAGATGTGGATGCACAGTGACAACTTTCATGGTAGCTTCAGTTGATGTGTTTTACTTAAAAATAGGGTAGCTTAAAAAGGGCAGTTACTGTAGTAATTACTGATAGTAATTCATTAAGTAAAGTTGCTTTCCACTAAATGACCTGAGTAATATAGCTAGTCCTAGACTAAAAAGGGATTGAAGGTTTGATCTCTCTGTTTGAAGGTGTTTGGAGAGCAATATGTCCTTGTTCCTTGCTCATCTCTATGCAACCATTTTTTCTGCACAGGCAATGCAAAAATATTTAGAATCAGTCTTAATAGCTGACCATGAAAAGCCTGCATTTTCTTGCTGAAAGTGTGTTATAAGCCAGGAGGGAAGTCAAAGTCAAACTTGCATCAAAGTTTCATATTTGGGAACCAAGTAGAAAAAGGAGAAGATACAGTCAGCATTTTGCTCTGTGCTCTAGTCAGTAATAAAATGCTGCATTAAATGAGAATATTATTGTAGATACCCAACGTTATTGTCCAATTTTGACATAATGTGCTATTTAATTTCTATTAGTATGAGAGAAACCACATTCTAATATACTAGGAAGGAAGTCAGCAATACCTACAATGATAATAACATAATGTGAATTCTTTAGAAATTTTAAGGGGAGTATTTTTAAAACAAGTATTTTGTTAAAAAAATACAAACCCTGAATTTGCATTTCTATGCTTGACTTACTATGCTTGGTGGATACTTACATGCTAGAGAGTGGACCAGATTCAAGAGTGGTTTGGGAAAAGAAAAGTGTGTTTGTGCAATTATTAAATGGGTAGGGGGGATATACTCCAGTGGTTGTGCAGGTAAATGCATGTGCATGATTTTGGCAGATATGAACTGAGGCCTGACTTTGGATGTGCTTCTCCAACCACCATTATCTGTTTTTTGCAGTGGTTTTTACCACTTTGTCATTTAATGAAATGTGAAATGTTCAAAGCTTAGCTCCTGTGGCAAATGTACTTCAAAATTGTCTTTACTGTTCAGCTGGAAGAAAGTTAATTAATGACAACCGTAAGAATATTTTGTTTACTATATTGATGAGTGAATATATACGTTTCTCTCTTTTGATTGACATGTATTAGCCTTTATGTACAAAAAATAATTAAACTTTTAATGTTCTTAGGCTGTAGAGACTAGAGAACTGAAATTACAAATTGTAACTTTTCACTAATGCTATAAAAATTGTAAAACTTCTGTTTAGAAATACATGTATTTTCACACAGTTTCACTGCATATTTAAAAGTACAGAATTTCTTTGAGTCTGCGTAGCTGTAGCCAAATGTGTGAAGACAAAAACCAAAAGATGCAAGTGACTCATGAACGCGATAGTATTTAAATCAGGATAGTTGGCACATTATAAAGAAGTTCATGGTAATCTTATTTGTGAATTATTTATAACTATAAGAGACTACAGGAATAGACTGTAATAAGACTGTTATACTGAATCTTTTCATCAGCAGAAAGCCATCATCATCACTGCTCTTCTACACTTTTACCGAATCATTAAAACACAATAGAAATGTTTATTACCAAGGATATAGCAGACATTGTGCTCAATATCACATTGTCTCACCTTTATCTGTAGCCTTACTACTATGTGTATTCATTTAGCTTCTTGAAAAGCTTGTAGATGTCGAAGTAGCCAGATGTTTCACAAATGGATGCTTAGGATCCTCTTTTCCAGTTAAGTCCCTATATACCTAAACAATAGGCATTTAAATCACAAATAACTGTTGGCATATAAAACAGCAGTGTCTTTGCAACCGTATTTATTCTCAGGTTAATTCTTTTAATTTAGTGTCAATTTAGTGTACGCACTCAGTGATGACTTACAGTTGGCCAAAAATAATTTAGTTGTGTATCTGCAACATGACATTGTAATAGGGACTTTAGGGACTATATAATGAACATAAAAAGAAAAATCAATTAAAAACTTGAGGGAAAGATGTTAATAACCTTACAAAATAAACCCTGAATGTTCTCAAGCATAATTAAAATGTGGCTCAAGAACTGTACTAGACCTTCCGCAGACTAGGAAGACTGCTTTTTAACCCTGAACCAGCTTTATTCCAGTTTCATCTTTAAGGGTAGGATTTTCTAGACTCTCCCTTTTCAGCTCAGAGTGTTAGAGACTTCCTTTTTTTAATGTGAGAGCTGAAATATTCTTGAAATCCTACGAGTTCAGATACTGGCCCTTTAAAAATATTAACAAACATCATAAGGTCAATGTAAAGTTGTGAGAGTTGGGTTTTTCCCAAGAGCATTTAGACTGTATTTTTTATAAGAATCCTTGTGGTCCTTAAATCATCTGAGATAAACTATGAAGAAAAAAAAAGAAAAACTTGGTATAACATGCCTGTGAGCTGGTACTCAATGGATATTCTAAGATAAGAATATGGGTGATACTGATTTGGAAAATACCTTCTGTCAGATTAAATGAAAAATATCAAGTTCAGTTCCTCCTACAGGGATTCTTCTCTGTAATGCTTACGCAGATAAATAATGACTTAGGAAAAGTCAAAGTACAGAGCCAGAAAAACTGACACGTCTCTCAGAGGTCAGTCATGAAATGCAGAGTGTTCTAGGAGTTTGTAGTCTGGTTCAGTGATCACATTTACATTTTATTATGTCATCTGCAAACAAGTCACTTAAATGGATTAGAGCTGTATTTCTTAGTCTAATAAATCTTTCTGCATTGAGTGTAAGCTAAAAAATTTTAAAAGAGACAGCTTTAATGTATAAAATAAATGTACTTAAAGAAAGCTGTCAGGAGAAAATATGTTCAAAGAATCAGGTTTGAGAAGCCATAAAGCGTTTATGAGGTTCATTTTTATAATATCTCATGCCATGCCTTTTTGGCTTCCACTTGTAATTACAACTGTTAAATGACTCTTGTTAATTTTGTAAAGGTAAAAGCAATAGTTCTTACTCATTTATCAGTCATATTGTCAGAAGTATTTCAAGGTTCATGCTCCTGAGGTACCTAGTCTGTCTTGAGATTTAGTGCAGGAAGCTGTAAACCAGAATAAACTGAGGCACATCTGTCCTGAGAGACAATGCTCTGTTAAGAGGAAACTAGAAAAAAATCACAAGAATGAAAGGAAAAAAAAAAAGGAGTTACACTGTGGAACTTGAAACCTTTGAACACCTAGATCAGTTAACATTACACATACCTGTATAAAAAGACTATAGAAAACTCATACAGTAGTGTATGCAAATGACTATACAGTTTATCAAAAATATCTATTTCAGCTTATTCCTATGTACTCATTTCAATTGTTTAAATTTATATACTTTCTGGAAAGTAAAAGTAATATATATAGAAATCAGTAGGTCACACTGACAAAGTAATTATACACACAGATCTGTGTGCATACTCCTGCTTAATACATGGTCAGATTTTGGAATCTCTATCCATGACCAGGATACAGGTGCCTGTGCATTTTGAAGTGCATAATTATTTGCAAGCTGTATTCAGAGCAGTAGCATTTAGGATGTTAGAGGAAACTGATTTACGCAGGGTAGAGACTGTTCCAAAGATTCACCCAGAATAGTAGTTAGATAAATTCAGTTCAGACATTTACTGAGAATTTAGAAAGCAGTTTTATCTATTCCGTTCTATTTGATTACAAAGTAGAAGGTCCTTAGTTCCGTAAGAAAAATTATTCATGTTTTAAAAAGATACGATCTAAAGGTTAAATCCATAAAGTGAGGATCAAGCCATCTGAATTCTATTCTTGGCTCTTTCACAGGCTGTTGCCAGTGGTTTAGGAAGCCACTTAGACACTGGCACTGCAGTGGTGTGCCTACACAAGAAATCTACTGGCCTGAAACTGCAGAATACTGGTTTCTCTTACCCTCAGTTAAGCCACCCATAAAATGGAAATAATGGATCCGTAACCTTTTGGTCACCCAGTGCCTCCGCTGTTGAACCAGTCATTCTCTACTGGACACCTCCCAGGCTGTGGGTCCCAAATTTCTGACAATTGTTTTCTTCCTTTTCACATCTTGAATACTTCTTTGATCCTTCAGTCCCTGAGATGAGTACCGACAGCAACACCTCTTTTGCAAGAGATAAGACAAGGTCCTACAATTTTGTGAAGATTTATCTGAATTGTATATATACTCTGTGTATACATATTTAAAGGTTGTTGGATTTTTTGTTTAGCTGAGCTATATCTCCTGATGCTAGATTTCTCCCAAGCAGCTGAAAGTTATTAATACTGCATTGTAACACAATAAAAATATGTGATCTCAAACTGTATTATTGTTATAATAGTATTTTATGAATGTGTTCTTATGAAAATTAAACTGAATACAACTTGCTTCTAAGACTGTATTCTCACACTCTGATGAAATAAAATGCATATCCTCTGCCTTGTAGAAGTGAAAAATTCTGCATGCTTGATTTGGCTCAAATTACATTTCTATAGCTGCTACAACTGTTATACCACAAGAAGAAAGCTATTTGGTTAAATTAGTCCTCAGTATTACAGAAACTATATTTAATGGAGGGAATACTTAAAAATAAATGCACACACTCATATTTTTGATCAGGTATATGCCTGGCACCCCATATGACATGTCAATACAGTAAATTCCTTTAGCTGCAATTGTATTGAACTTTCACATTTAAAACTCTACCTGGAATAAATGTATTGCTCTCTCTCATTTCTTTTAGGGCCACATTCATCTGTAAACCTTGAAGGCCTCTTTCTTATTCATCTAATGATGAGGTCACTAAAGTCCATATGTTCTCCACTTACGCTGCACACTGTGAAAAATCATGTTTGCCCTGAAGGGTACTTTATACTATACTCAAAGTAAGGCCTGCTGTTGAATGTGCAATATCAACCTTTCACAGTTTCCAAAGTACAACTTCATAAGAAAACGAGAACACTAAGAATTCCAGTCTGATGCACTGAATTCTTGTCCATTAACTAACCAATGGAAAATTGCCAGTATTGTGGACACACATGGTGACAAATTATTATACAAAATCATTTAACTTGCTCAGAGAGTTGTAGAAACAGAAAAGTCATACTAGATGGGTCATGCATATTCTTGTAAAATATTCACCTTCCAGTTTATTATTATTATACTGATGTTGTGATAACATCCAGAACACTGGATCAAAACCTATGCTCTGTGCTGTGTGCAGCCACTGAAATAGATAGATTCCCTTTCCCAATGAGTTCAAAATGAATGTTATTTGTCTCAAATGCTGTAAAAGCCATTCTTTACAAAGAATGTTGTTTAACTTTCTTTTTTTTTTCTGCAAGGGATAGATATTTCTACATCCTATATTTTTGCTGAGCTTTTTTTCCTCTGTCTTTTGTATCCTGCAGACACTGTAGAAGATGAAATGGAAATGGCCACAGTACGACATAGACCTGAAGCTTTGGAACTGCTGGAAGCACAGAGTAAATTCACAAAGAAGGAACTTCAGATCTTATATAGAGGTTTCAAGAACGTAAGCACTTGCTTTGTGAATATATCACACATTTACAGGAGGATAGGCCATTGAAATCTCAGTAGTATGAAAATTGACTGGCAATGGAGCTCATGAGATTAAGTAGTGAAATATTGCATGTCTGGTCAAGTGAGGAAACAATGAACCTGCAACAATTGGGCTGTTCGGTGTTCAAAAGATGCTGTCGAATTAGAAAGCAGCCAGAAGAGAACAATTAGAAAAGCAGGACTTTGATCAAGGAAGGATTGAATATAGTGTCGGGGTTGCATTAGAGGAATTTTTAGTTAGGTGGACAGCAGTAGATGATCTCTTCAGTCCTTTCTAGCTCCACAAGTCTATAACCTTGGCAGCTCCATTTACTAGAAGTCATTATTTGTGGTTTACTGCTGATATATGGGCTCTATTGGCAGGGACAATGTTTTTTATTCGGCGGGGACCCCCACTGAGGGCTCCCAGTGCACCAATGCAGTATACCTCCTTTTCCAGTGAGTGCTTCCTGTCCTGTGGTGCTGGGCTTGGTGCTAGCACATGAGGTGTCCATGGTTAGCACAGCAGGGAAATAAGGCACAGAAAGACTTTACTAAGTGTTATTAAGTTCTGGTGGGACTGGACCCCATTATACCCAAGGGAGGAGCTGCCTCTGGTGTTACTAATGCTATACACAAGAAAAGCTGGTTTATTTAAAAAAAAAAAAAGTAGCCTTTTCTATTCTACTATCTTTTATGTGATTAACGCTTCTACATGATATTGCATGCAATTAAAATTGGATATAAAATATCTGATATTTTAAAAAATTGGATAACATCAATTGCTTGCAAATCATGAGTGTAATGTTAATCTGTGTACTCAGTTGTGAATACTGCAATGTTCCAGGTGCTAAGTATCCTGCTGAGCTGAAGGCAAAAGTAAATTGTACTGCATTTATCACCTTTGGATTTAGTTTTTCTTTTGGCCTTCACTTGGCATTTACTGTACAAATGAAATTGTGTAACAAAGCATAATAGTGTTAAAAACACAATGAAGCTCAATTATGGATTTGGATAGTATGTTTTCAATAGCTAGTACAAGAAGAAATATAAATCTTAGAGAAATCTTAGGTATCAGATATTTTGTAGTGAAAGAAGACCATGCAAAAAGATTTTTAAAACACATTTTTATTGAACACTCACAATGCAAGTAGAATACACAGTCATTTAATATGTCCTCCTATACATCATCCCCAGTACCAGAAAGTATATAATGTTGTCATATTAGTGATTTACAGTGATTGCTCTTAAAAGCTTTTCATTTCCTCAGGGTACTAGAGAACATTCCCTTGTTAATGACAGTATTCCCTAGGTATTGCAAATCATGAGCTAATGTCTCTAATTATCTAAGGCAGAAATGTACTAAGTATTGTGGATAAAATTTAAGAATAATTATTTTGAGAGTCTCAGAAATGAAGGCCCTTGGTATTTCTATGTGTAAAATGAGGTATGGAAAAAGAGAATATGTTATAAGGAAGTATTTTAATTGATTAACATTTTACCATCTTTTTAAAAGGGGAATTCCAGCTCCTTATATGCTTTTGTGTTCTAAGACGGATTAGCTACATCAAAGCAGTTTTGATGGTAATACAAAATAATACATCTTTATTCAGGTGTTTCATTTCCTTAACAGCACATGGTAATCCAAGATACGCAAGTATAAATATCTTTGAATATTTAGAGCTAATGAGCATGAACTTCAGTTTTTTTGTGTTCAATATAATTGCAAGATTATCAATTACTTTCAAAAATGCTGTGAAACATGCCCAGGGCTGGTGACTGTTATAAAAGTAAAGCAATTTAAAGCAATGATCTTTAGTCCAAGTGCTAGAATTCAGAAATGAATGATTTCAAAAGTTTCAGCTGAGTTTGGGTTTGTTTTTGTTTTGTTTTGTTTTGTTTTGTATCAGTTTCTACTGCAAAACTTGGTGCTAGATCACAGTTCCCTAATCTCCTAACAAAATGGATGGGGCAGGTCTGCCCCAGCTCTTCCAGCATCTTGCCTGCGTGGATTAGTTCATCTTTCCTATCACCTGAACCTGGATGGCTTTACAGTGCCTCCCAAAGCTTGCACTCTGAACAGCCTCCCCCGACACTGCTCCATCATTCACTTTTGTCATGCCTCAGGCCACCTCCCCTCTTGCTTCCCTTCTTTCTGATCCAGCTTAACACTGTCCTGCCAAAATCTCCTCCCTTACGTGCTTTGCCTTCTCTTTAGCCAGTCTTCTACAAAGGAGACTCCCCAGAGAAGACTTAACAAAACACACCAGCACACACGCAGAGAATCTTTAACGTGACACTTTCAAACCCTGTGGGGAGTCTACCTTTATGCTTTATGCATTTTATCTAATGCTTGCCTGTCTTCCTATTTCTTCAATAACAATATAAAACAAGCTAAATTATGACAGAGATTTAAGTTGCTGTAGCTCTACTGGCATTACACTCCTATTAGACTAAATTTGCAACATCCCACAGTGCAATATCACCAGTGTTGCACAGTGCCCTGAGAGGGGCTCAAGAGAGCTGTAGTGCAGACTGAGGTCCTGAAGGTGGAATAGGTGGCATCAGCTGGCACCGTTACGACGTGTGTTCTGCTTAATTCAACAGAATTATGCCCTGGGCACTGCTGTGTATGCATTACTGTTGACCATTATTTGTATCACCAGTGAACCACAGAACAAATACTGCTACATATTTGACCATCTGATCATGTGAAATCAACATGCAGAAGTTAAGCTACTTCAACTGTATCAGTTAAACCATACCAATACGAAAATGCTAGTTTCACAGATAACATCTTCCCCTCTGTAAAACCATAGATTGCCTATCCCTTTAGAGAAGGAACAGATGGTAACTCTATCCTTGCATAGGGTCTGAAAAATCAGGATGCCTTCCACAGTTAGATTGTAGCACTACCATAAGATAATGAGTCAGTAATAATGCAATTAATGATAACCCTGATGACAAAGCTGGAAGAAATAGAATGCATAAGACTCCATGCATACATACATACTATAGTGATAGTATATAGGTTAATAAATCACATCCCTTTCTGAAGAACCTGAGTATCTCCATATTATAATATTTAATGCTTTGGGTGTGTCAAAAAGTACTGAATAAGAACAGTGAAATTGTTTTCTGTGTATTTTCAATAACCTTTCTAGTATATACCTTTTTTTCTCTGTCTTTGTACAAGCATGGCAGAATGAAATAGGTCCCAGTCATGAGAAAGAAAAAACAGTTGATGAAACAGAAGAAAAGCTGTACTGGGTCCATCTAAATAAGTATCCTGTTTTTGACAGTGACCAGTAGCTGATACTCAGGGAAACAGTATAAGAATAAGGGAAGTATGCAGCAATAGTTCACCTAATACCTAATGCTAGGGGTTCTGACACCGAGCATTCTGCTACTGAAGTACTTCCTATGCTGAAAGTTATAGCTGCGTCTTTGTATTTTACATACTTTTGCGAACTTTTCTCCCATAAACTTTCATAATTACTTTTTGAATCCATTAGGGGTTTTTGACATCCACAACATCCTGTGAGAAATTAACTCCATACTTCAAATTATGTCTTCTGTGAAAAATAACTGATTTCTATCTCAAACCTACTGCCTTTCCTTCTCATACTGCTATGAAAAAATGAAAATGAATAACCATTACTTTATTCATTTTTTCCAGGGCATTCATTGTTTTACATACCTCTAGCACAATTCCTACTTAGTCCCTTCTTTTCCTAACTGAAAGTTTTTGTCTATATAATCTCCCATTATATGGAACCCATTCCAGCCTGTTGACTGAACCCCTTCTAGTTTTACTGAGTCTGTTCTGAGATGGGGATGACCAGAACTTCACACAGCTTACATCCAGTTATTTATTATTTATGACTGCAAGTGACTTGCATATACTTCTGCTTGACTTCATATAAGAAAATGGAAAGTATTACTGTATTTCTGTAGTGTAAGTGACCTTTACAAAGTCTGATTTACTGTATGCTTTTTATTTAAACAAAAATAAAAAGGCAAACCTTTAGAGATGTTTTCATTGATTTGATTTACCAGTGCAGGAAAATGACACTCCAAAACCAGCCAGTAGTTCAGGCATTGGGAGCACAGGGTCTCAGATAGCATCTCTGTGTATACGTACTTACCTGAAAGCTTTTCAGAGTCTCTCAGATTGCACTGTGGTATAGCTGATGTTCTAGGAAGCGAGAAGTAGAGTATAATTGCAGAGAAGGTCCAAAGAGTATTGAAATTGCCCATCTCAAGAATGGTTGTTTTGGTAGTGGCCAAGGTCAACATTTAAAAGACAACAGGAGATATACTAAAAAAAGTGCAAGGAAGTTGGGAAAAGAGCCTTCAGATGACCTAACCACTGTTATAAGGAGAAGCACCAGGGGAGAACTTATGCCTGTATTCAGTAATTTAGCCATTTTAAAGCTTTTCTATTATTCTTGAAAACGGAGCTTAAGGGAAGTCCTAAGCTCTCCCCAGACTCAGAAGGTTGTCCCTGGCACTCTGGTTTTACAATGTTCCTGCACCGTTGCTGATGAATTGTTGCTCAGCTGCCATCGCAGTGGGACCTCTCCATTTTGTATTTGGCTTCCTGTCATCCCATTTCTTGTAAATTGAAATCGTGATTGCTGCAGTCATTAACCTTTCAAACCAATGGCTCTGTGGCAGGCCTAATACAAGTGGCACTTCACAATAAATTGCACAGACTATCAAGCATATGCTCAGCATGTGGTCTTTCTTTCTCTTTTGTCCATTGATAGATCTCTCACAGTTTTAAAAATGCCCCCGAGCTATGGCATATTTCTATTTTAAAAATACTTAGATAATGCTTTTGCTGCATGCAAGATACTCCTGTGTTAAACTTAAATGTCAATAATCTTCTAATTTTGTTTGAGTATTCTCATCAAAAATTCTGTGGAATGCCATGTTAGGAAACTACTAGATTTTCATGTAAATGTGAAAATATTTTTAATGAACATTTATCTCACCTTACTTCATACCAGAGAAAGTGTAAATTGAAATTATGCATACGTAAAAATGTCCCTGGATACATACTGTAGCTTTAAATAGGGAGCTCTGTAATTGTGACATTTATTGGGAAACCAACATTTCTAAGACACCTTTCTTCCCTATTACTGTTAGCAAATGAGGCAAACAATGACAATAAGGAAATAGCTCTGATGATAATGTCAAAGATAGATAGGTTTTTGTCATCACACCACCCAACCATGTAAGAATAAGTGCGTGCATAACTCAAAATATGCTAATTTATTGAAAGATTTTCCATTTCAATTATGGTTTGATGAAAATGTTGAATTACTGTATGTTGCATTTGTGAGTCTCACAGAAATTTTAATGAAAAGCTGAACTTTTTAGGTTGTAAAACTCATTTGTTGATTGTCTAGAGCATTTGACAGTCTCGTACGATAAGATTCAACTATTCTCACCAGTCTTTTCAGGAAAAGACTTCCTTTTTGTTTATTCCTCTGTTAGCTTCTTGTAGAAAAAAATAAGTGAGGATAAAGAGTTTGTTTTATCTCGTTAAATATATTTCCAATCTACTGAGTAAGAAATAAAAACATAAGGTTCTTGGCATCTGAGTTTAACCATCTAAGGTACATCTGTATATCCAACTGTAAGAAAATTCATAGGATATTTTTGATGCAGCAAGATGGACTAGATGACCTCTAGAGGCCTCTTCCAGCCAACATTTCTATCAGTCTGTGATATAAGCTGTCCAAATTCAGATTAGACAGGTAATTTAATACACAGGATTAGCTAATTGTTTGGAACTAATTGCTGTTTCTATATTGTATAGAGCAGCCCAATCTCTTCAAAACCTCAGTGCACGTACAGTGTGGATTTTCACATTCTTCATGGGAAAAAGTCACTATAATAAACAAAATCTGCATAAATACTTACTGTGGAAATTTAGACAAATGTTTGATATGACCTGTGATATCTAGGTAGTGTTGGCACTCTAGCATTAAAAAGAATGCTAGAGAGATACAGTACCTTATGTCCTCATTAACATTAGCTGACAAGGAAGTCAAATTCAAAGTTTTGATGCTGATCTTCGAAGACCAGTTCTAGATTTCCTATGATAAGTGCTCTTTTTATGTATTTAAAGTCCTCCAAAATTATCTGTGCTAGGCCCAGCAGCATGATCTAGAGCACTTAAGTTTAGTACCAGCTCTCATTACAGTCAACTTATTCAGAGATAGAGCCTATCAAGTGCTATTAAGAAAGTTTTACAGATGAAGAGCAACCTGCTTAGGCTGGCTGATCTAAAATGCCAGATACAAATATTTATCTGAATTCTAACGCCATTCCAAAGTTTGTGGGTATAAATATTAGGTATTTTCATTCGTTCATGTGAAAAAGTGATCTGCTAAGAATACATACCTCAAAGAACAAGGTATCTGTATCCACATTTGGTATAATAGCCTGGTAGCTAGAAAACTTTCCCAAGTAGTGAGAATTTAAAAAAGTGAATGTCATTTCTTTTGAAAAATTATAAATTTGTTAAAAGTAAGTGGCACTTAGAAGAGCAAGGCTGAGAAAAGTATGTATGTACACTGTGAATAAAAATAATTTTCATCTTATTAATAATTTCTGCACCCCTGCAATTTTTTCTTTAATTGAGAAGATGAAGGCCGGATATATGCTTTAAGATGCATAAGACAGTGTATATACAGCATTTTGCAGTATATACTCTGTCTTATGTAAAACCTGAAACATATCAATATAATTTTGAGAGTACTTCATTCATTTGTACACTGACTACTACTCTGGAGATTCAAGATTAATACAGGTTGAAAGAAAACAAGCAAACAAAAATAACATCAAAAAACTGAGCATGACGGACAATGACAGTAGGGCAAATGTATTTTTTCCCCTCACATCAGTCTTCCAAATCTCATTTTGGAAGATGAGGTGGCTTATAGCTTAAATGTTCTTAAATGCTCAGCCTCCCCCCGCAGAGTCCTAGGACAGCAAGGTGGATTTCACTTCACCACCCGTCAGTGCGGTTGCAGAGACACAGGCTACTTGTGGTTCCCACATGGTTTGACAAGTGTCTGTAGGGGCCTTGGGTTACATAGCATGGGAATTTTGACAAGAGCAGGATCTCTCCAGATACAGATTTTGTTTCTGACCAAACAGAAAAAAGAGAGACTAGAATAAAATTATAAATCAGTTAGAGGTTATGATCTAGTTCTGCTGACTAGCGTGAAGCAACACTAAAACCATCTGACTCATATCCCTCTGTGAATCTGAACGTAAAAGGGGGAATGGGTTGCACTACTGGGTAACAGTGCATGAAACATGCCTGTTATTCTGAAAGTTTTTACCGAGGTGCTGACGCTTCTGCACAAACAGTGTATGAGCAGCAGTGGTGCAGGCAGGCAGAGGCTGTATATGCAAAGGAGTGCCAACAACTTGTCTTTTCGAATTGACTCAGTGATGACATCGAAAAGTGTTGTGCCTCACGCATAGAAAATTATTAAATTTGTAACATAGGAACACTAATAAAACAGAATGAAAAGGAAGTTCTGAATATTGCTAGAAAATCAGATAGTAATGATGCAAGCTGAAAACTAATATTTGCCCATGTTAGAAAACTTCTGTGACTTGCTTAGCCTGAATAATCTAAATATTAGACAACAGCACAATGAAACTCCAAGCAAGCAAAGCACGAAGCTGGATACCATGTCTGCTGCCAACAGACAGATTTCTGTAAATCATCTTTTTCTATCTAGTGATAAATTCTGAAGAAAACTGTAAAATGCACTTAGCTCAATCCTCTATTTTTTAAATGCAGTTATTATTTACTAGTAGTGGCTTCAGATCAAATGTTTTCTCAATTTTAGATGACTGAAGAAAAAAATTAAAAAAAAATCTTGCCGACATAGAAGTTTGTTTACTGTATTTCAGAAGCGCTGACATTCATTTCCTCATGGCTTAGAGGGAACTTTTCCATATTTCAGACAGGGCTTTGTGAAAATCTTTTAACAGACTGAGTAGTAAATAATGCTTACATTCATTCTGTATTTCTTTCAGGAGTTAGTTGAGAAACTTTTCAAACATAAGAGTGGAAATGATTCAGAGATACAGTTTGACAGACCTGGTGTGTAGTTGTCAGTCTTCACAAATTTACAGACCTTAAGGCTTTCAGTGAAGACATTCATTTCAATTAGTCTGCAGTTGATGGCAGACATGGAATTCTTCTTTCTGAGAGCTAGTAATGGACTCAGTCCCTACACTTCTATTTAGCTCATGACTTACTGCTGTTCATGGAGGTACTTTAGTTTGTGTTCACTAGGGAAAAAACTGTCATCTAGTGTACCAAAGACTGCCTTCATAATAGTGATTGCTTACTTCTGAATTATCTCTGAAAAATGTAGGTGCTAAGTCCCTAATTAAGCACCACATAAAAATAGCATGATTTTAAGCACCAATGCCAATAACAGTGCAGAGCATTTAATACCTCAAAAGGTATTCTTTATTCAGGAAAAGTTATTTTTGTATTTTGATGGGAATGTGTTGCTCTATGTTCTTTGAGACTGGCAATACCCATTCTTGTGGCTCCGTGCTCTGGTGTGTTTTCAGCAGAACTCATGTTAAAGGCATTACATCAGTCATTTTGAGTTGACACTTTATGCACAGTATATACCATCTGTTCTACCAGCCAGTTATTTACTGTAACACATCTACTGGTAGAGCTATTTTCTATTATAGAACTTTCATGTGTATCAGAATGTTATATTTGAGGAATATAAGTGTTTATGTACTATGTGAGCAGCACAATATATTCTTTGGCTACAGCTCACTGCAGCTACTTTTTGCTGCAGCTGGACTAAGCATCACAAAGTTTGATATTTGAGTTATGCAAAATTATTGCATTCTTGGTTTTGTGTAATCACTAACATCAGAGAAGTAAAATTTGGTGCAATGTTATCAGTGAGAATGTTACCATTTAAAAATGCAGTGAGCAGACACCTCTTATTCTCCTTTCTCTCACCTGACCCCTTTTCTTCATGAGATGATTATTAATTCTAATTGCTACAAACACTGCACAGTGCAAGAAACAGTTTAGCCTAAAATGTTTAAATGAGCCAATTCATCAGTCAAGAAAACAGGGTTAAAAAAAATCCTTCTTTTATTTCTTGCTATTGGTTTTCTTATTTGTCAAGAAGTATATATAAAATATCATAATTCTGTATTAAATTTTGTCATGAGTTTCCTCGCCTTTACATTGCAATTCAGGCAGACAAAGTAGACAAACATTTTCAGGTGAGTGTCCTGAGCTGACAAAATTAGAGATGGAATAAATATATTTTCTGGTAATGCTTCTGGATGGTGCAGTTCAACTATTTGGGTCCTAAACACTTCAAAACTTTAGGTTATAGACAAAGTCATTTCTGTGCTGGACTTAGGGATCTGTTCTGTATTACAGGAATTTCCAGGTGACTTTGGATCTCTTTCACTATTTCTTGTTTTAATTCCTGATAATTTTAAACAACATCAGCAGTGTCTAGGTTTTGTCAGAAAATGGTGAAACTGTAAACTGACTGAAGTTTTTTATTGATTGCAACAGAATTGATTTCAGATGAGAAATTTCTTTTGATCTACATCTGTGCTAAAAATACATACTGATAAATCATCAAATAAAACAGCAAATCAAAAGTGCCAAAACATCAAGGTCAAGTCTCCTTTCAGTATCATGGAAGATTATTACAAGCCTTGGGCAAACCTGGATTCACCTTGGAGTGAAAGTCTAAAATCCAGTATCGAACAAAACCAATATTCTTTAGATCAACTGGCCATTGGCGCAACTGCTCTTCACTCAGATTATCTGACTGATTCTCATGTGTCTAACTTTCAAGTAAGGAAATTTATTCAACCCAATCCGATCCATTTTAAAATATACTTAAAGGACCTTTGATATGGAGAGTATAACAGAAGAAATAGGAACCAATAACTCAGAAGACAGCATGATTCAGTAGAAAAAGGTGAAACTAGAAGTCAAAAGACTCTAGCCTTTTGGCTCTCTGACTGGCTTATTAACTGCCACACACCTTTAAAAGCCCCAGCTCTCATATGGAAAAGCTTTCCATCTGGGTTGCAAGAGTGCATTATACCAGTGCTTCACTCTGCACTGGCTCCACATTGACAACTGCCTAATTTAATGTCTCTGGTTTGACAGCCCAGACACTTTAGCCTGTCCCTAGCTCTGTGCGAGATTGCTTCTCAGCCTTTGATCAAGGCCTCCTCAGATCCTGCTGGGGAACAAAGTGGAGAGCACCAGTAGGGAGGTGAGCAACTGTGGGAAACTGAATTTTCCCAGGAATTGGAGCTAGCAAAGTTCACCCTTACAGGAGGGAAAAATGAACACTGAAATTTCTTGGTGTTAAGAGCTTAATGTGTGCTCTGCCGACAGCATATTTGAGCAAGACCATTTACCGCTCTGTGACCGAGTTCCATATCTGTGAAATGGAAATAACAGTAACCTCCTTTCTAAGACACTGATATAGGAAGAACTCTATGTGGTATTTCTAGCAATGAATTTTTTGGTCCGTTTATGTGTCTGTGACCCTGTTCAGACCAGCTTTACCTCACAACAAGAGGTGTCAAGAAAAATTTTTACAAGTAAGCCTCCAGTAGCTGGCTATAGTAGCATTTGCCTCTGATGTGTTATCTACTAGCAGTTGTAGGTATCAGGGCAACAGACACATGATTGTGCTTGCGATTAAACATACCTGAAGTGAGCATTGGATTCAGGTGCACAGAAAGTGAACTACAGCGCTTTGGATCAACAGGCAGGAAATCCAGGTTCAACAACTAATTTTGTTACTGTCCTGCTGAACAGTCTAGTTCACATTCTTTATTTTGCCACTTTCCTAAGTTTTTAGAGCAAAAGTTGTCTCTTAGTGTGTTTCTCCAGGTCCAGGATAATGAGACCCTAATAAAAGTCACTGTACAATATTCATTATTATCAATGAAGCTTTAAAACAGGCAATGTTACTTACCTTTCACCTTATTATACTTACCTTATTCAGAACAAAATAAAAAAGAGTGACAGAATGTAAAACAGCATGTCCCTTTAGTCTAATATGAAAGCAAATGCAAAATTAAACTCAGATAGACAGAAGAGAGTAAGTAGAAATTCAGTTTATCAGATTTTAACTGCCCTTATAGATTCACCTGGTCTGGATACTTGCTACACTTAGCTCTTGAATTTATGATGTTATTCTTTTAGGATGAAAATCCTGCCTCTCTTGAAGTCAGTGACAAATCTTCATTGATTTTAATAGGACATGCCCAAATGTCATGAAGATTTTTGGACTTTCTTCATGTGGTTTTTAACTAGAAGAATGCCTATATGAGGAATCCAGAGCTTTAGATAGAAAAGTGGCAATTAGGATGTTGTTCAGCTCATTTTTCCCTCCTGGCATTAGCTGTCTGTGATGAAAAGAACCACACGTTCCTTCAGTCTATCAGACAACTGCAATTTAGTGGTAGTTGACTCCAAAAGCTTCCATTCTGAGCCCCATAAGATCTGCACATGAGGCATTACCGAAACATAATCTAATTTCTTTTTTTTTTTTAAACAGTAGATATACAATACTTGTCCCTGTTGCCCTGCACTTTTAAAAAATGTGATCTTTTTTCAGGTTTCTTCAGAATCATTTTTCTTGCCTCCTACGTGAAAACACCATGAAAGAGTATGCTTCCCAATCAAGCTATTCTTCCAGTTGAGTTGTGAGCGTGCTGGGCCTCTGCAGTACTCGCCGCTGTTGACTGGAGGCCCTGAAAGCGAAGGCTTTGCTCTGCCCATTGCCATTTTGCTATTGTCTCCCACATTGAGACGGAGTTCCTCAGAGCAGCATTTTTTGGGAAAACTAAGGGCACTCTAAGAAGTTTTCTGCTCCATGTCCCTGTCCTAATTAGGGTCCTAAGATTTAAACCCATCCTTTTATTACTAATTTAATTGTCTCCACACTAGATATTCCATGAATAAGCTAGAAGGTTATGCTCAGAGATAAATTACTTTTCCTGTTTCTTACCTTTAAGTAGTAGAATTCTCCAGACTTGAGTCTAGTATCAGCCCTTAGACTTGATCAAATAACCATTCTGGATTTGATTTCCAAAAAATCTACTTAACTTCCTGTAGTGCTGAAAATAAATAAAGCAAATTGTATAGCAGCTGCTTCACCAAACAAGAGATGTAGTACCATCACCTTTAATGGAATCCAAGTCTTCTTTGCTTATTTAGTTCTCAGAAACTGCAATTATGGGACAAAGAGAGGTCTTATGTGCCAAAAACTTAGCAGGTTTTGCAAGAAGTTTTTATCTCAAGCAATGTCATTCTCAAGGAATCTCCTTAAGGAATAATACTACTAGGAGAAATGAAATCTCTGTCTTAGGCCTACCCTGTATATTGCATATTCTGTTTTCAGATGTGTCTGATTCTCTAGCTATCTTTTTCTCTTCTTGTTATCCATTATAACTGGAATATGTCTTCAGCTTCTTGCCTCGTATGCCGTTCATGCTTTCACAAAAATATCCCAGCAAATATCAACCACCATTTATTTAGTTTTATTTCAGTAGTCAATTCCAATTCTTTTGACTTATGTGACAAATTTTAGAAGCGCTGCCAAAACCAGTGTATCAGTTATCTACACGTGGGACAGGAGGTTTCAGAACAATCATAAAGAGACTGATTTACATAGTTTATTTAGAGGTATAGGTGTACTAAAAGAGGTTATCAGTTTATATTCCTGACTAAACTTTAAATAATATTCTGATATTTTTCAGATGTCTTTTACTTAGCTATAAAAACAATATCTTACGTGTAAGTAGCAATGATACATCTTCCATTGTCTTATGAAACTTGTCATTCCACTTGTCAAAGTCACTTAGATTTATGACCCAAAGTATGGCCAGAAAGTCCATTGTGGCCCTTCCATGATCACCAAAACCCGCAGAACTCTACTGGTTGAGTATCTTTTGCATATTATAGACCTATGCTCCCGGGATGACTTCTCCAGGTACCAGAACAAGGGAAATGTAGGTGTGATGTGATGGCAAGCTGCCTGAGTGCAGAAGTGACACTGAGATTTTGGTACATAGAGAGGAGTATGCTGCAGACAGCAGATGCCAGTCAGCCTTGAGGACTGGACATACTGTCCTCATGCTCCGAACACAATAGAAGCATTTCTTCCCATGGACCAGCTACCTCTCTAACTCACAGTAGCTTCACCTCCTTCACTGCGTTTCAGTTGCTTCTGATTTTCACCAGAGTACTTGGAGGACCTGATCCTGTTTATGGCAACTTCAGACTCTCTTTTATAAACATTTATGCAGGCAAGCACTTTCATTCTTAGCTTTGCAGTACTGGGGCCTGTCTCTTCAGAGAAAGTGTTGTTAATAGTGGAAAAAGCAAAAATCCTTACTGAGGGATAAATGCATCACTATAAATATAATAAAATACAAAATATAAATGATGATTCCAGTTTCTAAGCTGCTCCCCATTGACTTTTATGCTCTTCGCCATTTCTGCAAGCCAACAGGATTCTGTAGGAGCTGAAATTCCTAGGTGCATTTCATCATAGTTACTAGCAACCAAATATTGATCCATCTGCCTTTACCATTTGCATGTCTTTGAAAGAAACAAAGTACAGTCACTCTTCAAAAAATATTGAAGCCACATGAGCTGGGACACACTTTCAAACCAAATGTCTTGCATGCAGAGATGTGTCCCTCGAATGCAAAATTCTCAGTGTGCTACTATCTCAATTAAAATGAAAATTTAATTTAGTGTCAGCACTAAATATTGACATCTAGTTGTCTCTGACATAGGAAAAAAATCAGATCAAAAGTGTAGTTCTTCTGCTTTACACACTCTGGTTGCTTCATAAATACATTGTGTTGCACTTAGACTTTCTCATTTTCAAATATGGTTATAAAACATATTTGATAATGATGGATTGTGCCAAGTCTGATAACATGAGAGGATCAAACCCTCTGGCAGAAGGATATTCTTATGGTTTCTTCATCAGTGATTTTTCTGTTCTTTAAGGGTACAAGGAGTTTCTAGTGAAAATTAAAGCACCGACTAAGCTTCTAAACTCCAACTGCCTTGTGTAAGAAAAATGAAACAAAGGCCTCATAGTCTTCAAGCAGTGAATTTAGCTCTACTTGGATATTGCTATTAGGGACTGGTGATGTCCTTCATCCTGTTCAGGTGAATTATGTGAGTGGGTTTAACAGAATGCACCTGCGTGACTAGCACTTGCCAGGAGGAGGTCATTTATCCTGCCCTCTCCTATGAGTTCAGGCATTTTGAAGGAACCTGACCAAAAATGCTAAAGTGTGTGAAAGGCAAGCCCCAGAAGCAAGGCGAGCATAAATACAGCCTTTCCCAAGAGGCAAAGTACCCTGTTGTTGCTAAAATGTTTACAGCAAACTGCACCACTCAATTTTGGAAGCCTGGGTTCTGCTACATTTAATCTCATTACAGTTTCTGCCTATTTGTGAAGTCAGTATTGTAAAACATCCTCCTGCAGTGATGAGCAAGGACAGACCCAGTAAGCACCTTGCAGATGCGAGGGGCTTCTCCATAAAGTTTGGTGTGGCAAGCTTTGGGGTGGCTTTTAAGGTCTAAGCCTTAGCCAGGTTGTTTACTGCTGCTTTACTGCCAGTGCTAATAATAGGAAACTAAAAATTAAACTAGGTAGCTGGCATTGCTAAATAAAGAGCAGCACCAATGAAAAGTACTGTTGGCACGTAGCCACTGCATAGCAGAAGCAGCCAAAGTGTTGGTCGGTATTTACTGCGCAAAGTCACACATGCTGGATGGGAGCCAGTTCCCTTGTTTCTGCTTGGTTGTGTCTGAAACCAGCAGACTGCTGCCACGGTAAGCGAGAGGTGGGAAGAGGCTTTTGTTTGTACGACTATCTTTCACTGGGAGGTTCAGAATCTTATATATCTTTGCTGTGCCATTGGGAAGTATTATAGTTTTTATGCCTAAATTGTAGCAAAAAGCTTTGAGTTTTGTCTGATGAGAGGAGGCTTGAAGGGAACTTTTAAACATATTTCACAAATGGATGTTATCATAGACAGGTGCCATTTAAACCTGCTGACTTTCACAGCATTCCCCGAGATTGAGGCTGTTGTCACTGAGCTGTAAGAAGACCCTACAGCTTCTGTGACAGAAATGATAACCCATTCATCTGAGGTGTAGACCTTGCAAGCCTTTTGCTAAAGTAATTGTGCTGTAATTGTACTGTGCATTGGCTCAGGAAGGAAAGCTCGGATACACGGACACACACACACAGGCAAGCGTTAGAGCAGGGACTGGGCCACACGACTGTCTCAGATAACCATCCCTAACCAATTCACAAAAACCATCTTCCTTATGTGTTACTCTGCATTTCTTTCATCCTGTAGAGCTTCACTGGGCTCAACAGAAAATATTTCTTCACCTCCATTACTATTAAGGCTCATAAGTATATTCAAGTATATAACAAGACCATTCTTACATGTTCTGAACTGTAAGGCTTAATTCTGCAATCACTGAAAAGAATAGCAAGCTCTTTTAGGGAGAAATTTTGGCCCCATTGAAATCATCAGATTAGTCTGATCCTAGGCATACTTTTGGTGAACATATTTCTGCATTCCTCATTGCTTGGTAATGATACACCATTGTCACACTGTCATGCTATGAAGGTTCAATAGCAACGACTGAGACAGTAATATAATAATAATAAAAAAGATGTTTATTTCCTCACACAAGTTCTTGGATTAGTAACATCCATTAAAATAATGCGATTACTAATTTAGGAAGGATAACACAAAACCATCAGTTACTAATTTAGAAAGGATAACCTGAAACCATCGATTACTGCGCTATTAATTGGAAGGACTGCTTATCCCTACTTGAAAGCTTTCTTGTTCACTCTCTTAGTGAGAGGGCTCTCAACGTCGAGGAGTTACCTTAACCCAGCGTCCCAGGAAAAGGTGTGTGGGGGGGGAATACTCACGGTCCAGCCGGAGAGGATGGTCAGGTCACGTTCCAGTCCCTGCTCAAACTCTCCTAGCTCTTTTTACACGGCTGGGGCTCTGGGCAAGCACTGCTTTTGCTGACTTTTTGCGAGTTTCACAATCACAGGACTGTCTGTTTGTCTGCTTGGGGGGACCCTGCTAGCGAGGCAAGACCACAACACCTCCGTATTGCTTCTCCCCTCCCCGGGGGTGGCAGACTTCTTCAGTCTTGTTAATGCTTCTGTTCCGCAGCCTTGCGCATATCAGTCCTTGCGCATATCGGTTGGTAGACGACTTAGTCCTGTTAAGTCCTCTGTTCAACAGCTTTGTGCAGGTCAGCTCTGGTGCTATCAGTTCTTCTGCATATCAGTTGACAAACTTCAGTCCTGTTAACTCTTCACTTGCCTGTCAACCATCTTTCTAAATGATTGCACAGAATTTAGTTTTAAATATGTAAAACAGGAGTAGTTTTGATAAAGAAAAGATGCTGTGAAAGCTTTTTTTATAGACAAGTCTTGAGAAAACTAAGATGAGAAACCTAAGTAGAAAAAAACCTAAGAACTAGTTCAGTTTCAACAGACAGGGTTAAATTAGTAGCTGTCCCTCTTCTGATAACACTATAAGTAGAAATGATAACTGAAATTAAAAACACCAGTGGTTTTCAATGTAACTGAATTGAACACAGGTTACTCTTTAGAGAAAATGAGTGAAAATCCATCAAGATAGACACAGGTCATTATAAGCATATTCATTCATATATAATGTATATTGTTGAATATAGTAGGGATAATATCCCACAGATGAAAAGAATACTAATGCTAGTCTTCTCAGAATTAAATCTTTAATAAGAGTAATTTCATGCAGTGTGGTTAAAAAAAAAATCACTTTGTATTTTGGACTTGTAAAATTCCTTTTCTCTGTGTATCTTCATGTGTCTTACACATACTAATGTGCTGAGTCTCTCAACACTCCTACAAAGTAGGAAAGGCTTCACTGATGTACCAATTAATCTTCATTTTACTCCAGGAAGCATTTTTATAACAAAAATTATATGAAATTCCTTCAGCTGTAACTGTGTTTTAACTCCTATGCTTTTTATGTGTTTTATTTTAAATAGACATAATATAATTATGGAGCATGAATTATGGTCTTTGAAAAAGAGTCGACTTGGCAGGAGGGAAACAGAAATGTCTGAAAGGGCAAGGTTGTCAACAGGTATAAATCAGATGATTGACATCAACAGAGCACAGTTATCGCAATAACTATGATATCAAAACAGTTACATCAGGGAAAAATTCCCTGACTGGATCCAATTCTGGCCTCTGGTATACCCAGATCCACATTAGTGTGAGAGTTCTTTGTGCATTAGTGCATTATTAATAATGCATTAAAATTCATGTAAAAATTCATTGTTTCATGTAAACATAAATATAGAATATAATTTTAAAATGTTAGGAAAGTTAGCAAAAATATGAATTATTTTGTAATAATTTTGTAATTTTGTAATACATAAATTGATTAGAGTAAAAAACAGAGATTTCTGATTCATTTGAGGCATTTCTGATTTTCTTGTCTTTCTGAGAAAACCAGCTGATGTTCTGTTAATGTGTAAGTGGCATGAAGAAGAAGGCAGCTATATCTGTTGTCTAGAGTAGGTAGTAACACTTCCACTAAACCAGTGTTAGAGTATGTAAACTGTGGAGAGGATTTCCCTGTCTATCGGAAGAAAAGAAATTACACTTTCTTATTTATATTGAGGGTCTTTTGTGACTCTAATATGAGACGTTATAATGTGGATTTTCCTAAAAGTCTCAGTTCTATGGTTTCATCTGGACAGATGACCCTCATAAAAAAAGGGTTTTCTTTGAGTCTGTGTGGTTGCCACTACTGACAAGCAGATATCCAATGCACCCAAGTTCAAAACTTTCTGTTAGTGTGCGCTTCCACTGCAGCCTGCTCTGCTTATCTTCCTGTTCCTGCACAAAGGCAAGTAGGCAGATATACAGTCTTTGTTCACTCTCACTGTCTATGGCAATGACTTGGAAGGCAATGAATCCTTTCTGCTTTTTGTGACTAGCAGATAGTACTTTAAAAATAATTGCGTATAGGTTATGGGTAGCAGTCAGTCCAGTCAGTCCTAGTGGAAAGCATCCAAAATTCCTGAAGAGTTCTAGGATGCTAGCTGAGATGTGTCTGTCAAAATCACATCAGTTCCTGAACTGAGGCTTTACTTTGGATTACAAGTAGTTTACTATACCTAGGAGCAGATCTGAGTCCCTGGATCGGTGTGTGCACTTTGACTGCGCCCCAACTCTGCATCAAGACTGGGAGCTGGGTGTGCATTGTTCCTCACTGATTCCCTTCTTCTTCCACTCCCTCTCCATGGTGGGGACTCAACAGTCCATCACATCTCATTTCCCACTTTCTTTCAAGAGGTCAGTGACAGGCCATTTCACTGCAGTGTGAAGTGTGAAAGGGCACAAAATTCAGTCATTCCCTACTGGGAGAATGGTATATCAGTACTACTGGTTACAATATCTGTCTTTGCCAACAATTGTACTTAATGATACCAGAGCCCTGCCACACTTGTGGCCTGGAAGAGATTAATGTTAACTGTGATTAATGTTATACTAGTAAAAAATTAATAAGTAAAGCCAGTGTAATTTAGTCTAGCAAAAATTATGTATTTTCTTTAATAAACAAATACAGACATTGACCAAAGAACAAGCAATATGCCTACAGGGCTGTAACAATGAATTAGTAACCTCTGTTGATAGCTTTGAACACATTTGGGACTTGCTGGGTTTTTGTGTATTATTCTTGTTAGAACTGTGGAGTATAGTCCATTGATCTTATTTTAAAAAAGTTTAACTACTGAATGTCTTTTAGGGAATTCACAGATTTAGTGAAGATGTACAGGGTCTGATTCACCACTGAACTTTTGCACCTTGATGTTCTACTTTATGGTGTAAGGGGACATGAGTTCAGCTGACATATCTACTAAGGGATTCCTGTAATGTAACGTTTCCATTTTCCCTAGTATACGAGTGTTGTCAGATGTCAGCAAAGCACATTTATTTTCTTGGTAATTAACTGCAGTTCCTTCAATAACTTTTTGGAAGAAAGGCAGGCAAGGTCTGGACTTGTTCCATTGTATCATAGGCAATAGTTTTGTGCCAGGCCAGACCCCAAAATGATAGGTGTAAAGATAGAATAAAGTCAATTCTCATCCTTTGTGTGGAGTTTGAGACACCCTCCTGCCTATCCCCCCCACCGCCCCCAACTGCTTTGACAAACTGGCTTTTATAGTTGGCAAACAGAAAAGCTGAGGAAGAACAGAGAAGTGGGGGAATAATATAATTGCCGGATCAAAAGAACCAAAGTAGGTATCTCTTCTGTAGTCACTGCAGTTATCTCATACATGCACTGATTTTCTATGAACTTCCTCAAAGCTCCCATTTGATGTGGAAGTGTTGAATGATAAATCAATACAAAGGAAATTAAATGTTTCTGTCATTCATCTACTTTCAAAAAGAGGTGTTAAAAAGCAGGAGCCCATATATTGACAATACAGCAGTCCAGAAGACTGTGGTTCAAAGAAGCTGTTCAGAGAAACGACTGTCTATAACAGATTAGAAGGACAGGGTTTCTTTTTAGTTAATCCTTAGGAAAAATAACCCCTTGAGGTTTTACTAACACCTAAGTATAATGGACAATGCTGTGCTTACCATTTGATCTCTGTGCTTCCATTGCCTTTATAGGGTGACATTGCTGTGGTAGTAAAAGGGCTCCTCTCCTCTCCCCTTATCTTTTTCTGTTACTGCTTCTTCTAGAAGTATTTAGAGCAAGGGAATGGAAAAAAGGAGTATGCATATGTTTGTCTGGGATATTTTTTCTGTATCAATGAGAAAACAAAAAGATCTTTTGAATCATCTAACTATTCCCAAGTTAGTTTTCCCAGTCTTAATTTCTAGCACTTTGTGCAGCCACTTTTCAAATATTTCCAGAAAAAGGGTTTCTCTGAATTCCTTTTTTGAGGTTGTTTCACAGGCTAACACATAGCATCTCACTTTTGAGATTTTTTTCAGACTGCATTTGATTTTCCTTTAATGACATCAAACCCTTTTTTCCTCCAAAAACCTTGTTTTGCTTGTCCCATCTATTTTGAAGTCCCTCTAAAATCATTTCACTTTTATTAGCTGCTGCTGTTCTTCTCCTACTCTTGGTCTTTCTCCTGTGCTGCCCAATAATGTAATCTGAACTCTAACAGTGCTACCCAACCCTTCTTCATGAAGATCCTTTCTGATTTGCATTCTGTTTTTTTTTTTTTTTTTTTTAACTGAAAAAAATCAATATCAAAAGTGAACTCTGTCCTTTCAGGACATAAAGTTATTCACACTATCACTCACTTCAAAATCAATAGGCAGTCTATTCCTAATAAGTATATGAAGGGTGAAGTAGATTTATATTTATTATGGAGAAATGGGTTAAACTAATTAATAATTAAATAATTAATTTTTTAGTATTACTTCTCTTTGCCAGAATAAGATCAACCCTCCTTTCATGGCCACTTAGGTTCCTGAGGGAGCACTGTTTTTTCCTGTTTGCCCTGAGAATTTATGGCATCAATGTAACATGATGCTATTGCTAACACTCATTTGTGCCGGGAATCCTGAATTGCTGCCGATGCACAGAAAAGGGTTCTCTCTGCCCACCTTCTCTGGCTTGTGCTACAGCAACAGCACAGGGTAGGATGTGACACAAAGTAAGAACGCAGAAGAATATTATTAAAAGGGTGCTTTTCACAAGAGGTGCTAGTTCTTAAAAGTGAGCTGAGATTTTAGATCTGTTGGATTGGAAGTTTTCATCTCTCTGATGCCTCCTCAGTCTGATCTTGGATTGTTGTGTCTGATAAGTCGGGTAAAATTCAATGATAACTTGCTTAAACTCCGTGAAGCATCTTTTGAAAGGGAAAAAAAGATTAGGCTCTAGAAAAAGTTTTGAGATGTAGGGATTCAGAGAGGGCTTGATAGACCACTTCTACCAAGAATTAGGGAACACAGAGAATATGTGAAGTAGGACTTGGTGCCCTGCTGCAAAGGTAGAGAGAAAAGAGACAGGTAGGAGTAAGGCAGTAGCCTGAGGAGCAGTGACACTATGCTAGTCAGGGAGAAACCTCCCTGGAGAGCAGAGGGAAGTGTGTGCAGAAATGAGCAGGAGCAAGAGCAATCCTGCAGCAGCACCAAGTAGCCCAAGAGGAGCAGAATGGGCTCGTGAATCCAGGAAAACAGCCTGGGCTACCCTGGATCGGAGAGAAAGCATGATAGTACGTTAAACACCAGGCATTCAGAGGAGTTACTTGAAATGCACTGTTGTGGATTTGCAGTGGTAGGAAGGCAAATTAAACACCTCAGAAACCTTGACATTGAAATTACTGCCTTGATTCCATTGTTGCTCTTTGGCTTTTTTGTCACTTCCAGTTTTTATTTTTATTCTGCAGCTTTAACTTCATGCAGTATAACTTTACCACCTCTGCTCAGCCAATTATCCATCTGATTATGAGAAATATGCATTTTTAATGATCTAGTGGCTTAATCACAACAACACTAGGAATCATTAGTCATTTCAGCAAACCCAAACCATTTTTTAAATGTTACACTGCTTGTTTGAGAGTTTTTTTTTCCTATTTTCTTTCATCCTTCCACCCTTCTTCTTTTGTAACTACCAACCCTCCTGGCTGCTGGGAATTCAGCTTTATTTTTCAGACAGTATAATGAGCCTGTGCCTGAAGAGCCATTACCTGAATAGCAACACTGGGAAGTAGGAACACTATCATCCGAAGTGAATTGACGAAACCTATTCAGGCTATTGAAGGTCAGAGATTTAGATTTAGGTTTGGAAAGTGGAAGTAGGTAAGATTTATAAGCCTAATTGTTTTTGGATCTAGCCTCGTATCTGTACTACGAACACCTGCTTGGCTCAGCTGCTGAAGTACAGCTGCTTATCAACAAAGTTATTTGGGCAAAAGTCGTTAGGGTGGATGTAGTGATGACAGTAATGCGTCAGCCTTTGTGGGAGGCGTGAAAGGGTCTGGGTCCTTTCTGGGTGAGATCTATCTGTTTTTCTACTTCATCTATGGCATGGTGAGATCATGTAGACATATTTCAGCAAAGTCCCTACCTTTTCCATCATCTGGAGGGCTGTTTATACCTCAGTTTCTTATGTCCACTACTTCTGACACGTTATCTGAGGGAAGGGAGATTGGAATAATTTGTGAACTGAGTGTCTGTGGGCTTGTTCCAGAAAATTTATGTAGTACTTGAATACTGTAGCTGATGATTTTTCAGGAGATCATTTGAATTCTCTTGTGGTCAGATTTTCTACTGGTCTGTAAGTTAGCCTAGAAAAAACACTGTACATTTCAGTTGTAAGCATTGCATGATATGATACATAGCTGCTCTAGGAAATATTCCTATTTGATAAAGCTTTGCTGATAATTTTGCTGAGTAATTTTACTACACAGCTGATCTCTAGCCATGGGAGGTCAATACAGTCTAAGTATACAAAAATGTGCACTTATTAAACACAGAATATATATATATATTTTCTGAATAAAGCTAGATGTTTAATCTAAAAATACTCATTGTAAGTCTTAGTGGGGGAAATGAATTTGGTATTGCAATTCATGTTGTGAATTGTATCATTATTATTTGGCTCAGTGTTCTGCAAAAACAAAAGACATAAGAAGGTCTATGTTTCATTCACAGGCATCAGAATAAGAGAAATACTATAGAGAGATTGTCTGAAACATTGCAAATATAGCAAATTTAATTGAATCTTAAGTATGCAGCTTTGGAAGTAGGGAGTTCGCAAAACTGGAAGTTAATTTTCTTAAGCCCAAAAGGCATTAAAGACTGAAAAAAACACAGGCTCCAGAACTTGTTGTCTCAGGTCACTAACTTGCACCCTTTTGTCCTGATCAACATGCTCATGTTCATATTGGCAAATTATCAAGATCTACTTATCAAACAACGCTTCTTGTCTCAACCCTTAGAAAAGCTCTGTCACATGCATGGACAACTTTCCAAGACTGTTCCACAGTGCAAATTCCCACTGAAATTAAGGGCTATCACAATCATAACCACACCTCAGTGAACAAAGAAGAGTGAAAAAGCTTTTCCGAGTGTCCAACGTGAACTTGCAAAACTTGGACTGTGGCCATTGCCCCTTGATGTATTGTCTGCCACTACCACTAGGAGGTGGCTCCCTCCTCTCTGCTACTGCCCTTCAAGTAGGCTGCTATTAGCTCATGCCTTAACACTGACCTAGACTGAATCGGGCCAGCTCTCTCAGCCTCTCCTCGTAGGCCGTGTGCTTTCTGTCCCTGATAATCTTCGTGGCCCTCTGCTGAACTGTCTCCAGTTTCCCCACATTCCCCCTAACCTGGGAGGGCCCCCAAGACTGGACACGGTATTGCAGCTGCTGCCTTACCAGTGACAAGCAGAGACAGGGAATAACTCCCTCAGCCCCTGGCCATGGAGCAGTAGGCGTTTGCCTTATCTGCTGTCCAAGTGCCTTGCTGGGTCATATGCAACTTGACATCCACTGCAGCCCTACATCCTTTTCAGCAGTGTTGCCGCTCAGCCAGTCGCTTCACAGCTTGGACTGATGCAAGAGACTGTTTCTTCCTAGATTCAGAATTTTGCAGTTCTTGTTGAACTTTTTGAGGTGTCTGTTGGCCCAGATGTTGTTAATAATTTGGCCTACTTCTTATTATTAAATCAAGCCCATTTGTTAAACTCTTATGCAGTAAGGAATAGCCATAAAGATCTGATCCAAGTCCTGTTTAGTTTTGTGTTTATGGAAAATTTAAATTTTCAGTCAGAATAGAAGTACATGCAAAAGGAGAAAATACTGCAAGTCAGAGATAATTAAGTGAATGGACGTAATGGACATAAACACATATGTGAAATGAAGCAGAACAAACACTGACAGAAAATAAAGCAAGGGTTGGAGAAGCTGACATGCAGAAGCCTATAATTAAAATATATTTAAAATTGTCAAAGCACATAGTACAGCTTAATCCATCATACAAAATTGTTTATTATGCCAACAAAGTCAGAGTTTTGTGCTTGTTTCTGCTTCATTCTCTTTCCTGCACTTCCCTTCTCTATTTCTTCTTTTTTGTGTCTTTTTGAGTTTGCCTCTTGTCTAAAAAGAGTGTTGATTAGGTGGCAAAGAAGAATCCACATCTTGCAGTATTCTTAGAAATACTGAAATAAAGGACAGCATGAAGCTGGTAAATAATTTACAGGTTTTGGAATGGTTCATAAGACCTTGTGTTCAAACTGTAATTTCCCAGCAGTAAAATTGCAAGAAGAGAGATCATCAAAAGGCAGAAACATATTTATTATTCTCTGTCTTTTCTTTCTGTCAGTTTATCTTATTTTCTCTTCAAAGGAGAGAGCACTGGACTCAAGAAAAAACAGCCTAAGATGAACTTTTACTCATTTTTTTTCTCCATAAGGAACATATAATACATCTTTAATGTAATTTTAAAAGACTGTCAAACAGAAATTTTCTCAAACAAAATAAATTACATACAGCTGGAGGGAAATAGAATATAGGAAATGGTTTAAATGAGTCTTACATTTTTCTTTCAAACTATTTAATTATTTTACTTTCTTTTATAAGAGTTTAATGAAAGGTAAGAAAGATTTTTTTAGTTACAGTTGGTACAATAGAATCAAGTCAGCAATAACTTGACATAAAGCCATGGGGCATACTTAACAATTACAATATTAAATGTCCTTCACCAAACCAGAGAAATCTTCCAATAAATATAGTGAAGCTAGATTTATGAGTCAAGAATAGAACAGTCTTGGGGATAAATGATGTTGGCTACATATATATTTTGATTAAAATTATTTAAGAACAGAACTGTTCACAGTCTTATAGCATCTCAGAGGAAAGATCCAAGCTATGGAAAAAGCAGCTGGAACTATACGTTCCTGATAGGAGTAATTGGCAAGCCCAGCAGATTTTTAAAGAATGTTCTTGAGATACTACTACAGATCTCCAAGGATGGACAAGGTAAGGTGTTACCGGCAATGATGAGGTAAAGAGCTGAGGAAAATACAGAGGGTCAGCTGGGCTGATCACGTGGTCACTCCTGGCTCCACTAATACACAATTCTGTGAAAGTAGGCTGCTGTCTCAAGCAATGTTTCTTTCAAACAATGTGGGGAAACATGAGTTCATTAAGTGACAGAACAAAGTATGGAGTCTGAAGGTATGCAGATCATGTGTTTCTCTAAAAAGAAGCTGTGTGGCAGCTGCTAACTTATTTTGAACTAACATAAAAAACAAATCAGACAAATTTTTCCAGAGTACCTTTGATTCACCTCTAGCATGTCAACATTTGAATGCAATCAGGAAATGGAAGTCTTATTCTTGACAGTTTTTATACTAAGAATTGATACAGTTGAAGGTGCTGATGTACTTGTGCCTGTAAGACCTACTGTAAAAAGGGGAGTCATTGTAAAATGTGCATATTTTGTATGTCTTTCTCATCCAAGGAAAAGGTAGAAAAATCACTTTACATATTAGTGACGCATACAGTTAGGTGAACCTAAATAAACTTTTTGTCATTCATTATGTATTAAGTTTATCAGAAAAAAAAAGCAAAATCTGAGTTATACAAATTCAAAAATAAAGATTTTCTTTTTAGTTCCCCCAAAATGTTCCAAGCTTTTGTCTGAAAAAAAAAAAAGACAAGCAGAATAGAAAGAATCACAGAATCACAGAATGGTTGAGGTTGGAAGGGACCTCTGGAGATCATCTAGTCCAACCCCCCTGCTCAAGCAGGGTCACCTAGAGCACGTTGCACAGGATCATGTCCAGGCGGGTTTTGAATATCTCCAGAGAAGGAGACTCCACCACCTCTCTGGGCAACCTGTTCCAGTGCTCTGTCACCCTCACAGTAAAAGCAACAGCTTTGTTTTCTGAATTCTCAAATACTGTGTTGCCCTTTTGCATTCCACCATTTATCTCAGGGAGCAGAACTGGGAATGTTGAAAGATATATCAATATGTAATTGGAAGAGGAATTTATGAAATACCTTTGTTACATTTTTTTATACTAAATAAATATATCATTATATCAGTGAGTTTCTGAATGCTTCACTGAAGTTTTCTTTACTAGACTTCAAATACAAGTAAAAATTATGGTCTATTGTATGCATTTATAAAACTCCAAAAGGCTTCGTATTAAAAGCCAAGCAGCATAGTAAACCTAATTAGGGACCACAGAGATGCTAGAACATCTGACTACAGTCCTGTGTCACTGGTAAAAGCAGATAGAGAGTTTTAGGATGTCCTTGCACCCGAATACATAATAGGCAGGGAGATTGTGCCTCAATTAATGGATTGCTCCTTACCTGGACAGGAAGATTTCTGATGAAAGGTAGAGATTCTGGATCCATTGCACTTCTCTCCCTATTCCCCAAAAGGCTTTGATTTGAAAGGCAGTGTGTTCCAGCAGATTGGATAGAGCTGCTTGTATGGAGATCTGTGATCTAATTCTGCCTCCATCAGTGCCAACCTCTGTGGCTAGGAACAAATAATTTCCTGCTTCTGTCTCCATGACTGCTCTTTGTCTGATCAGACAGAATTGTCTCTTAATGTTCTTCTGGTGAAGATCTGATTTTGGCTGAGGGTAAATGACATAAATCAAAGTAATCTTAGATTTACAGATTTGACATGCATTTTTCAGTGCATTCATCTCTCAGTTAGCTAGATTACACTATGTTTCTTAGCATAAGTTGCCATAACTATGAATAGCTCCGTGTTCCTTATTTGATTTAAGAAACATCATGCTTTATCTTCTTTTGAAAATATTTCTTTTCCCCAGTTTAGGACTAGGAGCCTATAAATTGGAGCCATCAGTCCAAATAGTCAGCATAGCAATAGACAAAAATAAATGTATGAAATTTAACACTTTTAATTTTTCTCTCCTCTGTTTCTAGAAATACTTTCCTGGTAAAGAGCATGCCATTTTTTTTTTCTCTCCTCTGTATTAAAGAAGGAATTAAGGCAAAAAGAAATTAAGTGCATTGCCCAAGATCATCTGCTCAGTCTGGCAAATTCAGGACTAGAACTCAGATGTCTTGTCTCTGATATTCCTGCACTAACTGATAAACAATACTGTGCTCCTTCTGTTTCCTTCATCTCTTTACATAAGTCATTTTTGTAAAGTCACTGCTCTAATCCTCTTTTTTCTTCTCCTCTACGTCCTTTCATTTTCTCCTTAATCTGCCTGCTGTGTAGCTTGCTGCTTGTCCTTTTTTACACATTGCAGTTCATGAACAAGAGGTAAAGAGGCAGAAGGATCTGCGAGGCTTGAATGAGACTTTCTGTGGTAGGGTCTTTTGAATTCCTTGGATAGACCTTTTCAGGTAGAATATGAGTGCAGATTCTAGTAATAATACCTAACTGCAAATGCAGTATACTTTACTGGGTTGGTTTCCATAATGCACAAGTGCTGCTTGCAGCGGTGAGGGCGATCCCCCCTGGTTGACAGCTGCATTGAGAGCTCCATGCACTGCACCACAGCATTTGCCGCTTACGTCTGTCACTTAGTTCTCAGTACTGAAGTTGAGATTATGGCGCAGAAGGAATACTTGTTCCATGGGAACTCTTTAGGAAGATACTTTACAGTGATACATGTTTAATGTATTAATATCTGGTTTAAAATGCAAAATCAGACTCTTTTTAAGCATGTTAAACTTTGAGAATCACATATGTGTTCTATACCACTTTGTTACATGATCTCACGTGTACATAATTTGTCTGAACCAGATTAGATGCACATGCTATTTATTTATTGTCTTTAACTTTCTTCAGGAATGTCCCAGCGGTGTTGTCAATGAAGACACCTTCAAAGAAATTTATTCTCAGTTCTTTCCACAGGGAGGTGAGTACTTGGC